>NC_071510.1:113847158-114476325 GCF_027887155.1 Malaclemys terrapin pileata
ACTTGAGCATCTGGGCCTATATCCTCAAAGCATTGTTTGAAGTATTAAAGGCAAGATTGTGTTCAGCCCCTGCATGGGAGCACAAAGGGAACAGAGAGAGCAGATAAAGTTTCCTTCTGTCTTGTGGCCCCACAGTGCAAGTGCCAAGAACAACAGTAATCTTTTTATTAAGGAATCATAGGACACAACAGAACCAGCACCACCAGCCGTACTTACCTCTCCAAAGATGGTTGCAAGCCTCTCAATAAGAGACCATCAAAGAACCTCTCCATGGCCCTTCCTCCTTTGACTTCCCCCTCACTGTCCAGCAGATCTGGCTGGGTACAAAGAGAAGTGGACATTGTACTCTCTTCAAAGGACTGATGTAGAACATAAGAATGGCCATACTGGGTCAGACCAATGTTCCATCTAGCCCAGTATCCTGACTTCTGACAGTGGCCAGTGCCAGATGTTTCAGAGGGAATGAATAGACCAGGGAAATTACTGAGTGATCCATTGCCTATTGTTCAGTCCCAGCTTCTTGCAATCAGAGGCTTAGGGACACCTAGTGCAAGATGGTATCCCTGACCATCTTGGCTAATGATGGACCTATCCTTTATGAAGTTGTCTAATTCTTTCTTGAATTCGGTTATACTTTTGGCCTGACAATGAGTTCCACAGGTTGGCTGAGCATTGATTTAATTATTTTACCCTAATGACTGTTGGTGCAAGAGTAACTCCTGGAAGTCTGAATACTGGGATCTGCTTAAGTGACAGTAACGGATGCACAGGCCCTGTATGGCAGCAGAAGCTGGCTTGACCAGGTGACATGTTTTTAAATGTGATAGTCCTTGTCTATGCTGAGTGCTAAATAGTGCTTTACATTGCATTAGTTAACACACGTTACATTTCCCAGTGCAAGCAAGCCATTAAGGACCAGTTGATCCATCAGACTAGAGGACCAGATTTTTATGCGTACCCCTCTCAGGGGTGATAAGTACACATTTGTGAAACCTGGCACACAGTTTCATTCAAAAAAGTGCCATCTGCTTCTCTACCAAGTCTGGGTTCTGACTGACCAAGGCTTTATTTCATCATTATAAATTTCTGTCAGTGAACAACGGTAACTCTTCAGTCTCTATTCAATAGAATCACTGAACAAATTGGTGGTGTCTTTGGTGTCACTGACAGTGAGCACAGGGGCTGACTGGAAGGAGATGATGCTGGAAACCCAGGGCAACTAGCTTAAGGCTTAGACTGTAACAAGCTTTCGCTGCCTAGTGGGAAGAGATGTTTTCCTTGACACATGGCTGCATTTGCCAGGGGCTTTTCTTCTTTCTCTTGAGTATGTGTGTGTGTTGTATTTCTTTGTTTCCTATTTCTCTCTTCATCCCTTCCCCCATTCTCTCTGTGCGAGAAGGATTCCCCGTTCCCCCACACCCAATTGCTAGGTACAATATAATTTTTTTTCTTTTCTTCCTCTGAAACATCAGGTATTGGACAGTGCCTGAGGCAGCCTACAGGATTTGATGTACCATTGGGGTCTGACCTGATTGGACTCTATTACGCCTATATATTCTCCCTTCATTACCATTTCAGCTACTTCTCCACTGGGTTTTTTCATGTTTAATTTGCTTCCCTTTTAAGAACATAAGAACATAAGAATGGCCGTACTGAACATCAGAAGCTCAGTCCTGCAGTTCCCTCGTACAACCGAAGCTCACGTTGCCTTCAGTGGAAGCTTTTGATGTCCAAAGAATACGGGACTGGCCCTTGAGCACTGCAAAATCTACTCTCTTCCCCAAACTGTAGAGGAAGAAAAGCTGTATAGATCCCTGGATTCTCCTTTTATCCAGGGAACAAATTATCTCCACGCAACACATGGCCATGTCCTGTTAGCATAAATGTGGGATTTTGCACAGGCACCAAGGGGACTATTGACTCCTAAAACAGCAACCACAAACTAGCATGTGACAGACACAGACACGTCTTTTTTGCCTCCTTTAAACAGACTTTTCTGAGTATTTTCTTTTAATATGTTTACATAACATTTGCAATTTCTTTCCCTTCTGTGTCAAGGCATCAGGACCTGATCCAGCTTATATTGTAATCAATGGGAGTCTTTTCACTGGGTAGGTGAGAGCTGGACTGGGCCATAATGGAGGCATTAGTAAAGCATTTGACCTTGTGTGGGCTCACTGCACTGGAGTGAGTTTCACTCAGAAGAAGGGAGCAACAATGACTCTCCCAACCTTTTTATGGCCACACAGGATAGTCAATTTTGTAATAAGAACAACTGGCAAAACAGTACTGGGCAATAAGTGATTTATTTGTTCCAGGATTTGGCTGTGAGGCAGAATAGGATTTAGAAAATTGAATCTATATTAGAATCTGGAAAGTAACAGTATGATAAAGAGGGATGTTGGCCAAGTGGTTTGAGTACTGATCTGAAGCTTGAAAGATGTGAGTTCAATACTCTGCCTTGTCACAGATTTCCCGTGAAACCTTGGTCAAATCACTTCATCTCTCTGCCTCATTTGTAGACTAGAGATAATCATGCCCCCCTGCCTCGTAGGGGTGTTGTGAGGATAAATACATTAAAGAGTGCAATGGGCTTTGATGCTACAGTAATGCGGGATCTATGAGTACCTTAGCTAGATAATAGTTCTCACATTATACCACAGTACATCCTGATGGAGCCTAAACCACTTTTCAAATATTAATACCTGATCGCACAAGCTATTGGCTCTATTCTGAATCTGAACATGGAGATCTATTGGGACCAAGTGCCGTTAGTTTTAGTGGGACATGCGTGGTTAAAAAAAATATTGATAGACAGAGTCCCTAATGCGCACAGACATAAAATACACGTCTAATCATTCAATAACTCACTTGCATTTTTACAGTGTATTTCATGCAAGCATCTCAAAGGCAATTTACACATCAGAATAAATCAGGAAAAAGCCAACTCAGACAAGTATGTCTTTCCAATGGGTTTGCATTCTGGCAGGTATTCAGAGAGCAGTAATCCTCAGTGGAATAGAACTTCAGCAAACAAGGTCTGAGGGCCTGAGTCTGTCCGCACTTACACCTGTTTGACACTTGTGGTAACTCCATTGACTTCAGTTGATGACTGATCCTGATTTCCAACAGTGCAAGTAAGATCTGAATCAAGCCCACAGTTTGCAAAAAGCCTCTTGCCAAATAACACTGTTCTAAAACAAGCAGCAATGAAAATTTTGTCTGCGGATCAAGGATGCTAGGGTGCGAATGGGAGACAAGGAGAGTTCCTGGGACCCAGGATAATCAGGGAGCATGTAGCTGTAAACAAACATGTGTGTATGTGTTAAATAGCAACTGGTGGATGTAAGGGCCCTGGGGGCAGATTCTCCATTGACTTCAATGGAGCTTTGACAATTTACACCAACTGAGGATGCTCTATAGAATCTTGACATGTCCTGAGGGCCCAGAAATGTTCTTTTTAGCCATGCCCAGCAAGTTCTGGGCAAGAAGGTTATGCAAGTAAAATGAAAAACATGCACAGGAAACTGAGCATCTACTCACTGTCTTTAAAAAAAAAGTCAGTGTAGCATTCAGGAGACTACAACCAGCTGTGACCAGAACTAGGATTTAAATAATAATATATGGAGATATCCTATATCTGGAAGGGACCCTGAAAGATCATCAACTTCAGCTCCCTGCCTTCACTAGCAGGACCAAGTACTGATTTTGCCCCAGATGGCCCCCTCAAGGATTGAACTCACAACCCTGGGTTTAACAGGCCAATGCTCAAACCACTGAGCTATACCTCCCCCCACAACACTCTGTAGAATAAAGGTGAATGCACTAAAGCATTCCAACCATAATAATGTATTTATCTGGTCATACACAACGAAGTGAGTAGTACATATCATTATTTGTGCACCAAACCAAATTGGCTATTTCAGCTGTTGATACATACAGTGGTAGAGACTTAGGCCTGGTCTACACTAGGAGGTTATGTTGAATTTAGCAGCGTTAACTCGAATTAACCCTGCACCCATCCACACAACGAAGCTATTTATTTCGACATAGAGGTCTCTTTAAATCGATTTCTGTACTCCTCCCCGACGAGGGGAGTAGCGCTAAATTCGACATAGCCATGTTGAATTAGGGTAGGTGTGGATGGAATTTGACGCTAATAGCTCCGGGAGCTATCCCACAGTGCACCACTCTGTTGACGCTCTGGACAGCAGTCCGAGCTCGGATGCTCTGACCAGCCACACACGAAAAGCCCCGGGAAAATTTGAATTCCTTTTCCTGTCTGGCCAGTTTGAATCTCATTTCCTGTTTGGACATCGTGGCGAGCTCAGCAGCACTGGCAACGATGCAGAGCTCTCCAGCAGAGGTGACCATGCAATCTCAGAATAGAAAGAGGGCCCCAGCATGGACTGATCGGGAAGTCTTGGAGCTGATCGCTGTGTGGGGCGATGAGTCCGTGCTTTCGGAGCTGCGATCGAAAAAACGGAATGCGAAGATCTACAAGAAGATCTCAAAAGCCATGATGGAGAGAGGATACAGCCGGGATGAAATGCAGTGCCGCGTGAAAATCAAGGAGCTGAGACAAGGGTACCAAAGAGTCAAATGGATGCTCCGGATCCCAGCCCCAGACATGTCATTTCTACGAGGCACTGCATTCCATTCTAGGTGTGGCTGCCATCACTACCCCACCACTGTCCGTGGACTCTGACGATGGGGTATTGTCGACGGCCGCTTCCTCTGAGATGTTCGCGGATGGGGAAGATGAGGAAGGAGATGAGGAGGATGAGGCAGTCGACAGCGCTTTCAATGCTGATTTCCCCGACAGCCAGGATCTCTTCATCACCCTCACGGAGATCCCCTACCAACCCTCCCAAGGCAGTAACCTGGACCGTGAATCAGGGGAAACATCAGTAGGTAAGTGTTTTAAACATTTATTTTGAACAGAATAGGAATGATATCTTAAAAATGGGTTTTTCATGATTAGTTTGCCCTAGGCGCTTTACTTTTTAGTCTTTGCCAGTGCAGCTACTGGAAAATTCTGTCAATATGTCCGGGGATAGAGCAGAAATCCTCTTGGGACATCTCCACAAAGGTATTGTGAAAGCCTTTGCATCAGGTTCCTGGGGAGAGCGGCCTTATTGCGTCCTCCATGGTAGGAAACTTTTCCGCACCAGGCTAGCAGCAAGTACTCCGGGATCATTGCCTCGCAAAGCATGGCGGCATACGGCCCTGGTGCTTGCTGGCATTCACGCAGCATGCGGTCTTTCTCTGTCTCCGAAATCCTCATCAGAGTAATATCACTCATGGTGACCTGCTTTGAATTAGGGGAATGTTAGTATTGGGACTGATTGCCTGTTCCTTTACATAACTGTAACCGGCCGTTTACAGCCACGTGGTGGAGGCGTGACAGGGGCAGCATGCAGAGATCTTTCCCGGGGACAGCCGCGAGGGGGGTGGGACAGGGGCGGAGTTCATGCTGGCCGGATTGCCGGCAGCAGGAACTGGCCAACGCTAGGAGCATTGCTTGGAACGTGAAAGGAGGGCACTGCTATAAATTAAGCTTTAAACAGCCAAAAGTCTACGGCTTACCATGTCTGCCTGCTAGCTGAATTCCGTTGTCCGGCCCTGCTTGTGTGATCTGTACAGCAAGACCCCAGGCACTCAATGGGAAGGCAGAAAATTCGACCTTGTACTGAGTGCGCATGTGATAGGTGCTGTGCATGGTCTTGTTCACAGAGAAAGACTATATTAATTGTTCGCAAAACTGTATCTTTCTGAGGAATTCACTCCCTTTTTCCCATCCCACAGCTGCGAGTGTCTCCCGAGCTACCCCGGCATCCCCCTCCCAGAGGCTGGCGCAGATCAGGCGACGAAAGAGATGGACACGGGATGAGATGTTCTCAGAACTTATGATATGCATCCGAAGAAGTGGTCTGTAGTCCACGAAAGTTTATGCGCTAATAAATTTGTTAGTCTCTAAGGTGCCACAAGTACTCCTGTTCTTCTTTTTTCAGAACTTATGGGCTGCTCCCGAGCCGAGGCGGCACAGCAGACCCAGTGGAGGGAGAACATGTTGCAATACCAGCGATCACACAGCGAATGGGAGGACAGGTGGTGGCAGGAAGACCAGCAGGCGACTCAAACGCTGCTTGGACTAATGAGGGAGCAAACGGACACGCTCTGGCGCCTTGTAGATGTTCTGCAGGACCGGAGGCAGGAGGACAGAGTCCCGCTGCATTCTATCTCTAACCGCCCTCCCTCGCCACAAAGTCCCATCCCCCCCTCACCCAAAGTCCCAAGAAGGAGGGGCGGCAGGGGTCGTGAAAACAGTCACTCCACCCCTGCAGACTGCTCAAGTAACAGAAGGCTCTCATTCCCAAAGATTTGATAAGTCCTTTCCTTCACTCCAAAAGCACCTCACCCAAGCCCCTGTCCCAGTTTCATCCCCTAATTGTGCAGTTGTTAATAAAAAATACGTTTCTGTTAATTACTGTTTCTGTCATGTTCTTCTAAAGGAGAGTGTGTTTGAAGGGGGGGAAGAGGGTTGGTAATTGGAGAGGACAGTCACCTTTACCAGGGTACAGACACGGGGGCAGGTTCAGCAGAAGGCCACACAAACATTGCAGTCACTAGGCACCCTGGTCAGTCTGGGAGGTGGTTTTCCTGTTCTGTGGGGGGGGGCTATGTGAGTTTGTGGTGGGGGAGGGCGGTTACAGATCTTATGCAGTGGTCCTTAGCCTGGATGACAGAGCCACACAGCAGGGGATCTGTAACTGCCCTCCCCCGCCACAAAGTCACATTGTCCCCCCACACAGAGTCCTGAAAAGGAGGGGTGGCAGGCTCCGTTGAAACAACCAGTCCACCACTGCGGACCGCTGTAGGAGCAGGATCCTGTCATTCCTCGAGTTTAGAAGCGTCCTTTCCATCACTACACCTGCTCCCCACCACAGTCTGCGTCCCAGTTTAAACACTTTACCACGAAATCCTTAATAAAGAAAACGGTGTTAATGAACAAAGTTCATTTATTTTATTGTTAAAGGTGTGTTGGAAGGAGGGGAAGGGGGTTGGTAACTGGAGAGGATAGTCAACATGAACTGGGTAAAGAAACGGGGGCAGGTTCAGCTTCTGTTTAAACAAACTTGATAGTCACAGGTTACCCTGCTCACTCTGGAACCTAGCTTTCAAAGCTTCCTGGATGCACAGCACGTCCCGCTGGGCTCTTCTAATCGCCTGGCTGTCTGCCTGGGTGCAATCAGCAGCCAGGCGATTTGCCTCAACCTCCCACCCCGCCATAGACGTCTCCCCCTTGCTCTCACAGAGATTGTGGAGCACACAGCAAACTGCATTAACAATGGGGATATTGGTTTTGCTGAGATCAGAGCGAGTCAGTAAGCTTCTCCATCTCCCCTTCAGACATTCAAAAGCACACTCCACCACCATTCTGCACTTGCTCAGCCGGTAGTTGAAGAGTTCTTTTTCACTGTCCAGGGCGCCTGTATAGGGCTTCATGAGCCAGGGCATTAGCGGGTAGGCTGGGTCCCCGAGGATGACTATAGACATCTCCACATCCCCAACAGTTATTTTGTGGTCCGGGAAGTAAATACCTTCCTGCAGCCGTCTAAACAGACCAGAGTTCCTGAAAATGCGAGCATCATGAACCTTGCCTGGCCATCCGACACTGATGTTGGTAAAACGTCCCCTATGGTCCACCAGTGCTTGCAGCACCATTGAAAAGTAGCCCTTTCAGTTAATGTACTGGCTGGCCTGGTGGTCCAGTCCCAGGATAGGGTTGTGAGTTCCATCTATAGTTCCCACCGCAGTTTGGGAATCCCATCGCAGCGAAGCCGTCTATGATCACCTGCACATTTCCCAGGGTCACTACCTTTGAGAGGAGTAGCTCAACGATTGCATTGGCTACTTGCATCACAGCAACCCCCACAGTAGATTTGCCCACTCCAAAGTGATTCGCGACTGACCGGTAGCTCTCTGGCGTTGCAAGCTTCCAGAGGGCTATGGCCACTCGCTTCTGGACAGTCAGGGCTGCTCGCATCTGGGTGTCCTTGCACTTCAGGGCAGGGGACAGCAACTCACAAAGTTCCAGGAAAGTTCCCTTATGCATCCGAAAGTTTCACAGCCACTGTGATTCATCCCAGACCTGCAGCACTATGCGGTCCCACCAGTCCGTGCTTGTTTCCTGGGCCCAGAATCGCCATTCCACAGCATCAACATGACCCATTGCCACCATGATGTCCATGCCCCTCTCAGACTTAATGTCCTCACCGCGCTGCCGTAGCCTCCTCGTCCGATTTCTCAGCATCTGCCTCTGAAAAAGGTGGATGATAAGGTGCGAGGTGTTGACAACGGCCATAACTGCAGCGATGATCGCAGCAGGAGCCATGCTCGCAGTGCTGAGGCGTCCGCGCTGTCAATCACCAGAAAAGTCCGCGAACTGATTGCCCGCCGGCACTTTCACGGAGGGAGGGCGGGAGTGAGAGTTGTATGATGACAGTTACCCAAAACCACCCTCGACACATTTTTGGCCCCAGCAGGCATTGAGGGCTTGACCCAGAATTCCAATGGGCAGCGGGGACTGCGGGAACTGTGGTTTAGCTGCCCACAGTGCACCGCTTCCAATGTCGACGCTTGCCCCGTTAGTATGGACTCACAAAGTCGAATTACTGTCCTTAGTATGGATACACACGTTTGACTTTGTAATATTGGTTCCACAAATTCGCTTTAAGTAAAATCGAACTACTCTCGTAGTGTAGACATACCCTTAGAATATCACGGCATGTATCAGATCTTTTATGAGCAATTAATGTTTTGTTCTCAATCTGGACTATGACTCCACTTCTGAGAAAGCAAAGCTACAGATGCAATTACACCTCTACCCCCGATATAACGCGACCTGGTATAACACAAATTCAGATATAACGCAGTGCTCCGGGGGGCGGGGCTGCACATTCCAGCGGATCAAAGCAAGTTTGATATAACGCGGTAAGATTTTTTGGCTCCTGAGGACAGCATTATATCGGGGTAGAGGTGTATTTTCACCTGCGAGGCAAGCCACATGACTGCACAGACAATTCAGGGGCTTAGGCATCTACTTGACCTAAATTGCGTGGGCAAATATGTGTCAGGTCAAAATTTGGTCCAATATTTGCTCCTGCAAAAATGGATTCCAGTGTCTTGAAAATATGGTCCTCTATATTTTGGTTTTACACCATATTCTGTATATTAACAACATAGAAATTTGCATGTATATCATGGTATGTTAGAACCTTATGAGCTGACATTAATTTTCATTATGCATAAATTCATTTTCAAGGTTTGTTTTTATGATGTAATAAAACATATTTTTATTAATCAGACTACATAAAGCAGTAGAAAATATATAGTACAACAACCCTGGAACTGGCAGGGGATGAACTAGATTATCTAACAGCCCATTTCTCTAATTTCTATGATTTTACAAAGAATTCTTATAAACCATCCAGTCCAGACAGCTTCTTACCAAAAACCACAGATTCTGACCGGTCCCAAAACTACTACTTCATGTCATTTTTATTTTTGTTATTTTTCTGTGCAAATATATACACGTAAAAACCCCTAAACATGTAAGTTGCTTTGCCAGTAGATTAGGCTTCAGTGATGGTTAGTGGATCAATAAATAAATAAAATAAAACAATAAATAATGTTAATAATAAATTATAATGTTTGTACTCATATGGAAGTTTTCATATGAGTATCTAAATATGCTTTACAGCTATTTAAGCCTACATTTTCAAAGGTACCTACTAGTCTGGAGATCCTCTTTTTCGGCCCAGGTTGCCCACCACTGGGATAAGACATTATACCGAGAATACAAGAATGTCATTAGCTAAAAAGATGGTAGGCCATCACCTGGAGCACTATGTTCATTTCTGGTCAACTCACCTCCAAATACACCTAGAGAAACAGAAGGAGTTCAGAGAGGGGCAACAAAAGTGGTTAGATTAAGGATTCATATAAGGAGAGACTGGTAAGTGCAGGACTGCTTAGTTTATTAAATAAATTAATTAGAAGGTAGATGAGAGAAATATGTAAAATAATAAATGATATAGAGAAGGGAAATTGGACAGTCCTATTTTTCAGAACACAAGAACAAGAGGACAGCCAATGGAATGAAAGACAATAATTGGAAAAAGGCTAAATAAGGAAATTATTTTTTAAAAAATGTCATAATTAGCCAGTGGAACTCCCTGGCACTGGGTATCAGTGAAGCCAAGAGCTTAATAGGATTCAGAAAGGGATAAAACATTTATTTAGATAATGAGAATATCCACAGTTACATTAAGCAGAATAAAAAAATAAGGGATATGAAAAAACCCTTATGATTCAACCAACCGCTGACTGCCAGGGTTAACAGACTTCCCCATGGAAATTTATTCAATAATTGTCCATTAAGTGGCTCGTCCTGTGAAGCAACTGGTACTGGCTTCTCTCAGAAATGTGATGTTGGACTAGATGGACCCCTGGCCTGGTCTACTAAAAACCAGAAGCTTCTTACTCCAAGTCCCAAGCTTTTTTCATTTGGGATCTAAAATCCTCCCACACTTGCTTGCGGGAATACATACAAATCCCACAATCCTTTGCAGGTACAAAGGCTCATGGGACTGTGTCAGTGCCTAAAGTACGCGCATGTGTGTGTGTGGGAGGTCCATAAAGGGGTGCAGACTGAGTTAAAAATTAAAGTCATCATGATAATGGAACACTTTAAGCACTCTCTCAGCAAAACTGCTCTGCCTAAACTCTTTGTCTGCATGACTGACCTTTTTTAGATCACTTTAAGCACAGGGTATGGTAATGCCAATGGCTTTGGGTGGAGACTCTGGTAATGTTTGGGGTGGACAATGAGGGGGCCATTGGAATTATGGGTGATACTGAGTTCAGGGCTGCTGGTTATGGGGCTGGTGCTGGGTGTCTGTGCCAAATGTAGAGATTGGGGTTGTGTCTGGTAGGGACAGGTGGGATTGTTGGGGAGGAGTGCTGATGTTGGAAGGGGTAGTCACTTCTCCCCTTCTCACTGTGCTGCCAACACAGAACTCAGCTCTGGGGGCGGCACCACACAAAGCTGTGGAGCTCCAGTGGGAGTGGATTGGAGGTGGACTGAGAACAAGGCATGAATACAGCAATAAGGAGAAGAGGGATTCCTTCCCTCCTCTTAATTTACTTGCTGCCACCAGGTCTCAGTGTTCAAGGGTCTTTGAATGTTGTTTTTCCACTCAACCTGTGGGTTGTAAACCAGTGGATCGCTGTCACAAGCTACTTGTGGGTCAGATCCTATGAGCTGAGAAGCCATTTTCTTTTAAGCTGCGGAGAAAATGCACACTCTGCTCTTTCCCAGAGACTTTCCTTAGATTGAAATAGTATATTTTGCTCTTTGTATACAGAAAACAATACAGTTAGAACATGTGCATTCATTAGAAGTCAATTGTATGGGCTGGGACCTTTCTCAGCCAATCTGATCACTGCCACTTTATAAATGCTGAATTATTTAGTTCACACAGGCATTAATCCAACCAAATATTTCAGAGAGTTAATTAGTTCTGAGTGCAGTGGGGGAGTTTTTGGTGTTGGTTAACATTGATTTAGCTGATGTAAAGTGTTTAAAATACTGTTGTATGTAGACTTTGCGGTGGATCGATAACTACACTGCATAAATGGAAAAAAGAAACAAATAAAATTCCATCTCCTGACATTTGAATAAAAAATTTGCCCCAAATTACTAAAGTCTTCACTAATCATAGGTGCCCAATTTGAGACAATCTGAGATTCAAAACCTGCAACCTGCTGAAGTCAATGGGAGCATTCAGCATCTTTGCAAATAAACACATTTCAAGTTGGGTGCCCACAAATGGAGACACCCAAAATTAGTGGGCACTTTTGTAAATGTTGGCTTTTGTCATCTCTGTTGTGCTCTGTAATTTAGAAAAATATTTCTATCCAAATATTGTAAACTGGGAAAAATAGTTTAGCTTTATTCATGCAAATAATCTGAATATATTTTAATTTCAATTAGAAAATAATCATTGATATTGAGATAGTGTATTAGCTGATCAGGGTCATTAGCATGACATTTAATTTGTGCTAATCAGCTTGAGGCAGTAAGTGTGAAAAAGATCACTGAGTTTGCAGTGATCAGAGCTACTGGTGGTAATTTTTTAAATCATTATTTCTGCGTGAATTTAGTTCTTGGGAAGTATGTTGGTGTGATGATGCACTCAGATATAACAGTCTTGGGCATGGCATAAAACTCCAGCTAGAATAACAGAGAAGAATAGACCTGACAAGCCTGAAGACTGTTTATCAGAGTCAGTGCAGCAAGTGTTCCACATTAGCCCAACAATTTACCTCAACTTCTGACTTGGAGAGGCAACCTGAGAGGTTAGTTCATCCGCTATTGTCATAGGAGCTCAAGCCCTCAAAAGAAGGATGGCCTTGGAGTTAAGGCAGTAAACTGGGATTCATGAAAGCAGAGTTCAATTCCTGTCTCTGCCACAGACTTCCTGTGTGTGTTCTTGGACAAGCCATAGTATTTGTTCAGTTAGACTATTGGGATGGCACCTGTCCTTTCCAGTGTGTTTGAACAGCACCTAGCACAATGGGGTCTGATCTCAGGTGAGCCTGTAGGTGCTACTGGAATACAAATGATAATAACAACCCTCAAAACTTCTGAGCATCCTCAACTCCTATTTAAACCAATGGTTCTTAGGGACGCTTATCAACTCAGTCCTTGGTCTCTCAGATAAAACTGTTTAAAAAGATGCTATTTTTTATAGTCTTGTGGACACTTGTCTACAATGTACTGGACTGAGGAAATCAACTCTATTGTGCTTAGGCCACTGAACACGTATAGGTGTTTGGTCACTTTCCTCTTGAGATGAATACACATCAATGACCTTGAAGTGAAAGGCTACATATCCCATTATCAGTCTCTTGAGTTGCCCAGTAAGAATTGAATTTTTGTGTGTATAGCCTTTAAATGTTAAAATCAGACCCAAAGAAGACATACTATTGTATAATTTGTTCTCAGATACTTCTGTGCCTATCTTGTATCCTGCAAAATATAAAATGCTTTTTGATTAAAATTATGTTAAGGAATTCAATACAGTGTTAGCATCTGACACAGCTCAAGTAGTCAAAAGCAGGACTACAAACTACAAACAGTTAAAAAAATATAGGAAGGAAGAAATACACACTGCTGAGTTTCACAGATTTCCAATGCACAATAAAATATTTTATTTAAAAACAATGCATTCAATATTGTGTTTTGGCACGTGAGTCAATGTTGCAGGCACATTCACACCGAACAATAACATTGTGAAAAGATTCAAAATGAATCATTGCGTTCCCCCCCCACACGCACACAAACTACAGTCACAATAAATATGCAGGATTCCTCTACAAAAGGAAACAGGTTCCTTGTTCACAAATATGACAACATATTTACATGTACATTACACTGTGCAGGCCACATTCAAATCTCAGATGTGTGGCCACATCGAGTACATATTAAGTAATGCCCTGGGACCTGATCCTGATCCCACTGAAGCCAATAGTGACTTCAGTGGGAGCAAGATCAAATACCAGCTTTTGCATGCAACACATTTTGCAACATGTGCAGCTTTGCACGCCATTCACCTGAGATTATATCCTGGCCCATAATGGACATTAATACTATTTAAAAATAAATAATACTTCTAATATGGCCATTAACTAATAAATGCTTTGTTACAATTATGGCAGATCTGTTTTTAATTTTTTTATTATTATTTTTATGTTTTTTAGTGAAAACAACTCCATCAAGCATTGAACTGCATGGTCATTAGAATAAAGACACATTCATTTACAGAAAACCTGCTTTCAAAATCATTTCTTTTTGCAGCCTCCATTCACAGTTAGTTATATTTCACAATCCTCACTTTTTGGTATACTCAACTGTTAAATAAACAAAGTGATAGCCAGAATGACTTTTTTCGTGTGCCCTACGTACATGTAATATTCACTGAAAAAATGATAGGTACTAAAATGTTAAATAAAGATATATAAAGTAACAGAAGTAGTACACATACATCTCCAATTTTTATGTACAGTTTTGTTTTATGTTTTACTACTCTCCTGCCCAATCCCCAATATACAAGCTAGCATCTAGATTAGCACTGCTCCTGTGTTACACACTCACATTTCTTTGTGAGTTTACACTTGCATATGCTCACACCTTCACAGGTCTTCTTTATAGGTGGATGGCTTATACCCACTGAGAAAGGAAATAGGCATGCAGTTGCTCACATAAATTCAGTCACTGACTTTATTGAAAGCAGGATAGGCCTTTATGGACTGTGCAACAGTATCACGAACATCAACAAGTCCTGAGGTGATCAGAGCTAAGATCTTAAAACTTTAGCTCAAAAGAGCTTAGGCCCCCTATTTATAGATAAAATTCACCCTAATGGATATTGTGCGTGGAAAGCCCTCTGCGGCACCACAGACAATACTGCCCCAGAACAACATCCATCCCAACATTGTGCTCACCTAGAGACCTTATAACCCTATCCTACCTTGTCTCCATTTGCAACCTGTCCCATGGTAGGCATTCTACCCTCATGAGACAGGGCTGTATTGGTTTTGAACAGTTCATGCCCTTCTCCTTGGAACCAGTAACTATGATTCAATATTTTAAACAAAAATGTTTTGAAAATGACACACATCGGCATACAATGTCCTATATCTATGCCTTTCTAGCGAGACATTCACTTGTATTACTGGTTTCAGAGTAGCAGCCGTGTTAGTCTGTATCCGCAAAAAGAAGAACAG
Organism: Malaclemys terrapin pileata; assembly: GCF_027887155.1. NCBI lineage: Eukaryota > Metazoa > Chordata > Testudines > Emydidae > Malaclemys > Malaclemys terrapin. Next base: position 113,862,015 of record NC_071510.1, read on the forward strand.
GAGTACTTTTGGCACCTTAGAGACTAACAAATTTATTAGAGCATAAGCTTTCGTGGACTATGCATCCGAAGAAGTGGGCTGTAGCCCACGAAAGCTTATGCTCTAATAAATTTGTTAGTCTCTAAGGTGCCACAAGTACTCCTGTTCTTCTTTTTACTTGTATTACTGCATATTTATCCTTCGCCATCAGAAATCCATTTAGATTGATATAGACAAGAAGGAATTCAGATTGCAAGAGAAAGGCAGGAAGAGTGTAGCCAACAAGATAACAAATGTAGGCATGATTTACCCTCTTCAACACCTGGGGTGGGGTGCAATTTTTGTCACTTGACACTCAAAGAATCTGATCGGCTGGAGGAAAGCAGCTGGACGAGTTGCTTTAATTTATGTGGGGTGTCCCTGTCAGTCTGCTTGGGAGATGTGGTGAGTCAGCACACTTATTGGGTGCTCCTGGCCCTGCGCCTTCCCAGTTCAACCCCATTCATTTGTTTGTCTTGGCTTTGATCTCTCCATAAAACACAACCAGAGTCTGCCACAGGGAGTAGTCATGGAGTCAGGTGCTAACCACTCACTGTAAAAGTGGCAGAATCTGGACCTTCAATGACTTTGGCTTGTGAACACAGAGGTGTCAAATAGGACCTTTGACTCTTTTCAGGTTCAGCCCCCTGAAAAGGGTTACATGAGCCATGAGTGAGACACAATAGGAAAAGGACACTGATCTCAATCCTGCAGTCCTGACACAGGCAAAACACCTGCTGTTGTCAAAGGGAGTTTACCAGCACAGATACTTCTGGATCAGGCTCTTAATGTGAATTTCTCCAACTAATTTGAAATTGGAGATTTAGGACAAGGAGAGGAACTTGATCCTGCCCTGAATGAATCATATGGGAGTCTTTCCATTCACTCCAATGAGAAGAGTATTGGCCCCCAAAATAGTGTTCCTTTTAATTTGCATAATAAATCCAGTTATTTTTGTCTCTAAACAAAAGCAGATTTGAAATACCATCTAGAAAAACAGAAGGATACAAGTAACACATTGTTTTAAAGCATGGTTTCCACATTGCAGCAAACTTGAACAAAGAATATTGATACCAAAAAGCAATTTTCTTTGGGCCTTATTGTGTCATTGATTTTGAAGCAGAACTCCCCGCTGAAATCGATGGCTCTGAAATGTTCAATGGGGTTCTGAAAAAACAATGGGGAGTTATGCGTAAAAATCAATGGTATGATATGGCCCTTTGTCAATAATTTTCTGAATTCCTGTTTCTGATATTTAAAGATATTTGTGTTTCTCACTTAGCACCTAGTGCCTCTTTCTCCCTGCTATAGCATCACAGTAGTGCTTATCAAACCACAGTTTCAAGGGCAAAATTCTCCTGTCAAGTGCCCAGAGTGGATCTCACCCCTGATAGTCTGCTCTTGGGAGTTCTTTTCCTGTGGAGAGAGCAGAACTTGGAGTCTAGTTCCACTGCATAACTTCACTGCAAGGGAGAGTGGGGAGTGAGAAACAGGCTGTAAGGGAGGCAACATTTGTTTAAACTAAACAAATTCAGCCCTGGTATAAGTGGCACAATTCCATAGTCTACTTCCTTCAACAATTAGGCATATAGTTTCAGAAGAGTGGCCTCCCTTTTACAGAGCCGTTTGTTCCCATAATTTTTGCACTTGCAATTCATTTTGTGGGTGCAAAAGAGCAGGCACAGAAACAGAATTCAGCCCTCAGATGAAAATAATAGCAAGCAAAATTATAAGGAAAAAAAAGCTGGAGATTACAGCTGTGTGGAGATTGGAAATTCCACTTTGCAAAGGATTTTGAGTTTTCAAAATTTGTTCTGATAAAGAAAGAAAACTGAACATTTCAGAATTCTGTGCAAAAGAAAATTTCAGAAAAAAAAGAATTGGGGCTGAATGAAATCTTTTGTTTCAATTTTGGCTTTTTACTTTATATTATATTATAATATATATGTAATATATAATACAAAATATAAAATTGAAACAAACACCAAAACATTTTGTTCTGAAAATGTCAAAATGGGACATTTTAACATTTTAGAAACTTTTTTCCTTTTTTTTTCTACACAATTTCATGAAGCATTTTGATTTCAAAGGAACCTCTTTTTCCAATGGAAAATGGTTCCATTGAAGTTTTTCTGACTAGCTCTACTGGAGAAATAAATCCACTTTCTGAACAGGAAATGGTAGAGCAGTGCGGAACAAAACTCCAGATCAGGACACCAACCCAAAATAGAGATTCATATCCAAATGTTGCCACTATGCTAAACAGTGGAATTCACAGTAAACTCTGATAGCATGGGACCCCATAGTGAAGTGGTTTAGGGCTGAAATTATTTCAATACACTGAAATGTACCAGAAGAAGTTTTGGATCTAGAGAATTTCTGCTTGGAGTGATGCTGCACTGTGAAAAAATGATGACTTTATTATAAGAAGATCCACCGCATTTTAAAAGATTCTGATACTCTTATTCAGATTCAGTTATACTGTACTCCATGAGTATTCCCATTGAAGTCAATGGAAAGAAGACAGTGGAATAACCCATGCAGTAAGGTGATCTTAAACTAGAAAAAAGGTGTTGGAATCTGGCCCTAAATAGATTGTTCCCCTTTGTGAAAATGTCTCTTGAAGATGCTCTATGTGACTGAATGGAAAGAACATTCATTTAGACATTCATTTAGACGAGTGCATATTTGCTTGTGATTACTTCTAATTAAATTCATTAGTAATCTAAACTTGTACATAACTATGTACCTAACTTGCACATAACTATGTTATGTAAACAATGTACAGTAGCCAAACATTGACATTGTTGGCCAATATAATTTCTTATTGTTGAGAGCCAGCAACTGAAAAATATATACAACATATTGGCCTCAGCATTAAAACAAATATGATGCTAATTGTTCATATTTACTTAATTAGATTAAAATTATAGTTTCCCACTGTTTAAATTAATAATCCATCACTTAAATTAAAATGCCAGCTACCAACTATGAACCCTCCTGCAATATTTCCTGTTTTCCAGTGACTGAGTTCCACACAGTACAAAATATGATACAATGTTTATAGAATTAGGTGTGTATTGGTGGCTGTGTGTGTATATTAAGTTAAACTAAGAATATTCTATTATACATAGCAGTGAATTAAGAATGGACTTAGCTTCCATGGTGAACACACACACACTGTACAATCCAATAGTAAGGTACATTGGAAAAGATTATTTGACGTTCCTAGTTAATAATTAGTGCAGAACCCTACCCTTCATAATTCTCATTCTTCCTTTTTGAAAAATATGTAAATAATGTTTTCACCTTCCTTAGACACAGGCACCCAGAAAAAGACAATTGTTCAGAACTTAATTCTTGGGCTGTTGCTCCTCTCTTACCCCTTCTGCACCCCAAGCTGCGATAACTGGGCTTACAAATTTACCTGAATTGTGAGTTCCATTGTAAAAAGTCAGTGTACGTTCATAAGATGTCACAATAGCAACAAATTTTGATGGGAAAAGGTACGAAATGGAGAAAGACTGAATTAGTCCATACAAAAAGGCCTACTGATACAACTCAAGGACTGTGTTAAGATCCTGCTTGTAAGCAAGAAAAGTGTGGAACCAGAAATTAGTGAACCAAAATTGTTGTGCCAGAAGTAGGCCTAATTGGTGGATGAAATAATGAGGGGATGTGCTATTCCACCCACTATTCCTTTTTGGGGTCCTTAAAAGAAAAAGACTTTGGGGAGAAAAATTTCTACTGGAGCAAGCTTCACCATCATGGCTGCCACCCCACCATCTCCTGGACCCCTGGGTCTTCATCATCCTGATCTTGAGAGATGTCCTGACCAGACCATGCCAGAGAGAGAGAACACAGAACACACCACCACCTCTGCTTGGCTCCAGCTGAATCCCAAACACCATCTGGGATGAAATAGGATCAAACTTTAACAATAGTATCAGGAACAACAGCTCCAGCCCATCTCAACTATCTTCATCAATTTTTTCCCAAAAGGACAGTTATTACCATTTTTGGTACCGTCTAATGACTATCAAACAAAGATTTTTCTTCCTTCTAAAAATTCTCTTCAGCTAAAGGGAAAGAGAACAAGGGATGTTGTTAACATGAAAACCTTACTTAATACTTTACATTTTGCATCCTTTAACTGTTTTTCTCTCTTTGCTTTATCTTTAATAAAAGGTTAAAAGGGATATTTAATAATGTGGTTGCCACGGTACTAAGCAGGCTGAGGTTTCTGTATACCAAACCCCAAACCTTGTTTAACACTGTTTAATATTGGACAGTGACTGGATTATACCATAGCAATCACACCCACAGTGTAACATGGCAGATTAGGAGTTACAAGGGATGGGTCCAATCCTGAAGACCTTTACTCATCTGACTTCACTAGGACTAGTCAGAAGGTAGAGGTTTGCAGGGCTGGGCCCTAGCTCCTTAACCTGGGTATATCGTAGTTTGTAAGCTCTTTGGGGGCAGGGACTGTCTTTTTGTCCTGTGTTGGAACATTGGCTAGCACAATGGAGAACTAATCCCTGATTGGGGACCTCACATGCTATTGCAATGCAAATAATAAATAAAATAGCAATAATTAATCATATGGAGCCATGATACATTGGCACCTCACCATTATGAGGCCACTTAATAACAACACCTGTAATAAGTAAAACTCTAGTGTATGAATTCTTAAGAATAGCGAGCAGGACAGACAAAGATATCAGGAAAGCAGATGCAGGCTTCCACAACTGGGCAAGAAACTTTAGCAATAATGCGATTTCTAAACAGGAGAGTGTGAAGTCATCCATTAACACTATGATGGAATACTCTATACTCTGTGAGTTTGGATATAGGCTAACCTTCTCCTGAACACTTTCAGTTTTAAGTTTCTATTTACAAAACAAACCCAGCAAATTGTTGGTGATTTATGTCCTCTCCAGGAATCAAAGAAGAATTTTGAAAATGGTTTTAAAACTCTTGCTGTTTCAGGATCTCCATTCAGTGAATGGGGCTGGCGTCCTTCACTGGTGGAAATACCACTTTAAGAACAATGCATAGCACAGGCTGAGTTTGATGATGCAAAGTCAGCTGGATAGCATTTGCTTTTCCACCAGAGGCATTGGGATTCAGAGTTTTTTAAAGTTGTTGCAAGGTGGCTCCGTGCTCCCCTCACATGGGAATCCTGAGAGAGGTGAAAACTTAGAAATGGAGCTAACACTCCCATTAACCTGATTAGGGCCAGAATTTCACCCTAACTCTCAGGCAGATTTTCACTCAGAAAAGAACTCAGGGAGAAATTCCTATTGAAATCAAAGGCAAAACTCCCACTGAGTTCATTAGGGTCAGCATTTCACCATGGATGCTGAGGGGATTATGCCAAATAAAGCAGTGGTCCCCATTTCCATCCTTCTCCAGTCCCGGCATGGCCATCTCAAGCCAAGGTGCAGAGGTTTCAGTGGATTCCATGGAGGAGGGAGACCATTCCTCACTGATTAGAACATTATTTATATTACCCTGGAGTTTTCCATTCTTAAATTCTATTTTTATTTTGTAGATGAATCTTTGAAAAATTAAGATAGCAGCATGTGTGGTGTTTTACATCATTATCACAGATACCTCCAGGACTTAGTTATTCTTCACTTGAAGCCATACAAAATAATATAAAATTGTTAGAATATTTTGAAGCATAATGGTTTTAATTTAAAAATATTAGAATCAATTGGCCTGAGACATAATGGCCAATGTTTTCAAAGTTAGGCCCCAAAAGTTAGGTCCCTACATAAGTTGCCTGATTTTTAAAGTGGTTTAGAAACCTGCATCTCCCATGGACTTCAGTGAATGTTTAATTACCTAAATATGGAATTAGGTGATTAACTTTTGGCACCTAAATTTGAAAATTTTAGCCAGTAATTTTAATCTGTTCCCATTGTTGGCATTGATCTTATCCTCACTGCTCCCAAATAAAAAAACCTATCAAAGATTTTTGTTGAATTATGTTTCATCATTACACTTTTTTTTTAGACATAACTATATACACTTGTTCAGGAGCAATGTAATGGTTACCCTGGTTTCTGCACATCTTTTTTAATCTTGATACATGGAGAGGGAGCAACAGGATGGGGTATAGTATTTCCAGTATGGATGCCACTTTTGGAACATATCACAATGTATCACCCGAACACATAGAATAACTATGCTTGAGGTACAGTAGAACTACAAGGAAAAAGAAACAATATATGTGAAAATCTAATTTCTATCTTGAACCCTGATCCTGTAATTATCTGCATGGGTGGACTCCAGAGGCCGCACAGAGCTCATTGCAGGACTAGGGCTTTGGTTGGTAGTGCAATGGGCTATGGAGTAGAAAACCCATTTTTTGCAGTGGCTTTAGAATATGTGGGTTAGGCTTGTGAAGACTGGGAGTGCAGCAATAACACTGATGAAGGGGAGTTTAGGAATAGAGGAGCCTAGGTCAAAGAGACTATTACAAACTGTGCTCCTCCTCCAAAGGATCTATATTCCTCAAATCACTGTCAGCCCCCTTTGGGGATGTTTGGATAGGATTAGGAAGGGCCTCCTCATCACAGAATAGAATTTTAAAAAATTGTATTATTAATCTTGATACATTAATTTTAAAATCAAACAGCCAAATTCTGTTACACTGATGTTAATGACAACATTCCCATAGATTTAAATGGGTCCGTCTCTAGGATTTGTCTCAAACTGAATTAAAACACTGAAGTAACCTAAGAACAATTTATGTATCTAGTTATGACAAGGCCCATCACTTTAATACTAGTCCTAGGAAAATGTAAAATACAAGACCACAGATGATATGCAAGCTGTGAAAATCAGAGTTCATTCTAAAGAACTATAACTTGATAGTAAATGGAAATGTTAATTAGCTTTCTCCAATTAGCCATGGCAACATGTGTATGTTTCACTACTAATAGTAATAGCTGTAAGATAAGCAAAATATTTTAAACTAACGGTTCTAATTCTAATCTGCAGGGAACATTAAAATTTGTAGGTTAGAGGCATTTAGTGTAATGTTAAAATATATATATGAAAATATTTTAAAACATGTATTTAGTAGCATATCTATAAATGCAAAATATCTATCTTAAAGAGTTTAAACTTTTCTGGTCCATGAATAGTGTCAGTACATTTTGATAAACACTTCTGCATTGCTAAATATGCTGAAACTTTTTGATGAGCTGTGATAAGGGCTATTAAAAAGCATCTTTATATTATGGAAAATATTTTAGGTTTTTTTCTTTTTTTTTAGAATTATATTTTAAAGAATGTTTAATTCAATTTTGGGCACTTTTTAAACAATCATTTGGCACTTCAAGTTTTAAGTTCTTAGGCACAATGTGACAAAGTCAGTTTAGTTAGTCCTTCACCATGCATTTTGTAGAGCAGCTGGAATTCTGCAGGCAGCTGGTGGGACTCCTGCCACTTGGTAGTGAACTTTGTTCCTTTTTTATCGTAGTAATGGTATGGGAGGTCTTCCCTGGTGTTAGGATCAAATCCAAATGGCCAAAACCCATACAAGTGGATCTCTTCACATATTGCAGAAGCAAGGGTATACATAAGAATACCTGTGCTCAGTCGCTTGGGTGACAAATGTTTATTTTTCCAGTACCTGTGAAATAATAAGCAGAGGCTGATTCAGGTACAAATTCTGTATATGACGATTTATAAAAAAACAAGATGGTGGGTGGAGAATGTCAATATTCATAAGTGATCATATGAATAATATTAGGGTTACTATTCAGGTTAGGCCTTATTAAAAAAGCATGAGTATAACATACTGTTACTGAAAACGCTATCCTTGCACAAGTTTATCACAGACTTTTTTGTGCCTCTCTGCAATGGTGTCCATTAGGACATCGGTTTGTTAGTCCCCAATCCTGCAAAGCAGTCCCTGTCTGCAGAAAGATCCCTTCACTTTTGCAGAACCCCACTGACACCATCTGGGCTACACATGGGCTTCTGTTTGCCTATGTGGAGGCAACTGCAGGATCATGGTCTTAGGGTTAAATTAACCCTTGTGCAGACAGCCATTACAAGGCTATGCACTACTTATGCCAATATTATTGCATTGCATTTACAGTCTTCAACCTGAACAAGAGTGCCTAGAATTTAAACTACTCTGAACTGCAACCCTGCTTATGTCAAGTCACCTTGTTTATATGATGAATTTGGCTATAGGCTGGCTTATAATACCTACAGCAAAAGTTGATAGTGCTCTAGTGCTATATTCATTGTGTGATTCACCCTTGTGCAGTGGGACAGCACAAAACCCATGCAACCACTTACATCCCACTTATGCTGAATTAAATGCCACATTGACCTTGTGCTACTCTTTTGCACGGGTGGGAATTTCACCTTAAGGGAGCAATTGTGCTTCTCATTGAAGTCAATGGCAAAACTTCAATTGCCTTCAATGGGAGCAGAATTAGGTCCTAACCTTTAGACATTGTACATCAGGTGAATTGTGAATGAAAAATCAATAAAGTAGTTGATTAGTGATATATGTTTCAATGAGTGAAATACATGAAAAATACAAACCTGTTGACATGCTGCATTATATTTCCTGGCCAAGCCAGCTGGACCTTTAATTGCCCTCTATGCTCAACAAAGAAGTCAACCAATGTTCTTGTAACAGTTGCTGAAGTGTGGAAGAAAAAAGCTGGGATCCAAAGAATGGCCCCATCAAGCTTTTTTAAACTTAGAAAAAAGTTATTGCGATCCTGAATGGTCAAAAGATTGTTGTAATACTTTTCCAGGATGCTGGGATTGAAGGTTGTAAGGTTGGTTTTCCTTCCAACATCTTTTTGGAAAGCCTCAGTTGGAGCAAAGTTGCAACGAAAAACAAAATCAGACTTATCTATTTCTTGTCCACACTGACTCCCTGTAAGGATTCCACTATTTCCAACAACAGCACAAATGTTATAATGCTTATTCAAGACAGGTGAGACATCTGGAAGCAGTGATCTGAAGTTATTGCTAATAGAGAAAACATACTTATGGCTGGAATAATCATAATGCATCAGCTGTCCAATCCGAACACTATTCTTGGTCAAAGAAAAATTTTTTATTACATCAACATGCTGGAGAATTCCTTGCCTAAAATAAAATACAAAAAAAAAAACAAAATAAAACATTTCTTTATATTTCTCTCCTTTATACAAAATAGAGGTTTTCTTTCTTATGTCATGATTGGTTTTATTTAAAACAACTGGAGTAAAGTTATTCCAGCTGAGGGTTGCAATGCAACAGCTTTCAAATGGATATGAACTGACAAGAGTTGTGAGACCAGATCCTCAAACCTTCATAACTCCACTGACTTTAATGGAGGACGCTGATTTGCATCAGTTGAGGATCTGGCCCAGAATAATACCGACATTATAATACTTGATTAATTCTTAAGTTTGAGGCATACGATTGTAACTGTGTACTGTTTACATGGGATGAAATTCACTGCTGTGCAGAGCCTCAGCAAAAAGACTAAATCCTATTTAAACCCGAACTTGAGGGCAATGCCTGGGCCTTGTACTGATCCTCTGGATAGGAGTAAATTTCACCCATGGTAGTGAACAGAAGTGCTTTGGTGAGACTGGATAGCTCTCATAAGCCAAGATGTACTTAAAACAAAATGAAGCAGTCAAGAATATTCAATTGTATTAACAGTAATGTAGCTAAATTTTTAATACAAGTGCTTCTTGTACCTCATTAAGAAGCTTTGAGTCACAAAACAAATGACATTCAACTGTCTCCCCTTACGTAAACATAATACCGTAATATCTCATTTGGACAAGCAAACTGGAATTTTTAAAAGGGCTATTATGAATCCTAAAAACACTCTGGAATTTCGCCTGCAGTGGATAAAACTAGAAAATGAACCATTACTGCTTTATTTGCTCATGTTTATGAAAAACAAACAACCTCTCTTCCAGCTCGCCATCCTCAAATGTCTAAGCATTAATGGAATCCCAGTGGGTACCCTAATTATGGTCTATTGATAACAGACAAATGCAAGGCAGATCTTGAGGCATTAACTAACATCAACATAGAGGTGCAGCTGAGCTATTTATTTAAGGGTAGACTGTGCTGCAAGAGCACAGGCCATAGTGGTGGCACATTGTGATGTCATTACTGGAACACCCCAGGGAAGAACCACAATTTCCTCTCTGCTCCTCTCTGGCCCCTGAAGAGTTGTAATTTAGTGTTGGGCTATACCAGCCATAAATTATTTTCCACAGCCCCAACACTGCTGTGTTGGCTAGAGACCAAAGAGTAGAGGGAGTGGAGCCAAAGTTCACCACTTCTCCTACCCATTCCAAGGAAACAGTTAGTGGACACATTGGTCAGCTCTCTCCTTTGTGCCAAAACCCATTACCAGGTGGGCTGCATAGGGTGTTAAGAAAGTTCTTACTCCTCTGCCTGGTTGTGTAATCCAAGCTACAATCTAGCCTTTAAAAACACTGGGCAATTTTCAGGCAAAATTTGTATTCTTATAATGTTATTGGCCCAGATTGTGGCATCAATCTCTAAGCAGAAATTTCCATGAACAAGATCAATGGCTAAACACATATAGAAAGAAAGAAAGAAAGAAAGAAAGAAAGAAAGAAAGAAAGAAGACTGGCCCACCATTTACCAGCATTAGTATCACAAGTTGAAGAAGAGCATCAATGATAGACTAAAAGGCATTTCACCTAATATTAAATTCTTGCAAATGTTGAGTTTTGAGGAAATGAAGGGAACTGAGGAATAATTTCCATTGCCATGTTGTCATCTTGTTAAATGGAATTTGGTGAAGTTGAGGTGAAAATCATTATGGAAAAAATTAATTTTAATTGGATCAGAAATGTTTCCATCATGTTCTCCATGTTTTAGACAACCAGAAACAGCTATGGTTATAAAGAAAGAGCTAGTCTGCATTTTTACAGAATTACTGGTTGCTAATTGGCTGAGAAGTTCCACTGAAACATTTTTTGTATTTTAATAAATATAATATTTGATAAATTATATATTGAGTCTTATTTTTTTTAATTCTCTTGAAATAATAGCAAATTAATTATCATTTTGATAAACCTGGTTACATCGTATTAGTATAATAGTAATATTCCATTGCTGTAAAACAGCTTCTGTTCTTTAATGAAATAATAAATTACCCTAAGACAGTGATGTATTTTATTTTGTATTTTTTTTAAACACTTCACCTTGTTGGGAAATGTTCGGACTCACTCTGTGTCTCAAAAGTTCTGGTAAGTTACTCAGAATTCAGTATTTATAATTTCCTGATTATATTTTCTAAATATACACCAACCACAGGTACATAGGGAGAGGGATAATTGCACTACATGGGGCTAGACTAGAGCCCCATGCCTAAGAAAACAGTCCCTTGGTTTGATTCTCTCTCACCTTTGATGTAAGAATGCTGTTCTATTAAACGTCCATTTGGAAGGCTTTTCCTGCAGCTCGTGTGTCAAAGAATTTGTAATCGGTACAAACGAAGGGTCCAGAAACTTCAGTGCAAACTGGGACCTGAAAAATGAGCACGCACGCAGGTACACACACGGAATTAACAAATTGTTCAGGGCTGAGTTTAAAGATTCTGTCTGTTTTAGTGCGGATGACTTAATGGGCAGGGAACTAACTGAGCAAAATCTCCATTTCCCCCTCATAGTCTGGTCTCCCTGTTTAAATCAATCTGAACGAAAGAGACTTTACACATTTCTATGCACTGCAGAATTCATAAAATGGCCGTCAAAAATATTACTGTGCTGGAATTGAAGTCAAACAGATGGGCAGGTTCAGAGCGTAAATCAGCACCACGGACAGCGATCGACCAGCAGGCAGTCTCCAGCAGCTAGCCCCGCTCCCTGGGCCTGGGTTATTATGATAAGAGGGTTCTGCCTGTTCATTTCATCCTGCTTTCCTGTCTCTTTTCTCTCTCTCCCCCACTCCCCCAAGCCTCAGAAACTCCAGCAGTTTAACAACTCTCCTTCCCTCTCCACCAGAGTGTCCCGCATTTCTCTGAGGGATTGGGCTTGTACTCTGCCCTTATTCAGAAAGCTCAGCACTGTAGGGTAGGGAAGGGAATCTCTCTTCATGTGTTCCTAAGAAGATGCAACGGGCTTTGCACACGGACTGCATCAGCCAGCACAGAGCGTTTTTACAAGGAGTTCCAGCCCCACCGATATGACCCAGACCCGTTCGCCTCTCGTCAGGCTCAACCCCTCGGATTTCCGGGGGATGCTGCAGCGTGGTCTCTTCGGTACCCCCATCAAGTGCAAAGCAGAATCCAAAGCGCCATACAAGATGGGGATCTGAGCCACTTTTTTTCTCTCTCCAGCCGAAGAACAGCAGGCTGGGGAGGAAGGAGAGCTGGGAACCGCTCTGGGTGCTGGGGGTCCAGAGAGCATCTTGTGCCCTGAGCCTGGAGCCCTCTGCCGGGAGTGGCTTTGCGCTGGACCCGGGGCTGGAATCTCCCTGGTGGGGGGAATTGCAAAGGGGGGAGGGTTGCAAGGGAAGACGTGTGGGGGGGGGGGACTCCCAGCCTTTCCCCACCTCAATCCAGGGGACCAGGGCGCCTGCGCCATTAGCTCGCCCCCTGGAATATATATGAACCGGGCGTGGAGCCACCATGATCATCAACTAACATGAGTCTTTCCCCCAAGTCAGTCAGCAGCATCCTCCCCACCACACAGACCAAGGGGCCCTGTGGTTTTGGCCACTGGTGGGAAAGCCCAGAGCAGAGCGAGCACATCGATTGACTCGCAGGGTGTTATTTCATTTTAAAAGCAACGATCAAAGGGTGCCTGGGCGAACGGGGAAAGCCAAGATGCAGGACTCTCCCCCCCCCCCCCGGGTGCATCCATCCGCCTTAAAACGGAGCGAGAAACAGCAGGCACTTACCTGAATCCAGCATGGAACATGTACATTCTGGGCACCCCCGAGCTGGCATATCTGGGAGTGGTGAAGATATTGTCCTTTTTCAGGGACACGTAGCTGATGAGGGATAAGATCAGCAGAGCCACGCTGAGCATCACCAGCCCCAGCACACTAGCCACCCGGACCATTTTGCAATTTCTCATGCCTGGGAAAGCAATGGAGTTGCAAGGGGTGGGGTGGGGTGGGGGGATGGGGTGGGGGAGAAGCTAGAGAAACCGGCCCATTGGCGTTACAGCGAGCGAGCTGCGATGGCGCTGTGTGTGTCGCGGGGGGAGGGCGGGGGAGGCAACTCCGAGAGACAATCCGGAGCCACGGGAGCTGCGAGCGGGCACGAGGCAGAATCACAAATAAAATGGAGGGTTCGGAGCTGCAGGCGGCGCTGAAATGGCAGCCGGCTGAGCCGGGGCGCCGCTGCCCCTCAGGCCAGGCCCGTTCCCGCTGGCGGGGCTGGGGGTAGAGCGCTACCGGGCAGTGCGGGCACCGGCGGGCATTAATGAACCTTAATCTCCCAAACAGCCTGTGGGGCGCGGCGCTAATGAACGTAGGAGCCACGGTGGCCACACGCTGCCGGGTGGGGCTGCATGCAGATGGGTGGGGAGGGATGCAGATAGCTGCAGGCCCCGCGCCTTCCGGCAGAACCCCCCCCCCCGGGTCCCCCACGAGAGCCCCCCCATTCAACGCCCGAGCCCCCCGTCCCCCACGCCAGAACCCTCCCCACGCCCGAGCCCCGCTGACACCGCCCGAACCCCCCCGTTTTCCCCACCAGAGTCCCCCCATTCAACGCCCGAGCCCCCCTCACACCGCCCGAACCCCGTCCCCCACGCCAGAACCCACCCCACGCCCGAGCCACGCTCACACCGCCCGAACCCCCCCCGTTTCCCCCACCAGAGCCCCCCCATTCAACGCCCGAGCCCCCCTCACATCACCCGAACCCTCCCCACGCCCGAGCCCCGCTCACACCGCCCGAACCCCCCCGTTTTCCCCACCAGAGTCCCCCCATTCAACGCCCGAGCCCCCCTCACACCACCCGAACCCCGTCCCGCACGCCAGAACCCTCCCCACGCCCGAGCCACGCTCACACCGCCCGAACCCCCCCCGTTTCCCCCACCAGAGCCCCCCCATTCAACGCCCGAGCCCCCCTCACATCACCCGAACCCTCCCCACGCCCGAGCCCCGCTCACACCGCCCGAACCCCCCCGTTTTCCCCACCAGAGTCCCCCCATTCAACGCCCGAGCCCCCCTCACACCACCCGAACCCCGTCCCGCACGCCAGAACCCTCCCCACGCCCGAGCCACGCTCACACCGCCCAAACCCCCCCGTTTCCCCCACCAGAGCCCCCCCCATTCAACGCCCGAGCCCCCCTCACATCACCCGAACCCTCCCCACGCCCGAGCCCCGCTCACACCGCCAGAGCCCCTCCCGTTCCCCACGCCAGAACCCTCCCCACGCCCGAGCCCCCCATACACCGCCCGAACCCTCCCGTTTCCCCCACCAGAGCCTCCCTCACACCACCCGAACCCCCCCGTTTCCTCCACCAGAGCCCCCCGTTCCCCACGCCAGAACACCCCCCCCCCACTCCAGACCCCTTCGCGGTCGGAGAAGCCCCGGGCCGCCCGCCGGCTCCCAGGCCGGGAGGCCTCCCGCGTTCAGAACTTCCCCTGAGAGTCCCCCGCAAGAAAGGCTTGTGGGGTTCAGTTTTTAAAAAGTATAATGTGCTTCTACCCTGTTTCCCTGAAAATAAGACAGTGTCTTATATTAATTTTTGCTCCCAAAGATGCGCTAGGTCTTATTTTCAGGGGATGTCTTATTTTTCAGAAATGAAAAATGCCTTATTATCGGTGGATGCCTTATTATCGGGGAGGTCTTATTATCGGGGGGATGCCTTATATTACAACGAGAGGCAAAACTGTAAGTAGGCCTTATTTTCGGAGGATGTCTTATTTTCGGGGAAACAGGGTAGGAGCTCCGGCACAGCGGGGCAAGCGTTATAAGGAAGGCTGGTGGAGCAAAGGGAAGTGAAGGAGTCAAAATTCCCATTCACGCCAACTATTTCTCCACTTACAACACTCAAATGTGCTTAGGTTTCAGATGAAATTTGCTCAGTGATTTGTTTATGAAGCAGTTTAATTACATTTAATTAAAAAATGATTAGGACTTATAGTACATGTTAAAGAATGGGATGGTCTAGACAGTATTTGGTCCTGCCAAGAGAGCAGGGGACTGGACTCGATGACCTCTCGAGGTCCCTTCCAGTCCTAGAATGTATGAATCTATAAATCTATGAAAAAGTAGCCAAGTGCTACATTTTGAAATAGCCTTTGACGTCAACAACATCTGTTTTTAAATTGCCCAATACCTTAAAAGGGTCTTTGTAAAATGCTTGCCCATCTACAGTGTGTCTAAATCCTGTACTACATACATTACAGACTCAGTCATCCAAAGAGCAAGTAAAGTCTCACAAACACAAGATATACATTTTTCATGAATAACCTTTAAATAAAAAGGTTTGCACACACAAAAATGCATTAAAATTGTCTTAAGCAATCATGCAAGGGTCCAATTCTGCAAATCCTTTAGCAGGTAGTCACACTGAAGTAAATGGCCTATGTGTGTGAATTAGGACCACTAGAATTCTCAGAATAGAGCCCCAAAATGCCAGCAGAATTAATGTGCCTTATTAGAGGCTGGTCTTTAAACAATGAGTCTACAGATACTTACACAGATTATACAAATGCAGTATTAGGGAGACCCTTTAAAGATCTCATTTGCTGGAGGTGGTTGCTAGCCCAGTTTCACTGCTAAAAAAGGGGGGGGGGAGCAAGAAGTGAAGAATAAAGCACAATATTGTCAGACACATAGATGAACATAATTTGTTGAGGAAGAGTCAACATGGTTTTAGTAAAGGGAAATCATGCCTCACCAATCTACTAGAATTCTCTGAGGGTGTCAACAAGCATGTGGACCAAGGGGATCCAGTGGATATAGTGTACTTAGATTTTCAGAAAGCCTTTGACAAGCCAAAGGCTCTTACGCAAAGTAAGCTGCCACAGAATAAGAGGGAAGGTTCTCTCATGGATTGGTAACTGATTAAAAGTTAGGAAACAAAGGGTAGGTATAAATGGTCAGTTTTCAGAGTGGAGAGAGGTAAATAGTGGTGTCCCCCAGGGGTCTGTACCGGGACCAGTCCTATTCAACATATTCATAAATGATCTGGAAAAAGGGGTAAACAGTGAGGTGGCAAAATTTTCGATGATACAAAATTACTAAAGATAGTTAAGAGCCAGGCAGACTGCGAAGAGCTACAAAAGGATCTCTCAAAACTGCGTGACTAGGCAACAAAATGGCAGATGAAATTTAATGTTGATAAATGCAAAGTAATGCACATTGGAAAGCATAATCCCAACTATACATATAAAATGATGGGGTCTAAATTAGCTGTTACCACTCAAGAAAGAGATCTTGGAGTCATTGTGGATAGTTCTCTGAAGACATCCACTCAATGAGCAGCGACAGTCAAAAAAGCAAACACAATGCTGGGAATAATTAAGAAAGAGATAGATAATAGGACAAAAAATATCATGATGCCTCTACATAAATCCATGGTACGCCCATATCTTGAATACTGTGTGCAGATGTGGTCGCCCCATCTCAAAAAAGATATATTGGAATTGGAAAAGGTTCAGAAAAGGGCAACAAAAATGATTAGGGGTATGGAATGGCTTCCGTATGATTAATAAGACTGGGACTTTTCAGCTTGGAAAACAGATGGCTAAGGGGAGATATGATTGAGGTCTATAAAATCATGACTGGTATAGAGAAAGTAGATAAGGAACTGTTGTTTACTACTTCTCATAACACAAGAACTAGGGATCACCAAATAAAATTAATAGGCAGCAGGTTTAAGACAAATAAAAGGAAGTATTTCTTCACACAATGCACAGTCAACCTGTGGAACTCCTTGCCAGAGGATGTTGTGAAGGCTAAAACTATAACAGGGTTCAAAAAAGAACTAGATAAATTCATGGAGGATAGGGCCATCAATGCTATTAGCCAGGATGGGCAGGAATGGTGTCCCTAGCCTCTGTTTGCCAGAAGCTGGGAATGAGCGATGGGATGGATCACTTGATGATTACCTGTTCTGTTAATTCCCTCTGGGGCACCTGGCACCTGTTGTAAGACAGGATACTGGGCTAGATGGACCCTTGGTCTGACCCAGTAGGGCCGTTCTTATATTCTTATGGAAACACCCTCCTAAGCCACGTCTGTGTGTCTAGGTCAGGATTGGCCAACCTGAGCCTGAGAAGGAGCCAGAATTTACTAATGTACATTGCCAAAGAGCCACAGTAATACATCAGCAGCCTCCCATCAGCTCTCCCACCCGCTCCCAGCGCCTCCCATGCACTGGCAGCCCCGCCGATCAGTGTCTCCCCTTTCCTCTACGCACCTCCCAATCAGCTGTTTCGTGGCATGCAGGAGGCTCTGGGAGGGAGGGGAGAGGAGTGAGGGCTCTGCAGGCTCAGGGGAGGGGGTACAAAGGTGTAGAATGAGGGCAGGGCCTGTGGCAGAGCCAGGGGTTGAGCGGTGAGCACCCCCTGGCACATTCGAAAGTTGGCGCCTGTAGCTCCAGCCCCGGAGTTGGTGCCTATACAAGGAGCCACATATTAACTTCTGAAGAGCCGCATGTGACTCCAGAGCCACAGGTTGGCCACCCCTGGTCTAGGTGCTGCAATATGAAAAATCACCTACCATGAGAATGAGTTAAAGAGGAACATCCTTCCTGATCTAAGGGAGAATCCGTTGACTGGGGTTGGCTCAATGTGATTTCAACACAGATTTTTGTATGTGCCAGGTGCTTGCCCAATACCAGAAGAGCAGGCCTCAAAGGCAACCGTTCCAGTGGATCATCCAATGTCATGTTTATAAAGTTATTCTCATCCCGTTCAATTAAGTTAGGGTCCCTATAGCCACGGGCAGGGAGTATAATAGGCCAAGGGAGGCTAAGCCTTCCCTTAGCCAAGACTGGCCCCACCCATGCTGCCTCCTCTCCCCCAAGCCGAGGGCAGCTCAGCTCCTGCTGGAGGCCAGCAGGTGGCTGGGGCCAGTGAGCGGCCTGGCATGGGGGCAGGCCCTATGGCACAGAAAGAGACTGGTCCTTCAGGCATCAGTGTAAAGACCTGAGCCCTGCAGGATATAGTAACTCCTGGCTATCTATGTGGCTTTAGTGGAGGCCAGAAAGGCTAATAAAATTAGGAAGTAGGGCTGCTTGGGATGTAAGGGGTAGACCTATTTATGATTTCTTTGTCCTCTGGTCAACTCTCCTATTCTCTGCCATGGAATGGGTAATGTCCCCCATCCTTTGCATGCCAAATCAGTCTTCCAAGACTAGGCGATCCCAGTGCAAAGCAAGCTTACACATTCAGATATTATGGTAATGAGGGCCATATAAATATCTTGACAAACAGATAAGAACATAAGAACGCCCATTCCGGGTCAGACCGAGTCAGACCATCTAGCCCAGTATCCTGTTTACCGACAGTGGCCAATGCCAGGTGCCCCAGAGGGAGTGGACTAACAGGCAATGATCAAGTGATCTCTCTCCTGCCATCCATCTCCACCCTCTGACAAACAGAGGCTAGGGACACCATTCCTTACCCATCCTGGCTAATAGCCATTAATGGACTTAACCACCATGAATTTATCCAGTTCTCTTTTAAATGCTGTTATAGTCCTAGCCTTCACAACCTCCTCAGGTAAGGAGTTCCACAAGTTGACTGTTGAAGTCTTCTGGGACTTTTGTACCCCCACAAGGCCAAGTGTTTCCTGGGCCTTAGGACCCCATAAAAGTAACAGTATTTATCTGTCTTAGCATATCTCTAGCACAGCTTTTGGGCCTCATACAGAAAATATAGGACCATCCCTTGATTTTTGTACAGTACTCCCACTCTCATTAACAGAAGTTAAAGAGTGAGAATAGTCTTTTCTACACAAACATTTAATTTGCGGCAAGCTGGAGTGTAAATCTATCTCCATGTTTAAAGCAGGGTAGATCAAAGCAAACTAGGGAACATTTAGTGTGTAGTAGCAGGGTCCACAAGGACACTCGGAGAATGGCAGGCTAGTGTGGGGTAGAGTGACACCCCAGCTTGCCGCAAAGTATTTGTGTAGATGTGCCCAAGTAATGCCTATTCCTTCCACAAATGACTCCTGAAAAGAGTTTTAACATGATATTACAATGCATTTTAAATATTTAATTCTTGGAGTTCCAGTGAAAGTTATGAGTGAATCAGATGTGGTTATCACAAGTCAAGTAGAAAACATGAAAAGTCTTTACATAGTATTTGTGGTTCAACCAAAGAGGCTTTTATTGAATTATGCACATGTATGCTACTGTATCTATAGTTTCTTCTGCATACACTGCCTCATGTTGACTCATGGAAAGCATCATTTTTTCATCAGTTGTTTTAATCATCATCTTCTATGTATGTGAACAACGTGATGCCCCTGCAAATGATTAAATAAAGCAAATATGTTGGGCATTTCCAATTTATGTACAAACAATAGTTCAGGAGGGAAGCACATGTTAATTCAATGTGTTAGCAGTAGCAGTGAAATCAATGTCAGTGCATTCTGAGTGGTCTGTGGTACATAGGCAAAGAAGATTTTGTAACAATTGGTAAACCAAGATACAGAGTAGGATTTATTGTAAGTGACTTGTGATGTTATCTGAATGCCAAATTGTATAGTTAGTACGTCCAGACTGACATCACACTGATGCCAAAATATCTGGAGATTGCAGGACCGAGAACCGTTCTTTTCAAGGACTAAGGTAATGAAGATAATGCAGCCTACAACTATCTACACAATATTTCTGTATAGCGTATCTACATGAACCATGGGACTGAGCAATGGGACTGTGTCCAGTTGTATCTGTGGGGGGAATTGTACATAGGCAGAATTCAATCATTTTAACTGGGATTTGATCAGGATAATGGGACTAACAGAACTAGTTTTGCAAAAAGAGCTATGGGATCTTTGATCATCTCCAGAAGAAGATTGGTTTTGTTTCATCCTAAAAGCAGCAACTTCAGCAACACTACCCTTACCCTTGAACTTTGTATATTGACAGAGTGAGGGTCCAATTGACATTCAGGGAAAAGAGTCAGTTTCTGACGCACCAGTATGAGTCCTTGGAACCACTTAGATTATCACTGGAAGTCTCCCATTGAAATCCTAACCAGATTCAATCCTTTTTAACAAGTGAGACCTAAGGAGATGGCAGTTTAAAGGTTCTTGGCTACAAATATTTAAAAGGTTGGATATCGAATTATACCAAACACCACTTTAATTTTTATTTCACTTGTATGAAACACCCCAGTCTTTACAAAGCCACAGACTAGTTTCAGGATACCGCGCTGTGCATTCGAACAAGTTGCAGTAGGAAACAAAGGCAGTTTTTCCTTCAGATTCTTCAAAGATAGCAATATGTCAGTAGCCCCCAGAGAGGTTGAAAGTAAATGAATCAGTGCTAGAAAGTGAAGGATATCATCTGCACTGAATGGTGAAAGGGAGTCCTGAACAGTATCTTCATTGATTTTTCTGTAATTGACAGAGAATCTTGGTTTGCCTTAGGGCTTCTAAATGGAAGAAGTGGGGAGGCCCAGGTACAAGAAGCTTCCTTTGCTAGAATCTGTGAAAATTTCTCTTCAGTTATTTGTCTTTTTATTCCATGCAGCTTCGAACAAGGGACTGGGGTGATAAACTTGGAAATTTCATTATTCGCTAAGTGTTTTGCAAAGTGCATTTAAAAAAAAAAGCTATTCATGATTTAACATTACAGAGAATCCTTTCATCCTTTGTAGTAGCCATGAAAACCTTGGTGTCCATGGTGGCTAAAAATTCTTTGCTGTTAACGATGTGCATTGATAAACGTCTGCTCTAATTTGCCTATGCTCAGTAGAAATATGGTAGTAATACCTATAGGAATTTAGTAGGAACTATTGTCTTGACTACATTTGAAACTCTCCAGGAGGTGCCTGTCTTCCCTATGAAATCTATTCCATTCATAATTCTACAGCCATCATTTAAGGGAATGGTTCTGAGTGTATTCCTAGCTCTTGTTAGTCAAAGCTCCTGGCCATTTTGGATCAGACCCTCAGAATACATAATTTCTTTGGGAAATGTAGTTATGAAAAGATAGAATGCTGCTTCTGATTGAATTCAGTCTGAATAAAGCAAGAACGTTAGAATAACAACAGAATGCAGGATGGGTTTAAGGCATAAGCACTTTAGGTATTCACCTAGGGCTCTGAAATCCTGGAGTCAGATGACTACATCAGAATCACAGTTTTCATTTAAGTCTTGAATCCTCATTGTTGTGAAGGAAAGCTTGAAAATGTCACTTGCGTGTACGTGATGCAGTGATCAGAGTCTTCAGAGAGCATGATACATATCTCTGTGTTGTGGTATGTCTAAGGCCTTGATTTCGTTAATCTGGCCTTGAAATATTAAATTTGGAAGTGGTACAACCTGCATATTTATTAGGACTGTCAAACAATTAAAAAAAATTAATCATGATTAATCATGAGATAAAAAATATCACTATTAATCACAGTTTTAATCACACTGTTAAACAATAATAGATTACCAATTTAAATTTATTATAAATATTTTTGATGTTTTTCTACATTTTCAAATATATTGATTTCAATTACAACACAGAATAGAAAGGGTACAGTGCTCACTTTATATTATTATTTATTATAAATATTTGCACTGTAAAAAAGATAAACAAAAGAAACAGTATTTTAAAATTTGTGACTGAAGTCCTTGGGGGAGAATTGAATGTCTCCTGCTCTGTGGTTTTACCCGTATTCTGCCATGCTGATGACAGGTTCTGCTCGATAACAATCCAAAGCAGTAGGGACTGACACACATTCATTTTAATTGTCTGAGTCAGAAGCCACCAACAGAAGGCTGATTTTCTTTTTTGGTGGTTTGGGTTCTGTAGTTTCTGCATCAGAGTGCTGCTCTTTGAAGACTTCTGAAAGCATGCTCCACACCTCTTACCTCTCAGTTTTTGGAAGGCACTTCAAATTCTTAAACTTGGGTTGAGTGCTGTAGCTATCTTTAAAAATCTCACATTGGTACCGTCTTTGCTTTTTGTCAAATCTGCAGTGAAAGTGTTCTTAAGTTGAACAACATATGCGAGACTGCCATAACACAAAATATATGGCAGAATGTGAGTAAAACCACAGAGCAGGAGACATACAATTCTATCCAGTAGTTCAGTCCCAAATTAAATTAATGCATTTTTTTTTAAGAAGCATCATCAGTATGGAAGCATGTCCTCTGGAGTGGTGGGCGAAGCATGAAGAGGCATATGAATGTTTAGCATATCTGGCATGTAAATTCCTTGCAATGCTGGCTACAAAAGTGCCATGCAAATACCTGTTCTCACTTTCAGGTGACACTGTAAATAAGAAGCGGGTAGCATTTTCTCCAGTAAATGTAAACAAACTTGTTTTTCTTAGCAATTGGCTAAACAAGAAGTAGGACTTAGTGGACTTGTTTTACATTATTTTGTTTGAGTGCATTATGTAACAAAAATAATCTACATTTGTAAATTTCACTTTCACAATAAAGAGATTGCACTACAGTACTTGTATGAGGTGAATTGAAAAAGTACTATATCTTTTGTTTATCTTTTTTACAGTGCAAATATTTATAATAAAAAATAATATAAAGTGACCACTGTACACTTCGTATTCTGTGTTGTAATTGAAATCCACATATTTGAAAATATAGAAAAACATCCAAAAATATTTATAATACATTTAAATTGGTATTCTATTGCTAACAGTGCGATTAAAACTGGAGTGATTTTGAATTTTTCTTTATTTAAAATTGTTTTTGAGGGATAACCAGGGGGCCTGGATAATCTCCATCCAAGAATATTAAAGGAACTGGCACATGAAACTGCAAGCCCAATAGAAAAGATTTTTAATGAATCTGTAAACTAGGGGATTGTACCCTATGACAGGAGAATTGCTAAAATAGTTCCTATTTTTAAGAAAGGGAAAAAAGTGATCCAGGAAATTACAGGCCTGCTGGTTTGACCTCAATTGTATGCAAAGTCTTGGAACATATTTTTGAAAGAGAACATAGTTAAGGACATAGAGGTGAATGACAGTTGGGATAAAATACAACATGGGCTTACAAAAGGCAAATCATGCCGGACTAACCTGATTTCCTTCTTTGCGAAAATAACTGAGTTTTTATACAAAGGAAATGCAGTAAATCTAATCTACATGGATTTCAATAAGGCATTTGATACAGTTCCACATGAGAAATAGTTAGTTAAACTGTAGAAAATGGGGATTAATATGAGAATTGAAAGGTGGATAAGGAACTGGTTAAAGGGGCGACTACAACGGGTCATGCTGAAAGGTTAATTATCAGGCTGAGAGAAGGTTACCAGAGGAGTTCCTCAGGGATCGGTCTTGGGACCAAACTTATTTAACATTTTTATTACTGACTTTGGCACAAAAAGTTAGAGTGTGCTAATAAAATTTTTGGATTACACAAAGTTGGGAGGACTGGAATATCATACAAGAAGATCTGGGTGACCTAGTAAACTGGAGAAATAGAAATGGGATGAAATTTAATAATGTAAAATGCAAGGTCATGCATTTAGGGACTAATAATAAGAATTTTTGCTATAATCTAAGGACTTATCAGTTGGAAGTGACAGAGGAGGAGAAAGACCTGGGTGTATTGATTAATCACGGGATAACTATGAGCCGTCAATATGATGTAGCTATGAAAAAAGCTAATGCATCAGGTGGGGTGTTTCCAGTCGAGCCACGGAAGTATTAATACCATTATAGAAGGCATTGGTGAGACCTCATCTGGAATACTGTGTGCAGTTCTGGTCTCCCATGTTTAAGAAATATGATTTCAAACTGGAACAGGTGCAGAGAAGGGCTACTAGGATGATCCGAGAAATGAAAAACCTACCTTCTGAGAGGACACTCAAAGTGCTTGTCTTGTTCAGCCTAACCAAAAGAAGGCTGAGGGGAGATATGATTGCTCTCTATAAATACATCAGAGGGATAAATACCAGGGAGGGAGAGGAGTTATTTAAGTGCCAGTGTGGACAGAAGAACAAACGGATATAAACTGGCTATCAATAAGTTTAGGCTCAAAACTAGGCAAAGGTTTCTAACCAGCAGAGGAGTGAAGTTCTGGAACAGCCTTCCAAGAGGAAAGTGGGGGCAAAAAACTTAACTGGCTTCAAGACAGCAGGAGGCCATGTCTACACTGGAAAAAATGTGTCATGTTAGAAAATGTGTAAACTACATGTTTCCACTAATATGATATTGAATATGGTTTCTCCTTTAGGGAAACAGAGGCATTCTGTTAGATTGGTTAGGACAATGCCATGGAAGGCCTTAAAGATTAGATCTGAGACTTTGGCTTTAACTTGTTTTTCTTTGGGGAGCCAGTTGGTTGGGTGGAGAACTGAGCTGTTACATTCTTGGAGACTAAACTTGTTCTCCCACCAGCACTCTATTTTCTTTGTTCTTTGTACCTGCAGCACCCTTAGGATGTGAGCTCCTCAGAGCAGGGGTCTCTTTATGTCTGGCACACCAAATCCTGTCCTTTCCCATTATAGGCATGGAATACCGTGGATATACGGGAAGAGGACTGGGCTTTCAGCAGCCTGTGAATGGGATCTGTATTCCCTCTGTGCTCCATGAGGCTCCTTATACACACTTGGGTTAGGGGGCAGGCCAGTGAAGGACCCCGATCTAGAGCTGATGGATCCACGATGGCTTCACCAGATGGTCTTCCTTTGGCAGACAGGAGGCACCTTCCCTGAGACTCCAGTCTTGAGGTTGCAACAGTATCCACAGAGAAGCGTGGAAGGAGCATTGCTTGGCCCAATCCTCCATGCGTCTTCCCAGTGCATGCTCTGACTTCTCAAGCCATATATTGAGGACAGGATTTGCCCCTGTTGTACAGCATCATGTAAACAGATGCTTCTATATAAATAACAATGATTCTCTTCAGGCTGAAAGCAGGATCAGCTGATGGGTTGGATGGTTTTGTAGATTCATTTACATGATCAGTGTCAAATGCAGAAAAAGAATTATACAGGCATTTGCTTTCTGTCTAGAAGACCTTTCAAACCAACACAATCTATATTATTTAACACTGAAATATGAGTTCCAAATTGTATTTCAACAGTCCGTAAGGCAAGGGCCCTTAAAAGATTGGGTAGTATATCCCTCCAAAACAATTTTAAATAAAGAAAAATTCAAAATCACTCCAGAAAAACAAAATCCAGACATGGCTTACTTCACTGTTCATTAACTAGACAGCAGAGTACACAGAGGCTGACAATATTTTGGCCACCTGCAGCCTTCCAGATCTGACATGACCTATGCAGTCACTGAGCTGCTAGTGCAATTTATTTTAATGAAAAATGGAATTTAAGCTACAGGCATTACTAAGAGCTCAGTCCTGCACTGCTGAAGTCAGTAGGAGTTTTGCTATTGCCTTTAGTGGGAAAGGGATCTGCACCTATTACAATTGTTAAGTTGCATTAGCAGCGTATCCAGTGTGAAGTAACTGAGCTGGAATGATGGGTGCTGGGGAAATGACTGGTAGCAGATCCCAGAGGAGCTACATTATTATCGTTAGCTCTTGACTCCTGAATCGGTAGTCAGATAGAATAGTACATGAATTTTCCTGAGACTTCAGACACTCCCCGAGGTGAGAGGTTATCTCAAAGGGCAAGGACATTTTAAATGCACTAAATGGCTGTGAGATGGAGTGGAAGTACATGGACAAAGGCCTTCTCCATCCAGGGCCAGAGTTAGTTCCTACTTAAAAGTGTCCTGGAATGCTAGAGTGCTGCCAGCAAGAACGTTCGAGTGTATTGTATAGGAGTGAAGACTCAACATACAGAGAAGACATTTGATCCAGAGGTCACAGCAAAGGGTTCACCTGTTGAAGGAGCTCTCGTTTTGTGCCCTTGGGAAAAATCACTTGATCTCTTTGGATCTTCATGAATCTAGCTATAAACTGGATACAAAAAAACAGATCTTCAGTGAAAGCCAGAGACTATAGGACCTACAGCATCCTAGACAAATAAAACTGTGCCTAGCACAATGGGATCCTGGTCCATGACTAGGGCTTCTAGGGGCTACGGTAATACAAATAAATAATAAAAATATAATAATCAAAGCTGTGGACCTACATAAGAACCATGCAGCAGCTGATTATATACTATTTCTAATAAATGTACAAGCCAGTAAGAAAACAGCACCCAAAATATCTTTATAAGAGAATGTTTACATTCCCTTTTACTGATGCTAGAAAAACTAGTTGAATAAAAGGCTTCAAATGTAACCAGGGACAGGGGCAAGGTTTCAAACCATCCAATAGAAGGAGAGGCAAGAATGTATCAACAGAGAAGAAAAGGAAGGTGTGCTACATAAAAGAAAGCAGTAGCATTGATTTACTTTGAAGTTACACAGAAGAAACACTCACTGGGTTGAGTGTGCACTTAAGAAAGGTCCCCACTTTTTGACCTATTCAGAAAAATGGGACATAGTCTTTTTAACCCGACAGGAAAGTTGTGCTTTGAAGATCTGCCCTACTAAAATGAACCTTTTCAGTGCTAGATTCCCTGTTTTTTCCCCTCCTTTGAAGCTTATGTTTAGGGCCCCCAAACTGTAAGGGGGGGGTCTTGATCTGATTGACTGCACTGAAAATAGTTTAAAAATCTCTTTAAAAGCCAACACTTGTGTGTCTATTGGGGTGTGAAGCTCTATGAATTTATTATCAGAAGCATTCATTCTCCTGCCTTATTTTGCTTTGACCACTAGTTTGCAACTTCTCCATGTTCAGTGAAAGCACATTCCCTTGGGGAAGAGGTAAATAAAGAAGCACCTGCTGCTCTAATAATTGTCTTCTATTAATAATGGACCAAATCTTGAAGTCCTTCAGTCTTATGAAAGTCAATGTGAGTCTTACCTGGGTAAGAGCTGAGTAAAAACGGAGTTAAAACCTGTGGATCTGGCCTGATATAAATGAAAAAATAAAAATAATGAAATGTGATCTGAAAGGCCAAACTCTGTCTCCACTGAAATCACTGAGAGATTTCAATGAGACCCAGATTATGGCCCTACATGATTATTCTGCCATGTGGAATTTGGCTCGTATCTCAAGGAACCTGGGTGCTCCAAATGAGCCAGCTGCTATGAGAGACGATAGATAACTTGGACCAGAAAAGTGCCACTCATTTTGCTGTCTAGACACTGAAATGCTTTTAAAAGAAGGCCTATCAATAGGCTTGGAAGGATTAGATTTTTACTGATAAATGTGAATTTCACCATACACACACACACTGATAAAAATATTTCCATCAATAATAATGGAAATTTGCAGATGGGCAAAGTAAAAAGAATGCTGCTTGAGAACTTAGAGTTCGATGTAAGGATATTGACTTTGCATATTTGGACATGTGATGTTGACAATTTGTGTTTTAACGGAAAGGGAAACAGAGAACTGCTGAGCTGCCCAAGACCAGTAGGAGGCATTGCAAAGCAGGTGTATGTATTTACAGTGCCTCACTCTCTTAGTTGCTTTGGAAAATTCTACCCCATATCATGTAGAGAAAAAGTTAAGTTCTCCATAGGGCTTTTGTCTTCACTGGAAAATTGGGCCATATTAAAATATGCTATAAAGCTTTAATTTTTTGAATTTCAACATCTACTGTAATTAAATAATTATTGTCTCTTCCCCTCTATTGTCTGCTGACCTCCCTATCATCTGACCCTCCCTATTTTCCTGCAACTGTGAAAATTTACAGAGATAAAAATAAAAAGCTTAAAAATAAACATCTGTGTTATTTGTCAAACTTACAAAAAAATACAAATCAAATTCTGTCCAGCCTATATATACACACTGACACCTCTGACAGCCTTGTGAAGCCCAAGCAAAGGGTCTTGATACTGAGAAACTCTGTAAGGCCTGGGTGGAAATCATGAAGCAGAAGTGGGAGCACTCTGGAGCCTCAGGGCAGCAGAAATCTCCACTCCACTCTCCACAGGGGAGAATAATCGAATGATCCACATTGTCCCAGACTCACCAGATCCACTTTTTCTCTTTCCCTGACCCAGCCTGGTCCACCCACAACACCACCTCTATAGCAATGTGGAAAGAGGCTCCACTGAGCTGGTCACCTTCTGCGTGGGCTCCTGGCAATGTGTCTCCTCCACCACAATGGAAGTGCTCTACTTCAGGTGTTGCTTGACTACAGAACAGAATACAGAATTTATTCTTAAGTGCATCCTTGCTGTCTCCTATATCCCTAGCATCAGGCTCAGAACATCCCTACAGATACATTTATTAGGAAAGGTCCATTCCAAAATGTATTTCAGTGAAATGAAGGACACTTACCTTTTTGTGACTTTATTATGTATAATAATTTCCATGGCATTTCTTATTTGTACTCTTCTAACAGTGCATAATAGCCCAATAATCATTAAGCTCCACACAAGCATCCCAGTTAAGGGAAGTCCCACAAATTGTTAATGTTTGCCATTCCACAGACAGAGTGGATGCAACCTATCGTCTTAGCAGGACAGGATGTAAAAAGAAATGAACAATTCTGATGTGCTAGTAACAAAAAGAGCACTGTGCATGCAATTATCATTCACATTTGATATGAATGCAAGACAAAGGTTAATTAAATAGGGCTTTACAAGGGTTCTGAAGATTTGGTAGGTGAGAATTATACAGAGAAATAAAATCATTGTAACAGGGAGAGAGAAAAATGCTCAAGGGGACATTACCAAATTGCTAGTGGCACTTTTAGACAAATTAACACCAAGCTGGTACTCTCCACCTCAGCATCCTAACACCCAACTTCTCATGTTTATTTTGAACTACTGTGGGATTGATCAGCTGGGTACCAGGCAGCAAGGATGGCTTTACTCTGTAGACAACTGCCCATGGAAGCAAAATGTTTAGTGGGTGTTTATTGTGTGAGTGACTGAATAGTGTGAAGGACAGACATTTCCTAGTTTGCCTGAGGCAGCAAAAACCCTGGAGCTGCGGTGCTGTCAGAGAGTCCTCTTGGGATGGGGCTACTGCAGAGGAAGGCTTCTCTGACTCTTTTGTTCCAAGTAAATGAAAATCACAGCCATAGATGGTAGATGAATATCCAGGACAGTTGTACTTCTAGCCCATATTATGGTTTTTACCTTGCTCTGCATATGGACCTGGTTCCTTAATATTCCACCTCTCCTGCAGGGTGAATTCCACTGAATAACACTGAGCACCTTGTAAAAGATCTTTCTTTTCCTGCAGGACGGCAGAGATTTTATAGCTCCAGCCTCGTATTCGAGGTGTGTGTATCCTGTTCTGCTGTTACCTTGTATGCTGCCTATATTCAGGACCTACAAACAAATGCACTAAGGATAGTTTCCTGTGTAATTTACTCTGAGTCCACACTGGACATATTTTAACATCCTAGTGTGTCTGTGGCAGAATAGACACAGCAGTGAGAGTGGAGACAGACAGACAGACAAATAGAAAGACAAACACTCACAAACCACAATCTTTTCCAAATCAAAACTCTTCCCCTTCTACAGCTCAGGCAGTGTGACCCACTGTCCCCTGAGACTGGGACCAGCATTCCCATTCTTTTTTCCCCTCTTACCACTCCTTCCTTCTCCTCTTTTTAGCCACAACCTCTGGGTCCAGTAGATTAATGAACCCCAGTGGTACTGGTTTTCTAGTCATTTAATCTCAGACAGGGAAACTGAACTGTGGGCCTTGGGACAAGCTGCGTAACCCTCTCCTTGGACCTGGGCAGGTAGTAAAGCCCAGCACTTTCAACAGTTGGGAGTGTTTGCATATGGCATTTTGGTTTAACCCATTCTAGAGATAGAATCCAGGCAGTTTGCATCCACATCTAAATCTGGATGGGAACATCACCAGTGCATGAATGTTTGGATCTATGGTTTTGATATAGGCCTGATATTAGTTAAAGGGAACATTGGGGCTGCCTCTATTGCAGCTATTAAAGAGGCATCAAAAGAAGATTGATTTCCCACTTGATGGACAGGTGCATTGTACCAAGTATCAGGGGGTAGCCGTGTTAGTCTGTATCCACAAAAATAATGAGGAGTCCGGTGGCACCTTAAAGACTAACAGATTTATTTATGTCCAAATAAAACTGTTAGTCTTTAAGGTGCCACCGGACTCCTTGCTGTTTAGGTGTATTTTAGGCAGCTCATCCTGCATCAGCAATTCACCTCAGTCCCTTTCTAGACAGCCTGCTTTCAAGGGATGAGAGAGGAGCTCGGCCTTCATGACCTTTCAATCCTGAGCCAATCTGCTGAGACTTACCTGTGTTGTTTTCTGTGACATGGTCACTTCTCTGCCAGACACTGGACTGAGCCTTGCAGTCCCTCTTTATTTGCAATTTATTTTCCCCATTTTTTTTTAACGTTCTCTTCCTACTCATTTCTGAGTGAGCCCAACCTTTCTGCTTACCTTTTATGGCCTGAATGACATGTGTCACCATTCACTGCACCCTACTAAGTAGCAATGGGAAACCTGAGCAACAAAAAAGCGGGTGTTTCTTCAAGTGCTGCTGTATAATCCACGTTAAAATGAATGCTGAGCTAAATCCACCAAGCTGGGAGGTCTTGGTCATGTATTTTGGACAGTCTAGCAGCAGAACTCTCCGCAGAGTGTCCAACAAGCGTCACGGAAGAACCATATTGAAACAGTAACATGTGTTATTCTGTTTTTAAAGTGAAGAGCACAATCTTTGGATGGGACTTGCAGACATTACTGTAATAAAATAATAATAATGCATATAAATATCAGGTCACATTATTTCCCCACATTGTTATCTAAGTTAACTAACTGTGTCAAAGGGTTGGATATGTTGTAGTTTACTTCCACTGCTTCTCATCACACAAATTCTGAAGCCCTCACTTTGGGGAAGGGGATTGCTGCCTACAATGGAAAAACTCATAGGACAACTTCTGGGTGGGTTAGTTCCATCAGGTTCCTCTCATAGAGTTTCCTCTGAATTCTTTTGCCAGGGGATTTAGTTTGTCCTCACAGGGGACCCAGGGATCCAACTCCATGGATCCACTGAGATCTCAGAGGACCTCATTGGTCCACTAGAGGCACAGGGACATCTGCTCATTGGTCTGGAGAACTAGTTGTGTCCTACATTTTTATTCAGTCTGGGTAAAGATGAGTAAAAAAAAAAATCTAAGTAAAGATTTCAGGATTTAAGCCAATTATTTTATTGATTGATTTTAAAATAAAGATCCCACCAAAGCTTGTGGGGCATTGTATGAGAAACTTCCAGTGCTCAACATTGGAAGATGCCATTACCATTCCCCCCAAGCCAAAACCCCCCAACCAAACCCCCAGTAAATTAATAATGTCTAAAAATCCAAAAGACAAACCTTACTCCAAGCAGAGTTTTGACTCTGAAAAGGGAGAAGAGCCAGAGGCTCTGTGAAGTCCACTAGGGACTTTGCTATTGTTATGGATTTGATGTGGAAGGTTCTCAGATACTATGGTAATGGGCAGCAGTATAAAACCCTATGGTAAACAGCATCTTGTGTCATGTGATAAAAATGGACTCAAATACCATAAAGCCAAAGTGACACCATTAAAAGGAGGTAGGAGTGTGGAACAGTGGGACTGCCAGTGATTAATAAAGAAGAAATGTCTGAAAAGGAAGTAAAAGAACCACTTATGATAGGATGAGCTGAATATCCAGAATGAGTGTGTTCCTCACCCCAGGGGCTACTTACAGTGAGCATTCAAGAAGTCCAAGAGCAGAACTGCTCCCACCTAGTGAGCCTGGGAATACAAACCACCCCAAAGTGGTGAAAGTAGGGGAAGAGGCAGGGCCCTGGTGCTGACACCTGTGCACTGGTCAGCAGAGCTGGCTAGGTGCAGAGATGGGTGTACTCTACCCACTCTCTTAGGAAGGTGTAGCATGTACATTTCCCCTGCACACTGGGAATCCCCCCAGGGCCATGTGGAGCAGCATTGCCCTCGATATGGGCCTGTGCCTAAAAGCCACAATTGAGCCCTAACATACCGACTCCTAGGGCACTAATTGAAGAAGCTCCCGCTCACCTAGGCCACTACAGCAGACAACCTTCCCTAGACCTCCAAGTGCAAATCTTTCAATGGGCCACATTTATCCAAACACACCAATTGAGCACTTGGAAAATGTATCTCCGTGTTTCAGACTGTCCCATTGCTGGGGACAGACACTTCTGTTATAGCAAATATTGATGAAAGGGCTAAAGAAGGAAACAGTAAAGGAGAGATTAGTAGCAAGTATGCAGCAGGGCTTCCCACAGATTACTTGTATTTAAGCCTAATCCTTTGCATTCAAAAAACAAATCTCCTCATTTTTTTATGGAGTGATTATCACAGACTCTACGATGATTGTGTAAAAATTAATCTCTGGGGATGAGATCAGTTTGGAAACAGAGCTGCAGTAAGCTGTTGGTCAGAGAGGTTCAAATCGCTAGTAAACCAGCCCTTCCAAAGCTACGGAATTAGGCTCATGTCTGTCTCTCCTCACTCCTTTGTGCTGCTGATGTAGTTTGCTTGATTGCTTCAGCCTTGTGTGACAGAGAAGCTTCTGGAAGGGGAAAAAGAAAAACAAGTTTCAGAATGCTGCATCCCTGGTCTTTTCAGACTATGATTCCAAAGCAAGAATGGGGCAGCAGGAAAAACAAGGACATAGAAGAAAACAAATATGCTAAGCAATCTGCAAAATGCAGAGAAAGAAATTCTCCAGACAACCACACATTAGCTTGCTGAAAAGAAAGTAAAGGAAACTCATTTCTATATGATATTGCAGAATACTGAACTAAATGGCTCTTTCCTCAGAGCCTATTGTCAAGGATACTTTTGAGAAAGAAAGAAGCACTTGGTGACAATCCAAAGCAGGGACTTAGTCATCTTGAATAGCTGGGCACTCAGGCTCCATTGTGATGGGCGTAATATAGATACCCGGACAGATAGAGATATGCCAGCTGTAATGCATTCCGGCATTGCTGCCTCCCCTCTCAAAGATCCCCACTTCTGTTTTTGGAAACATTTCACAAGTGAAGTTAGGCCTGGTGAGAGGTTTCGGGTTAGACTGAAATCCTATGTGTAGCCACAGATTCAGCATAGCCAGTACAGGTGTCGGTACCCCATCCCACCAGCATGCAAGCAAAACTATTTCTCTCATTGTTAGGGCCCTGATTCAACAAGGCACTTGAGCACAACATTGAGCATGTGAGCAGTTCCATTGGCAATGTATGTGCTTAATCTGCTTGCTGAATTTGGGCCTAATCCTCAACGGTACCTTGATTTGTACTGGGGGAGGGGTGAGTAAGAGAGAGAAAATTAGCTTAGAAAAGGGAGTGAGAACACGAGGAAAGGATGCAACTGGTCTAAGCAGGTAATTGAGACCTCTTCTTTCTGTAACCAAAAAAAGCAAGAGGTGACATCCTGAACCCATTGAAGTCAATGGCAAAACTCCCATTGAATTCCATAGAACCTGGATTTCACCCAAGGTCTTAGTTCCTCCAGAATTACATTCATTACCAGGTAGTATTGTACCAGCTATTAAATTAATACCAGCAAGTCATATTTTAACTGTGCATCTAAAAGCCACTTAAAATGAATATCTCCCAGTCATTTAATGAGACATTTAGTTGATTGTTTAATATTGCATCTTGTGTTAATTGGTTCGTTAATCATTAAGGCAGTGGAACATTTTATTTTTACATAGAGCAGATAAAATTCTTGTTTTGTTTACACCGTACAACTCTATCGACTTCATTTTAGATGCCGGAGTGTAAATAAGAGCAGATCTTGGCCCAGTTAATTGAGAGGATTATTGCCAAAGGCAGAACAATGGAAAATAATTAACGGCATGTAAAAGTATAGATGCTGAAAAGAAGAAATACATAGTTCAAGATGCAGAAGGCTGTTTTGCAATATTAATCGCATGCAGCATGTCTGAACAGCATGACACAGCCGAAGTCTTACTGCTCATTAAGGAGTCACTGATGAAGGACTGATGAGGCTGAAATATTGTCGTGTTTACTCTTGACTTTAAACTGTAAGAATGGAGACTCAAATGGGAGTGGCAATATTGTAAACAAATGTAAAAGGTTGGTTAGAATGAGCTCTATTATGGCTTATGACCAGAGTCCCGAGTAGGGGCCTGAGTAATTGCACTTGGGAGGCCTTGGGCCTCTTCTTGGACTTCCTTGCTGGCAGGGGGAGCATGTCTGCAGCTGTATCCCTTAAAGATCTTGTAGCCTCTGTGTGGCTGACCAACTCCGCTGGCTGGTGTAGAAAGGATGTAATGGGGCTATCGCCTCCTCACCGCTCCCTGTCCTCTTTGGCATGGAGACTGCAGTGAGCAGGACTTGGGAGTGCAAATGTGGCCAGCTCCTGTCAGAAGGATACAAAGCGGGAGGATAATTCCTGCTGACATCCCCCCTCGCCTGCACATTCACACAGGGGGGAGCTGCAATTTGCCCCGGTGCTTAGAATGGTGTGCTCTGGAGGGGGCATTGCCTGTGAAGTACCAGTCAGTGGAACTGTTCCAGGTGGTACAAAGCCTAATGAATCTGCACTGCCTTTGCCTGGAAGAAGAATTGACTACTGCTCACTGTGAAGAATTTACTACTTAGTCTGTGGCAGTGGATCTATGCTGGTAGGGGAAAATGCAGTGCCTTCTCAGGTTGAGTTTCAGTCAATTTAATTCACCGAGGTTCTAATTGTGCTGGGGAGCTTTGATCTGCTGCCGGCCAGTAAGACCCTTGCCCTTCATGGCAGGAAGGTGTTGAATTATTCCTGTTGGGAAGATTGTCAGTACCTTCTTCACAGCTATAAAATGCTTTCCACCTTCACATCAGATAACTATAACATATCCAGGCATTAACTTTCAAAAGCAATATTATGAGAAATACTAGCCCAATAGTTAATTTCTGGAGAAAGCTATAAGTGAATGCAAACAGAAGAGGCCTCAACTGTAATTATGATCTAATAGCTGGATACCGTATTTAAAAGCTCCTTCTGTGATTCTTTTAACACAAAAGCACTATGTAAGCAGAGCCTTAGAGACTTGGATTGTCAATCATGCCACGGGTGACGAAGGAAGCAGTTAGCATCTGGATAATGTTAGTCAGAGGATGTTATCACTTTTAAACAGTGGGTACTTACAAGAGGCTAAATATCTTGGTACATATTATAGATGGAGTGACAATCAGCAGCAACTGAAAGCATGAGTCTGTGCGTGGAGCCAGTGAAAGACAGCTACAGCAAAGACTATGGTTGCTTAGCAACAAGTCAGCAGGAGAATTCTCTCTCTCTTCTCTCTTTCTCTTTCTTTTGTTTTTAGATAACAGGAAGGCTTGATCAATTTTTGGCTCCAAAAAACAAATGTTTGTGGTTTTTTTCTCACAACACCCCGTGAGGTAGAGAATATTATCAGCTCCCTTTTGGTGCTGGGGAACTGAGGCACAGAGAGATTAACATGATTTGCCCAAGGATAAACAGAAAGTCTGTGGCAGAGCTAGGAATTGAAACTAGGTCTCCTAAATCCTGTTCCAGTGCCTTAATCCCAATACTAGCAATTCTACCCATTCAGATAAAAATGGCTCACATGACCATCTACTGGCTGCAGCTCAGGATACAGATTCCAGATTAGAATAATAGAATTTAAGGCCAGAAGGGACCATCCTGATCATCTAGTCTGACCTCTTGCACATTGCAGCCTAAAGAACCTTACACACCCACTCCTGGCTGAGTTACTGAAGTCCTTAAATCTTGATTTAAAGATTGCAAGTTACAGAGAATCCACCATTTACTCTAGTTCAAGCCAGCAAGTGACCCATGCCCCACGCTGCAGAGGAAGTCAGAAAAAGCCAGGGTCTCTGCCAAAACTCTTTCCTGACCCCAAATATGGTGATTGGTTGGATCCTGAGCATGTGGTTAAGGCCCACCAGACAGACACCTGGGAAAGAATTCTCTGTGGTGACTCAGAGCCCTCCCCATCTAGTGTCCCACCTCTAGTCATTAGAGATACTTCGGTGATCCAAGAAAAACCAGGATCAGAAGAAAATGTAAGGAGTGAATGGCACTGAATTGTAGTGTCTCTTGGGGCTTGTCTACACTTACTGGGGGATCGATGAATGGTGATTGATGCATTGGTGGTCGATTTAGTGGGTCTAGAGAAGAGCCACTAAATCGACCGCAAATTGCTCTCCCATCGACTCCTATACTCCACCGGATCGAGAAGAGTAGGGGGAGTCAATGGGAGAATATCTCCCATCGACATCTTGTAGTGTGGACCCCACAGTAAGTAGATCTAAGCTATGTTTATTTGAGTGACGCTGTTCACTTAACTCAAATTGCGTAGCTTAG
Source organism: Malaclemys terrapin pileata (assembly GCF_027887155.1). NCBI lineage: Eukaryota > Metazoa > Chordata > Testudines > Emydidae > Malaclemys > Malaclemys terrapin. The sequence continues at coordinate 113,898,505 of NC_071510.1, forward strand.
ATTGAATTTCCCCTGTAGTATAGACAAGGCCTTGGTGTCCTTGGGTGGTAACTTTCAGGGCACAGTCTCCATGGCCACCATCCGAGAGGTTCCTACTAGATCCAGAATGGGCTTGGGCCTTAGGGGAGTCTGCAGGGTCCAGACCACATCCAGGCTGATAAAGTGATCACTGCACTCGAGTCAGTGCGAGTCTGCTGTAGACAGATTGGAAGAGAGTGCTCCGGCACACATAGCTCAAACAGTGCTTGCAAATGCAGTGTTGGCCAATGGATTTCAGCATGCATTTCAGATAGGACAATGGCTCGAGACTTGGGGACTGTCTTGTCATGGTGCTCAGGCCACTCCTCTTCACTGGCCCTGGGTTGGCTTATTGTGTCATGTCTCTTTGGACTGGGTTCCGTGTGGGGCAATCAGAGATAGCGTGATCCAGTTTGCTGCAGTAGACACACAGTGTCGCCAGTGCTTTCTTTCCTTGGGGGTGAGTGGCTGGTGGACCTCATTGACCTGCGTTGGCTCCACTTGTAGAGTGAGACCTGATAAAGGGAGTTACGGCTGCAACACCCCCATCTTCTTTGTTCCTGCCATAAATGCTGCTGATTGTCGATCTGGATGACAAGATAGATAAATTAAATCCATAACTTTGCTAGACGCTAAATATCATGGTCTTAATAAAGACACTGGATTTATGGCTTATTACAACAATCTGTAACCTGCTAACTCCCCTTTTTGTCCTATGTCTATGGGAGCGTTAATGGGCCTCTTCATCTTGAATGGTCCTTTAGAACATGCTAATTACTTATACTAAACTATCTGTTTGACCTTGCATTTGGCTGTAATACTCTGAGTACCTTTCTCAGACCTGAGAAAGAGTTCCATGTAGCTTGAAAGCTTGTCTCTCTCACCAACAGAAGCTGGGCCAATAATATTACCTCACCCACCTTATCTATCTAAGATAGATAAAGGCGCTCAGGTCCGTCCAGGTCTCAACTCTAGCCAACTCATCCTTGATCTCATCCTGCTTGATCCTATCCCATCAGAATTGGAACAGTTGGGCTGACTCATTCTATTCCATGTCCGATGTGAGATGGCAGAAGCATGCTGCACCTGACTCTGTTGGATTTTCCACAAGCCAGCCTCAGCAGAGGTCACCTAAGATGGTTGATATTACCTGCTGGAGAGCATCCCAGTTAGTCAGTACTGGACTGCTGGCCTTCAGCAGGGAGGAGTCCCAGTCCAGTGCTGCCCCATCCTTGGCCTGGTTGGACAAGTAAGTTTTTAGGGTGAAGCAAGACCTATAGATGGCACTGGTTCACGGAACCTCAAAATTTGGAATGATCCCTATTGATGTACTCTGGGAGGGGGATGGCTGGTCCTGGCTCAGGGGGTGATGGAGCAGGTCAGGCTCAGAGCACATTGTTCTCCACACAAAGTTGATGGATTTGCTTCTGCAGTGCCTGATTCTCACAATCCAAGGCCACACAACTTGGTTGTCCATTTGGAGGTGGGACGCCTGCTCATGCAGCGCTGGTGCTCCGGGGTAGGGCGAGCTCTGCTGGGTCTATACCAAGCTGGGCCTATTCATAGGGGTTGTGATCTGAGCAAATTGTCTTGGACCGGGACATAGGCAGTCAGACCTAGTGGTCAGAGCAGGAATCTGGACCAGGAACTGAAGCAGGGGTCAGAGCTGGAGCCAGAGTCAGAATCAAGCCAAAAGTCAGAGCTGGAATCAGAAGCCAGGGGTGGGGTACAGAAGCAGGGATCTGGAACAAGGCAGGAGGGCAGGAACAAGGCAGGAATCAGAGTCAGGCAAGATGGCACAGTCCAATGTAGCAGCAAGCCAGGGACTCACCTGGTTGCTCAGACAACTTCCTGCCTCCTTCTGGCTTAAATAATGAGTCTAAGACCATCAGTGACACCGGATGTTTCCTCCAAAGAGGAGTTTTGGGCTGGTTCCCTTGGTGAGCTAGGGTCCACCAGCCCACACTCCCTCCTGGTACCAGCAAGCTGATGGGTGGTGACTGCAATCTGTGAACTACCTGAGAACCTGCAAACCCAGTTTCAAGATCCAGAATCCCTCACATTAGACACTGCTGAGAGGAGATGGTCAACAATCAGAGAAGGCAGGTACTAGAATATGACATTTCAGCCAAGGACCTACTGGCGCTGGACACAGGCCCTTCTGTGAGGATCCAGCCATTAGCGACATGCCAGAAAGAGTGGATTGAAAGAGTTGTGAGGAGTGCAGTGGTACCCAAATTGTACAATAGGACTATGCAAGAGGGACACGTGATTCAAAGGAACAGGAGACACATATGAGCTAGCAGCTAGACATCCAGAGAGAGCCTACGGAGACTCTCACAAAATGGAGAGACAGAGAACCATCTGCAGGCCAACCCCACAGGGAGGGAGGAGATGCCACGGAGAGAGAGAGTTTGCTAGAGTGGGAGACAGCTGACAGGGAAACAGAGATTGGTCATCCGTTGAGGAGACCAAACGACCTCATAGACTATGTAACCAGTCAAGTCTGAGGTAAAGATGCGACTCCAACTCAGTTATGGGCTAACAATCTCTGGCCAGAGGGTGAGGGTCTGGGTGTCAATTATTTGTTTGTAATGATTATATTGAAATGGTTGTAAAACAGGGAAGATGAATCATGATGAATGGAACTGAAGTCAGAAGGCCCATCTTCCCAGCAAGGACTGTAGGGACACCAGTGGAACATGAAACACAGTGAGTTAGGCTGGAAGCAACTCAGCCTCATGGATAGAGCAGTCCACAGGGTTTAATACAGTTCCACTTGTTCAACTTAACCCGTATTCAGCATCACACTTTGCGAATGAAACACTGATTGCCTTAATCCAGCCTGCACACTTCGTAGACCTAGGCATGATAGAGCTCAGCCTGCAGCCCAAGGTTCATTTTGCAGCCAAGGGCTTAGCCATTCTCCCCTGAGGGCAAACTTCAAAGATAAGGGAGGCCAGTCCTGATATATTCTTGCCCAGCTTTCTGACTCCCTACTTGGTGGGGAACAGGATAGGAGGATGTGCTTATTGTGTAATGTACATGTGAAAGCAATATGGAAAGGGAAAGTCACAGACAGAATCCAGTGGAACAGAGGGAACCAAATGCGTGATGCTTGGCTGTAGCAAAATGGCAGATTCCACAGTGCAAGCAGGGAATTCTGTGGCAGCTTGGCAAAATGCTAAATTCTGCTGAAAATTCCATGGCTGTGGAATGACGGAGTATATGGGACCCTGCATATGTGACAAAGCCCTCTCGAACTTTGACAGTTTTGAAATCCAGACCCAGATGCTGTCTTTTGGGCCTATGTATGCCGAAAACCTTCAAACCCAGGAAGATACACAAATGGTTTCAACTGCAAACAGGAGTGGGGAAAATGCTGTTCATCTCTTCTAAAACATTGCTTTATGTAATCTTAGACGCTCAAATTTAGGGTAGGTGTAAGAGAATGCAACTACATTTACTTCACTAGGAACTGGACTTGGACTGTTAACTCACAGGACATAAAACAGCCACCAGATATTAACAACCTTTGATCGCTACCACACTGGAGGTAGATTCAAACTAGTGACTTCAAGTGGAAAGACACTATGGCCTGTCACCAGGCGCTACTGCTATTTAGCCTCCTCTAATTCATTTTAATTTTGTCTTATTTAACTAGATTGTTGACTTGATGGCTGGGGTGTATATTTTTGAACGATACGCTTGTTTTTTAAACATCATGTGAAATGTTTTGGATCAGATGATTTTCAAAAGCCAAAAAACAACACAAACCTCCCCTCATCTTTAATCCCATTAATAGAAAAGAATGAACAGAAATGTAAATAAAAGTACCACCCAACCATCTGAGTCCTTTAGCATGTTCCCTTTCGAAAATGGAAGAAGACAGTTTAACCAGTAGGCTCTACAGTAGTTGAGTCCAGCCTTTAGGGACATACAGCTGTTGCATCATGCACAAGTGACTGTTTATATTGTTCTCTGACTGTAGGAGAATTACAACAGTGCTGAAGATGCTGGAATTATGCTCAGGATGAACTGCCTCTGCAATACAACATCAGGCACAGTTATCCATTCAAAGTTAGCTAACTTTTTGTGCAAAAGACCAAAAGAGTATAAGGGCAGAAGGGACCACTGTGATCATCAAGTCTGATCTCCTGTATAGCACAGGCCATAGGACTTCCCTGAATTAATTCCTGTTTGAACTAGAGCGTATCTTTTAGAAAAATATCTAATCTTGATTTAAAAATTGCCAGTGATGGAGAATCTACCGCAGCCATAGATATGTGGTTCCAATGGTTAATTTTCCTCACTGTTAAAACATGATGCCTGATTTATAGTCAGAATTTGCCTATCTTCCCGCTTCCAGCCATTGGATCTTGTTATACTTATGTACAGTTCCACGGTAGCTGCCTTTCCTTAGCACATCCAGCTGCTTGGAGAAACAGGAGGCATGTTCCCGAGATTGGTGGGAACAGCTGGGGCACACAGGAGACCCAAACCTAACCATGGAGTGTGGTCCTCAGTCCAAAGGTTTCATAATGCAAAGATGCCATCCAAAAATTCTGGACGTTTGGGGATTCATTATAGTTATCGGGACTCCTATTGAGAATTGCCTCCAATGAACTTTTCCTAAAAAGAGAAGTGCCAGGATATTAGACAAAGCATTGGGTACTGGCTCGTCAGAGGTGCTCTGCGTTACATCAGTTGTCAGTACAAAGGGTCAGTTGTGTGCCCACAGTATGGGGCAGTGCAGAGCTGCTCCTTTCCCTGGAAAGCACCTGGGGCTCCTGGGTGAGTTCAGCTCATGGCACTGAGTACTGTATGAAAAACAATTAGTCATGATGGGATGCTGCTTGTAAAAGTTACTCACATTCCATGCAATTCCAGTTTGCTATATTCCTAACGGAAGAAGTGAACATAAGGGCGGTATGGTGCCTCTCTCTGTGCCTTGGGTTGACATCATCTTAATTCTTATGATCCATCTCAATTAAGACAGGACGTGATTAAATTAAAATTGGCATAAATACCAACATTTCATGAAACATAGCAGAGATCTGCATCTAAAAGCAACTATGTCTGGTAGGCAGTTCTTACAATTCCTGGGCCTGATTCCCCATTGCTTCCAACCACCTGTCATTATCTGCGCCTGTGCAAAGTGGCTGTAAATTACTATCATTCTGGTGTGATAGCATTTTACAACCATTTTGCATTCACTTTGCCTGCATGTAAATGAAAAGACAAGGCAGTGGAAAATCAGAGGCCTTTATTTTACCCAGACTTTACTTTTCCCTATCTACCATACCTAGATCCCTTGCTATCTTCTTGCAATGAATTAAGTTACAGTCCTGCTAAACACCCTGCTCCACATACTCAGAGTTAAAGACTATCCTTTTGGGAGAAAGATGCCTGATGACTGGGTTGCTGATTGTAGTCTGTGCTATCAATGTTCCCTCTTTTCCTAACTCCATGCCTGGATTTAATAATTAAGTAGCTATCATTATACAGCAAAACTTAATTTTTGTAGAGGGTCTACATCGGGGTCTCAAACTCAAATGACCACGAGGGCCACATGAGGACTAGTGCATTGGCCTGAGGGCCGCATTTACTGACACCTCCCCCCTGCCGCCCTCGGCCCCGCCCCCACTCCACCCCTTCCATGAGGCCCCGCCCCCGCCCCGTCCCACCTCTTCCCACCCCTTCCCTGCCCCCATTCCAACTCCGTCCAGCCAATGGGAGCTGCTGGGGGGCGGTGCCTGAAGCAACAGTCACACACACCCCTGTGCCCCTCCTTCCCCAGGTTCCGTCGGCTTCCTGGAGCGGCACGGGGGCAGGGCAGGCAGGCATGCAGGCAGGGAGCCTGCCCTGCCCCCGGTGCACGTCGGGCCGGAGCCGCTTTAGGTAAATGCTGGAGGAGGGCGGGGGGGGGCGGGCCACAGAAAATAACCCCGCGGGCCGCATGTTTGAGACCCCTGGTCTACATAACAAAATGATTCACAGAAAGCTTTAGGGAGTTCAATAATACAGTTCCAAAGTTAAAATTAAAATAGTTGCACAGGGAGGAAGAAATTAAAAAGCAAGGGCAGGGGAAATACATTTTCAGCTAAGGTTCATAACGAAACAGAGAATTGATGAGGCAGAGAGATACAGGGAAATTATTTCCTATGATATGAACGTCAGAGGAAACATTTATTTCACTGGCATTGGCAAGTTCTTCTTCTTTGAATATGCACAATGTGCCTCCGGTGGCACGTGACCAGGATTCATCACCAAATTTGGTCCACTGGCTGGATCATTAGCTTCCCCAGCACTCTGTGTGTGTGTGTGTGTGTGTGTGTGTGTGTGTGTGAGAGAGAGAGAGAGAGAGAGAGAGAGAGAGAGAGATATCTTGGGCAAGTGAGTAAGGGCCAGCTTTTCAAAATCAATAGGGGTTATGACTATCCCACTAGGCGTCTATCTGCATCCGTAGCTGCTTAAATACCTTAAAAAAGCTGGCCCTTCCCCTCTCACCTCTCCAAAGGGTTAACACTTCCCTAACTCACAAGGATGATCAATAAATACATTGACGATTGTGAAGCACTCAGATACAGGGGCTATAAGTACCTAGCTAGAGCTATACAGCCACCCCCCCTTTCTACAACATGCTGGGAACATATAGGGCCAGATCTCCAACTGGTGTAAATCAGCATAGCTCCACTGAAGTCAGTGGATGATCTGGCCCACATAGAACAATACTCCTGTGATGGTGGGAGGCCTTTTTTCCATAGCAATCCTGGTGGGTGGAATCAGCACCACACAGTGCTGTATGTGGGTTGCACGCCTTTGGGATAAGAACGGTAGAACAATGCTTCTCACTGTCATGCTGTTTAGTCACCAAGCCTGTAGGTGAAGCTTATTTATCACGTGACTCTTACATTTTATACTCAAAGACAGCTCTGTAATTGTTATGGGAGGGAGAGAAAGGTACTGGTGAAAAATCAATCAATGCTTATTTCCTGTATCATTGTCATTAACAACAAAGTCCACTAAAGACCATCTCCTTCTGGTTTAGTTGTAGCGTGTGTGTGTGTGCGAAAATTATTTATTAAAAGCCAGAAAGCCCCTTTAATGGAAAATAAAACAAGGCAATTTGCACAGGAGAACACTGTTCCTTGGCGTCTGGAATGCAGGCTGCATATAGTTTCTGGTCACAGTCAATTACGAGACACGGAGTAGATTCTTTCATGGGGCCAAATTCAGTCTGGACATAAGTGGCACAGCTCCCATTGACTTCAGGGTAGGGTGACCAGCTGTCCCGATTTTATAGGGACAGTCCTGATTTTTAGGTCTTTTTCTTATATAGGCTCCCCACTCCCTGCCCCGATTTTTCACACTTGCTGTCTGGTCAGGGGGACTTCTGATGGTTTTTGCCAAGGCTCACCTGTCATAGCCACATCAAGTGCAGCAATCACACGTTACACAAAAGGTTATGGTTTGAATGAAGGTTTCAAGTGAACAGACTTTAACTGTTAACTGTTACATCTCCTCTCATGGTACCTTGTCAGCTACCCTGTCCAGAGTGGTACTTGGTGCTGCAAACGCTCACAATTTTATTGTGTCTTGTGACAGTTGGTGTTCTTCTTAAAGCCCCATCTTCTGAATACTGGGACTGCATGATAATCTCAGGTTTCATATTAAAAATACCAGTCAGTTTCTTGTCCTCATGGCTGCACGAAAAAAGCTTGAAAATGTGACTCACATGTACCCTTAGAGCTCAGAAACCAATAGGCAATTAAAGAGAACCTCTAATTTATTATTTAAAATCTCAAGATTTTTAAGCCAATATCATGATTTTTGAATCCTTGAGGTTAACAGTACTGTGGTACTCCATGTTTATCAGCTGGCCTGAAAAGACCTAACCAACATTAGGCACACCACCCATGGCCTGAAACCCATCCCAACAAAGCCTCAAGAGCCAGCATCTCCCCCTCTTCCCCCAACTCCCTTTCCTGGTGCAAAGACTTTGGGCACTGACAAGGAGCCCCTCCTTCTGTGCTCAGTGTTGAAACTCAATGCTCTCCTCCTAATCCTCACTGCAGGACCTGGCTAAGCTCCCTCCAGGCCCTGTTTTGGCTAATGCACCGCATTCACACTGAACTCCTGCCAAAAAAATTGCAACAATAGAATTACTACTATGAAAACATAACTAGCCTTTGAGACCTCCTCTGTCACGTCCTTACTGATACCTGCTGCTTTTAGCCAAGCCTGCCAAACGCTTTGAGGAAACCATGATCTCATAATTAACTAACCAAACATCAGTGCTATTTATTAACAGAGCACACCAAAGGGATTTTGCATATGCAAAGTACTGCACAAATATTTGACAGGGTAAGTGTATATCAGGGGTTATGGGCTTTTAAAAATGCTTTTATTATTGTCCCGCACTTTTTGAATTATATGTACAAACCTGAGGCCAAATTTCAACCAACTAGAAAACATCTAATAACATGAAAACTTTACATATTGCTAAACGTAAATTTGAACCAATTATTTATTGTACTTTTATAGTACCAGTAAGTGCAAAGGTGACACAAAAGTAAATGCTTACAGTTTTAATGGCAGTGAGTCATACCAAACATCACAGTTCAAGGAACTTTGGAACTAAGCCTTCTCATTGTCTCAACTGTCATTAGTTTCTAAGTAATTATTATATCTGTTTTTATATGTTATCCATTATGTCTAGAATGTGTGCAAGTTCAAGCATGAACGGAAAGAACGCTATCTTTCACCTTACTCACTGATTTTTTGATACCGATTCAGATGTCAAGAGATAAGAGCTGAAATATTTTTCGGTTTACAGAATCCTGTTAAGTTTACAGCATTCTCAAAACAGCTCTTAATGATCTTTGGAAACGTGCTCATTAGACTCCTTTGCTGTTTTAGATCAGGCCCCTTTAAAACTGCGATTAAACTAGGGATAGACCCCAATGTGGCCAAGTTTGGTTCTGAATTGGAAATTCCACAAAGTTCAGTGACGCTTGGATCTGGAGTTTTAGTTTAGCTTATTTATAAAGAGGGGACTTGGATACATACAGAGTTTGGATCATGGTTTTGACCCATAATTAAATTTAACACTGTTATTTAAAAATACATTTGGATGTTTTAGAAAATACCAGCTCCATGGCCATAGTCAATTTCCATGCACAGATTTTACTATGTACTCCATATGAACTTCATAGCATGATGCATCAAACTTGATACTATCTGTCCCTGAACAAGATACTACTTACACAGCTACTGGATAGAACTCATGTGTGTTGGTATTTATTACTTCTGTTACAGTTGCACCTATGAACCCCAAACAAGAATCAGAGCCCCATTGTGCTAGGGATTGTACAAGTTAACAGCAAAGAGGACAGTCCACCCAAAGAGCTCCCAACCTAAGTTTCAGTCAGAATGCAATTGGTGGATGAAACACAGAAACAGGACAGGCATTGGTTGGAAGGATGAGGTAACAATAGAATAGAGTTTAATTGAAAAGCACAAGTCTCAGCTCTCCACTTCTCTAATCCATGTAAGGCTAGGGAGCCAAATCCATGAAAAGCTTGTAATATCTGCTTAGGGGTTCTTTTGCATTGCAATGCCTTTTGTTTTGTGTGCACTGTATCTTTAAATTTCTAAGTACTCCCTGTTCAAAGTTCAGCAGTTCTCAGACGGATAGAAGAGACACACAATGTTCACTGTCTTGGAGACCCATTTTTTTAAAGACTAAATTAAGGATTTTCTTTGCTTACATTACTTTTTAATTAAACTGTGTTTTTAAATCCTAGTTCCAGATAATGAGGTATTTGTGTAATGAATAATACATTACTTACAGGAAAGACTTTTATTTTGCTTAGAACAAGTATAAAATGTACCGCTTCTTTAATCTCTGTTTGTGCCCACATGGTAGTGGATTTTTCCACGTTTGCTTATTACTCAGACGAGCTCAACTTCAGGCTTTAAATGTGCACAAGGAATAATTTTGCACACAAGCCTTTGTATTTATAAAAGAAATCCCAAACAGAATGCTCAACTTAAAGTGCCCCCAGAAAAGTTAAGGAACAGAATTTACTTCATCTGATTAGCTCTTTGTTTTGATGAACAGAATTTTTAATCTCTCACACTGCACGCACAAGCACACACAGAGCGTTTAAAGGGAAAAGGGTATATTGGTCTTTTCTACATCACACTAGAATCACCGACATTGGCACTGCGCAATAATTCATGATATTTGGCATTGTTTCTTTCAGATCTATTGATCAGATGACAAAACAAACAAACAAACACAGATCTTGTTTGAATCTGATTCATTTAACCATTTTTGTAAAATTACCTATTATCAAGAGAGGTTGGTTTGAAGCAAGCATTTCAGTTTCTTTGAGTCAAGATACATCTGTACTGTTCGTTCCTGCGACACAAATACCATTAAGCCCATGTCTCCAATAATTAAATGCCTGCTGCATGACACCTAATATCATATTTGTTGTCAGGTATAGCGCAGGATTCAATGGTGATATATGATAGCACAAATTCTGTGTGAGAGGCACTGCACTGCAACAAAGAAATTTACCTTTGTCATATTATTCTAGTTGTATATTTTACTTTTATTTGGTTAACCATTAAAACATGCATGTCATGCAATATACCAAAACCAACAATGTCTGGATTATTAAGGTACAGCTTTGCAGTGCAGTTAAAATCAAATACCATTAATTGAAGACATGGTCAGCTTCCCTACTTCTCCCTTAACAGATTTAATACATTTACTAAACCCTTCCCCTAATTCTATTGTGCTGTAGAATGCAAAAATCCATTACTGTAATCACTTTAAAGTGCCACCGTACCAAGAGTTTTTACAATAGCTTCAAATAGGAATTTAAATAAAACAGAAGAAGCTTACTGTGCTTTTCATAATTCTATTTCATTCTGCTCTTCTGGGATTACCATATTTTCTGGAAAACAAAGACCCCACTCCTGCCCTTGTTCTACATGCAGAACTCTTATGGAGGGCAGTGGGAGTTTGAATCATTTGCAATTTTGGACCCATAGGATGAAATCCACTCCCCATTTAAGTCAATGGCAAAATTCCCATTGACTTCAATGGGGCCAGGATTTCACCCGTATGGCATAAAAATAATAAATATAGACATGATCCTTACTGTCTTGCCCATTTTGCAAACTGTGCAAAGTGGATGCAAAATGTTACCAAAACAGAATTCCCCAAGCACTCACACTGGTGGTAGCCTTTTCCATTGCTGGAAATGTCTGATTCCAACATGGTGTTTTGATGGAAAACGCAGTTTCTGGAAAAGTTTGATTTTGTGGAAATATCAGGATTTCGTATGGGACAGAAATTGCAATTTTCACTCAGTTCTCATAATTAAGCCATCTGAGCCTGAGTCTCATTTGCACTGGTCAATTGTTGTCTGAATCTGAGTCGTTTACACTGAAGGGTAGGTAAACAAAGGCTTCTTTTCACTGCCCGGGGGTCACCCCCTTTAAGGCTCCTTTTCACTGCCAGAGCAATGCAAAGAGGCCTTAGTGTAAACAAGAATCAGACCCTGTATATTTATTGTCTCATCAATGTCACCTCCTCTCTATCCTCATCTTCTCTCTTCTAACCTCTCATCTTCCCTCCTTAATCTAACCTTCTTCCTTAGTCTTGACTCTGCTGCTCTTAGTTTTCTCACCCACCTCCCTGCTCTTTTCCTTTGGCCTTCATACGGATTCTTTAAAACTCTATTCTCTCCTAAGGCCACCTATTCTCAATTTAACTTCCACTTCCACTATGACACTCTCTAGGATGTCCGAGTTGCTGGTGGCTCAGAATTGATCTTACATTTCATCCATTCCCTTCTCTAAAGCATGAACTTAGGGGAAAGCATTTTATTTAGATACCCAGGACGTCTGTTCCAACCTCCTGCTTTCATTTTCTACCTTGCTCAACTGCCCGCCACAGTCCCACATTTGCACATGGTTATTGTTGCTTCACTACAAAAGCAAAAGAGGGATCTTTGTATACCTTAGCCAGTGCAGATGTCCCAAAAGGTTTCTCCACCATGAGTACTGTAGTTGCCAGGTTCACCGTCACTGTTGAAATCCTTTCCTCCTTGTTGCCACTGCTTCTAACCGATCTTAATGATTGATGGGTGGGAAGAGCCCGTTCTTGATGTACTAACCAACCCTGTCAATCAAATGTCATTTGTGTTGATTAGGTCAATTTCTCCTACAAATATGAAGGTAATTATGTTTTTGAACCATGAACACAAGAACATGGACACTACATACTGAAGTGCTTGTTACCTATCTCAGTTACACATGAGTGACTTCAGCATCAGCTGTCTGCTTCGGACTAAGGATGTGGTCACCTTGTCATTTGCCTTCTCATATGGATAGCGAATAGATCAAATATTTCTCTCCAGCAGTGAGATGAGTAGACAACGGTTCCCAACCATCAGAGGAGTGAGCTTCTGGAATAGCCCTCCAAGGGGAGTCAGGGGGGCAAAAACGTGACTTGTTTCGAGACTGAGCTTAGTAAATTTATGGAGGGGATGGTATGATGAGATTGCCTACAATGACTTATGGCCCATCTGTGACTACTATTAGCAAATAGCTCCAATGGCCGGAGTTGGGACACTAAATTGGGTGGGCTTTGAGTTACTACAGAGAATTCTTTCCCAGCTGTCTGACTAGTGGGCCTTGCCCACATGCTTTGGGTCTGATTGCCATATTTGGGGTTGGGAAGGGATTTTCCCCAGGTCAGACTGGCAAAGATCTTTGGGGTTTTTGTCTGTCTCTGCAGCATGGGACAGAGATCACTAGCTGGTTTGAACTAGAGTAAATGATGGATTCTCTGTAACTTGAAGTATTTAATTTAAGATTTTGAGGACTTCAGTAACTCAACCAGAATTTACGGGCTTAGTATAGAAATGGGTGAGTGAGATTTTGTGGGCTGCGATGTGATTTGTGGGCTGTAGATGATCATGATGGTCCCTTCTGGCCTTACAGTCTATGAGTAGAATGACTTGGCTTGTGCCAGGCCAGCATCAACATATCTTATCACCTTGGATGCATCCTCAAACAGCTGTAAGTCTCTCCCCATCAGAGTCCCCATTATAGATACCACCAGACTTATGTCCATCTTGGACCACATGTAAAACATTTGTATTGCTACATGCTGCTGTTAATAATTATTATATATACTTGAAAAGGCCAATGCTCTGGACTAGGTTGCAGACAATCAAGGATCAGTACATGGGTCAGCTTCAGATTTCCTTGGGCAAGTCACTTAATTGCTCTGTGGTTCAGATTCCCATCTGTAATAATACTCCCTTCCTCTGACCCTTTGGCTATCTTGCCTATTTAAATTGTGTAGGGACTGTCTTTTACTATGTATATGCACAGCTCCTAGAACAATGGGGCCCTGATCTTGGTTAGAGCTTTTACACACTACCATAATACAAATAATAATTCCATTACCTACTATGGCATAGTATAGTAATGAGCTTTTATGTTTGACCTGAAAAGCTATAGCGACAAATGCCTCGTGTATTATAACTGAAAAATGAAAATGAATAACCATAAATGGACTAAATGTTGCTGTTAGTTACTCCGCTGCCAGCCTGGAGTAGTTCCAATGGCATTACTGTGCTACTCCTCAGTAACAGAAGAGGGCTGGTCTACATTGGGGGGGGGGGATCGATCCAAGATACGCAACTTCAGCTACATGAATAGCGTAGCTGAAGTCGAAGTATCTTGGATCGAATTACCTGGGGTCCAGACGGCGCGGGATTGATGGCCGCGGCTCCCCCGTCAACTGCGCTACCACCACTCACTTTGGTGGAGTTCCGGAGTCGACGGTGAGCGCTTTCGGGGATTGATATGTCGCGTCTTAACGAGACGTGATATATCGATCCCGGATAAATCGATTGCTATCCGCCGTTACGGAATGAGACCAGCATTCCTGACGGTTTATACAGAAGGAAGGAAAAGACAAAAAAGAAATTTTTGGTCTATTTAATGTTAGGAGTTTTCAGCTCACATGAGGGGGGCTTTTCAACGGAGAAACTGCTTTTTTGTCTTGCAAAAAAATTTAAGTTGTGTGTTTGTTAGTCTGGAAGGGTGAGCTGAAGGTCAAAGTGTAAACTCTGCTTGCTGCACCATGATTTTGTGAGAGGAATCAATACTTCCATGACCATCAGCATTCACACACTCCTAACAGAAAAAGCACTCACATGAGAGTCAGAGAGAAATACTGAAAGAAATGTGCTAAGAGTGGTGAAAAGGCATTCTCTGCTTTACAGTGGGTTCTTTTCCTCACCTGCTTTCAAAATTAGAAAGAAAATGATTGATTTTTGTTTTTTTCGGGATGAGGGGAAATCACAGAAGGAAGACAAGTGTAAAGAATTAGGTGTCTGGGAACAACTAAAACTCAGACTCTGGGGAGAGGAGAAGGCAAATACAGGGGAAAAAAATGAATATTTTACCTATTCATCTACCAGTCCATATTCCTATATGGAGGCCCATCATGAGAGCACCCAAGCACCATGGTTAGTGTAGACTATATTAACCTAGGCCGCTGTGCATCTTTAATTCACTCCAACATAAATGCTCCATAATTTTAAAAAATCACCAGAATTCTCATGGGATTAGGTAAAATGCCAAAAACATCACATCAGGACATTTTCTGCCCCACAGAACAGTGTGAATTTGATTCTCAAACCTAGAGCTATCTCCAAAAGCTCTTATATCTGAGACAATCTCAGACAAAGTAGAAAAGAGATCTGGATGGGCTAAGATTTTGTAAGGAGTATCCCTCTTTTTATAATGGACAGCAATTGTCAGAAAAATGTGCTTCAATTTGATGCTGAAGAACATACAAGAATGCTACAAGAAATGTTATACAAGGCCTATGCCACCATCATAATCATATCATACCAATGAATCACAGCAGAACCAGGCATGATTCTGTAAACAATCCATCTAATTTCTTTATCTCCTGTCTACTTTTAGTCTTAAGCTCATATAAAAGGGAAGATGTGTAAACACAACAGTCATCAGTAAAAAGTTAACATTTGCCATCAGTTACTGCACAACTGTATCCTGAGGTAACATGGTTATTTTATATTTTTGGTATAGTGCCATTACTGCAGCGTCTCCCATAGTACTATGTAGTAACCGTTGGCAAGTCCTGATTTTTTTAAATGGCAATCATTCTAACCTCCTGTTTAGAGCTTCTTTCTATAAAGGTAGCTGTGGGTAAATCTTGGTTGTGATTAGAAGACCGCTACAACTTCTCCTGGAACTTGCCATTCAGAACACACATCCTTTCCTGTTTGGTTTTGAGGGTGAGTTGGCTGCCATCACCAATTCACTTCCCTTTGGGTCCAATCCTTCAACTCAAGATCCAAGGATATAGTCCTAGCACATGCAATAGTCCTGTTAGATCCACTAGGACTCATGGCTGTAATGTGAGGACATAAACAAAAAGAGCCATGCATTAAGCAGCAAACAAAGAACTCCCTGATCAAGAAGTTCCACTGTTTATTAAGCTCCCTTTGCAAAACATCCTGGTCCTGCCCGGTAACTATGGAGTACCAGGAACTCTATAACCACTCCACGATGCCTCTCCCTACTTTCCGTGAAAGTCACTCATTGTCATTCCTATCTAGACTGTGTTCCACACAGATCTGGCGCCCCTCATTTTTATTGCTGAAAATTATTTACATCAGACATAATGGAGCATGACATTGAGGTTATCGAATGAGTTATTGACACTGAAGGAATAAATCCCAGAGCGTGTTAAGTTTCCTACATGAATCATGTTTTTGTCTCTTTCATTTTGGATCTTTGATACACACTTTAGCTCACCTTTGGACTCTGGCAGGCTGACAGGTATGATGGGAGTACTGTGTGAGTAATGCTAGACAGGGTAGGACCCTTTGATATGAAGAGCAATAAGAGGGCTGTGAAGTTCAAGATCATCCTGTGTGTGGAAGGAAACACTTTATTCCCTCTCATCATTAATCTTGCCCATTTTGTCACTCTAGGGATCTTGTTTAGACTTGTTACCTGCAGTTTAAATTACTAATTTGGTGGCTGTGTGTCATGGATGCTGGATCTTTGAATTTATGGAAAATACAGAACAGTCCAGCTGTAGAATGGATGGATCTGAAGTTTCCTTACATTGACCCCCTACCCTCCATCCAAAAGGCTGCCCTCTCAAGGCCACACTTGTAATTCATTTCTACTCTTTCATGCCTTGATTTCAGTTCCTCCAGCGCCTGCTGACAGGACCTGAAACAAGAGACAACCTTCCCTTTGCAGAGTGGTTATAAATTCACAGCTTAGCAGATTTCAAGCTGATTGCCTTCTCTGGTGTTGTCCCTCTGTGAATGAGGCTTTTCACAGATGACAGATAGCATTGCTCCTCCAAGACATAAATTCTCAGCTAACTCCAAGCACCACCACAAACTATTTAACAATTTTGTTTCCCAGCCAGCCAAAAGTTCAACTCCTTTGGATGACATTGTCCATCGGATGATAATTTTTAATCAATTAGAATTGTTGCTGGGTCTGAAGCCTTCCAATATTATGCTTTGTAATAAAGTCTCTCTTTGCTTTGAGCTTGGTACTAACCTCAGCTTCTGATTAAACACAACTGCCAAGGGTTAGTTTTCTCTTCATCTGGCCCGACCTAAATTAAGCAAAATGAGGCGATAGCTTTCCTTTATTCCCTGTAATCATAAATGTATTTTTCCCTTGTATGTCAGATTTTTCAGGAGGGCTTTTCATTGTTCTTCCAGCCTTCAGTTTCAGGGTTGTCCGAAGTATAATTTATTCATATTTCTGACCTCTGGGGAAGACAATAACTTCAGGGTCAGGAAGTGTTATTGGATGTCAGGTCTGACTCTCACAGATCTGGATTCTTTTACAATGCCACATTTAATCAGGGCTATGTAATTGTGGTTGAAACACCTATTGCTGCAATTAATCCTGGAGAGGCCACCTATCCTACTAATAACTATTCAATATTTGTCCATCTCTTAAGTCCTCATAATGGAAAGGCAACTTCACCATTGTTTAATTTCTCTGGACTAGCTGCAGGGACATTATATGGCAGGCTGTAACCTGCACTCCCCCTGTGCTGGCCCAGTTCACCTATGATTCACCAATGGTGATCTCTCCCAAGCTGAAAACTCCATGTAGGGGATGCACAGGGAATGCTGTCAGTGCAAATGCCCCTGGCTGTCACAGCAGCTGCACAGCAGCATACAAAATGTCCTCTACAATAGTCTCTGGGTCCTGGGGAGGATTCCATCTTACCAGCCCTGATGTAGGTTCCCCATCCAAGGCCCATTGGCTCAGGCTTAGCATAGAGGGACTACCCTAACCCTACTGTAGTTATGGAGAATTGGTGCTGGAGTGAACTTCTAGTTGTTTCTCTATTAGCTACTGTCTTTCCCTTCCATACTGCCACCAATCTCCTTGGTCCCTCAACCTTTGATGACCCATCTGCAGAACCTGCAGGGAGATGAAAACAGCCCCTGCTCGCACCCACAGCATCAGGGATGTTCAGAGGAAGCACACACAAAAGTTCTTTCCTCAGTCCCTGCCCTCCCACCCCCAGCATAATTACCTATAATGAGAAATTGAAATGCTGAGATTTCCTATTGGCTGCCCCTGGATCATTGTCTGGCCCATCTCCACAGTTACACTGTTTTCTCACCTGTAAAATGGGGATAATAGTACTGGCCTCCTTTGGAAAGTGCTTTGAAATCTGCTAATGAAAAGTGCTATATCAGAGCTAAGTATTTTATTTATTAATTATTACTATCATCATCATCTCTGATTGCTCTCTCTCATTCAGAAAATAAATTTTAATTTGCTCCATGTTCAATCAGGAAAATAATTGATCCTTGACTGATTGATGTCAGTTTCACTATTCTCCTGGGAATGTTCTAGAGCTCAAATTCTGTATCACAAGCACCATCTGAAAATAAAGCTCAACTAGAACCCAGTTACCTCATTGCATTGCTCTGGGCACATCTTATCAAGTTTTCCCGTTTGACTGTTGTAACGTTCTGCACGCCTCCTTGGGCAAATGAGTAAAGATAGCAACAGGCAACCCTGGCACCTCAAACTGGGCTTCAGATGAATCTTCCTTCTTCCTAGTATATACCCTTATTTTATGGAGGGAATCTGGGTACCCTTTTGCCCCTTTCTACCACT
The DNA here is from genome assembly GCF_027887155.1 of Malaclemys terrapin pileata. NCBI lineage: Eukaryota > Metazoa > Chordata > Testudines > Emydidae > Malaclemys > Malaclemys terrapin. The sequence goes on from NC_071510.1 coordinate 113,916,775, forward strand.
TCAGTTCAAGCCCCAATCCTCACCATCTCTTCTATTTTTAATTACATTCAGAAATACCTTGGCTTGGTGGAAGCCAGGCACTAATGACCATCAACTCTGCTCCTCAGAGTATTAGCTTCTTTGTAGCCTAAGCAGGCCCATAAGCTTTATTGTGCTTCACGTTATAATTTACTGTTATAATTCATACTTTTATTTATTATTGGAGAGCGCTTTTCCCCCCCTAAGGTTTCCAGGGTTATTTTCATCTGAAGGCTTTTTTTTTTCTGGCAGGGTCTTTGTATGTCATTTGGCCTCATTTTTTTTTCTTTATTTCCTCTATTGATATACATATTTTTTCCCCGGGGTTTCAAAATCAGCTGTTAGCTGAGAAATCACCATGATATGCGCCAAGATTTTATTCATCTGGTGAATGTACAATATTCATAGGCAGATAAGCTCTATACATATAGGTACAATGGTCTTAATTTACCAGTTCATACGTTTAAGGTTAACTTTATCCGCCATAAAGCTGATGGCTACATTGGGGTAGTCAATAGGTGGACCACTGGCCAAATCCAGACTGGGAGATGCTTTTGAATGGACCCCAAAACCTTTTTATTTACTTATTATCATTATTATTATTTATTATTTTCTCTGGGGTCTGGACATGGACTATACCTTGACCAAGAAATTTGGGCCTTGACAAAAAATAATTGACTACCCCCAGGCTAGATTGTATCAGTCCTTACTCCACTGCTTAGCCTTGTTCTGATTGTGACTGCCTACGGTAAGGGGAAAGCTATGATTTGAACCTGGGGCTCTGCAATCACTAGCCTAATCACCCAACTATTGAGACAGTATCTCTCTGGTCCCCACCCCTGGACCCCATACCCTTCCACCCTCCACAAGAAATGGTGTAGGGTGAGGACAGAGGGCTGTTGTAGCAAGAGGGAGCAATCCTGGCTTTGCCTCTCTTCTCAGCAGTCAGAGTAGCTGGCCAGGGCCAAAGGGGGAGTAGGCTGCTCCATGGAAACGGGTGAGGTAACTCCCCATGAAGAGAAAAGGAAGAACAGGGGATGAATTGTGGCTCTGAGTCCTCATTCATTCCCAGCCATGCTCCTGAGCTTGCAAAGTTACAATCTTGCTCAGGAGAAGAAGCCATGGGCCCATCCTGCAAGGTCCTGATTTCTGAGTCCTCACTGGGAGTTGAAAGTGATCACCACCTAGGAAGATCACAGCCTTGTACACATGCAGTGAGAATCTTACTTCTGCCCCCTTCAGCATTCATGACAAGGACAGGGTTTAAGGTACTAAAAGGCAAAGCTCTAACTACTTTAAGTATTAAATTACCTTTATTTTGTTCTTATTTTAGCAAGACGTATAAAGCCTGATAAGACCAGAGTGTAAAAGCGTTGTAATTGTTTTATAGTAGAAAAGTAAACTGATTTCACTTTGTCTTTGCAAATCAAGCCATTTTCATTAAGTAAAGAAACAAAGAAATACAGCAGCAATCCGTTAGATACAGGGCTTCTGTGGACAGAAGTTTATACGTCTTCAGTGTATTTCAGTGGTTATTGGAGAGTCCCACTGAATTATTCAACTCCATGTGCTCTTCTCTGTATGCAGAAATGGCTTTGTTCAATAGGTTTGGCTTTAGTAAGTGAAATTTTAGGACCAGCTCCTTACATATGGTCAAGATCTGCTCAGTGCAGGATTTGAAGAAGGTGCAAGAGTGGCTGCACACTATTTTTGCTTCTCCTGGATCCCAGAGGCTGCTGCGGGCTGGTGGAACAAAAACCCATTTCAAAACCTTGAAAGTTGCCACAAAATGGAATTGCTGTCCTCCGATACATCATCCATTCTATGGGACTTGTTGTATTTCACAGAATCATAGAAGATTAGGGTTGGAAAAGACCTCAGGAGGTCATCTACTCCAACCCCCTGCTCAAACCAGGACCAATCCCCAACTAAATCATCCCAGCCAGGGCTTTGTCAAGCCGAGCCTTAAAAACCTCTAAGGATGGAGATTACACCCCCTCCCTAGGTAACCCATTCCAGTGCTTCACCATTTCATCAGGCAGCCCTGGGAGCAGGTCAAGAGAAGGCCGAAAGACCCACAATTACACCCATCTGGTACCCTAAAACACCACAAAAAAGTGGGACAGACATCGTTTCAGTACCACGTTCTAATCTCTCATTGGGAGGGAATGCTCTTATTTCCCCAACCCCCACCACCACACTTCACCGGATTAAACCCCAATTACCCAGGTCTCATGCAGGTGAAGTGAATTTCACCATGGCGCTATCACAATATAAATTATATGATAAAACAATAACAATAATCATAGGAAAATCTTCCAGCAATAATATACTTGTTTGCTTTAAATCAAAATACCGGCAAAGTGTACGACAACATGTCTGAAATGAAATGAAAGGCCATGGTCCCCAGATGATGTAAATCAGCACAGCTGCTCTCACCCATTTTGTTTAACCCCAGTGAACTACATTTTGATCCAGTTTCCAAATAAATACAGAACTGTACACATGAGAGCTCGGCACAGGACTGATTCTCTTTTCACGATGGTGCAAATCAGGAATAACTTCATTGAAGTCAATGGAGTTACACAGGATAAAACTGGTGTAAATGAGAGGTGAATCAGTCTCTTAGTTCTTCTTAATTTTGCCAGTGATTCAGCATGCTCATCTCTCAAGGCGCTTGTAGCAAATAAAGTTTGAAAAGCGAGAGAAACATTTTTTTAAAATATTATCCTTTTTTTTTTTTACAGGGAGATGGTTATTAACCTATTTGAGAATAAGTTCACATTCGTGTTGAAGCACAGAGACACGGCTTGATGTTCATTACTCTGTTCCCAGATGAACAGTAAGTCTTTGGAACAGTACTTACAGCCTGTAATAATATTACTGCTCGGTCTGCTACATGGTCCCTCAGTCATTTTTTCAATTAAAAAAGGACCAATGCTCTATTAACCTTTTGCCTGCTACTCCATTCTTCATACAGCTGTTGTACTGAGATTGCAAGCCATGTATTAAAAAAGGCATATATTACTGTAAACCATCTCCAACTTTTCTGTCATTAGAAAGATGAAGTATCATTTTTTCATTTAAAAATATGAGACAGCTTATCAAATTCACAACCTCTGAACCCACCGTGAAATCTCTTTGTTACAACTGAAGTGCATTGTAACTCTTATAAACTCAGCTCTTAAAATGCTTTGGAAACTATGACGGGTTTCTTCATGCTTGTGTGAAATTGCAAAGAGCAGGCTTTGGTGTTGGCGTTTGGGGCTGTGGGTTATTGATATTTTTGACAGCCTTTCCGATGTGGAATGACATATTATGCTTACAAAATACTTGGGCAGGAAATGTTGACAACTCAAAGTAAATAAAAATAAATAAATAAATGCATCAATTTTGATCAAAGAAAAACTGGCCCTATAGATGTTACTAATTGAGCACGCACCTGCATGCCTCTTCCTGTGCACTCATTAGCATTTTAAGGGTTAGCTGAGTATGCTATGGCTGAAGAAGGTACACCAGGCTTCTTTAAATCCACACATCCACAGAATTCCACATCACATTCATGAATTTGCCAGACAACTCCCAATACAGGTTGGATTATCAGGGGAAGGGTGAAATTCTGGCTAATGGGGGGAAAGAGAGGGGTGCTATAGCTTTGGTGGTAAAGCGCTGGACTGGAACTCCAGAAATCAGAGGTCAGGTACTGGCCCTGCCACAGACCTCTTGTGTGATCTTGGGCAAATCACTTCATCTCTCTGTCCCTTGGTTCCCTAGCTGTAAAATAGGAGTTATAATACTTCCTTTCTCTCACCCATTGTCATTCTTGTCTATTTAGCTTATCGTCTCTTTAAGAGAGGCACGATCTCTTGCTATGTGTTCATAGAGAACCTATGGGGTTGGGGCATCACAGTGATACTATAATACAAATAATAATAAAAGTGAGATGGCCAATAACCAAACAGGCACGTAGCTATGCTGCAGAAGCAGCATCAAAATGCACTCTCATTCTGCCTGAGATCAGCCCTAACCACAGCTCCTTTATACATTTTGTTCCTGCAAAGAATAGGAATGATTTGTTCATGCACCGGAGTCACTGGTTGGTCTGGGTAGCAACCTATAACATATAGTGCACACACCATACCTAGGGAACACACCTACTTCCGGTGTGACCACTTGATACCACTTGCGGGGAAGGGGACAATCTCTCAGCCTTGCTGAAAGAGGCAGAAACAGGATAACCATCTTCTGCCATACTCACCCTTGCTGAGGGCGTATGTGCGAGAGAGAAAGAGAGGCCAGTCAGTTATTTGTCTAACTGAGCTGGAGGGATCCGTGGACTGGGAAGCTCTGGGGAGGAAGTATGTGGAGGGGTCGGAATATGTGGAGGGGTGGGAGAGTTGACGGATGGGCAGGACAATGTTTGGGAGAGGGAGTGGCTAGAATAATGGCATGAAATTGTATATTTTGTATAAAAAAAACTATAACTGCGTGAATTTTGAAATATGATGACTAATTAGCATGGAGCCAGATGCCAATCCTAACTCCCATGAAGCACTTATACCCTGCCCAGCCACAGACCTTGCTGGGCCTCTCCTGAGCAAACACACATATAAATTGTGCTGAATTTTGTGACTTGAAGATGGGGTGCAGGGGACTATGAGACCAAACCACCAAACCTCTCTTCACTTTGAGCTTAGGCACTGAAAGGCTGGGAAATTAACACCCCTGTCACTGAACTCACAAATGAGAAATGTACAACAGAACCTATCTATAACATTGATGCAGACTCTTTCCACCCATTTTTTAGTTCATACCTGGACAGACATTTTTAGCTTTGCAGTAATTAGACCTTGGAGTTTCCCCCACTTTTCTTTTTAGATGGCTTTAAACAATGGCAAATGTTATTCAACAATGGAAAGGCAGGACCTCATCATAATATAAATGCCAGTTAACTTTTATGTTCTCAAGAGATATTGTTAGATACTTACTGTGGTTCATGACATCCTGGTCCCCACTAAGCCCCCACTTCGGACTAAGGTACGCAAATTCAGCTATGTTAATAACGTAGCTGAATTCGAAGTACCTTAGTCCGAACTTACCGCGGGTCCAGACGCGGCAGGCAGGCTCCCCCGTCGATGCTGCGTACTCCTCTCGGCGAGCTGGAGTACCGGCGTCGACGGCGAGCACTTCCGGGATCGATCCGGGATCGATTTATCGCGTCTTAACCAGACGCGATAAATCGATCCCAGAACATCGATTGCTTGCCGCCGGACCCTCCGGTAAGTGAAGACGTACTAGAGGTAACATTATTTCAAATTGGATTGGATGTCAAGAAACCTGAAAATTGGCTGAAGGACTGTAACAAGTGGATAGGTGACAACTCGTAACGTGTCAAGTTTGGGGAACTGTCTAGTAGGCTATCTTGGGGATCTGGGCTAAATTTGGTGATCTGGAAGAGGATGAAAATAGCAATGTGGATTGACTGGATGTTCTAACAAGTCTTTTCCATTTCTAACTTTTATGATTCAATGTTTATTGAGCATGGGGACAAAATACCAGAGTGTAGCCTTATACCAGTGACAGTGTCATAACAGGGAAAGTGTTATAATTAGAGATGGCTCAAAACTGAAATCTTGAATCTGACCCCTTTAAGATTTTAGGGGGGAAGTCTGGATTTGAATTTTTGGATCTGAACCCATCCTTATGGCTTTGCTTTTAGGTGAGACCCAAAACTGGAAACAAGCCATTTCTCTAGTTCTGGTTAGAATGTGGCTCAAATCTTGGCTGCATGTTGTGAGATTTCTACCATTTGGTTCTAAAATGTTGGTAACATTGAATACAGACCCAAGCCTGAACCATAACCCTGGTTTGGCTTTGCAATCAAATCCTCAAATCATTGCCAAAGCCTGTATCTGGATCTGAATTCTGCTTCCTCAGGCAATCTCTGCTAATATAGACATGAGGGCGAGGTACAATTTTCCAGTGTTACTGAAAGCAATTAAGCATGTTTATTTTTCAAAGATAAATGGTATGATTGATATAAATAAATGGGCTGCATTTTTAGGGGCTGTAGTCTGTAGCTATTCAGTCCTTGAAATCCTACAACCAGATAATGCTCAGACCTGCAGACAAAGGGTGTGCTATCATAGTCCTTAATTGTGATGATCATAGTCCTTAATCGTGATGATTACACCAGCGAGGCCAACAGACTTCTCTTTGAGTTCTTAATAGTAGGTGGGTCAGAGAAAACGCCACACTACAATTCACATAGGAATGTAAAGATATCATCAAACCCTTCCCCCCAAAACTCCAGGAATAACTCTACAACCATATCCCCCAAAAACCCATCCCAGGAACCTTCTACCTATTTTCCAAGACACACAAACAAGGGAACCCAGGCAGGCCCATCGTATCTGGCCACAGCACGCTTACTGGAGGACTCATAGAAAACATCCTTAAACCACTCACCATACAAAGGGCCAGCTTCCTCCAAGACACTAACGACTTCTTCCAAAAATGCCATAATATTAACAACTTCTCCCAGAACATGATCCTTGCCCCTATGGACGTCACCTCCCTATACACCAATATCCCTCACTATGATGGCATCGCTGCTTGCCTCAAATGCATACAAGACAATGTACAATGCTTGGAAATCTAACCCAAACACATCACCAAATTCATACATTTCATCCTCACCCATAATAACTTTACATTTAACAACAAATACTTTGTCCTTACATGGAAACAGTCATGGGTACTAGGATGGCTCCTTAACCTGTCATGACTTATCATTAGCAGGCCATCTAGGGTTCCTCAAGACTCTCCGTTTGGCTGTCCGCTCCTTCTGGTGGTCCCGAACGTGCACCACAATCCACTCGTATTTGGATTCCAGTGAAACATGCCCGCACCAAGACGCCACGCTTGAAACCCCTTGGCACTCTACTGCCTTCTGAGACCCCATCCAGACCTGGGCAGCCATTACCCTAAACTTCATAGTTGAGCTCCCAATGTCTAATGAACACACTGTAGTCCTCACCATGGTCGATCAACTGATAAAAATGGCCAACTTTGTCCCCATTGTGCACCTGTCCTCTGCAGAAGAGATGGCCCAGCTCCTGGTGACTCATGTCTCCTGGGTTGATTGGCGTCCACAGTTTGTGCAGTGGTTTTGGCATGAAATGATGGACTTTCTACAAGCTTGTATTGTCCAGGAGGGTGCTGGGCACTACAAGACTTGCATTTCTGGGGACAACTCTGGGACTGGGAATTTGCTGGTGTCACTCTGCAGTATAATTCCAGAGTGGCAGGCTGAAGCCCTCTTGCAGTATAGCTGGGATGTTGCATTTGCAGATGTTTGCCTGCACATTGGCTAGTGCACATTTGACTTTAACACTTGGAGACAGGTTCAAGGCTTCTTGAAACTGTGCCCCCCGACACCCATATGTCAGCAATGTTAATTTGGATATCATATAAATGTAAAAGTTGCTTCAATTGGAGCAAGTGCTTGACTTAATAAAAAAAGGCCTATTTTGATGCCCCCCAAAGTCCTGACAAACTGCAATGATACCAATCAAATGCCCTCAAACTTCAGGTAAATTCAGATCTAGACCTGCTTCCAGATCCAAACTTTGCAATTCTGGCCTACCACTAGCTTCCGGTGAGCAACTGTTCTCCGTACTTCAACCTTTTGAAAATGTGCTACATTGAATGAAAGAGAATTTATGAGTGCAATGGCATGAACGGGATAACTTTGTGATCATTGCTATTATTTGCAGCCTTGCAAGCTGAAGTCAGGATAAAAAGTGTATTCCAGCTTCATAATTCAGTGCATCAGATGAGTACCTGCATGGATTAGGAAGGATATTTTACTCCTTGTTTAGCAATGCACAAATCAGCTAGAGGCAATATGTTTTTTAATTTTGTTTTGAGGTTGGTTTGTTGTTTTTACTGCCTTTCGTGCTGCGTCAGCTACAAGCTATTGCTACAAAGGTCTGTAAGACAATGCTTATTTCTTATATAACAATCACAGATTTGATCACTACTGATATTTCACCTGTCTAAACCTCTTAATACATATGAACATGCAAACAGGAATCTTCTACTTCAAATGTATAGATAAACATTTATACACAATGGCACCAAAAAAGACTATTCGTTTGGTTGTACTTCCTATGGCCCCAAATCCAGCAAAGACACCTCCCACGCTGGATCCCATTGACTACCATAGAAGTCCTGTTTGTGCCATAAAAGTCCTGCTACATGTAGCTGGAATTTGAATGATGCTTCATATTTGCTCATTTCAATTATGAAACACTAAAGGAATGAGAAGTCAATTGTTAAAGTCATTTATTGGTTTTTGCAGCAAAAGTGTGCCTGGTTCGTAGCGCACCCAGCCCGCTGGGCTGGAATTTTGCTTAGTGTTGATAAACATCTCACATCAAGGCACTGTCATGGAGGCAGCGTTTGGTTACCTTTCATTTTCCATGGTTGAGTATATCCATGAGTTGTTAAGCTATGTTTTTTCTCCAGTGTAACCAGGAATGTAACATCAGAATTTCTGCTCTGTGTTTTATCCTTTTGCTGATGCTGTTAAATGTAAGTTTTCACTCTGTATCTTATTGCCACGCCTTCTCTTTGCTGTGCTGGCCTCATTCACGCTGATCTGCACGGTGAACCAGTAAATATGTTTTTAAAATAATCCCAGTTTTGCCCTAGGATCATTTCAACTTTAACAAAACACGCTTTGTTTTTACCTATATTTTCTTAAATGCCGTTATGAAAATTAGAAGGCATCAATTGGCATAGCTCCACTGACTTCAGTGCAGATTTGGACCAGCTACAGAATCTGGCCCAGTGACTGTATTTTATTATCAATACATGTTCATGAAGCTATTTGCTCTACATCACCTAGTGCAGCTATTTATCTCACAATGCAGGAGCCAGCGCAATTCAAAACAAGGAGAAGAAAAGCACTCCCTTCTGTAAAAACAAATCTCAAACATCTTCCCCGATTAGACCTGCCCTTTTATTTATTCATTGTTTGGGGGAAGGGAATGCCTCAGGCATGGAAACGTGGACTTTCTTTTTCCACACTCTGCCATGATCAAGACATATGCCACTGAGACCTTCACCTCCCTGAGGCAGCAGCTTAATAACACTGGGCTGAAGCCATAGAGTTTTCAATCTTCCCCTACCTCCTGGGCCACTTCTTTTGTCTACTTATAACCCCTCCCCTCCCTCGTATTCCAAAAGGGCGTGCAGGCAACACAGATGCTGCTCTCACTCCGTGCCAGGGAAGAGAAAATTAAATTCCTCAAAGTTTCCAATCCTGTTATGTGATGCATGTGGGCTCCGCATGGCCACAGGGCCTGCCCACAAGTGTCAGATGGCAGGACTGGGGCCCAAGTCTGCAGAGCTGTACTTAACCAGTTAAGGCCTGATCCCAATCCCAGGTGGTACAGCTACATTTGGACCATGTGCAAGTATCTCTCAGCTCCCAAAGGTGGAAGTTGCAGTGTGGATATAGCATGAGGATTTCCACTACCCCATCAGCTGACTGTGCTCAGAGTTTAAAAATAAAAGCAAAAAAGCTGACGGACAGCATGGTTAGCAGCCCAGTGAGCTGTCATGAAAGAACCCAGTTAGACAGCAGCTCTGAGATGTCTGCTTTTCTAGCTCGGATGAGTGAGGGGAAGGAAGCCCGTCTCAAAGCCTGTCAAATTCTTGGGGCCCGATTCTGATGTCAGGTGCGATGAGCCAGATTCCCAGCTGGGTGTCAATGAAGGCATTGAAGGCAGTGAAGCCACCCTGATTGACACCAGCTGGGGATCTGGCCCACTGATGTAGATCAAGAGTAATTTCAACTCAAGGTCAGGTGCCTGGTGGTAATGATGCCTCTGCCTGCTCTGCAGAGATCCTTCCAAATGTTCCTATTGAAAAGTGACTCCGTATTTACACAAGTATAACTGAGAGCAGATTCCAGCCCTGAGAATCCTCACCCCATACCCAAGCCAGAAGAGCAGGGGCCTCCTAGCCACTGTAACTGGCTTCTGCCATGACAGCTCACAGAGCTGCCACCCATGCTGTCATTTGATGAGAGTCAAAACAACTAGCAGGTAAAACCACACATGCTGATTTTTATCACTCTCCTTGGGAACGAGGTGGGATCTGTCAATAGAAATGGAAAAAATAGGTGTAAACTACGTAGGTTCATGAAAAATAGGTATCGGTCACTCCGCATCTGTATGGGGTGGACTGGGAATGCTTCCAAAGAGTTAAACTCCATCCCCAAACCAAACAAAAGGGTGGATTCTGTTCATCTTATTCACAAGAGTGCAACCACTGACGTTACTGGGATTGTTCATGTAAGTAAAGGGAGCAGGATTTGCCCCATACCTTTCAGCTCATTCACCTACTTTACTCTTGCTAAGCCACCTGGAATACCAAACCAAGCTTTTCAAAAGTGGCTAATGTTTTGGGGGACTGGGTCTGATTTTCAGAGGCACTGAGCTGGTTTCAGTTGGATCAGCTCTTCTGAACATCAGGCCCAAGCTATGTTGTGCTGGAAACTCAAAGTCAGGGGGGGCCACTTTTGAAATTCTGCCCTTAATTTCCAACCACTGACATTTAGAAAAACCAGCTCCGCAAACATTTCTGTAGTCAGTAAACTTTCCAGATATTCCCCTGACCCCCTGCCTGCCCATTTCACTTTCCCCCACTCCCCAGGTACTAAATAAGGAAAAGAGGAAGTGACCCAATATTTACATGCAGCACTTCATCTACCATTGAAAAGCATCCACCTCTGGCGTAGAGGATGGAAACAAGGGGTGGATAATCAGTACACAACATGCTACACAACAGATGGGAAAGGGAAATATTGGCTGAAGACATCAGGGCAAACCCCTATTCAAACAGAAAGTGCCACGAGAGCTTTAATGCCCGCACAGATGAGACAGGCCTTCAAGTTTAAGATCTTTTCCAACAGACCAACAAAAAGTAAAACTGCAAAGGAAACAGTCTGTGTACCTTGGAAAGACAAGGTGAGCCGACCCTGTTGGGATTTGAACCTATGGCTCCATATTCCTCTATATTACGGAGACAGGTCTAGTAAGGGGTGTGATAGGCAGGCGTTGAACCTCCCTCCTGTGCTTTCCCCAGATTAAAACTCACAACAGCAGAGCTCCATGGGGCAGCATTTGATGAGAGTCAGACCAGAATAACTACCAGGTAAGCACAAAAGGCTATTTCAACTAAACATTGAGAATGTTCACCAACAGGCCTGTTTCCTGGCGTCTCCTGCAACCTAAGTCAGCCATCATTGACCCTGGGAATCTGAGGGCTGAGTTTTATACACAAATATTGCAAGGAATAAACAACATATATAGAGAGAGCAGAATAAGTAAAAAGATTCAGCACCATCAGTCTTTGGTCAATGCCTGCCAGACCCCCTAACAACAGACTAAAACCAAAGCTATCCTAGCTGTTTGGTTTCTGTATTATGCAGTGGCCACCTGGTGGTGAGTTTTTTCCCCCTTCTGATCCCCCTACAGGCAAAGGAGATAAAGCCAGTCTGTTCTTTGAAAGCTTGCACTGGATATAGGGACCCCAAACAGCAGGTGACTTTACTGGTGTTGAAGGCTGGTTCCATTCCTGCATTGACTGAGCTGCTGGAAAGTCAAGTGGTTATTTATTACCCTGTCATCATAGGACATCTTCTGAATAAAAACCAGAACGACTCCATCTCATGTTATTTATGACAGAGGCTCTGTATCAAGAGCAACCTCTCTCATTGCAAAGTTGCTTTGTAGCTAGTACTGGAGCCACTCCAATTAGCTAGGTAACAGAGAAGCAGGGGACATCTAGACAATTTGGCAATTAGCATGACCAAGGCAGGTCAAAATAATTTTTAACCCACAGGAAATTGGCAAGACAACCCGAGGAGAAATCCCAAAGGATTCATTCTCGGATCCCCTCAGGTGAGCAGCAAAATCTATTGTGTATTGGTTAAATTACATTATGCAAACCACCAAAAAGAGTTTTAAAGTGGCTAAGATATGTTTCCCCTCTTTTATGAAAAATGGTAAAGCAGGGAGCAGTTGTTAACAAGAGAAGGATGTCATTTAGCTTACGATGATGAATGAAATCCTCATGCTTCATCAAGATACACATTTAAGTGCAGATCCCTGATCCTGATCTGGTTTTCACCATTTCCTCTGTCTTCGGTGGAGTTACACCACCATAAGCCAGATCAGAATCAGCCACAGAGAAGGCAAAATTCTGAAACACAACAAAGACGCCTATCTCGCAGGCGGCAGCACTGAATCTCTCACACCATTTTCCCTGCTGTTCTATCCGGAGTATTTTTTTTTTAATTTTGTCTCCCACTCTTTTCACTGCCTGTCAGTGCAGTATAACCCTAATAAACCAGCAGGCCAATTGCTGTGTACACTCACCCTAGTTGTACTGTAATAAATGTTATGTGATTCACTTGACACGCACTGCATGTTCAGTACTGACCTTGATTATTGGTGGGTGACCAAGGCTCAGAGACTGTCCCTGCAAATTTCCTTCAAGCTTCGTTTCTTCATTGCTTCCTGGTTACTGGGAGAGCTCTGACCATAAAGCTCTGCAAGCTTTTCATAGCAAAGCACGGAATCTTAAACACAAGCTGGTTTATCGTGATTTGCATCTTTATTCAGGTTGCATGCCATTTATTCACGCTCTTCCTGACAGATAGGTAATGACTGAAACCCCAGTGTATGTCAGAGGCAGTGTGCAGTTACAGCCAGATGATTGTATTGACTGTGTTTTTCATTTCAAGTGTTTCTGACTTTTTAAAAAATTCATATGAAAGGAAAAAATACCTAAGAAATTCAGAGGCAAGATTTAAATCTCATCTGTAGCTGACTCTGCTGTGTTTAGGGATTACAGCCTATATATGTGGTTTAAAAACACCACCACTCTGCTTTCTCTGTTCTAATGTAAAAAATCAGTTTATATGTTACAAAATGAGTGGTGTTACATGGCTCTACTACATGCTGCTAAATCATGCTGGTTGCAGGAGGTTTCTGGAGCCACAATAACTAAGACACAGATCTCCTTTTCATAATCCAGATGCTGATGTGTCAGATCCCACTGTGTTATTGTGCTGACTCCATCAGGATCGCGTGATAGACCTTATGCGCACGCCATTTGTGATGGAACGCAGGGACTGCAGTGTACTGGCTTTGTGTGTATGTACACAATGTTGCCCCCTAGTGGCTGGTTCAGAGAGAGAATAAGGGATCTGCAGCTACTACAAGGAAAGGACTAGAGTTTGACTGTCTCTGGGGCCCTCAGCATGGGGGTCGCATAGCTGCACCACGCTAAGAGGTGACTGAGACTCACCTTGGCTTCACTGGGAAAGCAATCGACTAGTGGCCCACAGCAATGCCAGATAATCCCTGCCCCTCCCACTGGCATAGCTGTGCTGGCTGGCACATTGGGGGATCGAGCCAAGACTCTGCCCTTTGCCCGACCTTTGCCCACCCACCTGTGCAGTGGCCAAGGATAGCACCTCAGGGAACAGCTTGGCCGTCCACCCACAGTCTGGTGATGCGGGAAGCTGGCATGGGGCACAAGAGGATCATCACATGCAGCTGCAAAGCTCTCCTTAGATCACGCAGCACAGAGACTTGTGCTTTGGGAGCAAAAGGATATGGGCTCTATTCCCAGCTCCCCCATGTGAGATTTATATAGTACTTGTTCTCTGTGCAGATGGATTTGTTCATGATCAAAGGAGAGAGACTGTGTCTGCCGATAGGAGTTGCCCACACAGTCACAGCTTCACAATCGGAGTGGCACAGACTCTTCCTCCCCATCATCACAGGCTCAGCTGGGATGTCTATGTCAGTGTCCTTGCTTGTCTCACCCCAGCCCACATCAAAACATGACTAAAAAATAATAGGAATTAACATGAGTGCTGCACGTTAAACAGGAACCAGCAGGCACTTTCCTCCGGAGAGAGGCAGAGGTGCCGAGGGCCCTAGCCAGGGGGCATAGGCGTGTGCACGGGGTGTGCCGGGTGTGCCTGGGCACACCCTAATACAGAGCAGGCAGAGCTGTGCGGGGTGGGGCTGCGTGCTCCCGAGGGTAGCGTGTATGGCTCCGTGCTGAGCCAGACACTGCTAGGAGCCTCCCTCATGGTGTGGGCGGGGGGTTGGAAGGGGCTCCCTGGGTGCACACCCTAATGAAATGGGCTGTGCACGCCTATGCCAGGGGGAGATAGAAACCTGTAACCACAGCAGTTCGAGGATCTGTCTAGTACCTGGTGAAAATGGAGGGATTTACCCCACTAATGATGAGCAGCATCACAGGAGGGCACAGAGGTAGGACTGTGAGAATTCAGACCTGGATAAAATAGCAGTTGATAAAGGAAAGATTTAGATATCTTTCACCCATTGATTCTGTGGGCCCTGTTCTGTCTGATTTAGGATTTTATGCCCATTGCCATGGCATCTGAGTACCATGGACTTCAGTTTGAGCTACACCAGGGATAAACCCAGGCCCATATGTATCTAGATTAGAAATGGTTTGGGAAGAGAAGTTTAACCAGATAGAACAGGGATCAGAGTAGGGCAGTGATTCTCAAACTCTGGTCTGCAGACCACTAGCTGCCCCCACAACTCTTCAGCATGGACCCCAGAACAAAAAATATGTTGAGAACTAAACAGTGGCATGCGGGGAAGGAAGGTGGCTAAGGGAGGATCCTTCACTATCTTGTGAAAGGGTCCAGAGAATGAAAAGGCTGGTGAGCCTGGGTATACAGGGGGATACGGATGTGGGACTTGTTTCCCATTTTCAGTAGTAAAGCCTCTAATGATGTCAGTGGAAATGGGATCAGGTCCTTAGAGAATCAGATTGTTTACATGCACATGCACCTTTCTAAAATGAGCTCTCTGCTCTGCATTGGCCAACATGAGTTAGCCATGGATTTGGGAAATATCACACAAAAGTGAAGGGAGAGGAACACCACAAAATTCAGAACAGGATCCAGATCCGGGTTTCAAAATGGTCAAAGTTTGGGACTGTTCACAATGGGGTTTTTGGGTTGACCCATTATAAAACACTGGGAACAGGGAGGGCACTGGAACAGCTGGTAATGCTGGGCAGACCTAGATGTGGGACTTGGACCTACCTCATACTTAGAACTTCTATAATGCTTTGCAATTTCAAGGCATTATAGTAATTATTCTAATTTATCCATATAAAATGAAGGAGCAACCACATTTTGAATGATGGGGCTTTATTTTCCTCTCCTGGTGATCAGCCAGACCACTCAAGCTTCACTCCCATTGTTTCTGGTGTCACCAGAACACTTCACTGAGATTATAGCCCTGAAATGTTCAGCCCCTTTTATTTCATGGTAATATACCATTCTCATCTCCTTAGAATGAATATCCATTTAAGACAAATAAAATAAGACAAAAAAACAAAATGATATATATTGACAGTGACTTCTTACTAAAGTACTATCCAAAATAAGCATGTACTAGAGAGACCTGGGTGCTTCAGATCGATTTTCAGGATCCACAAATAATGGTTTATCATACATTGTTTGCTAGAAATTACCCAAAGCTCAGCTCTTCTGAGATCATTCTGCCATATAGAAAAGAGACCCTGTTGCAATCAATAGGTTTCCCATGGTCTCTGCCTGTCCACTGGCTATTATTTTGCTGGTTTTATTTTGCTTATAGTCCCTGCTGCATCAATACATGCATTCAAACTGCTCCTGGGTCTAATTGTAGTAGCAGTAATCAGATTTTTTTTTAGAGGTCTAACACTCTCCCTGGCAAGGTTACAATCCCTTGATCCAGAGAGAGAGAGAGAAAGAGAGAGAGATTCACTGTGAGTGTTATTGTGATCCACTTCAATTTCATGGCTTTAAGCAAACATAAGCCCCGCTACATTATTCTCTTAATGCAACTCCCCCATATACAGTGTTCACACTCCCACTCGAGTTACTTTGCATTATTCCTAAATATAATTACAGAGGCATAAAAATGAGCAGGCTGAGCGTGAATGGATAGGATTATGTAATTATTGTGGCATTATGCTAATACACTTAGTAGTGGTTAAGGTATAACATGGGCGAAAGGCAGTCAGAGAGAGGAAAAGAGCAGATAGTGGGTGTCATGGTCTTAATTTCAGAGAGTTCATACATATGGCTTTTTCCTAGGCATGTATGAAATGGTTCAGAACCAAGCTAGACTTCAACCTGAATCTTGAACCCCACAGTTCTGGGGGATACCTCAGTATGAATAGTAATATTTGAATGTCAGCATCCTAACATAGCACTTATGTGGGTTAAATGACGTTACCTGTGATACAGTACCTAATGCAGAGATATTGTGTTTCAGTGGAGTCTCCTTTTCTGTAAGAAATGCAGATCAGCGACTCCTATACGCAGCATGAGTGATACAATGTTCATGAACAGTGCAAGGTGTAACTATAGGACTTATCCAAGCCCATCAAAATCAATAGGAAGCCTTCAATGGGCTTCGGATCAGGCCCATATTTAGGAACAAAAGAAGAAGCATAAGAAATATTAGAGACAACAAGAAGGGGCTCTTCAAATATGTCAGACAAAAAAAAAAAGATCAAGGATGGTGTGGGTTCATTGCGCAATACAGAAGGTGCGCTGGTAACAGAAGATGATGTAGGTATATAGAGCATACATATTAAGTTTGCAGATGGCACAAAGCTAGGGGGTTACCTATACTTTGGATGATGGAGCTAAAATTCAGAGGGATCTTGATAAATTGGAGAACTGAGCTATAGACAACAGAATGAAATTCAACAAAGACAAATGAAAGGTGCTACACTTAGGGAAGAAAAACCAAATGCACAAATATAGAATGGGGGGAAACTGGCTTGGCAGCAGTCCTCCTGAGAGGGATCTGAGAGTTGTGGTGGATCACAACCTCAACATGAGTCAGCTGTTGTAGGAGCAGCAGGGATCTGTACGCTCTGTATAACCTATATGTTCAAAAGGTCTGTTACACCCCCCCGCCCCCGTCTCCTCTCCCTCTTTGAATACCTGTGACGTGTCTTTCCCCCTCCCTGGATTCTGTGGTACTCCCCTGGACGGTCCATGGCAGCTTTAGAGAAATTTTTAAAAAATAGAAAGCTTACTTTAAATTAAATAAAAAATGGTAATGCAGTCCGTATAGCAGCCCTCCTATTTATTCTGATATTCAACTCCAACACTTTTGGTTTTTGATATGAGGTAGCATTTTGAATGGAAAAGGCATAACCGCATAACAGAGGTGGTCAGAGGGGAAGGAGATGGAGCAAGTATATTAACCAGATATTTACACTAAAACAAACAGAAGCAAAATAGTTAACAATATCAACACTTAAATTGCCACCATTTGATGGAAGCATCACAGATAGCCCCATCCAGTGTGCTGCAACCCTGAGCCAGAGGGGCCACCTCTAGGATGGGTAAGCAGTTCACTCTCCATGGCCCATTCACTCTTTGGCCACTCCACCAAGACTATCAGCAAGAGTGCCAGACCAGCATCAGTGATGATAGTGGCTTTTGGGCTCTGGACACCTTCTTACTAGGCAATGGATGGAGACCATGATGTCCCATCACACAGGCTACCAAGCAGCCTTATGATGTTTCTGATCAGTTTGAAGTAGTGCTGGTTAGGGTTTATTTTGCTTTGTCTTGTGTTTGGCTTCCTAGCTATTAATAGTGTGATGTTGCACTCCATATGTTTTATGGAAATATGCTTATAAGTGTGAATATAATGTAACTGGAATATGCTTTATGCAAAAGGTCTCTTGTAAGGTATCATTACAAAGCTTATAATCTACTGAGGGTGTTCATTCTATTTGTATGTGTGTATCATTCTTGTATCTGAAGCTAGAAATATGAAGTATAACTCTGAAGTCCTATTGTAATTATGCAAAGTGTTGGCCATTAATGGTGGTTTGGAAGCTTGATGGCTCCCATTAACTAGAACAATTGGTTGTAAATGACTCTGTTTAATTGCAAACCTCCCTGGGTATGTGTGGACCAGCCCTGGAAGAATGAAGAAGGAAGTCTTACAGTGACATGTAATCATGTCACCTGAACTGGAATCCATCTTAAACCTGGTGCTTTTCCATTTAGAAGGAGGGGTGGGGACCCAGACAGACAAAAGATTCCCGCCTTGTGCCAAAGCTATAAAAGGGGGTGGAAGAGAACAAAGGGGGGTCTAAGTCATGAGAAAGCCCCTGCTTTTCACCCAAGATACCTGCTGGAACTAGCAAGGACTATACCAAGGGAAAGGATTGGGCCCAGACTAGGAAGGAGTCTGTGAAAGCAGTTTATTGGAACATCTCTGAGGGTGAGATTTACCTATAAACAGTCTCTTAATGTATTAAGCTTAGACTTGCATGTTTTGTTTTATTTTGTTCGGTGACTTACTTTGTTCTGTCTGTCATTACTTGAAACCACTTAAATCCTACTTTTTAGTCTTAATAAAATCACTTTTGTTTATTATTGAACCCAGAGTAAGTGATTAATACCTGGCGGAGCAAACGGCTGTGCATATCTCTCTATCAGTGTTATAGAGGTCGGACAATTTATAAGTTACCCTGTATAAGCTTTATACAGAGTAAAACAGATTCATTAGGGGTTTGGAGCCCATTGGGAACTGGGTGTCTGGGTGCTGGAGATAGGTGACCTGCTGAGTTTTTGGTTAAAGTCTGCAGCTTTGGGGGCATGGACCAGACCTGGGTCTGTGTTGCAGCAGGCTAGTGTGTCTGGCTCAACAAGGCAGGGTTCTGGAGTCCCAAGCTGCCAGGGAAAACGGGCTCAACGGTAATTCCAGAACGTCAGGTGACAGTCCAAAGGGGGTCTCTGTGACAGAACCCATCACAAATAGGTCATTACACCAGCCAGTTTTTAGCAATGGCAGTGCTGTTAGGATGTCCATCATGGTTAATTTTACATAATTACTCCCACCCTAATTACTTGCATAAATACAGCCAACACGAAGGAACACAAAGACAGGAGGTAAAGAACCTGAACTTGCTCTCACTTTCACTGCTAGAAATCATGCCACTGAAACCAATGGAGTTAGACCAATGTAAAACTTGTGTAAGTTTGAAAATCAGGTCAACAGCATCTGAAGAGAGAGTTGAAGATAATATGACTGCCTCTCAGCTGGAAATGGGTTATCTTCATGATGAGGAGCAGTGACTTACTCCCATATAGGAGGAAGATTGGATAAAACATTTCCTTGGTGCTTTTTGGTCCTTGCTGAGAGGTAGATGACTCACTGCTTATGTGGGGCTGGATTCTGCTTTCTGTTATGTGTGTTAATCCACTGAAGTCAATGGGTCTACTCTGGATTTCCACCAGCATACCAGACAGCGGAACCTGGCTTTTAAGTTCTGTCTTGGAGTGAAAGCAGTTGTGGGTAGCAGTTACAAGCTACCAGTGTAACAGGTACAATATCTCCTAATAAGGCTATCTCAGTCACATCATAAATATTTAATATTAATTTTTACCTTCAGGCTTTGCTATCCTCCCCACCCCCATTCCCCTTATTTTTCTTTTCCTTCATGTTCCTCTTACTGTCAACTGGAGATGGCAGGTGAGAAGTTGACTTCCAAGGATTGGGCTGGGAGGGCAGGAAGCTGCTATACATTGTGGCTTTCCTTAGAGGTGTACCCCACTATCCAGAAGTAAGTTAAATAGTAGTAACTCTTTTACCTGCAGGTTTGTTCAGCTCTCTCTCTCTCTCTCTCTCTCTCAGTTGGCTCACAACAAAGATCAATGTGCCCTAAGGAAATTTTATTTGCTTTGCCTCCTGCATAGGGAGGCACTAGTCTGTAGCCATCATCCCCAGCAATAAATTAAATTCAGGCACTTGCAAGGGCTGACAGCCAGTTTGAGAGGAGCAGCTCACAGTGTGAGATCTGGAGGGTTTTCTTTTAACTTTGTCCAGGTTACAGAGGATTGCATCCTGGTGTGTGGTTTTACATCACAGCACACTGGAAATCAGTGTGACACGAGGCAACACAATTGAAGGGAGCACAGGCACGTGCAAAACCTTTCATAAAAGAAAGGCGATTTTCTGGAGCTGGCATCTGCTCAGTCCCTTTGGTTACTTCCACTTGCCTTCCCTTAAAAATGAAGTTCTGTTTCCCCGAACACACTGATGCTTCTTGCGTCAGGAATTATTTTTATACCATGTGGTCATGGCTTTTTGTTTAACACTTTTGGGGCCAGACCTTTGGGGCTGGGTTGTGGTTTTCAATCCAATGCTGCCGTGCAGCTGTGCAGATCCAGAAGCATGGGATCGTGTCCCTTGCTTCAAGTAGCAGATTACTACCCACCATGCCAGCTCAGCATGGGGGAGGGAGGAAGGGCCAAGGCTCCACCCTCTCCCCACCCGCCTGCAGTGGGGAGGGAGTAGTGGGTATACAGCACATGTTTACACTGTGTGCTGGACACAATGTCTGGGAAAGCCATGCAGGGACACTGGGGGTCTCTTACTCCCCCACACGTCCCTTCTCAGCCATGCAGCCCCAGCCAAAATCTGGACCTTTCTGATGTCAGTTGCCTTATTTTTGTATGATGTCCCATTTCCTTCAGAATCCTTCCTGCTTCAAAGAGATCATTCGGATGAATAGGACCCTCCATATTAGCTATAAACCCTTTTAATTAGACTGATCCCTAAATTGCTTCTCTAATGAGATTAGCCCACCTTTCACAGTGTGTCTTTGTACCTTTTATCTTTAAGACAAGCTGTTGCTCCAGTTGCTATATACTACATCATCCCAAAGGGTAATTAGCACCCTGACTGCTGACCAGGACACATATGTAAGTATCCAGAAGGAGCTAACCAATGCTTCACATAAGTATTATCACCTCTCATTATTGAAATTGCATTCCAGATGCCAGCATTCTATTTCCTTCTTAAGTCAAACTGCATGAAGGCTTTACAGGTTCTCCTGTAATAACTTGTCTAACTTTCTTTCCAGCCATTGTTCTCTAGCCCCGTCGCTTTTAGCTGATATTCTCTCTTTTGGCTCTTTGCTCCTAGATTTATTATTCTACAGCGATTGTGTTGAATTGCATTTGAAATCAATTAGCACAGGTACTCAAAGATGAATGTTCATGCTCTGAACAAGGTGATGAAAACATACCATTTAAATAGAAATCAATTTCCGTTTCATGTATTTCTTCCTAGCTTTTGCCCCCAAATTAATAGTTTTTAGATTTTTCCTTGTAAAGAGGGGACTTGTCTCTCATAAAGCACTTCCTTCTCCTCCTGCCTACTTGGACTTATAAGGCATAATCCACTGAGAGTGATAGTACTGGATTTTCACTGTAACATTTTCATTGTCACAAATAGAAAACTAGAACGTTTTTGTTTGACTAAGGAAGAATAGCTAGCTCAGGAGTGGGTAGAATTTGCCTTCCTCCCCTCATATTTTAGTGACACCATTGTCCGTATCTCCACAGGAAACTATTTAATTCTAACAATAATAAACATAAGGACTGCAGTAAATGAACCCCATGTGGCTACAGTAGCTGGCATTGCTCAGTAGGCTTCAGCTTTTCCATAAACTTGAACGTACCAATTATGCTCACAATGCAAAGTGAGCCAAAAAGAAAGAACAAGAGAAGGATTCAACAATTTTGCCATTGGGCCCCAGGACGATCCAAACACTTCCAAATACTGGAGGCAAAGGAGTTGTGGAATCACACTCAGAATGCCAGCACAAAGTCATTGCAAAAGTCTAGAAAGGCTTTTAAAGGTCAGTGTGAAAGACAGAGGGCCAGATTCTGAACAACAGAGTAATCTGATTCTAAACAGCAGCACCCTGACTAGATTCTAGCCCATGGTTTAGAAAAATGCACCATATCCTTATAAACATTCTGCTAGCAGAATGATAGATAATGTGAAGACTGGCGAGGAAATTATCTAGCCTGGCTGGTAGCCTATTGCTGATGAAGTGGGAGCATCCACTTAAATTAAAGGCCTCGATTCTCTCCCAGAGCCAAGTAGACAAAATTGGATTTACAGATAAGGAACCTGCCTTACTTGCCTTACCCAGGGAAGCAGTCCCATTGGCTGCAGTGGAACTAGTCACCTCAATAAAGCAGGCGGGACTGGAGCAGGCATGAATAATGCAAGCACAGAAGTAAAGTGAGCAGGGCCAAAACCTCAGCTGGGAATCAGCATAGCATAGGGCATTGTGGTCACACCCCCTTTCTTACAGTCCCACCACATACACTGGCAGCAAGTAGGGCGTGTGGTGTAGAGGGGCTCTACGCTGGCTCTGTGCCACCAGAGGAGCCCCCCTAGGGCTAGATATGCTGGCTTTAGTGCTATCCTGTACTGGCAGTGCTCCATATGTAACCACGGCACTCCCAAGGATCTGGCCCTTCATCCCCAATTCCTTCATCATTCTTAAATATAATCGTCTTTTTAAATTGTTTGTAAACTTGAAGACCTACATTTTCATAATCATTTCATTTATTACCTTCTTTTGCCAAAGAAATCTAATCCCTGAATTTAAGCAAGCATCTGTCCTCTTCATGTGCTCCAGAGATGTCACATAATTGTTCAGTCTCCCTGTTATGTCTTGATTCTCTGGTTCTAGTTTTCCACCACTATTATTATTGAGCTCCTCTAATCAGCTTTCTTCACCATCCATTTCAGAGCAGGAGTCTTGTGTTACAGAGTTTAGAGCAAAAGACTAGGAACCAGAAAAATCCTTGATTCTAATCCTGACTAGGCCCAAGACTCATTCTGTGATTCTGAACAAGCCACCAGCTTGACTTCCTTGATAGTGGTCAAACCTAGATGAAGCCAGCGTAAAAGTAGGACATCACTAAAACCAAGATGTTGCATTTGTGGTGCGCTTGCACAGACAAGTGACAAAGGCAGAAAACTTTTTTGAAGAGTATTTCTGGGACTTACTACACCTATCTCTGTTTAGTCTTTTCACGATTTTTATGGACTTCTAAATAAATTGTGTTAATTAAATAACTGTAGAGACCAGCCAACATTGCAAGGTCCAGATCCAGCTCAGAATGTCCCTGAAGTCTGGTGGTGTTTGGATTCAGATTTTTGATTCTGGCTCCCCCCCATCAGTAATAGTTTATTCCTAACACAGTTCCCATTTAAAGATAATGGGCCAGATCATGGCTGCTTCTATGGTCTCTTTGCATTGCTCCATCAGTGCCAGGCAGCCATTAAATTGGTCTGACCAGCCAGACTTCTGCCAGCGTGGGAGCTCAAGGGTGGTGTAGAACTAGGTCACCTAGTTCTATGCAGCCCCTGCTTGCAGCCAGCAGCATATGGAGCGTAGAGATGGCATAGCTGAGGGTCTGGAGTGCTTCTGCATCTCAATGATCTCTGGATGGCATAACAAACTCTTTGGGGCCACTACCAGCACAACAGTTCTGTGGCTTCTCTCAGAGGCTGCCTTTGCCTGCTCTCAGGTCATGCACCAAGCATAAATTGGCCAGCCCCCAGGACTGTGGCCATGATATGAGGCTACTCACCAAGAGTCAAGCATCCATGAGCATGGAGCCACAAGCAGGAAAAGAACTAATGGGCATCAAGACACTAGTGTTTTAAAAACTAGGCTTGAGTAAGCAGGTAAAAGTTCAAATGTTCACACAAGAACTGAATTAAGAAAAGCTTGTTTAGTGATGATTTCACATTTTGAGCCAAAGCGTGGGTTGATTAATACTGAAACAAACTGGATGGAGAGTATGTGTACCACTACCCCCTACTAGATTGGATTGGGATCACAGAATCATAGCTCTCCTGAGGGTCATTGGCCCTATACTGTTAGCAGCCATCTGAGACTCTGTGTTAGCTCCAGTATTAGATGCCTGTGTCTTTGCAGCAAGAAGTGTGCTAGTCCTACTTTGCTGCAAACTTCTTAAAGGCTGTGGTGTGCAGCACAGTGATGATGGCTGTAAAGTCCTGACCACAGGCTTGTTATGATCTAAAACAGCTTGCTTATCCCTACCAGGACCTGGCTATCTACATATAGTAAGAGGTAGCCCAGGTTCTGAAGAGCGTACACTCTAAATAGACAAGAGACACGAACAAAGTATTAGCATCTCCATTTTACTGACAAGATACAGAGAGATTATTAAGTGATTTGCCTAAGGTCACACAGCAAGTCTGTAGCAGAGCTGGAGCCTGAACCTTGACCTCCTGACCCCCAGACCAGTGTTCTAATCACAACACCATGAATCTTCTCTAGTCAAAACATCCAGGCAATGCCATAGGCTCCAGTTAGATGTTGATCATAAATACTACTCAGTGTACTACTGTTACATCTCTAGATTTACATCCTCAGTAAGCTCTGTTATAAAAAACCCTTTTCTCATTGTCAACCCATTTACACTACATTTTATTGGCATGAATGTAGATTTTAAGGTAACTGCTTTCTGCATACTCTACTTTCCACTTAGGCCAAAAGAAGTAGTAGTTCTAAGAACTATCTTCATCCCATTCCCTACTACTTCATGCTTTTTAACTGATAGCTTTCATGAGAAATGTCAAAAATCATTTCAGTTCTGCTGATAAAACTATCATTAGAGGTATCCACTAGCTATAATATTTGGGCCATTTCAGAAGCTACCAGACAAAATAACCTGAGCCTGTCTGTTCTGCAGCATAGGGAACTTCTCTGAAGTCCTTGCAAGAATGTACGTTTTTTAAAAGAATGATTCTTCTATTGTTATCTGAGCCAGTGTCAAAGCCAAAGGTTAGGTTAAATCCTACATGATCAATGCTTTAGTTTTTTCACTAACCTCAGTCTCTATATAAAGCTTTTCTGATTTGTCTAACTGTCCTACTCTGGGAAACCACTTAGAGGATATTAGAGTGGTTTCCTATGATAAATTTTCCACCATGTCCATCCTTCATCTTCACTCTTACTGTCTCTACTATGATGCTCATCTACATCTCAAACACCTTATTCTGAATATCCAGCCATCCCATACTTCAAAACTCCTCTCACAATTAGCCAGAAGGAAGCTTTCCCTAGCAAGTGTGCACTGTGGGAGGGTGCAGGAGTGATAGAGAAGAGGAAGCAGGAGACAGTTAGGAGAGATGGCTGGCAAAGGAATCGATTTTACATTTCATTAAAAATAAAATAAAATAAAATAAAATCTTCCAGTTCTTATATCCATGAATCTGGCCTTCCAAATGTGAATCAGAGCAGTGCTGTATCCCTTAATCTGCAGACAGACAGTCCAGTGCCTCCAGTGTGTTTCACAGCAGTAGCGTCAGAGTGAAATTAATAAAACACTAGAGATTTTTCACTGCTTCTATTCAGAATCTTTTGGGCACCAGTAAAACTGAGAACAATGATGTCAGTTTCACTCTGCTGCTGCTTGGAAAAGCAATGAGCAGCTGCAAAGGCAGGCACTAAAGTTTTCCACTGTTTCACGCACCATGTGCTGGGTGATAACTTCAGAAGATTCCATGTTTCTAAAACTAAACTGGCTTTTTATTAAGAGAACTATTTACAGAGATGCTAGCATCTTTCTCTTAGCTTTTCCTAAGGTGCCTATTGTTAAATTGAGACTGGAAGTCTTTCTGACGCTGCTCTGGTTCAACCACAAATTACTGAGCTTGATATTGTGTTCGCTTACATAGGAGAAAAGAATAATTTTCTCTGCTACAGGAGTTACTGGGTGAAATTCTTTGGCCTCTGTTTGGCAGGAGGTCAGACATAGTGGCCCCTTCTGGTATTCAAATCTATGGTCCAGATCATCAGCTGGTGCAAATCTGCATAGCTCTATTAATTTCTGTTAGCTGTGGCTGAGATTTTCAGATGTCTAAGAGATTTAGTTGCCCAAATCCCATTCAATTTAAATAATCGGGCACCTAACACCATCAGTCTCCATTAAAAATCCGAGTCTACGTTGATTTACACCAGCTGAGCCCCACAAATCTACAGCTGTGGTACCTAAGGGTAAGCAAGGAGTAATGAGGAGTCTAACCAGACTCCCAGGCTTTTGCACCACCTTGACAGTCAGGGGACAAGTTCCTTCAACAGAGAATGAGATCAAATCTCTTGACATTTCCTCAAAGTTTTTTCTCTCTTTCCTACCAACATTACTTCTCTCCTACTTCGGAGCAAGAGAGAGGACCAATCTGAGGTCTGCCGGACTATGTAGGTGGGAGATCTCAAAGTAGCAGAAGCACGAATCCTTCATGAACTTGGGGGACTTATCCAAGAGGAATGAGCAAAACCTGCTAATGTAACTCTATTCACATCTGCCAGGTCTTGTAAGTGCACAAGTAGCACTTCAGGGTTAACTGTATCCAAGGCTGTTGGTAGACCTAGCAGCACGAGCAAGGATTTGTGTCCTCTGTCCAGAACTGTTAAAGAGATTATCCACCAATGCTGCCAGTACTGTTTGCATGCATGCCATACTTTGGTTTGAAGCTTAACTCAGAAAGGCCTTGGTTATAGGATGAGACTGGGTGTTGTTGGAGTTGACTTGCTACCAGCGTCTCACTGACTTTGCCCAAACAGGGGAGGACAGAGACAGAGGGATAACTGGCAAGATCATTTACTCTGAGTGTTTTTGTTTTGTTTTGTTTTTTAAATGAAAACTGGTCTATTGCATAATATGAATACCCTCATTGAGATGATCTCAGTTAAGAATGGGTCAAAGTGTTATCCATGGACTTTTATCAATCACAGAATGGGAGGAGTCCATTTCAAGTGTGGAGGTTCAGACTCCCTAAGTACTTTCCAGGATGTCTAGTTGCATGATTACCCAAACTCTGGCAAGGAAGATGTTATGTTTGCAATTGTCTGCTATGATTCCTTTTCTTTGGACCTAGAGAAGTCATCATGAATTCTGGTGATCTTTCCTATTAAGTATCTTTCCTCTCTTCTGAAACAGGCTGAAGACAATAGCCCAGCTAACCAGAAAAATTCTGCTGATGGAGATTTTTCTGACATTATAGCATCCCATAAGTGTATGTACCCTGTTTTATTTACTATTCTACAATTATTCTGAATCCAGTCTGAGCAAATCAGGGATTGGAAGTCAGAGCCATCTGTGACAAAGTGGGAATGTTCTTGCAGAGTCCTAGAGGGCAGGGTGGTGCAAGGGTCTGCACAGAGAATGGTCGACACCCTGTCTCCTGGCAACTGGTGGCCTGGGCCCCTCCCCTGCAAGGTGCCAACTAAAAGTGTTGGAGAACAAAGAGATCAGGTGACCTCCTGGCCCGGGAAAGAGACAAAGGGAGAGGAGGGGCTGGAGAGTTTCAGTTTGGAGCTGGCTGGGAAAATGGAGGGGAGGCCAGACAGACCTGCTGGCCTCCCCTGGCCCCCCAAGCTGGACCTGACTGAGGGGGTCCTGTTGTCTGTACCTGCAAGCCCTGTTTTGGACTATGTTCCTGTCGTCTAAATAAGCCTTCCCTTTTACTGGCCGGCTGAGAGTCATGGTAAATCACAGGAAGCCAGGGGTGCAGGGCCTTGTCTCCCCCAACTCCGTGGCACCATCTGACAGTGGTTTGCTGGCTACATTCCATTTATCATCTGCCATGTCAGTTGGAAGCATGTGATACTGTGTGGTGCATCTATAGATGCATAGAATCTAGGGCCAGAAGGGACCATTGTGATCATCTCCAGGGGTTCTCAACCTTTTTCTTTCTGAGGCCCCCACAACATGCTATAAAAACTCCACAGCCCACCTGTGCCATAACAACTGTTTTTCTGCATATAAAAGCCAGGGCTGGTGTTACAGGTTAGCAAGCAGGGCAATTGCCCAGGGCCCCATGCCACAGGGAACCCGTAAAGCTAAGTTGCTCAGGCTTTGGCTTCAGTCCTGGGTGGAAAGACTCAGCGTCCGGGGCTTTGGCTTTCTGTCCTAGCCCCAGTGAGTCTAATACCAGTCCTGCTTGGCGGACCCCCTAAAACTTGCTCGTGACCCCCCAAGGGGCCCCGGATCCCTGGTTGAGAACCACTGATCTAGCTGGACCCACTGTCTAACACAAGCCGTAGAACTTCCCCAAAATAATTCCTAGAGCAGATCTTTTATAAAAATCACACAATCTTGATTTAAAAATGGTCAGTGATGGTGACTCTACCACGACCCTTTGTAAATTGTTCCAATGGTTCATTACTCTCACCGTTAAAAATGCATGCTTTATTTTCAGTCTGAATTTGTTTAACTTCAAGCTCCAGCCACTGCATCATGTTATATCTTTCTCTGCTAGACTGAAGAGCACATAATTAAATACTTGTTCCCTACGTAGGTACTTATACATTGTAATCAAGTCACCCCCTTAACCTTCTGTTTGTTATGCTAAACAGACTGAGCTCCTTGAGTCTATTACTATGAGGCATGTTTTCTAATCCTTTAATTATTCTGATGGCTCTTCTCTGAACCCTCTCCAACTTATCAGCATCCTTCTTGAATTGTGGTCATCAGAACTGTACACAATATTCCAGCAGTGGTTGCACTGTGCCAAATACAGAGGTAAAATAACCTCTCTATTCCTTCTCTACTCCAGAGATTCCTCTGTCTATGCATTCCAGGATCACATTAGGTCTTTTGGCCACAGCATCACAATGGGGGCTCATGTTCAGCTGATTATCCATCATGACCCCCACATCTTTTTCAGAGTCACTGCTTCCCAGGATAGAGTTCCCCATCCTGTAAGAATGGCCTGCATTCTTTGCTCCCAGATATATAGACTTACATTTAGCTGTATTAAAATGCATGTTGTTTGCTTGTGCCTTGTTACCAAGTAATCTATAGACTTCCATTTTCAAGTCTTGTCATCGTGAGCTTTTCAGGAGCGCTAAATCCACATTAAAGATGTTTCAGTGAAAGCCTGCATTTAAATACATCTTGTTTTTTTTTTACTATCACTACTCTTTTGCTAGGAGAAAATAGATTGGCAGTTTAGTCGCCTTGCAGCACACACTGCATGGATCTGTAATAAAAATTGTTCACCAGTTCTCTTTTTGTTTCTTTTCTTCGAGTATTGATCATCTCTCCCATTTTTCCCATTCTCGTCTTTATTCCTGACACTGTTTATTTTGGTTTATGTTGCTTGCCAGCAGCTTCTTCTAAAGCTTTTCTCAGGTCCCTTTATTTGTCTTCCAGACTCACTACACATTATAATAACCCCATACAACTGCTCGGTTTGTATACCATACAGCCCATAGTTCCAGCCACTTTGGTTTATTCCCAAAACTGTACCAATTATCCACCAACAATGCAATTTCATGTTGACTGACCTATTCACAATTCTGTTGGATAGCTCAAGTTCCTACTTAATGTATATCAGCAAAGTAGAAAACTCTCTTTTATATCACATTTCTGCATTCACAGTTAATGTTTAAGCCACATACTTTAGCCTTAGATTGCTATTTAGTTCTTTTAAACCTTTCCTTGTTTGTCAATCCCTTCAACTCTAATATTTTTATTGCTCAGATCTGGATTCCTTCTTTTGTTTCTATAGCTGTTTAATTTCTAAAATATAAGCAATTTTACATCTGGTCATCATACAAGCACCAAAAATACCATGATAACACTTACAAAAATGACTGTTTTACTTTTTGGTTAGAGGATTTTAATAAAAAAAGAATAGTTTCTGAAACTTTCTATGTGGCTGGATATTACCAAGTTAAACTTGTTTCATCACCCAGGACAGGGCTGGTGCCACCTATTAGGCGACCTAGGCAGTCGCCTAGGGTGGTAGCATTTGGGGGGCAGCATTTTCTTCGGCAGCGACTGCAGCAGCCGGATCTTCGTCCGCCCCGGTCGTTGTCGGCATTTAGGCGAAGGGAGCTGGGGCAGGGAAGTGCGGGGAGGGCTGCCTGCAGCAAGTAACGGGGGGGGGGATGGCACGCAGGGAACTCCCTGCCCCAGCTCACCTCTGCTCTGCCTCCTCCCCTGAGCACGCTGCCCCGCTCTGCTTCTCTCCCTCCCAGGCTTGCAGCGCCAAACAGCTGACTGGCGCCGCAAGTCTGGGAGGCGGGAGAAATGGAGCAATGATGGCATGCTCGGGGAGGAGGCGGAGCAGAGGTGAGCTGGGGTGGGGAGCTGCCACATGGCTCCCTGGGCGGAGTGGGGGGGAAGTTGCCACAGGAGGGATGCCTCAGGGCTGGGGAGCTGCCATGGGGGGAGGTGCCTTTGGGCAGGGGAGGGGTGGGGAGCTGCCGCCGGGGGGGGGCGCCTCAACGTGGGGGAGGGGGCGGGGAGCTGCCACCAGGAGGGGCGCCTCAGGGTGGGGGGGGGGCCTCGGGGAGGGAGGGGGAAGGGCGCAAGGTGGAAGTTTTGCCTAGGGCGCGAAACATCCTTGCATCGGCCCTGAGCCAGGATATAATATTTCTGGGGATTTCCTTACAAAACTTAAAACCAATATGCTCTACAGCAGGGGCGGGCAAACGTATTGGCCTGAGGGCCCCATCAGGTTTCTGAAATTGTATAGAGGGCTGGTTGAGGAGGCTGTGCCTCCGCAGTCAGGCGTGGTCCGGCCCCCGCCCCCATCCAACCCCTTCTGCTTCTCGCCCCCTGGGACTCCTGTCCCATTCAACCCCTCCTTCTCACTGTCCCCTGATTGCCTCTGGAACCCCTGTCCCTTACTGGCCCCCGGCCCTCCACTGCCCCATCCAATCCCCCCTCTCCTTCCTGACTGCCCCCCTACCCTCATTCAACTCCCCGTTCCCTGCCCTCTGACCGCCCTGATCCCTATCCACACCCCCACCCCTGAAAACCACCCCAAACTCCCCTGCCCTCTATCCAACCCCCCCTTCTCCCTCCCCCCTTACTGCGCTGCCTGGAGCACCAGTGGCTGGCAGTGCTACAGCCACACCGCTTAGAGCAGCAGGACAGGCAGCCGCACCATCCGGCTGGAGCCAGCCACACCACCGCGCAGCACAGAGCACTGGATCAGGACGCGGCTCTGCAGCTGCGCGACCCGGCAAGAGCTCGCAGCCCCACCGCCCTGAGCATTGCACCGGCGGCGGGGCGAGTTGAGGCTGTGGGGGAGGGGGAACAGCAGGGAAGGGGCCGGGGGCTAGCCTCCCGGGGCAGGAACTCAGAGGCCGGGCAGGAGGGTCCCATGGGCCGGATGTAGCCCACAGGCCGTAGTTTGCCCATCTCTGCTCTACAGATATATTAACAAACCAAAGCTAATCTAGTATACTAAATATTCAAAAAGTGTCAAATGTCATAAATTTTTGCAGGCATGTGCCCTTTGTCTGAATAATGAATAAAAGGTAACCAAATATCTATTTGTCCTCTGCCTATTTTGCTGAATGATGCAGTCACTTTTCCATAACAATAACTGCTCATATTTTTTGGATCCACTATTTTTTTCTTCTGCTTTCTGTTGACATCTTCCAGATATTGATGTGCTCAGAACTGAATGCAGTATTCGAGTTACAGACTCACAAGAGCTGCATGGGTAAGGGCTGCCACCTTCCTGGTCTAATATGTGACAGCATATAAATTACTACAGATTTTTCACTGACATACAGTGTGTCAAGCTGATACTGTTTGTGGTCTACCACCATCCTTAGGTTTCCTTCAGCTATGCTGCTATCTCCTTTCCAACTGCATATGATTTATGTTCTTGGGAACTGACACCAATTGTACATTTCTAATCCTCTCTTGTATAATTTCTCTTTGCTGCATTTCCTTAATTATCCTCTTTCTGACCTTCTCTTTTACCTTCTCATTTCTCCCTCCACCCTACTCTTGAGCTTCTGTGACCTCCACTGACTCATTCTCCCAATTTACGGCCAAGTATATTTCTCCCATCCCAGGCTCTAATTCAGCAAAGCACTTAAGCCCATGCTTAAGCCCCATTGAGTCACTGAGTCTTAAATACACGTTTAAGTACCTCGTTGAGTCAAGGCTAAGTCTCTCTACTCCACTCTCCATTTTCCAAACAATGGCTAAGCAAAAAGAATCCACCATATGCAGGAACTGGCTGAGCAAACAAATGCAGCACATGTGAGGCCTGAAAGCACGGGGCTGTTCTCACATAGACATGACCTTATTCCCATCCTTCTTGTTCTCCCACCAAAACAAAAACCTAACAAACCAAGAACAGACTGAGAGAAACCTATAGAAAAGGGAGAAAAAGAGCATTCACTATAGAGATTGCAGCAGTCTCATTTAGTCTTGAATGGCTGTGTGACCTTTCTCTCTTCTTTCCTTCAGTGATTCCACTTTCAAGGGAATACACTCTTCACTTCTGGAGAGACATTACAAGTGAAATCAGTGAGGCAAATGTATTCCAAGCCCAGTCACTGAAGCAAGCACACTCTGAGAGCGGACGTAGTGGCGGACACAAACAGAGCATGTGGCCGAAAATCAAAGCAGCAAGAAGCTAAAAACAGAACCAGCCAGTCTAATGTTTCATAGTGGGTGTCTAAAAATAAAATGAAAGCCCAAGTTTTAAAAAATCTGCTCATACAAGTTGAGTTTTGGATACCACAGCTTTGCTAAATCTATTAGTTGCTTTAGACGGATTCAGCAGTCCATCTCTATTCAGGAAAGCACTGAAGCATTTGCTTCATTTCAAGCATATGCTTAAATCCTATTGAATTCAATTGGGCTTAAGCATGTGCTTAAAGTTATACATCCTGTCTGATTTTGGCTTATCTTCTCTGAAACTCAAAACTCAGGTATTTAGTACAGAGTTCAACATGCTTTGTCCACTAGGTTCTTTAGCCCAAATGAGCTTTTCTAAGTAAAGCTGTCAGGACAGAGGTAAATTGCCAGTATGAACTGGCATAAATTCCACCCTAGTTAGATTTTCAAAAATGATCATGCTTTTCTGGAGCTTATAAGGAAAGACTTCAACAGCTAACTATATATAGATTGGCTGAGCAAGGATTAAGGGAGCGGAGAGGCATGATAATGGTCTGTAAATATTTCAGGAGTGTAAACATCAAGTCACTGCCAGAGCCTAAATGTGGGATGCAATGTACGAAGGAAATCTAGAATGAAGGACATTCAAATATCTTCAGTCCAGGAAAGTTAAAATACTGTGGGGTCCATTTCTTTAGGTGAATGAATCTCTAACCTCAACGTCGGGATTTTTATGTCTGATGTCAGTAATTTTCAACAACAAAAGTGATGGGGACTTAAAGTTTGTTTGGTAACTTGGATTAAATGGAGGATCAATCCCCAGAATGAGGGACACTTGAGAGGCAGACTCTTGAATCCACATTTAGACTTTTAAATATTTGTTTTAGGTGCTTAAATCAGCATGTAAGTGTCTGAAATGTGTATTTATTAAAAAGTTTTGGTCAACCAAATAGGGAATAGAAACATCATCTATGTCATCTACGTCGTTCACGGTGGATAGTTGAAGTGAACAACCCAAAGCATGAAAGTTGTGCATCCAAACTATTTAGCAAATAGTAGAGCTGGTCCAAAAATAAAGGTTTTTTAATTCCCCAGAAGATTTCAATTTTTTGGCATAAAATAGAAAACTGGCAAAACCAAAACCTGAAAAGTTTGACTTGGAAATGTTTCTACAGTGTCTCATGGGAATTGTGGGGGACATGGATCAGCATTCACATCATGCTCCCTGTCATTAACTGGCCCAGATGGGGAAAGCTAATGATCCAACCAGTGAACCAAAGTCGGTGATGAATCCTGGTCATGTGCCACCTGAGGCATGTTGCGCACTTCCAAATAAAAATTTTCAATCTAAAGCTTCTAGGTTTTGGACAAAAACATTTCAGTTTTCAGATCAAGTTTTCAATGAAAAGTGAAAATTTTCAGCAGAAATCAGTCACTTTTCACTGAAACTATAAAACCCAACTTTCCACTCAAAAATAGTTTCAACAGAAAATTTTCAACCAGTCCCTAGTAAATAGTCATAAAAAACTGACCTGATCTACTCCCACTGAAATTTTTCCAATGAATCCAATCACATAAATCAAGATTGGTTCACAAAGAGCAAAAAGGGCAAAATTCACAATAAATATTTTTCCTCAATGATTAATTCAACTAGCTCTAGTGTATATCATTTTAGGGCTTCTGCTGCACAGCAGGTTCAGATGGAAGATATATCGTTGAGCAATCATCATAAGTCTAGTTTGGATTGTATAGAA
This sequence comes from Malaclemys terrapin pileata, assembly GCF_027887155.1. Lineage (NCBI taxonomy): Eukaryota > Metazoa > Chordata > Testudines > Emydidae > Malaclemys > Malaclemys terrapin. The sequence goes on from NC_071510.1 coordinate 113,950,930, forward strand.
CTATCCCACATAATCCAGAGAAAAGGAGTGAAATAAAAAAGAATGAGAAACAAGAAAAAAAGAATGAAATAAGGAAAAAAAATTCAGAGAAGCATCAATATAGTAAGGGGTCTTCCACTGAGATTAGATTGCCTTCAAATGGAATTGGCTACAAATAGACCAGGAGAGAACCTCAATACACTAATAAATTTGTGAGGAGATGGATGACTATAATGCCCGTTATTGTGGAGAGAAAGGACTTGCTAATGATCAGCTGAAATTGTTGCAGTGAATGCAGTACTATTGGTTGGTGATGTCACTTCAATGAAAAGCAAAATGTTTTGTCTGGAAGAGAAATTAGAGGAAGAACAATAATGTTCACTGCATTTGGGTTTGTATTTACTTATCTATATTTTGTTCTCTTTTATTAGCGGCATATTCATTTATAATGAATAAAAGGTGTATTTTAATATGTGTTATAAATAGCATTATTAGTTAGGAGTTTGGAAATGTTTGAAAATTTGTGTACACCCCCCCTAATTTTTTTTCAAACTTAGGTGCCTAAAATTAGGGCTAGTCAAAAAATTTCTGCCAAAACTCTCAGTGGAAAATTGAACTTTTGACAAAAAAAAAAAAAAAAATCACAGAAAGTGTTCACTTTCCACAGAAAATTTAAAGTTTACACTGAAAAAATGATAACCCAAAAGAGTTATGGTTGAAAACTGAAAACTTTTTGATTTGGGGATTTTTGATGAAAAGTCAAAATTTTTAGTAGAAACAAAAACAATTTTTTGAGCAGTTCTAATCTACATCCATATTTAGGCACCTAAATAAATGCCCTGATTTTCATTTACTTCAATAGGAGCTGTGGGTACTCAGGCCACATATTTAGTTGCCTTACTCTGTATTTAGGTACCTAAATTTAGGCAACCATTTTTGAAACTATTGGCCACATTCAGTGGATGGACATTTTAACCATTTGGCAATAATATTTTGATACAATCATTCCCTGTAAGACACAAACTGTTCCTAGTGTTTGATGTAAATATTTTAGGTGTATTTTTTTGAGAAGTTATTTTATAATCTATTTGTTGTCATTGTAAATAGCTCCATTCACTGATATTTCTGGGTTGCACAAGAGGAGCCAGTCTTGATCATTACAAATTACTTGTTTCTTAAATGAGTCAAACAAATACCCACCACATACTTTCTCCAAAAATTTGGGGAGCCTTTACTAGGGCCGGTTTGAAATGCTGGAATGTTATTATTCTGCAAAAAATGATTTGTCCTATGCAGTCAGTCATAAAGCAAGCCATTTTTGTACAGAATAGTAACGTTTCTGGATGCAGCCTTCTCATAGCATTCCCTGGAGCGAGTCTCTGTACTGAAGTGAGGCCTGACCTACTAAGTAGTTTTTTCAAGAAGGTACGCTATTCCCTATTTAACTAACACACTAGCTTTCAGCCGAATAATCTATACACACATGTGCTTGCTTTTAAGGTGCAACAGCACCTCTCCTCGGCTCTCTCCCTTCTCCCAGCCCTTATAAACATTTTGCAGCAATGACCCAACCCATTGCAGTATCACAGTTGCAAGCTATAAGGAGAGCACAGTCTAGTGTGTACAGCACTGGACTAGGCCTCAGGTGACCTTGGCTCTATTCCTGGCTCTAGTATTGAGAAGCTGAATGATCTTAGGCAAGTCACTTTACTTAGCCTCTTTTCCCCTCACACCCTTTGTCTAATGTATTTAGATTCTAAACTCTTTGGGGCAGTGATTGTATCTTACAATGTGTCTATAGAAGGTGGCAGCAGAACTCATTTGCATGAGCTCATCATCTCCTCAGCAGCTTTCCCGAGCCGAGCAGATTTCTGTTTTCTTGAAGAAAGGCTTCCTCAGCAGATGGACCTATTTGCTGCAGAGCCAAGATCTTTCAGGGCTTACACAGATATTTGCTGTTTCATATGGTAGAATGCAGACTGCATTTCTGTTTGGATTGCTAGTGTATTTTCTTATGTTTATCTGGAAAATAAATTTAAAATATATACTATTATTATTCTAATGAGAATTGACTCTGTTTTAGCATAAGCTTTAAGATACCTGGCTTCCACTGATAAATCACAGGCTATATTTCTGGTGTCACTCAAAAGCACCCTGAATATGTCCTGATCTTGGATGGCAAACTAAAAACGCTGACTTGCCACCCTAACTTCTGATGAACAACACGTCAGACAAAAAGAAGGTGTTTCTGTTTCTTTTTAACACTAATTTTACTGCTTGTGAAAAGTGCCTGAGTGGCAACACTGGAAACTAAAGTTATCCACAGGGCAGGTACAGCACACGGAGGACTGCAAGTTTCACCAAACTCCCCCTCCCCCCAACCCCTCCACTGACATACAACACTGGAACAAACCATGAGCCCATCAAGTCTTGTCTCTAGCAGTGGCCTGTAACTGATACTTCAGATGAAGGTGCAGTTCCTTCTGCTGCCTGACTCCCTCATTTCAATAATACACCCACCCAAATTATGCAGTGACTTTACAAAGAAAGAACAATTCCCAACCCCCAGTCAACCACATGGTAATCAGTGTGAACCTGAAAGCACAAGGTCTGATATTGTACTGCTACACTGATATGGTGGCGCCCCCTCTAGGAGGAAAGGGTAGTTTAAATCTCCATGCCCATCAAAAGCTTAGACTTTCTACTGATTCTGCCAACAAACATTTCAACTGGTGTCAGGCCTGAGGGTGTTTTTTGTTCTGTACAGCGGTTTAGAGATTTTTTTCCTTCCATAAGGAGGATTATGCACACTGTTGATTAGTCCAAATTTTGGAAGCGACTGAAATACTTTCAAACAGGACTTTAAGGCATTCCACATCTGTATGTATACTCAACTCACATTACTGCTAATGGGTTGAACATGTGAGTAGACAAGAGACTAGATCCCAGCCATAAAGTTGAATAAAATGCAAAACTCTTATGTGCTTGAAAAAACAGACGTGTGCACCTCCTTGTAGAGGGGTCGGGGGGGGAAGAGAGAGCGAGAGAGAGTATGACTGAGTGAATGGGGTGACTAAATGTTTAACATTCATGTGATGAGTTGCAAATTAGGTAAATCGCAGGATTATTCAATGACCTTTCAGAATATGGGTCATATCCAGCCATTATCAAAAAGAATAAAAAATGGATGGATTAAATGACTGTAGAAGGTTCTAACTGTAATGTGATTTGTGGTCTAAGCACATTCCCCAGCAAAAAATGAAAAAAAAGGTTAAACTCAATTCTACACTGCTTTCCCCATTCAGTCGTATTCCTTTGTCTAAGGTATAATAGTGACTAAGGCCATATTGAACCATAAGGGAGAGATTTTTCCAAGGCACAATGGGGAATTCTTGATTTTTCAAAGGGATCTCTGGGATCTCTTCTTAAATGCATGAGACGTGGTTTTAAGGTACAGTGATTTTGGGGAAGGCCATTTTGGAGCACTGCCAAGGGAGCAAGAACAAGGGGAAAACTAGAAGTAGCTATTTTTCTTGGACATATTTATCATCTGCCGCTGTGTTGATGGGCCTAAACAAGGAGCTGCAGGGGACATACCAGGCATGCCAGCCAACAAAGGTGGGGGTGAAGACATAGGTCTGAGGATTGGGGGAATAAAGAGGATGGGGCAGAGGGAGAAGCTCCAGAGACAGTGAAGACAAGCTGTTGCAGCATGGGAGTGATGCAACCATTTGCTCTGTGAGCTGTTCCTGACTCAGCACTGAACCAGCACATCAAGGTTAAAAAAATCCGGGGTTCACACAATTTTTTAGCCTGTTGCACTTAGTGAGGGTTTGTAAAGAACAATGCAAAGGCCTTTTCAAATCTGAGAGCCCAGAGTAAGGCATACAGATCCATATGGATATAAGTGCCTTGGATTTTCAGAGGTGATGAGGGCCCAAGTCACAGAAATATTTCAAGTGTATTGAACAATATTGCAGACAGAAGCCAATGAGAGATCAGATGCTTGGCCCTTTTGGAAAACAGGCCACTTTTATTTGGATGCCTACAGTGGACTTGACAATTTTTTACTTGAGTATCGATATCCCAAACACTTTCCAGTCATTTCACCCACTGCTAATGCCATGTCTGGGTAGGAGGGTACTAACTGGCCAGAACATCCTAATCAAAAGACCCTACACATAATCAACGGCATAAAACTCACTACCTTGCAAGAATGAAAAGCTAAGTCTGGCCTGCTGGGAATTAAACCTGTTGTTGCACAGGACACATAAAGCCCCAGTTCAGCAAAGCAGTTAAGCTCGAGCTTAAATTCAAGCATTTGCTTAATTCTGTCCTTATTAGGGTGACCAGATGTCCTGATTTTATAGGGACAGTCCTGATTTTGGGGTCTTTTTCTTATATAGGCTTCTATTACACCCCACCCCCTGTCCCGATATTTCACCCTTGCTGTCTGGTCATCCTAGTCCTTATTCAGCAAAGCACTTAAGCACAAGTTTAAAGTTAAAGTGTTTTGCTGAATCAAGTCCTACAGCAAGAAGGCCTGGGTAGTCTATTCTCCTCACAGTGTGTGTGTAATGCATGTGCATAAACATTAACAGTATTTTTTTAGATGCCCACCTTGAGAAAAGAATAAGCCAGATGACTACATTCAGCTTCCATTCCATTAGCTCAGAGAAGCAATAAAACCCACAATGGAGTTAAATATTACCAACAGCGTGAAAGAAAAAAAGTCCTATCAGAGGTTTTGAACCACTGTGTCTCCATCTTTTTTCTCTCTGCTGTTGTTCGATGTGCAAGCATGAGACAACCCACCGCAAGCATGAAATTAGAAATGTTGAGGGCTATTAAACTCTGTGGATTTTCACAGTGGTTCAACACAAAGTTCTCCAGCACAGGTGTTCCTGTAATTGTAATACACTTTGAAAATTAACAGTGTTCAGTGGCCCACAAACTCACACTGCTTTCTCCATGGTGTGCTGGTTTAGTATTAGGCTGTGATATAGAACAGGTGAGGATTCTTGCTGGCTTCAGATTGCCTGAATATTTTCAGTTCCCTTAATGCTGGCTGGGCTGCTTTGTTTATCGAGATGAGTTTCTTTCCTTCTGTGTTTATACAATGAAATATCTTTACAGTAAAGGAGAAAAATGGCTTTATAAGGTTGAGGAAGAATGGTCTTGTGTTTAAGGCACTGACTGGCTTGGGGGACTTGCTGGCTTTAATTTGCAGCTCTCCCACAGACTACCTGTAGCCAATTCCTCTCTCTCTGTGTTTCCCCTATAAAATGGGGAATGATGATACATCTGTCTGTCTTGTTCATTTAGATTTTAAGTTTTTCAGGGCACGGCCTGACTTTTACTCTGTGTTTGTACAGTGCCTGGCAAAACGGGGCCCTGATATTGGCTGGAACCTTCAGGCATGACAGTAGCACCAAGAAAAAAAAAATGAATAATAGTAATAATAAGGCTAGCCCTGCAACTGGGAGTCTCCCATATGGTTTGTTGATGGTTTCCTAAAAGGACATGGGCGCAGGCTACGAGAACAAGAAGACAGGATTGGAAGAGACCATGATAAAGTTTCTGTAACCAGAAAAAGTCTGATCTTGTTATTGAAGTCAATGAGCAGGATGAGGTCCAGAATATTTTATCTCTAGGTGTATCTGTGTTTATCCTAGGGAAGAGCAAATTAGTTCTGCCAAAACACAAACCAATGTTTCCTTTGCACGAAATCTGGACTGGACCTTTTTTTGAGGTTCTAAAACGCTGTGATAATTTTGTGCCCTGTTACTTTTCATTTTCACTCACCTCTTGGTTCCAACCAGGACTGGAAGCGTCAGGCAGCAGAGCCAATCCCCAGGCAACCTACGAGTGCAGCTGGCTTGTAATAGGCTGCCTGATTGGTTGGAAAAGTCAGCAGACCAGCTCTTAAACCCAGCAGCAGTAGCAGTTCAATGGCTGCTCAAAGCATTCACCCGAGCTGGGATAGCTCCTCCTTGTTCCCAGCCTCACCTCACGCCAGGTAACCCAGTACTGACTGTTGGTTCCAATTCCTGACCTCTGACTTTGGCACAGACCCCTGGCTCAGGCACCTGGCCTCTGACTCCAGCTCTGAGCCTAGGCTCTGATCCCTGCCTTCCAACTCCTGCTCCAACCATGAGGCACAACTGCTGATGTCCCAGTCATATGACAGCGAGCACAAATGCCAGATTACCATGAGAGACGCTGATCTCCTGGTGCTATATTTGCAGCCCAGGTTTGGAAAGACAACAAATTTGATAACCCATGTGAGGCTGGGAGAAGCAACTGAAGCTTTGGCTGCCTTACTGATCTCAGCTGTTTGAGGCCCATCACTAAAGTGTTACATGGCCTTTTCCACTACCAGCTTTGGAGACATTTAAGCAAACACAGATTCATATCTGAAGGACAGCAAGGGCTTAGGAGACTGCTGGATAAGGGACTGGAGGGTGCAGAGCAAGGGTGGCAAGAAACACTGATGCTAAATAAAAGTGCTGAACCATGTAGAAATATAAAAAGCAAAGGTAAAAATCTTTAAATGAGAAAAAAGTCTCTCCGCTCCCCCATCTTTCAAAAGAAGGTCTGAAAACACTCCAACAACATGAGCTGGTTAGCATAGGACTGCAGGAAGGAATCATCGTAGATCCATAAAGGTTAAGGTCAGCTGGGACCAGTGATGGCTTGAGGCTTCTGAACCTTTTTGGGGGGAGGGATAGCTCAGTGGTTTGAGCATTAGCCTGCTAAACCCAGGGTTGTGAGTTCAATCCTTGAGGGGGCCACTTAGGGATCTGGAGCAAAATCAGTACTTGGTTCTGCTAGTGAAGGCAGTGGGCTAGACTCGTTGACCTTTCAGGGTCCCTTCTAGCTCTATGAGATAGGTATATCTCCATATATGAACCAATTCAGATTATTTTACTGCATTGGATCCACTTTTGGCCCTATTGCATCAGGTAGAAAATCCTGTAAGGATGCAAGTGGCAGAGGAAAGGGGTTGATGAAGATTTATTGTCATGGTCTCTCCATCTCCAAGCAGCTCTCATGTTGTGGGAAGTATCACGGAACCAGCTGATGACAGTTCTGCAGCCCAGCCAAATTTTCTGCTGAGTTACTTGGAAGGAGGAGGTGGAAGCCAGATCTGTGACCTTCAGTGGACTTCCACAGCACAGGAAGCCATGGAATCTTTTCTGCTGAATAAGGCTCTTAATTACAGCAGCTAGACTTCAGAAAGGTCAGTGCTCTGTTCAGTAGTAGCAAACAGCTTGTCCTTCAGCTTCCGTCATAAAGTTTCCTTCAAGCCGTTATGTAAACTAATGTTAATAAATGCAAAACTATGTTGGATTTCATATTGTTTTACTGGTGGCAATTAATTAATTATTTGAATGTCCACTACCTTAGACATCACAATGGGATGATATTTTCACGCTAGCGTATTATTGAAAAGTACAGCCCATATTTTTCAAACAATCAGTTCCTCAGACTAATTTTATGTGGCCCAAAATGAAGATTCTGACTATCGGATAAAACCAGAGAAACGTTAATAGATCTCCTCTAAATTACTAATAATACCTTCACTGAGAACTAACTGCAGCCATGTTACTACAAGGGGAGGGAAAATCACAATGGTTAACTTTCAGAAATCCCTGGAACATCTTCTTCATAATTAATAAATGAAAAATGTTACTGCAGCTAATCAATAAAATTGTTAGAGAGAATTGATCGGATGGGGAACTCTTTTTGTGGGTACAATTTTTCACCTATTCAGAACAAAAGACTCCCTAGGGTGCCATCAAACTGATAGACACTTAAGAGTCTGACCCAAAAGGGGAAAGGGAAAAAAAAGAGAAAGACAATTAATTAAAACCTTGGAGAGTGACGTCTGCTTTGAGTTTTGCAGAAAGGAAGCAGACTCAGGTGTGGAGATTGTTAATATGCTACTCTTACTGGTCAGTGTGAAACGACAGTGGATAGCAAGCATTGGGAGGTACTGGCCCCCTACTTTCCTTTCTGTTTTGTCCTGCTTTCACTAGACAAAGGGTGGGGTGGGGTGGGGTGGGGGGAAGCAAATCTAACCCTGGTGTAACTCCACTGAGTTCACTGATGATTTCAGTGCTCTACCTCAGGGATCAGTTTGGCTCACTGTGGCCTCTGGTATTGCTATGAGAAAGAAATTGCTACATCTGATTTACTGTGATCTGGCACCAGGTTGCTTACACTGATGGTTAAGAGCTAGTTTATTCTATAATATTGGAAGCATGGACATGCTACTGCAAGCTGATCTGCAAAAGCAGACACCTGCACAAAAGTGGAACCCACCTGACTTCACTTGGGCTTAGCACAAACGGAAGCCCATGACCATTGTGTGGCTGCAAAGGTCCATCTGCCTGGATCAGTTAGCAGGACTGAGATCTGCCACCAGGTTAGGGAATAACTTACCATTATTATGTATATTACAGCAACATCTAGAGGCTCCTTTAGAGATCCAAACCCCATTGTGCTAGGCCCTGTACATAGTAAGAGACGGGCCCTGCCCAAAGAGCTTACAATCAAAATAGGCAAAGCAGACCAAGGACAGAAGAACAGAAGTGGTAACATCAACTACAACTTAACTTTAACTATCACCGTGCTGTTGCCAGATTCCCCGACATGAATATATTTGGCATGTAGACAAAGCCTTACAAATGTTCTGTGTATAACTTGCAAAAAAGGATCGTGGGGTTGTATTGTTAAAATGTACCTGCTTTTAAATAAGCACAGATCTCTGAGGCAGGACTAATGCCTTTTACTCCATTTCGAACCCACTTGAATATTGTGGGTTGAAAAGTTCAGCATGCTCTCACTCCTGTGCTACCTAGTGTGTGTTCTGCTTAGAGGAGAGCCATTGAAATGGGAAGAGTGAACGGTTGGGGGGGGCTGGTGGAAATTTGGGGGGCGCTTGTAAAAACTTTAAAAAAAACAACAGTTTTCATTTTGTTTGAAACTTTTCACATTTACTTCATTTTTTAAACAAAACCATTATAAAACGTTCTTTAAACACGTGAAAATTTTATTCGCATTTTGAAAGATTTCATTTTGAATTTTTGTGGGGGTTTTCCCCTCTCCTTTCATTGGCGGGGGAGAGGGGTAAACAAGTAAGAAAAAGCTGGAAAATCCCCCCGCTCCCCCTCCCCAAACACACTCTTTCCACCATTTCAAAGACAAAAATTGAAAAATATTGACAACGGGGCAATTTTTCTAGGGAAAAAAATGCATCGAACCCCTATTTTTTGTTGAAAAAACTTTTAAGTCAAAATTTTGAGCAGCTCGAATGAGTGCTTAGTTCATGGCAAGCAGGGCATGAGTCTACCCTGTATTAGCTTGCTGCTCACTAAGTGTCTGTGTGGACCGGCTGTCATGCGCTAACAGTTCCCTAGTGCGCTTTGACCTACTCCCCCTTCAGAGTGACGTAGATTAAAAAACACTAGGGAACTCCTAGTGTGCATTAGCAGGGTCCACATGGCCACAGTCCAGGGCAGGCTAGTGGGGGGTAGATTTACACCCCAGCTTGCTGTGACCTAATTGTTCATGTAGACAAGCCCTGAGTGTGGCTTCCCGGGGTGTGGGACAGACAAGGGGAGCAGTCCAGTGCAGGGCGTGCTGTTCTTTGTATTAAAGCATGAGAGTTTGTATTTAACAGATGCTATTTTTATTCCAACAGAAGAGAAACCAGAGCTGCCATGGTTGGATCTGCCCCTTGCAGTCCAGGCCCCCTGCCATCCAAAATGGAGGCCTCCGAGCCTTGCACAATGACAGCTAATCCACACACCGGGCAGAGGAAAGAAGCAGTGGGGACTGGGTGTGACAGTTTTCATTATAGATACATAACTTCTTAAATATTACCCATGTGTACATCTCACAATCGTTATCATGACTAGGGGGCTCTGGGTTCTTGGTAGAGCCCTCACATGCCAGCCTTTGGTGAATTATTGGGCATATACTTCACCCCAAAAATCCTTGTAAAACGCTGCACCCTCTGCAAGCAGGCACAGAGAGGTTCCTGGGTCACAGTGGGGAAAGCTGCCCCTGGGATCTGCTCTGACTCCACCCCAGTTTCAAATGAGTTGCCTGTGGATAAAGTGCAGCAGCTCCTTAAACCCGCTCAGCTCCGGAGAACCTACCTACTAGAACCTAAGTGGCTCCCAACCTGCCTGCAATGTTGGCCCTCCCCCATCCTCCATAACACCAACACTGGGCAGGGGGTTCTTTCACTGGCCTCTCAGGGATTGAGTCGTATTAAGAAAAAAGGAAGATTAAAGTAGATTGAGGGTGGGCTAGGGCATGTACCCGTGAATCCTGAAGGTCCTGGGGGCATCCAAAGGCTTATGACCAGAAGCTCCAACCCTGAAAAGTACAGAAGCGACGATGTTGTAGAGATTCTAAGTGTCACAGGAGTGAAGCTTCTGCACTCAGGATAGGGCAGGATAGTAGAGAAGGATGGTGGGGGAATAGCAGCTGGAAAGGAAAGTGGGTAGGAAAAGGCAGGTTGTGCAGTGTTACCCTGCAGCTGGTTGATGGATGTCCCTAGAGCAGGCATCCTCTGGGGGCAGCAATGCAGGATTCTACCTCTTCCTGTTCCCCCAACCCAACCTGCCCAAGTTCTAGCTTGCCCTCTCCAGCTCTCAAATTCTCCGTTAACCTACTATTCACTCTCCCTCCTCCACAGCTCCACTGAGGTGCTCCTTCATATACACATAGCCCCAGGAGAAATAACCAACTTCTGTTTGACTGGAATTTAGACATTTGGGGTTTACCTGCACTTGAATGAGATCTGGCTACTGGGATTATGGATAAAAGCTCAAGGGTTTTTCAGAGCCACTGGATAACACAATAAGCAGGGAATAGAAAGCGGGCAGTGCATCCTCCATACACATACTGACCCTTCAGAGGAAACGCATTCTGAATCAGACTTAATGCTATCTACAACTTCTTAATCATGTTGGGGTATCTACTGGATGGGGTTTTGGGTGGGCTAACCTGGTGTAGTTAGGAGCTGTTTCCTGATTCAAGAGCTGAGTGTATAAGGGTCCAAGCACAAACCTAGACTAGTTCCATGTGAATTATTGCACTTAATTGTACTTTCTCCTGGGAAGGGCTGAAGGAAGGTGAGGTTCTGTGTTTCACACTGTGGCAGTACTGTATGGCTGGGGCTTTAGTATTACATCATGGTCCATGGAAGGCAGGGAAAGGTTTAGCATCTTGAGAGGTGGAATGCAAAAAAACCCTAGTGAGTTCAGCCTGTGATGTGTCTTTTAGGGACTTACATTGCTGATTAACTGTTAAATCAACCGATTAATTGTGTGCACCGGAAACCAGTGTGTGGATGTAAGTTGTTTGGGTAAGGTGTATGTATGCAACAGAAACTCCCCTGATGGCATTGTAGGGAGAAGGGGAGGCATTTACTCTGCTGCTGGAATAGACAAGCTACCTACTCCCTTCTCCCTGTACTGTGTAAGTGGTGATACAATCTTTCAGTCTAAGGATAAGGGGCTAGATTCTCTGCCCGTGTAAACTGGAGTCAATAGAACTGCACCAGTTTACAACAGATGAGAATTTGGCCTTAGATTATCTAAAGAATGTGAACCCTTCCCTTTTCACCCTCCCACCCCCACCCTGCAACAGCTTCTTTAGTGTCAGTTGAGTTTTTTCATCAGGATGTGCTTGAGGCAATATCACATTTCACCAGATCAGCTGCAAAAGGGTGGGGGACACGATCAGACTCCCAATTTCATTTCTTTGTCACAGAAGATGAACAAATCTCTCTCTCACTCACTTTCTCTCTCAGCATCATTGCTTCTTATCTTCAAAATACCAATAGTGACATACTAGTGTAATTAAGGTAGGGTTAATGGCCAGCAAAAATAGAGATTTTTAAAAATGTTATACCCTTTCCCACAACATTAACTTTATATTATGCTTTTATGCATGTACAGTTAATTAAACTGGGGCCATGTAAGTAATTCCAGACAGACTCTGCAGTGCCTGATGAAGAAAGTCTTATGTGAGTCACATTGTCATGGGAGTCCCAGAAATGGTGGTGTTAAGCCATCTTCCATGATTGCTGCAGTTTCAGCACGTTTACTGTCAGTGCTGAGGTCAGCTTGGAGCACATTTTGGTAGGTTGTGGGCAGGTCCAATAGCTGGGAGGACTGGAAGGGTCACATCACGCTAAGCAGCTCGGTGGCTATTGTCGGAGACAAGGAGGGGATCGCACTCAGTTTGCTGGGAGATCTGGGCTAGGGTTCTTGCCAGTGGGTTTGGAGCAAGTAAAGCATCTTGGAGTGGGAGTTTGGTTGGGTGATCTGAGGGAGGAGGGATGCTGCAGGCAGCTTTAGCAGATGGGTGAGGAGCGTAGTTTGGCTGTTTTCAGGTGATTGTTGGCAGGAGTTGCAGGTAGGTTCAGCAGGCAGGTAAGATTACCAGAGCGAGGTAAAGCAGTCTGTTTGGGGTCATGGAAGGACTGCAGATGGGCTCAGAAGCTAGTCAAAGTATTTGTTGTCAGGGGTGTTTATTGTAGGTCCACCCAACAGTGTGTGGTTGTCTGTGTGCATGTGTGTGTGCATCCATGCAAAGATTTCTGCTCCCTACTCCTTTGCATACATCTCTCCAGATTTGGGGGGGAGGCAGGGGGAGCTATCGGAGGAGTCATGCCTACATGTCTTTCAGTGCTCCCCAGTTTTCTGGCATGTGGGTTTCAGGGGTGTTTCCTTGGCCATTAGCCTGCTTTGAGGAAATGTTCACACTGTAACGAATCCATGGCCAGAGAGGACAGACATGTGCAGCACTGGGGGCAGAGCCCAGAGCTAATGGAGAATTCCTGGTAGCGGTCAGATTGCTAGGAGTTATATTGGTGTGTAGGTGATATCATCTGTCATGCTTAGCAGCCAGAGGGCACTAGTACAAATACACCGTGAACACTAGCATTACAAAGAACCTCCTCATTTTTAACAAACTGTTGAGGCAAAGCCCCAAATACAAGAAAGTTGGGTCTGCATTTCATGATTGGTCTCCTGGGTGGGGCTTTCCCACCTTCTGAGTACACGGTCCTGGCTCGGCTCCACTTTGGAATTATGCCATTTCTGAGTGGGGGCTCTCACACAGTGAGCACTCGGGACGCACTTTGGGGGCAGAGGAGTGCTGGTGTTGTCCTAGAGTGTTTCACTCTCTTGAGGAGCATCGCCCTTGAAAAATTTCTACTCCTATCTCACTCTTGTGGATGGGTGCCGCTTGGGCACGGCTAGTGGGGAAGACGTGGCAAGCAATTCCAATTGGCAATTTGGTTTCTTGGGAGACAGCTTCTAGCAGCACTGGGCACTACTTCCATCCTGCCTCAGGGTGGGGTTTGGAGTGACAGGACCTCAGTTGCTCAATTTCCTCTTATTAAAATAAAAATCAACACATCTCTAAAATCAGACTGGAGATAGCACTGGGATTCTTATCAATATCCCCCAAAAGCTGGGAGGATAGCCCTGGCTGTTCAGTAGCAAAGCTGGTTTCCTCCAACAGCCTGACACTGTCTTGTATGGATACCTTGCAGAAGTGGACAGTTTCCCAGGGACAGTGGGCAGAGCTACAGTAGCAGCTGTAGCAGAAGTGGTGCTCTTCTGCTTAATGAACGGGAACATCCTGAAGATCCTCAGTGAGTGGGGCCCATAGCAATGGCTCCAATCAAATTTTTTCCTCCCCCACCCTCTTCTTTCCCATTACATCTGACATTTCTGAGGCTGAACTTTGTTACAGAGAACTACTGAATGTCAGTGGACTGGGGAAATGAGAGCTGGACTAAGTTATGGTACACAAAAAGATAGCATGAAAAATGTGAAGCACGAAGTATGGGTAAGAGATCTCTGAAAAATTTGGCAGTTCCTCACAACAGGTTTTCATGCAAACATTTTCTTTGCCATCAGTCCACACAGATTCACATGCCAAAAGTTCCAGGGTTTCACTAATGCAGGTAAAACAAAAACTACAAAAAACAGCAGGCCTTCTGACACCATTGCCTATCATGCTGACAATACTGTCTCATTGGTTCCTTGTCCTCCCCCTTATAAGGTGACCAGATGTCCTGATTTTATAGGGACAGTCCTGATTTTGCGGGCTTTTTCTTATATAGGCACCTATTACTCCCCACTCCCTGTCCCGATTTTTTACACTTGCTATCTGGTCACCCTATCCCCCTATGTCTGCCTGCATCCACCTGTCTCCTGTCTTACACTTAGATTGTAGGCTCTTCGGTGAAGGGACTGTCCTTTTGCTCTGTGTTTGTATAGAGACAAGCACAGTGGAGTCTAGGTCCTTAACTAGGGCTTCTAGGTGCTACCACAGTACATGCAGTGAACAGTAATAATGTGATTTTGATGCAAAACCAATAATCATCCTAAACTTATGAATCTTCTGATGAATCTGGTCTGAGTTTTCAGCTTGTAATAAGACCCAGATCTATGGTCAATAAACCATTCAAGGAATTGCTGAAAGTTACATTGTCTGGCACTGCAAAGATGGATATAAACACAGGTGAGCAGTTCAAAGCACTAATCACCATATGTAAAGTACTGGACTTGATTCACCATGCATTATTCCAGTTTTATACTGGTCTAACTCCACTGTCATCCAAGGAGCTACACGGTCTTAAAACAGGTCCAGTGCATTTTAAAATGCAGCCAAATCTACTGTCAGTAAACTACTAACCATGGGCTTTCATGGGTGACTCTCACCAGGATATCTAAGCACTCAAATGGAAAGGAGGTGCTGGCATTTGTATACATAGTTACACGCTACAAAGTGCAGAATGGCGATTACATAGATCAAATTACAACATGCAAGGTTTGAAATCCTAGAGTTCTGATCACTGATAAGAGACCTTCAGTTCTCAAGTGAGGAATTTCAGGTGTTAGCTGAGACCTACCAAACTGAGCACACTCTCACTTCAACATACTGCCACAGAGCAACAGGATGGTTGAGAAATCTTTGGGGTATACTTGAAACAGCTCTCATATCTATTGATACCGAAGAGCAAGGTGAAAAAACGATTGCTCCAGGAAGAGATAAGGGAATGGCAGAATCTGTAGCGGAGTCATTGCAGGCACCAGCCCCCCGAAGTTACAACCTCAAAATCATTATACACACCATTATGTCAAGGTGGCTACGCCCGTGCTGCACCTGGTTAAAGGCACAACGTAAACCAGCCAAGAAAGCGTCATATCCCGGGAAACCCAGAAAGATTCATGCCTACAGGATGGAAAGGCAGCCCAAGGTTAATTAAGTGATTCTGAGCAGTATTTCACAATCTACTTACTAGCTATATGTCCTGTTATTTCAAAATGAAGAGAGGAATTAAAGCTGCTAAAAACAGTGTATATAAGGGTAATGCTCACACGAGTCTGTCGGTGGCTATGCTAGTGTCTGTACTGAGCATGTTCAGTGGGAGCTAGAGGGCTGCAGAAGTCCGAGTGGAGGCAGACTGAGCTGAATGTTCATGGCAGCTAATAAATATGCTGGGTCTGATTGAATCTCACCCCCACCCCATCTGACTGCTCTGGCAATACAAAGCAGCTATAAAATTGTCCTAGCTGCTTGCCCTTTGTGCAGGGGAATCCTTGTGTGACAGGCTGGTTCTACTCCACCTACTTCTGCCCCCATCCCCCACAAGCACACAGGGCGTTCCAAGGTGGGTTGGGAGTGCGCTTCCTGGATCCTGGAGGGCCATAAAGCCAATGTAACATAGAGCATCCCTGAGATCCCAGAAGCCCTCAGGATCAGGGGAGTGCAGAAGTGGCAGAAATCTCACATGGCCCCTGCCCAAGATGCACGGCTCAAAGCTCTGGTGCTCCTGAGAATCTAGCTCTCTTTCCTCCCCCACCCCCACTTTCCCCAGTAAACCTGAGTTTGATCCTAACAATAACTGCGCCATACAATAATTTTGACTGCTCTTCCCCTAGTGACTGTAAATGAAAATACAAAAGGGTTTGCTTGTTCTACTGTATGTGACAGGAGAGCACGGAGGGAAAAATCTATTTTCTTATATGAACTGGGCTGTGCACATTTAATCCTGGGAAGGGGACTCAGTGACCGATGGTGAACAGCTCCCCTTTACATTCAATGCATGGATTGCAGACTGTAACAGCTACAGAATACAAATGATAAAGACCTATCCCTGAATTTTTTGAAGGCTGTCACAATCTATAAAAGTCCTTTTAGAAATGGCAGCATTAACCCTTCTGTGCCTTTGCACAGCGCTTATCCGAGCAATTACAGACCAATGTAAATTTGCTTGTGAAATAACATGCAAGGTATTTTCCCATAACAGAATAATTTGCATTACAGAGGCATGTCTGTGCTGCTACTGTGAAGGCTGGATAAACTTTTCCATAACAAACCAGTCATTCCGGCTGGGAAATAAGTCCTGTTTTAGGAAGTTTATAGGGTGATAAATGACCATAAAAGTGCACTTGAAACACATACTTGCCATGCAAGTTTTTGCTCTGAGACACACTTTTTAAACTAATTTTATTTTATTTTTTAAAGTGGTTTGATTGTTGTACTGTGCTTGGAAAAAGTGTGCTTGGGTTATGTTGAGCTGCAAGTCCATTCTGAGTACTATGTTTCAGGGCCCATTTCTTCTCCAGTTTTAGTCAAAGACAAAATTTGCATTGATTTCAATAGGAGCAAGATTAAACCCTCCCTTTGTAAAATCTTTCTTCTATACTGTGCATGTTATACCAAACTCAGGTCCTGACCCAGCGAACACTTAAGTATGCGAGTAATTTTAGGCAAGTGAATAGTCACATTAACTTCAGTGGTACTGCTCACATGTATAAAGTTAAGCAAGTGCCTAAATTTTTGCTTGATCAGGGCTTTAATCATTCTTTGTACTAGGGCAGTTAATTTTGCACACGGTCTAAATTAAAAAATAAATATTGAATTTCTATTGTTTTAATATATTTAAAGGTTAAAAAATAATTAAAATAAATTCACTGTTTTAAGCATTGTGATAACTAGAAGGTTTTGAAGTGCATTATATGGCTCAACTGTGGGTTTATTATTTTGCTATTATTATTTTCCAGGGGAAATTAAGTGGTGGAGAGATTTAACTTTCAGGAGTGATGTCTACTATGCACATCCAGTGTAATCTTACTGTCTGTGTTACTATGGCTGGAATTTCTGGAAGGACTCAGCACCCACAACTGAGGCCAGATATTTTTTTAAAAGAATTCAGGCTTGCATTTAGGCACCCAATAAGTGGCCCGATTTTCAAAAGAGCGCACTGGGTGCAGAGTTCTTTGAAATTCTGGCCATAATTATTGCAATGGAAGTTGCTAGGAGCTGAGCATTTTTTAAAATCTGGCACCAGTTGGGGGTGCTGAACACTTGAAAAACCAGCCCCATGCTCTTTGGAATTCTGGATTATCTATGCCTTCCTGGGTAGAGCTCAATCCCCATAAGGGCTGAGAATACACAGTTTCACACGGTAAAGACCCGCTCTGGAAAAGATTTAAGAACATGCTTAACTTGCTGCATGTGAGGAGTCTAATTCTTTGTGGAATCGAGGCCTAAATATCCTTACTCTTCCTAATACATGCTCATGACAGTGTCTACTTCAGAGTGGTTCTGCTCTCCAACCCAAGAGACCCAAGGGGAGTCTCAAAGAGTCTCTGAAAATGGTCTGTTTGCTCCAACCTCTCATAATCTCTTCATCAAGCCTCACTCCAGGCTTTCCCCTCCTACCTTGATCCCCTTTCTCTTTGCCTCTGTGCTGTCTCCCTCACTCTTTTTCCTTCCCTTGTCTTTCTATTTAACTAATCCCCTGCTAAGGACCTCTCCTCGCCCAATAAAAATCATGTAACTAAAATGACATTTGCTGCCATCACATTGGTTGCTCTGTCTATATGTTCTCCTCCTGTCCTCTACTCTTCATCTGTCTTGTCTATTTAGAGAGTAGGCTCTTTGGGACAGGTGTTTGTCCATTGCTGAACACAATGGGGTCCTGATTTTGGCTGGTCCCTAGGCTCTCCCCTATTTGTTTATTATTTATTTCTGTCTTTCTTTTCTTAAGTGAAAACACCACAGTTTTCACCACAGTACTGTTTGCACCCATGACACATTTCCTTACATGGCTCCTGGAAGTTCCAGAATTAAACATCACAACGTTTCAATACGTGTGCCACAAAATTAAAACAGAAAATGCGAAATAAAGATTCACATCCATCTTCAACAGGCGGGATAGTTGTGTTATAACAGCATGAGTCAAAGCTGCAGGTGAGCTGAAGTCACTGTATTTACTCTGGATTTGCCATGGTGGAAATGAGAGCAGAATGTGTCAGGATGATTGTAAAACGGTGCTGCCTTTTTTTATGGTCCTATATTTACAGTAAAAACTAGCGCAGCATGTCACTTTCTCAAGAAGTTTGGAGACTTAGGAACACTCCCACCTGCAGCTCCAACCAACAACATTCACCTCAATCTGCAAACATGAAAGGCACAGAAGTAACTGAGCAGACCTCAGGTCAACCTATGGGAATCAATGAACAATTAATTACTATCATCAAGTGGTACTCTACTCAGAGAAGACAGCACACTTATATTTATCAATTACTAATTAGTAGCTCTTGCCTGGCTGACAGTTGTCTGTCAGCCAAGAGAAAAGCCTCAGTGTGTGGCTTTCAAAGAGGTCAGTAGCTTTGTGGTAATTAGGGTTGGGCCAGCTTGTCTGGAAAAAGATATGAAGCCTGATCTACAGCTCAGGTTTTTTAAAGGCTATGATCTTTAAAGGAGCCTTTGGGTGCCCAAACCCCCTTGCAGGTTAATTGGTGTTGGGTGCCTAACTCCCTTAAGATCCTGAAAATTCCAGCCCCAAATCAGTTTTACAGATTTGCCTTGGTTTAGAAAGGAGATTTTTCTTTTATTGCTCTTTGGTGCCCTGCACAGGGAGTCTACTAATGGTGGTAGCGGTGATGTGCATATTAGAACCCTTCCTGCTGACACAATAGCAACAGGCCCAACAGTGTTCTCGGGTGTACCCTGCTCTTGTTTTGTTTTGTAGTAGATTGGTTTTGTAAAACAAAACAAACCTGACCAATGAGGTTTAGCAAATCCACTTCTATATTTTTTCCAATTCAATATATTATTATTTATTACATATCTAGTGTCATTCACATTCATGGCACGCCATGCTACAGAATAAGATAGAAAGCCTGTTGTAAAGAGCTTATCATCTATGTTCAGTCAAGAACAAGAAAGGGGAAGGATATGGGACAAGACAACTTTCCAATGCAGTTACTTAGGAAGTTTAAAACAAATGCCTGAGGGTAACAAAGAATTTTTTCATGTCCTATTTTTATTGTTTAGATTTAAGAAGCTCTAGTTTGAGGCAGATTTTGAGAGGGGATTTAAAATAAAAGATGGGAAAGAGAGGAGGACCAGCACTGGAAGTGTTCATCCAAATGCAACAAACTCCCAGAGTTCAGCGTGAATGGGACTCCGATCAGGAACACACATGATAATAGTTCTAGAACACCAAATCCACACCCTGTTTTACCAGGATTGCCAATTCTCATAATTTCATTACATCTCATGATATTTGGTGTTTTTCTTAATGCCCCAACTCCTGGAGTCATTTGTTTATGTGCGAATTTCAGCTTTCATGTAAAAGAATAAGTACGTTTCTAGTCCTCACGGTTATGGCGAAAAGCTTGAAAAAGTGGATGCTAAAGGCTCCCAAATGATCAGGCAAATAAAAAAAACCTCCCAAATTTATTATTTTTTAAATCACGATTTTAAGAAAATCTCATGACGTTTTAATTCTTGGGGTTCACAATATTTCTGACACTGACTAGAGATCATCCCAAGAAGCAAAGTCCAGAATAAGTTCTGAATTTTGAATACCTCCCAAATATACACCAGTGAAACTATATAGATGCCAATGGAACTACTCATTTAGGTCCTAAATCCGCAAAGCGTTTAAACACTTGCTTAATTTTAATCAAGTGTTTGAATCCAGCCATAATCAGTAACGTACTAAAAAAGATAATTAAGCCCCACTGACTTTGGGGTGTTAAACCTGGTGTATGTGAAATCAGAATTAGTCTCAATGTTTCAAAGTACTCTTGAATGTATCCTCTGACTTGACCATCTGTTTAAGAAGCTCAAAAAAATGTAGCGAAACCTAAATTAATGGTTTGTTTTAAATACATGTTGATGACATTTTTTATAAGGTGTAGAGAGGTGCTGCCTCTCTTCTAAAGGGCTGCACCCACATCATTAGATCTATCATTTACAATTGTTTTTCCTGGACAACATTCTAAGGTTGTATTTGGCATTAACAAACTCTTATTCACTTTCCAGGCGAAGCTACTCGGCTTGCTTCTCATTTTTAAAAATAAAGTTTGTGCTTATATAATGGACTATGCTTCTGTTCTAATAAAATGTCATTTTTTCTTAATTTAATATTTATGAAGAACATTTTTTGTGTGTGAAGTACAATAGCTTTTGAGTTTTATTTAATTTTTCTTGGTAGAATTATGAATAAGTTACCATTTAAACATCTTTTTTTCAGAATTTGAACATTAGTGAATTGATTTACCTCGGTCATAAGGACATAACACTTTCAATTTGACTTTGTTAAAACTTCTGGCTTCATGTCAAGTAGATTATTGATGGAGGTAACCATTTTATCTCCCACAGGTAAGTGATCCAAAAGCACACTGTTGATCCAGACCCATGTCAAAATGTTATCACTGCAACAGCATTATCACTCGCAAGAACAATGGGAAACATTCCCCTGACTGCCAGGCCTTCCAAAGAGCAAAGAGGTATCGTAAGTTATCGTTTGTAATTAACTTGATCACACAAAACTCCCATAAATCAATCACACCTTGGCTAATAAATAAATCTTTGGGCAATTACTGTCTGGTAAATATATAGACAAGGGTGAGCACCCTAAATTTACAACTTTTCTTGCGCTGAATTGTGAGATCAAAGATGAATAATGTCAAAAGTGAATGAGCGACATTCTTTTAAATTTCAGTGAAAATAAAATTTTCAGAAGTCTGCCCCATTAGTTCTGCATTCCTATTGACATTTCTTCCACTATATTAGGAGTTTCTTTAATGATTTTATATTCCCTCTGACTTCCTCTTCATTTTTCTTTGGCTGTATTTTTTTTTTTTTTTTTTTGTAACTGGTACCTTAGGATATGTTCTCACGGTGTCACCCTTCAGAAGCCAGGAGACTCTGATGACTAAAAGCTTCTCCATCCAGCAGACTACTCACAATTAATCTAACCAGTGCCATGCACTTGCTTAATGGCACGCAGTTGCTTAGTCATTTCCTCCTTTTTGTTTTCTCTTGGTCCCGTGGAGAATAATTGCACTGATATGTGCCCCCCTCCCCCCCGGCATCGTACAGATCTTTGCTAATTCCAGAGCTGCAGTTTTTAATCTAAGTCCTAATTCCAGGAATCTAACCATTCACTTTAATGGGCTACTGTCATTAGAGACTTTCCAAACACTCACATTTTTATTTTATCAGGCGCTGAGACACAGAACAGCAGGGTATACCTCCAGAGGAGGGTAATGCCCAGCTTTCAAATGCTGAAAGCAGCCACTCAGTTGCCTCATTATCCTACCAGCTAATAACGTGTGTCTTGGGATGTCTGAGCAGGCCCAGAAAACGTTCTGAAAATACATTATTTTGGAAATAAAGGGAAAGATTCAATGTAGGGGTTTCTCTTCTTCCTACCACCCACCACAGAAAAACTGTCTGAGGAGAGATTACTGGCTCCCAATGGTCTTAAAACCAAAGGTCCTTTCTTCCTTGATACACTACATTATAACTAGTGATGGGCAAACCTCCAAAAGCTACAGAGCTTGGATAAGCATCCAAAAGCTAAGCTTTTCCACATCCAAACTGCATGGCTGTTCTGCGAACATTGCAGGCCATCCAGGGTCCCATTTCTGTTACAAAAGAGATCAGTGTCTGTCCTTATGTAAACAGTGAGTGGACAGAGCTCCAGAACAAGGGGGCCCACATTTGTTGTTGCCGTGCCCTGTAATTTGTTTCCTTTGTTCAGCTGTTTGCATGGGCTCTTAACACTTTCCACTCAGGACAACCCTCTCCCTGGAGGCCAATACCCCTCCCAATGGATTTATTTTCAGCCCAGAATACTCTGGGCTCTTTCTCAGCCCTTGAGCAGGGGCCCTTCTTGTGCTGTGGAATCCCATGTAAATGGGGGTCCTTGGGGCTGCTTCTCAGAGGGAAAGCCCTGTCAGCAGCCCTCTGAAACTGTGCTAATGGGGAGTTAGGAGAAAGGAGCAGGGTGGGCCTGCACAAAGCAGCTGTGAAGATCTTGGCCTTCAGCTGATCCCTGAGAGCCATGCCTGGGGCAGAACTTCATGCTTATTCCAGGGTGAGGAAAGGGCAAACCTCACCCTGCCCTGGATAGTGGAATGTGCAGGAATCTCTGCAAGGGGAGTTTTCCCTCTCCCCTGCTCCCTTCCCACAGCAGGCGAGTCAGTCTGGGCCTCCCTCAAGAACAGCGATATAGATATATATATGTGCCGCATACCTGCCATTTGAATCCCCCTTCCCTGTGTCTCGAAGGCGGACTCAGCATACTACACTGAACAAATGTCCTGGAAGATGCAAACCACCTCCCCCCTGATAGAATGTGACACGGAATAAAACCCAGCTGAGGTTCCTGAGGTTTTGTTATTCTAAAGCAGGAATGAAATGGTAAGTGTTCTGAGGCTTCATTAATATGTTTATTAACTTTATCTGACTCATTCCCATGACTGCATTTTCTTTGCAAATAAAGCCCCATGGGATGGCAAACATATCCTTGGACTTTACCTTTTAACCTCCTAGTAACCTTTGTCTTTGTGCTCCTAGCAACTTTCAGGATCTAAAAGCATTAAGAGAAGGCGAAGTAATGATTAATGGTGTTGGTCGTCATCATTGTGAACTGGTCACAAAGCAGACTTAACTCCAGCATACCGGAGTAGCGGAGGACCCTGGCATGGGGAAATTCCCCAGGTGGCACAACAGGTGTTTCCCAGGGAAAAGGGAATGTGGGTGGAGAACCCTTCTCTGAAGAAGAGTCTCTGGAGGTTGTGGGCATACAGGAGTAATTTAGAACTGCTCCAAGGTTTAGCATTGATATGGACATAAATCCACCTTTCACCCCTCCCTCACCAAACAGCAGCAAGTACAGAAGATAAGGGTAAAAGAAAGATATCATTCTGTGTAATATGGGCAAACAGTCTAACCACGGCTCTGCCTCCCTCCCAGTAGTATGCTTTTTTTTAAACAGATCATGATAATGGGCCAACTCAGGGTACTAAGGACTATCAATATGACTCCTTATGAAACCTTGCTTGGCCAAGTCATTTAAGCCCATAATAGCTCACTTTACCCATCAGCAAAATGGGTTTGTACCTCACAAAAGGATTCATCCTTTAAGGCAGGCAAAGTACTTTGAGAGTCACTAATAAAAAGGTGCAATATAGGTTCAAACTATTGTAATGAACAATGAGAGAGAGAGAGAAAGCGCATATACCATTGCCGTCCATGGCTGGAATCAGAATTGCTTAACTGTGTGCCATTGGCCCTACACTACCAATGGTCATTCTTCTTTAGATCAAGCACAAGGGCTGCACTTTTCAGTGGGGAGATCTCAGTTCTATCCCTGCTACTGCTGCCTTGAAACTCCAGGTGGCCAGTAGCACAGGGACACCCAGAAAGCCCGACGTGGATCTGTTCAAATACCATTGCTCTTCAATATAAAAGAATACAACTTTGAGGTTTGAGTGTTACAAGCAAAACGGTTCAGGCTTAATATAGATCTGAAGTTCTCCAGTGCTGATTAAGCTATCTACAACCTCATCGGTAGAAGAGCAAAAAAAGCTGAACAATCCTGTCAGCATCAGTGATCTCTTTTTTCAAACAAAGCAGTCATCGCTCATAGATATATTTCATTCCAGCTGAAGGTACAGTGCCAGCTGATGACCTTTGTCACACCCCAGTGCTTTCTGGGATGTAAATTAAGGGCTTCTTCCCCCAGCTGGACAGATAATATGCACTGTACTTGTATATCCTGAAGTAGATATTTATTGTAAGCCCAGTGCTACTCTCAGCAGGGTGGATGAAGATAATAATGTCATTATATGCTCAGAAAATGCTTTGTAAAATTTGGTCAAGTATGCAGAAGACGCTGAATCAGATAACGTGCCTGAAAGGACGGTATAGCTGTAAACAAGGTTTAGAAAATAGCACCCACTACTTCTCCACAGGAGTATTGATTTTTGGTGTTGGAAAGGATCAAATTCAAATCTCTGGCACAAAGAGCGGCTGCATCTCCTCCACTGTAGGTCTTTTAACAAAGAACAAAGTCATGAAATGTTAGGGAGACAGAAAGGAAGACGAAGGCAGAGACCGGTCAGACCCCTTCATACATTTCCCAGGGGAGTAGCCAGCTGCTGCAGTCTAGAAAGTATCACCTGGTTTTTGTTCATAGTTAAGGAGCCTGAGAGCAGACACTGTTCTGTAAAAAACTACCAGAGCTTCCTGTGGGTCCCAGGCTACAGCCCCTATTCACATTGAAGAGTCTCAGGGAGGCAGTAAGGCCTAGTGACTAGATCATTGAGCTGGAATTTGGGAGACGTGAATTCTATTCCTAGCTCTGCTGCTGGGTGACCTTGCATAACCTTCCCCCCAATCCATAAAACATGGATAATAATACTAATCTCCTTTATAAAGCACTGTAAGATCTACAGTTGAAAAGCCCTATATAAGGGCTAGGTATTATTATTACTACTCATTGGATTTGAGACCTCACCTATAAGTAAGGGCAGCTGCGTCGGCCACTGTTATAGAATTGGTAACTATAGGCCTTTATTAACTGTACCTGATAAACAAGTTTTTTTTTAATGCACCTGGCAAATAAGTTTCCACCATCCCACCCTATCTTTAAAGTGCATGTGGTTGCTGGGACCTGTTCACAACCTCTGTGGAGCCACTGGCCACAGCCACTCAACACATTAGGAATGAAGCACTCTTGGATGAAACCAGTGAAGCACTAGTTTATCTTTCTCCTCCTTTCTATTTCCCCCTACTCACAGTGGCCCCAATGCTGCTCCCACAGAAGCCTTAGGAGCAGGTCGAGGATCTGGTACTTCTCTCCTAACTATCCCCCATTCTACTCGTTTTGAGGATCAGTCTTGCCTGCTTCCACTGAAGTCTCCATATTTCATTCAAATGAAGCAGGATTGTTGGGTACACAATACCTAGGATGACCATATTTCCCTATGCTGATTACGGGACACCCGGTAAAATTACTCGTATTCAAGCGAATTCAATGGCAATCAATCAGAACTATGCAGTACAAATGTTCAAATTAACATCAAGTTGACTGAGCCCCCCATTAAAAAGAAATACTGTGTAATACCTTCTTATCTTGAAGGCTTTGGAGTTCACCTGGGGAGGGGTGAGACTCACACACTCCCATACACCTCTCTCACACAGGGTGGGTGACCGACCAACCCAAGCCTCTCTGCCTGACACTCTCTGCCCTCCATGCCTGGCTGGGCCACCAGGACAGACCCGTCTCTCCTGGTACCTGGCATCTTCCCGAGGCAATACATGGGGGGAGGGATATGCAGGCTCACATGAGCCCCCTCCCCAGATTTCTGCCAGGGTTCACACCAGAACCTGGCCAGCAGCAGCCTTTCAGCACTGTGCGAGAGAAAATTGACAGGAGCTGCTTCCAGCTGCAGGGGAGGAGGAGCAAGGGAAGGGATGACTGGGCCTGTGTCTTTGCAGAGCTCATCCCTTCCTGCCCACACAGTGTCAAAAGGCAGCTAACACCTCTAGGCTGCTTCTGGCCACTGACATAACCCAGCCGCCTCCTGTCCCGTCCCCGCCCCGGCTACAGCGCGGGCAGGAAGGGGTTAAGCCCTAAGGATGCATTGTGCACCAGGGCCCAGGGAACCTGACTGCAGGGGCTTCAGTGAACCTGGCCAGAGAGGTGGCTAAGCAGAGGAGGGTGCCTAGAGGGACAGAGCAGCCCCATGTTCCCTGGAGGCAGGACTCAGGGCGGGGGAGGGGGCACGGGAAGGGGCGGGTGTAAACGGTGCTGTGGAACCTGCAGGTTTGGGGTGGGAACAGGCTGGAAATCCCTTCTCCTCCCCCCCGCCCGCACTCCAGAGCTGGCACACAGCAGTGGCTGCACTGATGGCCCGGCCGAGGGCGATGGCCCGACTCCGCACGCTGCACCTTCGCCCCGCCACCAGCCTTGCACACCCACCCCCATCGTCAGTCACTGGACCCCCTCTCCCACTCACTGCTGGTGGGCAGGTTGGCTGGTGAGCAGGGATCTGGCCACCAGCAGGACCCATCAGTACTGATCGGGGGGGAGCATAAAATACGGGACAATTAGCCTATTTTAAAGAAAAATTCAGGACACCTGCGGGAGGGCTTAAATATGGGACTGTCCCTTTAAAAACGGGGTAACTGGTTACCCATATTTAAAGCTGGAGACTCAGCAATGCCCCCAGACATGCCTGGACTAGTGCTCCCCAAGCACATGGGATTGAGGTTATAAAACAGACACAGTGGCCACATGCAGGGCCCTTCTCCTGCCCCCACCTACGCTGCAAGCACCTAAGACACTGAGAAGAAGACAAGACTCCAACAGAGGAGATTAGTCCAGGTTTAAGGAACAAACCTGTATATTAAGGACTGCAGTATCCAGTGGGGTGAGAAAAACTGCTTAATCTAGATGTTGCCCAGTCTAATGGAATTGAGAGTTTAGACTGTGTGCTTATATTTTATTTTATTTTGGTAACTAACACTGACTTTTTGCCTATCACTTAAAATCTATCTTTTAGAGTCGATACATTTGTTTAACTGTTTATCTTTACCGGTGAGTTTGTAGGAAGTGTGTGGCAAATCTTGCAAAGGCTGGTGTATATCCACTTTCCATTGCTGAAGTAGTGAACCAATTAATAAATTTGCACTGCCCATCTTAAGCAGTACAAGACGGTATATTCCTGAGGTACAAGGCTGGGAGCTGGAGGGATTTGACTCTGATGCCTTTCTTTGTGTGATTCATGAGTGGCTCTGGGAGCATTTATGCAATATAGCTGGATGTATGGGGCTCCACATGTGGTTGTGCTGAGTGATCACACCGGCTGGAAGGGTTTGCTGCTGGTCACTAGCAAGGCATTGTGAGAGACAGCCCAGGCTGGAGAGAGATAAGGGGGCACAGCGGTTCCACAGTCCCAGGTTGCATCCCGGAGGCCACCCCCTCTCACTCTAGCCAAGGAGTTGGAGCTGCGCTCCCCCACCCCTTCCCATGCTCTACCCCCTGGTTACTAGGGTGATCCTTTCAGGGTTGCAATCCTGGATTTGACTATATGGCTGTTTGTTTAGGTTACACTCTTATTATGAACATGCTCTAGGCAGCAACATGGACGATATGCCCTGCAAGGCAGTAAGAACCCTCCCCCATGCAAACCTGGCCCTTCCATTATGCACATAGGGTGCTGCCTGCCAGTTTGCTCCCCCACCCCAGCAGAGGTGGGAGGGAGAGGCAGACTTAGCCCCACTGCCCCCACTGGCTGAGAAGAGTACCTGCGCTAGCCTGGTGGTAGGGGAAGACTGATGTTGCTAGCACAGGCCAGCAGCAATTTACTGCAATTTACTGCACAATCGCTACCACTGCACAGACAGCAGAATAGCTGTGGCTGGCTGCCTGGAGACACTGAGGTGTATTATACAGAATCTAATTGTCCTGGCCTTTTCTGGTTATAAAAAGTGCCTTCCCATTTGGAACTAATACACTCTTGCTGTACTTGCTCTGTGACAAGACAGGGTGAAGTAATGCAGCACTCTATAGAAGTAGGAGAGACTTCCCCCATTCATTTCAACAGCACATGAACACAGCATCAAAGTCTGGTTTTGCCCTTTGTAATTTTTACAGTTTTCATGATGTTTGGAAGGTGGGCCTAATGCCACAAATTTTGATCCAAACCTGGATCTGCAGTTTCCCAGGCTGCAAGGGTGTTTGGATCTGGCCTGGTATAGAGCCAGAATCCAGCAAACACATTTGGATCCTGACCTGAATTTCTTCATAATTTTCAAGGGTTAATATCTCAGGTTTTGAGTCTGGTCTTTATCTAAAGAGAGAGGCCAAGAGAATATGAAAGCAGCAAGAAAAGAAAAACAAAACAAAATGAAAAGAAAGACCAGTCCTGTCCACACTCTACAGATAAAACCCATGCAATTCAGTGGGGGAAATCTTGTAGATTTCAACAATGTTCCTTAAGGATCTTGGACATGTAAACACCTATGTCTGGTGAACTGGTTCAATCTTTATTTTTACTAAAAATAAATAATCCCTGAGCATTTGTCAATTCTTACATCCAATTTTTTTCTGAAGATTAGGCATGGTCCATTTAAGCAAAAAACCAGAGGATCCCAACCTCATCCCTCCACCATCTTCCTTGTCCTCCTCCACCCCTTCATATGTGTGCTAATGAGTTTTGAAGGCAGCCCTGTGTACTGCCACTCATTTCTATCACAGAGTCTCCCCTCCAATAGTGGACGAATCATCCCATCTCCCCTCCAGTCTCTCATGTGCTAATAGAGTGGGCTGGGACCGTGTACATCTTCCAGTGAAGTTCAATGAATATGCCCTTCTCAAATTTAGAAAGCATTCTTCATCTTTTACCTCAAAATACACCTCCAGTCATGCATGGCAACACAGCTTTACTTGAAGCATTGACAGGGTTAATGCTTAAACACACTCAGGGCCCGATTAAAAAAAGTAGAAACGGGCACATAACCACAGGCCTATTTTGCGCATACTTACCACAATTGCTTATACAAGTTAGGTTGTTGCCCAGGGTAGATGACCAGTGACACATACAACTGGCCATTTCTATGATCAGTCATGATAACGGTGTGCCTAAATTAACCTCACAGATGCAAACATATGGTTTCAATGTTTTAAAAATTTGTCCCTTAGTAACACAGGGTTACCAAGTGGATGGTTATATATCATCAGTTACACATGACTGTATGTTAGAATGCCTGGTGTACGTGATACTCTTCCTGCAGTATTTTATATATATATATATATATATATATATATATATATATATATAAAACTTTTTAAGCAATACCACATTGGCGCTATTAGTTTCTGTACTGAATAAAGTTCCACGTAAGCAGACAGATATCTGTAGCCGTGGTTACAGTAAAGCAAATGAAGATCAGCCTGCAGGTCCTGGAGCACTTATTTCATAATGTCAGTTGTGGAAATTCACCATCCAAGTTATTGTCCCACAGGAATGCCTTGAAAATGTTTCCTAGACACAGTCTAACGGGAAGCAATATTCTCAGCAGCAGAAAATAAAATGCAAAAGTGGCACACACAAAGGCTAATGTTTAAAGTAAAAAATTCTACCCAAACAGCTTGCTGCAGATCCAAATCTTGTCCATCAACAATTCATTATTTATTCATATTCACATTGTACATACTGTTGATTTTTAAGAGCGAGACAATCAATAACCTGTGCATTGCTACCTCTCATAAGCACAAAAAAGGCAAATTGCTACCAACACCTGGGGTTAAAGCTAAGAAGAAATGAGCCCAGAATGCCAAAATCTTGTGGCAAATAATATCCAAAATAAAAAAATATATATTTAAAAAGAATTGTTCCACAAAAGAAAGATTAACTAGCCCTATTGTCTTGTAATCATAAATAAAATACAAGTAATAAAGGATAATTATTATTATTCTAGCACTGCAGTTACACCCAGTATTTATTTAGCACATTTCATTCTATATACTTTCCAAACTTAATGATGTAGAGATCACTTGTCCTATCAGTGAAACACTCCTTCATCTGGGGAAGAACACATCAACTGTTTAACAGCCTGTGCTAACAGTACACAAAAATTGAAGACAGGAAGTGAAGACAAATACCACATCCAGTTAAACATCTGGGGGAAATGTAGGTAGACAGAATGTAATTACCTAAATTGTAATTTAGCCAAGTTATAGTGTTGAATATCCTTATTCTAGCAGAAAGTGCCCTGTGATCTTGAGTGACCATAATTTTTCTGTATTAAGCGTCCTGGCCCCTTACTGTGGTATTGGCACATCACAGAGGCAGGTAACTTCCTCCCACTGCCCAGTAAGTGCCACCTATCAAACTACCAACACCACTGCAAGTAACATTTATGTGTTCCTTTAATCATCTAGAAAGTGCATTTTCCAAGAACTGACCCAGCCTGACTGTTCTTTGACTGCATCCCAGCAGAAGGCATGTTGTAGATACCAGTGCTATCTGATGCACTACAGAAAACCTAATTTGGGCAATAACTTAAGGAACTCCAGTGAAGCACTGGAATGAGTTACCAAGGGAGGTGGTGGAATCTCCTTCTTTAGAGGTTTTTAAGGTCAGGCACAAAGCCCTGGCTGTGATGATTTAGTTGGGAATTGGTCCTGCTTTGAGCAGGGGGTTGGACTAGATGACCTCCTGAGGTCCCTTCCAACCCTGATATTCTATGATTCTATGACCCTCATTCTCTAGATGGGGAAACCTCGGGTATACTGCAGGTGTGACACACTTGAGTCCAAGCGATGGGATGAAAGCCATCTGGGATGGGCTTCCCCAAAGTGCTCAGCGTTGGCCTAACTCTGCTTCTATGGAAGTAAGTGGTGGCCAGCTCCTCAGCTGGTTGAAATTAGAGTAGCTCCATTGACCAGCTGACAGGTGCTGGGAGTTTTACCATGGACTTCAATGGAAGCAGAGTTCAGTCAACACGGAGTGCTTTAGAAAATCCTTCTGTATCAGCATCTCCTTCCCAATGGCTTTTGGTGGAATGGGGATCAGCAGCAGAACATATTCCTCCCTGAAGAATAAACATCATATTTACAACTCTTTAGAAGGGAGAGTGTGGATGGCTACAAAAGAGAAATGATCACGCAATGGCTCAAGTCATACAGCTATGATAAATGCCTTTATTTAAAAAAAACAACAACAGTATTCTGCTCTAATGGTCCAAAACATACTGTGAGCTGAGAGGTTAATTCAGAATAATCTTGTATTTGTTTTAACAGAGATAAGCAGTTCAAATGACAACATGCAGGTAACATCTACTTGCAGGTTATTTAAACTAGCGAGCAAAGGAGAGCTCTTCTGGCTCCACACTGCGTAACTGCCCTCTGGATCCCAGTGGCTCTCAGGGCTTCCTCTCTATACAAGAAATAAAATATACTGAGCTTTTTCTAAGCAGCAGCAAGAGGGGCACATTTAATAATGGATGCAGCAAATTTATGATTTGGTGGCATTGTGCTCATCCATTCACATCAATTGGGACCCCGTGCGTCGTAAAAGTAAAATGGAAGTGGGACGCAGTGTAAATGTGAGCAAGGAAATATTATTAGATCATTTAAAACTAAATACTATGTTGTTGTCTTCTCCTTGACAGATATAGCTGCTAGAGGAGGGGGAGGAGGGCAGGGTACATCCCTGCTGGTTCACCTGCCTCTGCAGCACACTAGCAAGAACGCTAGCTGTGAATAGGCTGAAAGAGCAAGACTCAGCCAAAGAATGGAGGCCCCTGTCTTGCACAAAAAGACACAGAGATGATGCTTTTTTGTGGTTATGCACAGAAGGGATTTGGCATCTTTTGAGGGGGAAAAATAAATGTCTTTTCCCACTCAATTAAATGTAACTGAAGGCACTGGAAAAGAAAATGGGCTTCCATTTATGGATTCAGGATGGCAGAAGGGCAACCATTCGATAACAAAATCGTGACAGGAGCCCATTTGAGCAGAGAGAGATTTGTTTGTTTAGCTTATTGATCGACTTTTATCATGCAAGTAATTAACACACATTATTCAAACTGCGCATTTTTCTAAAATGAACCTTTTAAATGATACTTCCAAACAAAGTACGTCGGGTACATTTAAAAACTGACAGCACAAATACAACCTCAGGAGGAAAACAAAAAAGATGAGGAAAACGCATGCAAATCTTAAACATAATGAGCAACAGCATGGCCCAAAAGAATGCTGAGCAGAGAGAATGACAACTGCGATTTTCAAAGGGGCTTAAGGGAGGTAGGCACCCAACTTCCATTCACTTTCCACTCCCTTAGGACAAATCCCAGCCTTGGGATGAATCTCAGCCAGAAATCTTAGCCCCAGGGAGGGATGATCCACCTATTTAAAAAAGTCACTGATATGTGCTTCAAGGCTTGGCATGGATGCAACTTTGTACAGAGCAATGTACATTTCCATACTAGAGATGATTAATAACAGCAACATAAGGAAGGTACAGTTTTAAGTACAGTGATAAGTTCACTCTAAGCAAGAGAAAGGATGATCCAGTGGATAGGGTACTAGCTGGGACTTGGGATAGCCAGTTTCAAATCCCTTCTCTACCAGAGACTTCCTGTGTGGTCTTGGTCAAGTCACTTAGCCTCTGAATTGCACTACCCCATCTGTAAAATGAGGATAACAGTATCTCCCTTCTACAGAGGAGTGTTGTGATGAAAGTGTTGTAAGTACCAAGTATAGATAGTCTGATTGTCCACTGCCCCTGAGCACAGTGAGGAGAGAATGCTACTGGTCTGAGTTGGCCATATTTTGCACTTTCAGGCGTAAATGGCTCCACTAAAGGCAGTATTGGATCAGAGCCATAATGCTACAGCTTGAAGACTCCCCAAATACTCTGTAGATATTGAACTCTGTCTGTGCTCATTTAATCAAAAGTCCATTTAGTACTTTATCCCTGTAGCAAATCAGAATAGACATTACAATGGTGCAGAGGTGTGTGTGTGTGTGTGTGTGCGCGCGCACTCACTCTCTCTCTCTCTCTACTGAGAGGAATGTCAGACCTATTCAAGTCTCTGTGACTATGTTGCCCAATATGACCCGGGATACGAGCTCTAATATTACTACAGCTAACAGAGATTCTCCTTTAGCTCAGCAGTGAGTTGTGTTTTCAGAGTGGAAAACACTGAATTTTATCCCCAACTCAGGCCAGAATAAGGTCACCCCTTGGACTGCATCATCCAGAGCACCAAGCCCCTTCCTCTCCATCATATGGGCTTGGGATAAATAAAGGGAGGGGTAACTGCCTTTGATGGACACCCAGCCAGCCATTTAGCTATAAAATCCCTCTTGGTAGCTGTTCTGTACTTGCTTTACCTGTAAAGGGCTAAAAAGTCCCCCAGGTAAAGAAAAAAAGTGGGCACCTAACCAAAAGAGCCAGTGGAAAGGCTAGAACTTTTTAAAATGGGGGGAAAGTTTTCCCTTTGTCTCTCTGTTGTTCTCTCTGGGCTGCAGGGACACGGAGCAGGAATGCTGTATAAGGTTTGAACCAGGTATGAAAATTCACCAGATCATACCTAGAATTACTTATTTGAACCCTCCCCCATATGTAAGTAAATTAGGAATGTTTAGCTAGACGCAATCAGGTTTATTTCTTTATTTTGCCTTGTGCATATGCTGTTTGATTAGCTGGTGGCAACAGCCAATTTCCTTTGTTTTCTTTCTCAACTCTCCCCTGGGGGTGTGTGTGAAAGGGCTTGAGGGTACCCCCAGGGCCGGTTCCAGCATTTCTGTCGCCCCAAGCAAAAAAAAAAAAAAAAAAAAAAAAGCCGCGATTGCGATCGGCGGCGGCAATTGGGGGGGGGAAAAAAGCCACGATCAGTGGCTGCAGTTCAGCGGCAGGTCCTTCGCTCCTAGAGGGAGTGAGGGACCTGCTGCCCCCGAATTGCCGCAGGTGCCACCCCTCTCCTGTGGCCCTCTTGTTAAGCTGGTGCCTGGAGCCGGCCCTGGGTACCCCACAGGGAGGAATTCCCAAGTTCTCCTTCCTGGGTCCAAGGTTTTTTTTGTTTGTTTGTTTGTTTTTGTATTTGGGTGGTGGCAGCGTTTACCAAGCCAAGGTCAGAGAAAAGCTGGAACCTTGGGAGTTTAATACCAGCCTGGAGCGGCCAGTATTAATTTTTAGAATCCTTGCGGGCCCCCACGTTCTGCACTTGAAGTGCCAGAGTGGGGATCCAACCTTGACAGGGCTGGAGCAGAAAAATGGACTCCCCGGGTGGAGCTTGCCCAGGCAAATGGACACCCATCCCCTGGCAGGAGCTGGGAGCCAAGGCAGCAGCGACAGGGCAGGAGTGAAGCCATTTAGACACAGTGACTCCATGAATTATGACTGGGAAGTCCTGTATGGCCAGAGAATCATTACAACACAGAGACTAATTTACAGAGTTCTCACTGTATTGGTATAGTCAGAGTAATCAGGAAGCTTTCAGCAGGGAGTACTGCAATAACAACATGCGGGTGAATAGGAAAGCTGTGGGCCATCTTAACTTTCACTTCTATGGCAACAAAGGAACCTTTATGCTTTGCAAGGAACAGTCATCCTTCCAAGAAGTGAAAGCAGGAGTCAAACCAACAGGATACCAGCTTTGAAAGAGAGGGCAGGGTGAAACCCTATTGTTAAAATGGAAAACCAGGATACGTACTCTGGTTGGAGTGGGCTGTGGTATAGGAGGGTTCACTGTTCACAAATGTTGATCTTTTAATGCTAAACATGGGAAGTCTGTTGTTGCAGGCTCACCAACCTGTGGTTTTTTCAGATATAACCTTTCTTCCTCTTGCCAAGTAATTAGACCTACACCATCAAAATGGCAGCACTTTTTACTCCGGTGCATAGTACATAGAGGAATCACTGGGGTGGAATCTGGTCTCTGTATAACATCACACACAACGTAGGCAGTGAAAAATGCCATCTTCAGTTGAAACCGCAGGGGGAATTTAGGTATTTAGAATGTCTGACCTCTCTTGCAGATATTGCTACAGTACAGTAGCTAAGCACAAAGAAAGGAGTTAAAAACAGGGCAGCGGCCTTAAGTGAATCTTCCTGCTGTGGTGGTTTTACATTAGCCCCCTTGCTGTCATTTTAACACTCCTTTCCTATTTGTTATTTCTTTTTTTTTCTTTTCCTTTTTTAAGTTTCACAGACATACAAAGATTAGGTTTCATTCTGATCATTGCATTACCTCATACCTGTATCATATTCCATATAATCTATTGCTGCTGGATTAATGTAATCCTTCCTATGACATCCCAGATCATATCACATTACTCTGACTGGGTGGCAGACTTTATCCTGTTTGCTGAATATGAACTGTATTTGATTGAATCTAAAAGGTATAATATGCAGTTTGGCCTATTGTTCATGAGGAAAACAGTACAGGGCTTGGCTCTATCACTCCTAGGTGATAGCTCAAAGCTAAGCCTAAATTTGCATGTATTGTACTAACCTGCTATTTCTTACTGTCATTTTGGATAAGAAACACAGTAGGAGAAAACAAAATGTGCTGACAATCACCTGGAGAAGAAAGAGGGATCATCTAACTTTATAAACCAAATCCCAGCAAGAAGATTGCCTTAAATTCCAAACAATATAGCAATATCGGTGAAGAGCAGTTTTAAGCCTTTTAAAAATTTATCTCTGGACTGATTATTATGCAGACCAATTTTTCATTCATCTTGAATCTACAGCAGCATTTTAATGTAAGAAGCTCCCTACTCTGTTTCTCTTCCCCTGAAGAAAAATAGCTTAATTTCTTCAGCTTGATAGATTTTCCTGATCCTTCAAACAGTAGAAAAAGACTCTTGAAAATCGGTCGTTGAACTATCCACAGGCATTTTATAATGGCCGTAAATAGGTCTATACTGAATAGCTCTCCAGGCATCAGCTTGAATGGTGTCCTTGACACTATTATTATTATCCTACTGCAAAAAAATAAAATAAAAAAGGATCCGAGCTGCAAGCAGGTTAGAACTAAATTCCCCCCAGCATATATATAACACCTCAGAGCAATGCAAACGATCCATTTTCCAATTCACAGCACTGTCATAAATTTCATGGAGTTTCTTGCATAAATAAAGATCAATGTACATGAGAAATTTGCAAATATTTGAGTAAATTAATTGTAGGGAAGAGCAGTTGGGGTTCATTTTTCCCCCTCACTTTTGTCCCTTTTTCCTCTTTTTCTTGTCTAAATCCCCCTTCTAGTTTCCATTGGAAAAAATGTATTCTTCACTTCTTGCCCTGTTAAAGTGTTGCATCGTGTTGCTGTTTGCTGCTAAACAGCTGTTGTATTTCAACTCAGAGGTGGCTGTACTTCAGCGGTGGACTAAGTAATTACTATTTTATGGAGTTAATAGTAACAACTCCAAAGTTAAAGGTTGTAAGACGTCTTCAGTTCTAAACTAGTCTCTTGCATAACTTTAAGACATATTGTACAATGTTTTCAGCTCTTGGAGACTAACTTTTCTTTGTCTCCTGCACCACATCTGCTATGCCTCTTGACTGTTGCCCGTATAGTAGCTTGAATAGTGAAAACGCTGTCAAACCTTGCGGTACTTCCCTACTGGTAAAGAGGAGTGCCAGGATTAGTAGGTCCCAATATCGAAGGTCCTGGGTAATGAATTTCTTGGGCATTCTCTTTAGCATCTGATTGAATTTTTCCATTAGCCATGCATCTGCGGATGGTACACAGATGCATGATGCTTTGACTTTCAGTAGGCCACAGACCTCTCTCATCAGCTGGGATGTGGAATTTGTTCCCTGGTCCATCAGGATCTCTTTGAGAATCCCTGCCTATATGATGACCTTCAGCAGCTCATTAGCGATAGTCTTCACATTCGTTGACTGGAGTGGTATAGCTTCCACGATAACAAGTATATGCTGGTGTCCAGAGGCGCTCTTCTCTAAAAAGCCTAAAAGGTCAATTCCTATTAATTCAAAGGTGATCTCTACCAAGGCAAGTGCTGCTAATGGAGTCCATAGGATTCTTTTGGGGGCCACTAACTGGCATTTGAGACATATATGCACAGATATTCTTAACTTATTTATGGGTGCCTGGTCAAAAGTATCGGGCCAGGATCTTAGACTGTGTCTTATCATTTCCAAGGTGTCCTGCACTTGGGACTGTGCATGCTAGATGCATGTGTTTGCTATAATACACCTGGGGAACTAGTAATTGCACCCACATCTCCTGCATCTGTTTGTCCTGGTCTACGTTCTATAACAAGTCCATCTTATGGACAAAATGAAGGTATTGCTCCCTCTCTGTTCTCCTTCCTTTATAGCTGGGCCTGCTTTTGTTGTTGGTCAGAGCTGTGGGTGCATGATTCCATGATTGGCAGTTGTGCCTGAGCTGGGGTGTGGTAAGCCTGACTGCCTGTTAGACTTTGCCTATGGTTTGTAAGCCTCATTACAGGCAGACTACCTTCTGTTTTCAACATACAAATATATAACCGTCTATTTAGTTGCTTTACAGCAGGCATCCATATCTCTCACCTATTGATCAGGGCCTACTAAGAAGATCCTGGGGGCTTCATCTTGACAGGATGGGATAGTTTGTGAGTTCCAGTGACCCTGAGAGCTGTGCTGGTAGGAATTTAACTCCTGGTAGGGGCACCCCAGCCAGAAATGTCGAAGGGTAGGGACCAGACAAAAAACAGTCCATTGTTGGGGTAAGACTAGACTCCTTAGCCCCTCTAGGAGAAGCTCTGTATTCAAACCGGGCCTGTCCAACCCACTAGCCACTCATGGACTTTGCTGGACCAGCCACTTTCTGCTTCACTTTGCATTTACATTAGTGAGTAAACTTCAGCACTGCTGCACAGCCCAGGCACTGGGATGTGGTCACCTTGGCTTTCAATGGGTTCTGCATGTGGTTGTCTCGATTGTCTCTCTTGCATCTCACAAAGTGCTGCATCTTTGTTTGTCAGCCCCCTCATTGCAACCTTCTGAAATCTGTGGACAAAACGGCCAACAAGGAGAAGAGTGTGTGACTGGTCATGCACAACCTAGTACCACTTAAAACAACACTTCGTGCAGGTCTACAGTTCTTATTCCTCATGACGGGAGATTCCATCATCACGACTAAGAAGCCATATTCTTTGGAGGCAATATAAAGTATTGCTAGATTGTTGTTATCCTCTGTTTGAGCCAGAAGCATGATGCAAAGAAAGTGGGAGGTGCAGGCAAAGAAAATGGCTTGGTTTAAAAAGATATACACCCATGAAAATGAGAACTTAGAATATAAATGCCATTAGATCCTTAACTATAGCAGCCCGGCCACAAGCCTACAACATAGTATAATTCATTCCTTGACATTGTCTCCAATCCTCTTTCTCTTGCTTCTATATAATAACAATACTTAATTCTTCATTAAGCTGTTTCCCAGGGGAGAAGGACTAAATAGGGATTTGTCTACACTACCACTTAAATTGATGTATCTTATGTCGCTCAGGAGTGTGAAAAAGGCACAGCCCTGACCCACGTAAGTTACCTTGACTTAAAGCGGTGTCCAAGCTGCGCTATGTCGGCTGGAGACACTCTCCCGCTGACATAGCTTCTGCCTCTCGTTGAGGTGGAGTAAGTATACTGACAGGAGAATGCTCTCCCGTCGGCATAGCGCATCTTCACCGGATGCGCTACAATGGCACAGCTGTGCCGATGAAGCACGGTAGTGTAGACTGGCCCTAAGCATTACCCCTGTTTAACAGATGGAGGAACAGCAAGAAAATAGTTCTCCAAGACCACACATAGTATGATTAGAACAGAGGAATTCCTGTATTCTGCTCTGCCAATTCACACACAAACACACACAAATTTAAAATCCATTTTTTGGAAAACATACACAAACATACACATGCCTACCTTGTTTTAATCATGGAAGAGATTTCTAATTGTATAGGCTTTTCCCAAGCCTCATTCAGCCCCTTCCAAAGGGAAGCCTCTAGGAAAACCTTCTGGAGCTAGGCATCATGGCACAACAAAATGAATCTGAGCGGTCCCCAAAAATTCTACTCTCACACTTCTGCTTTTGACTTTGGGCTTGATTCAAAGATCTATTAAGTCTTTCTATTTACTTCAGTAGTTTTTGGATCAGTCCCTTACAGATCTAAAACTACATCAAACCGAGAGCTTCCTTTGCCTCTTCTTGGAGGTAACACAAAGGCAAATTTTGCTGGATTCATTTTGTGTGTTGAATTTCTCCTCTCCCAATTGCTCTTTAGCATCGGCTGTATTCTCACTCAAAGACCAAGCCCAGCATTTGAATCTCTGTGCTCAGTAGTTATTCTCCCCAAGCAGAATATTGTATACTTTTAAACTGCAGAAAATATTTTCCCCGCCCCATAGTAAATAGGCTCATGTACAGACACGTCTGTCCCGCTTTCGGCAGGAGTGACAAACCTTCCTGCAGAGATGAGGCTGTGAAAGCCAGCATTCATGGCAGAATTCTGGAGCCTCTGCGTCTTCATATTTTCCAGGT
The DNA here is from genome assembly GCF_027887155.1 of Malaclemys terrapin pileata. Taxonomy (NCBI): domain Eukaryota; kingdom Metazoa; phylum Chordata; order Testudines; family Emydidae; genus Malaclemys; species Malaclemys terrapin. The sequence continues at coordinate 113,990,332 of NC_071510.1, forward strand.
GAACCATTTAGAAACAAAACAAAACAGCAAACACAAATCAATTCAATTGTCCTAGTATATGACAGGTTGACTTGCGACCTGTCTCATCTGGTACATGACAATGTTGTTTGCATCCTATTAAAGTAGGGTGACTGGTACAATATTTATACAGAGCAGAGGTTCCTTTTGATGACAGCTTTTGAATCATAGCTCTTTCTTCATCATACAATTCACTACAAAACACCTCCACCAATTGACATTGTAACATGAGTGTCACTATACAAAGCAGTTTATCCTTCAACACCAACAATGCCATTGTAATTTTTTTCTATACTCTTTTACACTTGCTAGTCTGCTCAGCTCCTTGTAAGAGCAACATTTCACAGTTATAGACAATTCATTATTTTCTGTCACAAGCTGTATATTTCTGGTTCCCTTTCGTAGCAATGGCAACTATAACAAGCACCTTTGCAAAAGTTTTTATGAGCTCTTCATAGGATTTTGTGTTTAATCTGACATCATTGTGAACATGTTATAATTCCACTATATAAATCCATGATATGCCCACACCTTGCATACTGCATGCAGTTCTGATAGCCCATTCTCCAAAATGATATATTAGAACTGGGAAAAGTACAGACAGAGAAAGGAAGGCAACAAAAATGATTAGGGGTATAGAACATCTTCCATCTGAGGAGAGATTAAAAAGAGTGGGACTGTTCATCTTAGAAAAGAGATGACTAAGGGGGTTCTGATAGAAGTCTATAAAATCATGAATGGTGTGGAGAAAGTAAAGAGGAATAAGAAAGCTATATTTACCCCTTTAAGTAACACAAGAAACCAGGGTCACCTGATGAAATCAATAGGTTTAAAACAGCAGGTTTAAAACAAACATAAGGAAGTACTTCTTCACACAACGCACAGTCAACCAGTGGAACTTGTTGCCAGGGGATGTCGTGAAGGCCAAAAGTGTAACTGGGTTCAAAAAAGAATTAGATAAGTTCCTGCAGGATACATCCATCAATGGCTAATAGCCAAGGTGGTCAGGGATGCAACCCCATGCTCTGGGTGTCCCTAAAAATCACAATTGCCAGAAGGTGGGACTGGACGACAGGGGCTGGATCACTCGATGACTGCCCTGTTCTGTTCATTCCCTGTGAAGCATCTGACACTGGCCACTGTTGGAAGACAGGACACTGGACTTAATAGCCCAGTGATGGTGCTCTACTGGGCCACACTGGCAGTTCCCAGTCTTGGACACTGATGATAGGAGGTGAGACTGCTGTGGAGATAACACACTCTGCCTCTTGACAAAGGGGGAAAGACCAATGTCACTTAATAGTGCCCCCTTTTGGGTGACAGGAGAAAGATTCTCGGAGTTCTGACTGGGGGTTCTGTATGGCTGAGCTCTAAGACTCCAGCTTTACAGGTTACTATGTTTGGGCAGACCCACTGCAAGGAGCCCCATTAAAGTCTGACACTCTTCATGGGTGCAAGGGCCCACCTGCCTGGAGCAGCTTGCAGAGTCGGGGCCAAATGACATTTGTCTAGAGCGAAAGCTCCTTAAAAGCCTTATATCCCTACTCATAGAGAAAACATGAGCAAGTAATATATAACTATTGTATGTAACTGGCTCTATGCACCCTGACTCTACCTGTACCATGGACAGAGCATGTGCGCCTTGAGGCATTCCCTTGTTTTAATCTATTTTTATTTACTGTGGTTTGTTTTGTTATTTTTAAATTTCAAACTCTTTTTTCCCTTAAGTCCATTACTTGGGCATGAGCTGTTCTGAAAAGGGCTGGTATTTTCTTTGCCTTCTGGCTGTAATTTTCTCATCCAGTCACAGTCCACAACCCTAGGGTTCACCAGCGTGTTTAACAAAGCAAAGTGAATAATTCATAATTGCCGATTTATCTGATGAATTTGGAGTTCTCCTCTGTTGACAGAGCAGCCGTGAACTCACCGTGATTTTTGCCACTGGAAATTATTCAGCTACAGTTCTTGCATGTCATGTGGTGTTTGAAATTTGAGCTGTGTTGCTGAAATAAGCATCTAAATCAATGGGAGCAAAACGTGTGAGCCAGATTCTGATACCTCACTCAGATATTCCCACTGCTTCAGAATCTGCTCCTAAGTGAGGACTTCTGGATTTAGTTCAGACTGACTTGCTATCCTTTGCAGCAGGAGGTGTCTCTTTAAAAATCACAATCAGCATATCTCCATACTTTTACCATAATATCTTAAAACTCATTAGGGGACAGGTGATTTTTTCTACTAGACTAATATTATTCAGTGAGGCTTAGATTTTGCTATTAGACTCAGCCCTGTGTAATGACCTTCTGTGTGAACAGGTTCTAAGCCACTGTTCCTTCCCTGCTTCACACTGCCCCAGAAGGAAGTAGTCTGCTACTGCCCATTACCAGTAGCAAACTACCCCACCACACACACACACAAAGGCCCAGCTGTGTTGGCTTGTACATATGAGGGTGGGGAGAAGGACCAGAGTGACAGCTTTGCCCAGTCCATTCCCACTCACTTCCCTGTTACCTGCTTCGATGAGGAATCTCAGGCTAGGTCTACACTACCCGCCTGAATCAGCGGGTAGAAATCGACCTCTCGGGGATCGATTTATCGCGTCCCATGGGGACGCGACAATCGATCCCCGAATCGACGCTCTTACTCCACCAGCGGAGGTGGGAGTAAGCGCCGTCGACAGGAAGCCGCAGAAGTCGATTTTGCCGCCGTCCTCACAGCGGGGTAAGTCGGCTGCGATACGTCGAATTCAGCTACGCTATTCACGTAGCTGAATTTGCGTATCTTAAATCGACTCCCCCCTGTAGTGTAGATGTACCCTCAGAGTCTAAGGAGTGGTGGCCCCATGGAGCCTGCTTGTAACATCCCCATACTTGGATTCATGATCTAGACTGATTCCTCCATATGTCCCTATGCAGCTGCATGCAGCCAGGCTGTATTTTGGCTCTGAATAGCTCTGTTCATCTGCTGAGACACAAATCTCAACTTTGTAGACTGAGACTGTTTCTAATTAGGGCTGAGCAGGTGTGCCAGTCTTTCAATCCATCCCCACATAAAGCCAAAACACACTTTGTTTCCATCTAACAAACCAGCACCCAGAGAGTGTACTCTGCTCATTTAATGTCTGATACTTGCTCCCACATTAATTGTTCAAAAAACGAAGAATCGGGTGATATTAACTGGGGCATTAAAGAATGATATTAAAGTTGTAATAGATCATGGATCAAGATTCCATCTTGTAGAACAACTCAAGCATAAAATGAAATGAATATAGACAATAGAGGGTTCTCCTATTGAAATTTTCTCCCCTTCATTATTTTAATGTATGTATTGACTGATACAGGCTAGGTGCAAGGTATGCAAAAGAAGATTTGAACACACATGGTAAAAGCTACCCTAATAACAGCTTTCTAATGGTCACTGCTGTGCCGTCCACATGCCTCAACAGAGCAAAAATTAATGTCGAAAGAACCAAATTAAGAGTTTGGCCTGCTGGCTCTTACTCACCTGACTAGACATGACAGAAAAATTAAATATTTCCAAAACAAACAATCAACCAACCAAATATTAAACCGAAATCAAGCCTTACTCCAAACCTGGGCTCAGGAGGCACACCCAGGGGAGTGGATTTCAAAAGTGTCTGGTGGTTTTTTTGGAGGGGGGTGGGGACGGGACTCAACAGAGGAAGCCCTGCTGCCAGTATTAGAAAATTTCACCCTACACCCAGATCTAAATAGAATTCCAGCCAATGCAATCCTTCCCCCCTTCCCCCCCCCCCGCCCCCGCAGGCAATAGCCAGTCTCTCAGATAACGAGGTCTCACATTGGTGAGGGCTTTGAAAAATCCTTCCTTAGATTGCACGCTCTTCGGGGGGAGAGACTGTCTTTTCAATAGCGTGTGTGTGTTCACTATTAAGCAAATGGGGCCCTGGTTCTTGATGGGACCTCTATGTGCTACCATGATACAAATAAATGATAATAATTGCCGACACCTTGACTCGCACTCACAAGTGAGTGGGAAACCAGAGCACAGCTCTGAGCAATGATGTTTGAGGGGTAAATGAGGAAGTTTCAAGCACTTCACCTTCAGCTTCTTTAGCATCCTTTGTCACATGGCTGGAGATGTGCCAGAATGCTCAGTATATTGTGCACACTAGCTGCCTCTTTGTTTGAACTTGAGAATACATTTTGAAGGCTGAGGAAAAATGGGTAGTTCAACAGCAGACGCTCTACCTGAGCCTCTCTTTCACTGAAGTAAGTGGGGCTGCACCAGTTTTAATGCAGAGATGAATCTGGCCCATTAGCTGTAAAATATTGTATTAGCTGATCCCAGACTCAGGGGAGATCTCAGTAATAGTTTCAAAAATGCTTTTCTTAACTTTGGGATTTATTTCCTCATGCCCTTCCCCCCCACCCTGCTGAGTCATCGCTCTGCATTGTTACTTGCCACATGTGGGATTTTCATGTGCCCTATCAGTGTATAGTTACATGCTACATCATAATGAAACAAATACATACAAACAACCCTTAGCAGTTATACCGTGCTTTCCAGCTCCAAAGGTCTCTGCAAACATTAACCAATTAATCACCGATTGGTTAATTCATTGATTTTTGGGGGGAACAGGGTCTTCTTAATATAGTCCTTTAAAAATAAACAGGTTAATTTAAACATCATTACTCACAAATGGTTTGGGGTTGGAGTTTCTTCAAACCCTGCTGGTTACATCTGAGCTGCATTGGCCATAAAGGAGGCACGTTTCCAGATGTTAGCAATCCTGGGAAAGGAATGTGCATCTCCTCTCTTGGGTTGAGTTATCCAGCCAAATCCCCTTCTTCTTCTGCTTTATAAACACTTTGTCTTTATCCTGCTCTTTATCTGTGCTCACTTGCCTCTATCTTTTTACTGTTTGACTCCTTAGCCTCAATATTTTTTTCTTTTGCCTTTTACTCTCGGCAGGATATCTGCATCTCATATTTCGTCTCTCACTGAAGTCTGACATCTCTACAGTGCTTAATAACACAAGAGAATTCTCTGGACTCCAGTTTCCATCCTGTTGTCCTCCAACACAGTATGTCTGTAAACAGAGAAGTTGAAGGGCAACCCAGCCTAGTGATCTCCAGTACAGACCGTTTTAAATTATAGATGTATTGTGTCCCTGAACCAAACTGACCCTTCTGAGGTTAAACCAACACTAAGTACAGATTTTCTATGTGCAGCTCAAGATTAAAATAATAACTAACTAACAACAGAGTACCTAGATTGTGGGAAAGAACAGGAAATTGTCAGAAATGGTGCCTATGTTGGGCTAGATTCTGGGATGCATTTCCTAAAAGGTGCATTTCCTAAAAGGTGCAGCCCCTGGAGGTAGATTGTAAGCTCCTTGGTGCATAGACCATTTATTTGTTCTGTGCCTAGCATAGTGGGGTCCTGGCCCATGACTGGGATTTGCAGGCACTATGGTAATACAAACAAATAATAATAGGGGCAAACTACTACTGGGGTAAAGTGAGTAGTATCTTCCTTTCTGAACAGCCACTGATTTTAGTGGGACTGCTCAGAGAGTAAGGGAGTGTGCACTATGAGTAAGTATGGCAAAATTGGGTCAGATATTCTCTTTCTCTCATACACACATGCACTATTTCCAGCGGTGGCTTGCACAACCAAGGTTGTGATGGGCTGTGTAAGCCTGCGTGGCCGTCCCTCCTGGTCTGTCTCTGAGGGAGGCCACGCCTCCTCACTGTTGGGCCCTTAGCACTGCAAGTAAGTAGTGGGGAATTAGCAGTCTTTAGAGCTCAGTCCGCTTGATCCAGGCTGGGCAACAGCGAGTCTATGAACCCCAGCCCTTAGTCAGGGTGCGGCAGCGAGCAGTTACGGGTCCTGGCCTGCAATCAGGACAGAGTAACACTGTCTATAAGCCCAGGCCTCCGTCAGGGTGGGGCAGCAAGCAGTTAGGGGCTCAGGCCGGGCTGAGCACCCAGCAGTCTAGGGCTCAGGCAGAGATGAGGACCAAACACAGGCCTTCTGGCCTAATCCAGGGAGGCTGACACCCCAGGAGTGGAGTGGCAGGGGGTAGAGGGACCTGGGCCCACGCTACTCCACTGGGTCCCAGCCCCAGGCCCTAATAGAGGTGGAATGGTCCGCCACTGGATCAGCAGGGATCCACCTGCAATATGCTGACCTAGTATCAGGCTAAGGCCCAATCAAACTGTTGTCTAGTTTGCTCTGGGCTACTTCCTACCTCCCCGGGGTTTGGTACCTCTGTACAGTAGCGATCCTCCGTCTCCCCGGGATCAATGGTCACTAGTAGCCCCAGCCACTCATCGGTGTCTCTGTTGGCGGCAGCCCTGGGAGCTCTGGCCAGTCCTCCGGCGGTAGCCCCAGCAGCTCCTCAGCATCTCGGTTGAGTGGCAGCCCTGGAAGCTCTGGCCAGTCCTCAGGTGGCAGCCCCAGAAGCTCTTCCTCGACATCCCTCTCCAGCAGTTAGGGGAGAAGCGTCTGTCTCCCGCAGTAGCTCCATCCCACCTGAGCTGCAGGGCCCGGTTTTTGTACTTTTGCTTCCTGTCCCACCCCTCAGCTTCCAGCATGGTGGGTGTGGCTTTCCTAGCTCTGCAGCCCAAGGGGTGGGTTGTGGTCCCTCCTGGTGTCTCTGTCTCTGAGGGAGGCCACACGTCCTCTCTACAGGCCTGAATGAAAACTTCTGGATCCAAACACCATGAACTTTGCAGAAGTTTGGAATCACATCTTTGTGTCTCAGGCCACAGGCGCCGACTTTCCAAACTGCCGGGGGGGGGGGGGGGGGGGCTTCAACCCCCGGCTCCGATCCACGAGGCATTTTCCAAATACTCAGGAAGGCACAGCCACTGTCCCAAAGAGAACACAATCTGTTGTACACAGACAAAAGCTATGCCTATAAAGGCTAGGTCTAGTCTGTGCGTCTCAGGGTCAAAATAATAATAAATCGTTTGAATTGTGGAGAAATGGAATTTAGCTTTTAATGTTAAACACAGTAACATTACAAACACAGAAACATATCTAATAAACTGTGTGCCTACCACTGCCCTGATCACTCATCCTGTATGTGACATCCCTTTCCATGAGCCTTTGGCTACATCTACACTATGAGCTTGGGGTGTTCATGTGAACATACTAGTGCTAGCTCTCATTGAACTAGCAGGAGCATAAACAGCAATGTAGCTGTCGTAGCATGGATAGCAGCAGCAGAAGCATGGATGAGCCAGGCGGAATACCTATCCAATGGTTTCAGGTGAGTTTGTACCTGCCTGGCTCATCAGTGCCTCTGCTGCCACCACCGATACTACTTGACCTACAGTGCTATCTAAAACACCCAAAACTCTACATTCCCTTTTTCCACCCTCCCTCACAGTTCAAGTGATTTAATATTATTTTGATACCAGGATGCACAAAATAGGTTTTTAATTAGCAAATGGATAACCTCAAACTAAGGGTTCCATTGGGCCTGGGTTGGGTACTTTTTGGGTACTCCATCAGAAATGTGGTTAGAGTTGCCCTTTGGACAGAATCCTGGAGGAATTCAGAAACTGCAAAGAGCTAACAGGGTAGAGGGAGAACAAACATTAAGCTATGAGGGCCAATAGCATTTTCTGCCCCTTGGGTATTATAGCTAGAAAAGGATGAACGTATTTTTTTCCTCTGCTGAACAGTTCTGGATTATATACATACATGCACACAGCTGATTGCAACCATAGCAGCTGTGTTTTATTTTGTCAGTTCCAGTTTCCACATTATCAACATTTAGCTTCATTTTGCTTCACATGCAAGATGTTACTTTTAATGTTCTCTTTTTCTCTCTCTCAAACAGATGTTAAAATGTTAAGAGACGTCCCTCTGAAACTGCGACAGTAATTGCAGTGTATTCCGTTAGTCATACAGATGAGTCAAACCCACCACAGTAGTAATTTGTGCTTTGTGCAAGTTGTTTTTCCCCCATACAGTATTCTTTTAATGTAGCATCCCTGGTATAGAGCATCAAAGAGAAATAGCCTGTCACAAGCTGAAAAGGAAAGATCTTAAGGAGAGATGTAGAGCGAGGAATGACTCAGTTGAAGCTAAAGATGGCTTGCCTGTCCCTGGGGATCTTTCTAGTTTTAATATTTGGGTTTATTTGTATTTCTGTTTATGTTTTTATGGGCTTTTTAATGTTGCAGGGATCTGGTTTCCTCATGGAATTTCAATTCCTGGTTCACAGAATTATAATGAGCATCTCGACTTCATGGGTTTTGGCCCCATAAATGGTTCACTAAATAAAATAATAATAATAATATATGGAGATATACCTATCTCATAGAACTGGAAGGGACCCCAAAAGGTCATTGAGTCCAGCCCCCTGCCTTCACTAGCAGGACCAAGTGCATTAAAAAGTCAGTGAAAAGCGTGAACACAAATACAAATAGAAGGATAGCTGACTTTATTTGGGTTTGCCCAAGTACCACTATTTTTGGTGTTGTTTGAATGCACGGCTATAGTTTATAGAACTGGTCAGGAATTTTTTGGAAAAATGTTTTTTGTCTGAAAATCCAGATTCACTGAAACCAAAACTTTTCACAGAAACATATCAGTTTTGACAAAATTTTTGTCGCTCAGGTCCAAGATGGAATTTCTGGTCAAAAAAAGAGAGAGAGATCCATCCCACAATAGTCAATAGCTCAGTGGTTAGGGCCCTCAGATCCCAGGTGAGGGCACTAATCATGGGCTGTTAGCTATTCTGGAGTGACTCTCTCACACTCTCTTGCCTTCATTTTTCAGGAAATTTTTGAGAGGTCTTGGTTGCATTCCAATGCAGAATGGGAAACATTTTTGAAATTCCAAAACCATTTCCCATCCAACTCTGATAGTGAGATCAGAAACTGGGAGGGAAAAAAGGTCCTCTCAACACTAATTCCTTGTATCTCCCTCGAAACATGGTAGGATCTTTCATGGAGAAAGGAGGAAAAGCAGGTCAAAGAATTCCAGGGACTTGGCACAGCACAATGAAATAGCAAACCCCCAACTGCAAAGAATTGCAGAGAAAGTTTAGACAGGAGGCAGAGAGTGATAGAGCAGGAGGATATGAACTCAGGACAGTGGACTGAGTCTCTAAGATATTACCTTGTCACTTAATAGGAAAAGGTCCTGGATCCAATTCCATCCAGTACCGAAGCTCTCTGGAAGTCTGGGACAGTGTCTCTTGAGCTGCTTTAGATACCTGTGAGAAAATAACATAAATGAAGGGGCTCTGAAGACACCCTCTACTTGCAGGTTATGTGAGGAGGCCTCCTTTGCTTCAGTCCTTCCAGTGCTCCACCCTCTGCAGAATGCATATGGCAAGAGTGGGGAACCAAACAACTCAAAAGAGGACTTGATGACATATGGGCAATAGGTGGCTTAGAAATGGGGCCTTTTCTTTTTGTGCAGTTCTCCCTTCATTGTTGAGATACTCCCCATGAGTTAAGAGAGGACAAGGGAGAAGGCAAAGCAGAAACATGTATGTGAGAAGTACTTTGTTCCCTGCAGCGTACGCAGATAATTACTAGACTTCCCCGGAAGTGGAGAGGAGATGAGGAAAGGGATGTTTTTCAGCACAATTCCCTCCCTTCTATTAAAAAAAAAAAAAGAAGCTAGAATCAGAGAGAAAGTCTGTAGCACCTCTTTGATCACTGGATTAGGTCTGATGTATGGATCTCCTAAGAACTGCAACGTGTACTCTGGGTAAAGAATCTCACAATGACTATTGATTTGACAGCTCTGACAGTGGGTTCTGCCTCAGTGTGGCTAAGGAGATATTGCAATTATCACTTCAAGGAAAAAGAGCAGAACTTCTAACAGAACTGTGACAGGTAAACAGAATTTGAAAAAGGGGGTGAGGATGTTACAGCAGCAGGAATCATGAGGTTCAGCTGTGATTACAACAGGGGAACACAGGAAGCTTTGGGATGTGAATTCAGACACTTTTCACAGGGTAAGAGGCCTTGAGTCTGGCCAGCGCTTAGGTGACAGACTGCCAAGGAAAATCCAAGGCTTCTGTTCTAGTGATTCATCAGGTCACCCCTTGGTTCAGTACTTAGTCAGAGCAAAGCCCCTGTTGCTGGGAGAACTAAGCTTCTGGAAGTGCCATCTTTTAGACTAGACAACAAATAAAGGGCATTGACTTTTGTGTGTTCCTGTGCTAGGAGAAACCACATGCTTCCAGTATATTTGTGAGGTTAGAGAAAATGACAAGAAGAATAAGAGAAAAAGCCCATGAGAGAAAGAGAGAGAATACAGTGTGTTTTTTCTCCTATGTTACAGGCTGCAGCCACTCTGAGAACAAAATGGCTGCCAGACTCTGCACACAGGGAGAGTTCTCAGAAAGTTCAAGGTGTGTGCAGTACACACACAAAAAAAGACATTGCAATTTTATAGCTACATACAGCATGCTGGTTACTTATGGCTATCTAAAGATCCTATGCCACTTTTTGCACAAGTAGGAGTGATAGCCCTAATGTCCAGGCTAAAATCCAGTTTGGGTAATCACATTCCATCTGCAGGTGTGCTATTCTCCTTCATCTCTTCTAAACCTGTTGCATGACATCACTGCATGTTTTAAAATGCTTGGGCCTAGATTTTTAGAGGTATTTAGGTGTTCCTGTGCTCAGAGTTGCAATGCCTAAATACCTTTAAAAGTCTGGGCCTATATTAGCCCCTTTCCACTACTGAGGTTGCTGATGTTATTCCTGTGTGTATATAGAGATAACTCTTGCAGACTTTACACGTTACTCAATAAGGACTGCAGTTTTGACTGAACAAGGACTGCTCTGTCATGCCATGAACATGCTGGGAGTTGAAGGCACCCACTACATCCCAGGGGATGCTCAGTACCTGAGACGATAGACTCCATAGCTTCCAACATGCCCTGGGATCTTTCATAACAACAAGCGTTACACACTGTCAATGTAAAAATGTTCAGCCCCCGGCTCTCCAGTCATCCTGCACTCTCAGGGCCGTTTTTACCGCCACTACAGAAAGGTACCCATTCTAACAGATTCCTCTTTAGCGGCTTTGAGTGCCGAACCTTGCTTTGCAACCCTCGTATCTGATGTCGATGCTACACAGCTCAAAGAATTTTCAACTTTGTCAGCTTAACAAAAAACAGGAGTACAAACATCCTGGCAGCAACGGCGAACTCCTGAGCCCTCTAGAGGAATTGTCTTCAAAGGGGTTCTCACCCCAAAAGCTCTGAATTTCCTGAACGAAGACTCCTTCATGTAAAACAATGACATCCTCTCTTTTGCCTTTCAGAGGAGCTGCAAGTTCTACACCTACAACTTACCAGGGAGCCTGGGTTAATGGATAATTAAAAATGATTCACAGTCAGATTTTTTTTTCTGTATTTGCAGCTCAGGAGTAAAATGTTCAAGAGGAAAAATCCCCAGACGTTTTGGACATGCAGGGAAAACGAACCCTAAGTTTATTTTTAATGTATTATCCTAACAATAAACCACCCCAAACTCTGTGAGTGAAATCGTAGCCCCATTGAAGTCAATGGCTAATGTCTCACTGAGTGCAAAGAGCCCAGGATTTTGCCCAGAGTATCTCAGCCCACCCCCTCCTTGAGCAGCACTGTCAATAACCCTGAAACAGTTTATTTTCTACAGGGAATTTGTGCTCATCAGAGTCATCCGCCACAGAATTTACAGAAAGCAAAAGAAGCCGTTGTGCCCTAAAGGCTGTTTGAGGCTTTGATTTTAAAGCTAAGACTGGGGCGAGCACAGCGGTAGCGGCTGCATGCCATCCCTGCCCTCAAAGTTACACTTCAGGGGGATTTTGTCTTGTCTGTTGCATAACTAAAGAGCACCGTAAAACATGATCATTTCCAGAAAACCAAGAGGTTCCTTTCATTAAAGCGGGTGAATCCGCTCATCTGCCTCAGGATTCAAGTAAGATGCAGGATCCAAAAGTCTCTGCTGTGTACCAGGGAACAGCCCTTTGCTTTGCAGAGCTTTCTGGAAAGGGACCCCCCCTTTATCCCCCAACACTCATGAGAGTTCCTCCTCCCCTTAATTCACCTACTGTTCATTTGCACCACCTCCCACAGCCAAGCTGAGAAAATCCTTTCTTCCTCCAGCCTCTTATTATCTATTCTCAGCTCCATTTTCTCTCCTTTTAAAATATATGTATTAATGGAGGATTTTTTTAAATCCCTCTTTTCCATGGATTGCTCCATGCAAACCTTCATGCACATGATCACTCCTATGAGGCAATCCCATAAGGAGTCAGTTGGGATTACTGAGTTTTTGGGGTTACTCACCTGAGTAACCATTGCAGGATCAGGCCCCTACTGGATGAATTTTGCAGTGCAAAATGTCAGGCATTAGAATCTAGGTCTGCACTAAGGTCGGTGTCCTCCAAACCCCCACCTGAATCTTCTCAATTAGCCCCAAAAGGATTCATTTTCACATATTGTGTTATTTTACCCATTGGTTCCCATCACTTGGCCAACAGGAGGGAGATAGGTGCAAACCTCTGCCATCTTGGCTCCTTTCCAGGACTCCAGGTGACTGCCCTTTCTACATAGCTGCCAGTAATCCAAGCCTGGTCAAGAAGAGCTTCAACAGCTCCCTGAGGTTCTCACCTTCCAGACCCCAGGGCAATGCTGGTCACTCCTGTGGTTGACTTTCCACTGGCTGCACTTCACAGCATCCTGCTTCCCCTTCGTTGTTTTATGAAATCAATCTGCTGGAATCATGTCAGGGCCAAATTGAGTGGAGATGTGTAAGGGAGTTATCTACCCCCATGTGGCACCAATGTAGTTCAACCAGTACAAACGCCTTGTGTGGGCACTCTGATTCTGGCTTCGGAGTGGTTTATTTTGGTTTAGCTTAAACCTGTTCCTAATTTACTTAAACGGAACCAAAAAAGAGTTTAAACCAAAATAAGAGTTTAAAATTGCCCCTTTATTTAAACCAGTGCAAGTCTGGTGTGAACACCTTGATTATAGATTGATGAGGGCATCTCAGGGTAAGGGAGCCTGACTGGTGTAATTTACATGCTGAGGTACTGGAAGGAGGTGAGAGTTAAAGCTGGGGGTGGATGGGGAGATGCTACTTTAATATGTACCTGCTTGTACCCTCCTGCCAGGCTTGCTACATCCCTCTCCTGTGTCCCATTGGCATGTTACTCCAGCTTAGACTCCATTACACCCACATGCTGACATGTAACTTACACCACCTGGCTCCTCACCTCTGAATTTGGCCCTGCGGAGCGAGTTCTGCTCTCAGTTATAGAGCTGCAGCCCCTAATGAAGTCAATGGGGGCTGCAGCCAAGCAGCATTTGGCCCTTAGAGTGTAATAATACCTAATTCTCACCATAGATCTCAAAGTGCCCTACAAGCCATTTAGGACTAGATAAACCCAGGACAAGGAGCAGAAAAATTAAGAACAGGACACTGGGCTGTTAGTTGTCAGTTCCAGTCTCTCAGACTGAACGTTGTTAATCAAGATATTGGACCAAAGGAAAAAGCTGTCTCATACTTGGCAGAATAGCTCGTCTTCATCCCCCTCTGTTCTGTGTCTAACAGGGTCATAATAATTTGACCCAGAATGGATTGTGATTTTATCATTAATCATTATTATTATTAACATTTCCAGAGCTGACAGTACTCAGATTCTGCACCCACAGAAATTCAGATGCTGAGTTTCTAATCTAGGAATATCCTCAGGGTGCTAAGGCAAGCATGGAATCATGCGGAACAACAGCCCGGCTAGGAAAACATGGTTGCCTGTTTCAGCTGCAGTTTGCTGATGCTCCGGCCCTCCCCGTCCAAAAAGGGGAAACGTTTTTCAGAGACAGTTATACACAGCCAGTGTTTTAACACTGTTAGAGAATACATGCATGAGCCTGACTGATTGTACCTATGAATGCATTTCCCAGCTTTACTAATTAGAATAATTATCTTATATTTAAAACAGCACCTTACATTCCCAAGGATCTTAAAGCAAACTGTGTATGTAAAGGACACACTCCATTTACCAATGAGGTACAGCTGCTAGTGGGGTGGGAAAGTAATAGCTTTACTTTTAGTAAACAACAGACATGAGCAATACAAACATGTAGGACAGGAAGTGAAGAACATGATGTGCAATAGAAAATGTAAGTGTAATTAATAGTAAGCAGCCAGATATTAATCACTGAAACTGGAACTTACTCAGGGGGATACTGGAGTGAATACGCCTACTTTTGCCAAAAGTACCATGGGAAGTCTTTGATAACAAGAGAGGCAGTGTTTGTACAGCCCTTGGCACAGTGGGGCCCGTAGGTGCTTCAGGAATTCAAATCTTAAGAATGAGAGGCAGGATCAGGACCTCCATTTACGTGGCCTCCAGCAGAACAGCACTCCCTTATACCATACAGAGCCCTTAGTTAAGCATTAACTCAGAGGAAACAGTGCCTCCAACTGAATCACAAATACCAGAGATTTTCCTTGATGGTCTCCCATCCAAGTTCTAATCAGATCCACTATTGCTTCAGCTTGTAAGATCTGGCTACCTTCCAGCCACATAGCTGTATGGCTGACACCCCTGAAAAAGCTGCTGGGGCATTTTGATGCTTGTTTTGCTGTTTGTTTGTTTTTTTTCTTGCTTTTTGTTGTGGTTTGGATTGGTTTTGGTTTTGAGGGTTTTCCTAGTTATTGGTTTCACGCGTTACAGAGAGCAAAACTTTCAATTTGGGTCAATCATTACCTGGGCTAGAGAATGTAACATCCAGAAATCTAAACCTAGATTAGCAGGCAATATTTTTTTAACCTTGTCACCTTGTGTCAAAGGATAATGTGTTTCCCTTCACAAGTGCAGCCTCTTCCACTGCTGTAGGCTGGGATGGAAACTGCGAGGATATAAAATCTTCTATTGCTAGAAGCCGGGAGTGAGTCGCAAAAGACTGGTTGAGGATCAGGGATATTTCTCAACAAGTGAGGTTGATTTCTTAACAGATCGAAAGCCTGGCACTCAGGATACAGGAAATAATGAGTTGTGCTGAGTGCCCCACATTTTAAAATGCTGGTAAATTGTCTCTCTCTCACACACGCAAGCACACACCTCCTCCTTCTTACCATTGGAACATAAGAATGAACAAAGATAAGGCACAAAATTAATCCCACCAATCACATCTGATATGTTTAAAATCTATTTTCCCATAAGGAAATGTGAGAAGGATGGGAAATGAACGAGAGGCTATAAATAAAAGATTTTATCCAGCAGATTAATATTTAAAATGTGTTTGATATTCTTCCTAATTAGTCGAGGTGCGCAAATATTACAAAAGCATTTCAACAAAGAGTTGCTCAAATTTTAAAAAACTATACACTTTGGCTGCATTTGCGCCCCCTTTGTATTTGCCTTCTGTGAGGTTGCAGAAAGTGGCTTCTGGGCTTGCACAAAAATGGTCACACTTAGCAGTAGAGCAAAGTGCGATGACAAAGTTATTCTGATATTGACATTAGGCTAGAATGCTAAAACACACTGATTAAGATGATGATATGACAGGGACTCATCAATACAGCTTCTCCAAGGAAAAATCATGCATCTTCAAACTATTACATCTCTTTGAGAGATATCAGCAAGGGTATGAATAAGTGAGAGCCAGACGATATAACCTATTTATCTCAAAGCTCTTGTTAGAATCCCAGAAACAGCGTTCACTATAAGTGTACTCTACTGTATGGGCAGTAGGATACATATTTAGAACTCTTCCTGTTCATAGAACATTCAGATTTTTGTTATGAACCTATCCACCAGTATATTCAGTTTTACAAAAGGGACTTGAATTGTATTCAGAGACATCTCAGAATGATCACAAATGTTGAAAAGTGACATCTAGTGGTTACAGCACAGCAGGAATGGGCAGACACAATTCATGGGGGGGCCATGTGGGGTCATGTGCCCTCCAGATTTTTTGGCTGCGCCACTCCAACTCAGACAGGCTGGAGGCCCAGTGAAGTGAGTGTGGGGTAGAGGTGGTGCTCCCTCCCCAAGCCCTGCCACGTGGGAACAGCCCAAGCTGCCTGATATCGCTGCTCACCCCCTCAAATTTTCCTCCACACCCCTCTCAGGGGACACACCCCACAGCTTGAAAATCTCTGTGGTGTGGTCACATGCCTCCCCAAAACCTCTAAATTGGGCCCCCACACTATGAACAGTTGCATGTCACCTGCAACCACGGGGGTGAGAAACCTACCTTAAAAGCAATTTTAAGCATGCTGAGATTCTATTGTAATTACATGGTAGCAAGAGACAGGACCCTAACATGGGCTTATGGTGTCTATGCATTAATTCAGCCCTTTCTATGAGCACTATAGGTTTGCCTGCGGAAACCACACATTTCTAAGTCTCTTACATTCACTTTTTAAAAGAGTTGATTTAGGATAAAAGAGTTGAACCAACCTATGAGCCGAGTGGTCTTTACTCGTATCATAACCCCTAGCACAAAATACCTGACAACTCTCACACATTGAAACTTCAGTATCACAATAGTTAAAGGGAGCTAAGTTGTTGTTGTGTTGGAGTAACACAACAGGGAGAGCAGTTATCGGTGGATAATTCCAACCCCACATACAGTCAAGTGTGACTAATCTCTAAAGATGTGATTATCTCCTGGGCAGCTCACCCCAGAGGATCTTGTTTCTGTTATGGAAAATTTGTGGAGGGAAAAAAGGTATATTTGGAGTGAGGGGCTGGGGAGGCAAGGAGAATGAGTTCAAATACACCTCTACCCCAATATAACACAACCCGATATAACCCGAATTTGGATATAACCCAGTAAAGCAGTGCTCCGGGGGGCAGGGCTGCGCACTCTGGCGGATCAAAGCAAGTTCGATATAATGCGGTTTCACCTATAACGCGGTAAGATTTTTTGGCTCCCGAGGACAGCGTTATATCGGGGTAGAGGTGTACACCCCTAGTTTCCTCTTTCCTTCAGCGGTGGCTTCTTGCCCATGACCTTTGCTAATTTAGCATATTTCCAACAATAACTTCTCCTAATTCCTATAACTGGGGTTTCTTTAATTCTGCCTCCAAAGGCTACAAAACCCACAAAAGAAAAGGAGCCCACTTCAAGATACTCATGTATATTACTGTAACCGCCGGACATAGGCTTAAAATATGTACCATTTGCTGCATCTGAATCATGGGTTCCCTTAAATTTCCATTTTAAAATCCCAGGTCAAACCATATGCTCCACTGAACATTTGCCCTCACCCCACCCCGGCCCACCCTCTGTCAAAAGGCCTTGTCGTTATTGTTTTTATATTTTAATTTTTTGTTTGTTTCTCACCCTCGGGATAGACTATCCCAAACTGCCCTTCTGCCTCAGATTGTATGGGGTAGCTGCAACAAGCTACCCTTGTGATATTTAATTATCATGCCACGGTCAAGCATATTTGCCTAGTGGGCTCTTCTCTGCAACAAAGTCATAATATAGCTGAAAAAATTGCCGCATGCAGGTTTCAGATTCGAGAGCCAAAGAGCGTAATTTCCTGTGTGACTCAGCTGTGACCACATGACAAAAGGCTAGTATGAGATCCCCTCATTACAGCAGCATTAACTTCTACTCTGAAAGGAGGTGGACAAGTGCCATTGGTTGAAAAGCTTGCTCCATTTAGCATGCAAAATTTTTAACCCTTTCAGCACTTCAGAGGGGAAAACTAACCATTTTGACATCCAGGCAGATGCATGTGACAGGCCACAATGTATCATCTCTCCCTGTCAACATGCTTCCACTGCTATGGAAGTCTCACCAGTCTAGCTCCCTCCTGAAACCTGATCCTCTTTCTTCTGTTCCATGCATTGTACTACAATGAAATGTGGGCTTCTAGACTTCTGCTGCCATCATCGGCATTGGTTGCCATTTGACAGACATCTGTACATAACCTCTGCCACAGAAATTATTAAAAACCTGCCAAAGAAGCATTACTATCAATTAAAAAATTAGACGTGCCAAATAGTTCTGCCAAAGATAAGGGCTATACCACAATGTGCTAGATTCATCCCTGGAATAACTCCATTATATTCAGTGAAGTCACACCCAGAGATGAATTTGACCAAATAAGACCATTTTTCCTTTCAGATACACTGTTAGAACTCCACTGACAAAGTACTGAGCGAGAGGCCCAACACAGGGGGACAGTACTTGATGATCCAGGATTCCATTGCTGGCATGGTAGTAAGGACATCTAAAAGTACAGTGGGGGTCCTCCTGGTAAGTGAGGATGCAGGCATTTAGTTAAGCACGCTCCCTCTAGAGAGCATTAGAAATAGCAGATTGTTTTCAGAGATACTGCCCTGCAACTCTTGTAATTTACAGCCGGATCCACCTCCCATTGAAGTCAATAGGAGTCTTTCCATTAACTTCAGTGAGTATTCCATCAGCCACTGAAGTAGGATTAAATATACTTACACAGTCCGTACCAAAGTGGATGTGTTTTTGATGGGCTTTGGATCTGGCCCTTAGTTACCAAAGTGACTCTGGTTTCAATATAGATGAGGGATATATGTATTTGGTCTAATTGTCTTGGCATTGCTCAGCAATACACTTTAGGACTAACGCCTTAAGACATGGAGAGGCAGCTTGCATTCTCCTTTTAGTGACCAGTGAGATTTGAAGTTCTCCTGTCTTGGATCTATTGGCTTTCACTCTGCTGTGCCACATATTCCCTAACACTGTGTCAGCTACTGGGGCCACAGTTCAGAAGACTATTGAAGCACATGCTTAAATCACACTGAATTAGTGAAAGTTAAGGATGTGCTTAAGTGCTGCGCTGAATGGGGATGCAGTCCTAAATCAGGGTCTAGATTCTCAGATATTGCTCTGCAATTTATTTTTTCTGGCAGCATAGAACTACTGCATGTTTTTTCGATCTCTACTCTTCTAAGTACCTCTGGATACATTTCTCTCTAATCTTTTCCAGTGATTCTTGCTCCTCTTTAAAAGCCTCCCTTTTATCTTCTCCCCGTCTCCCTCTCCCCCCGCCCCTCCACTTTTGGAAAAGGAGAACAGGATAAATTCCTTTAATCTGACAAAGATATCTGGCAGAGCGGCTTTTCACACAGAAAATTAATAGTAAATGATCAGATTAATGTAAAATGTTTTAATATTGAGAGTATGAAATAGCTTCTCTAGCGGTGCATGGTTTGCAGTGAAATACAACAGTTTAAATGTTTGATTTTTCATTTTATATGTGAGGTTTATTTGCCCATGCAAGTCAAATAAATATAATTAGCAAAATGAACTCCTTTGGAGTAGATTTCTGTTCTGAAATATACTAGTAGTGTTCTACATGAAATCAAATATTTTAACATCCACTTGTGTTTATTTGTGAAGGAATACACTGCAAAGGAAGGAAGGAAGGAGGGGAATGTGGCATATATAGAAAGCAATAATTTAAAGGCTTCATGTTTAGGGACCAATTAATTATCAAAACCTCCAGATTTGGAAAGGAAGATATTTAATCTCCTCTAATCCCTTGTGACTCAGACCTTTGACCTCAAAGTCATGACCTTTGGCTTCACACCTTGCCTCCCTTAGGACCTGACTAAATATAAGACCATTGTTTTGTAAACAATACTTTCATAAATCTTTTTAAGTGTTATACAGAAATACAGAATAGCTTTGTTGTCAGTCTTCTCACAAGATTGCTTCTTTCTAAGATAGACAGTTGAAGGAAGTGGATTTTACCATTCTGGTTTACACAAAAGCCACAAACACACTGTAAATGCTACCATGGTAACTGAAAAAGAATGGCCTAAAAGATTGCATTACACAGACAAGAGCCTAACCAAACATGGACCATTCCTGTATTTTTTAATTCAGTCTTTAAAGTTGATTCTCAATCTAATTCAGCAACCGTAGAATTTGGAAGGTGATTACATGGTGCTGCATATACCTTGCTTGCTGCATGCTACCAACTAAATTATGGACATCTATTTTAATTATTAGTATTATTTCTCACCTACATAATTTGAAGTTGACACTACCTTGTGCAAAATGGAAACTGGTTACAGTTCAGCGGGAGTTGCTGAATATTCTATAGCCAGCCCTCTGCCTGCTTTCTGCATATTGTACCAAATAGCTGATGTCATTTCTTCACATGAAAGTCTTTGATAGATGATCATACATAGTGGAAAGCACAGAAAAAAATACAGCATGCATCTTCAGAAGGCATTTGTAACTTTATTTTATCATTTCTAAAATAATGAAAGGTAGTTTGATGTGTTTCATTTCCCACATATGACTTTCTTTGGATGTTTTTGACACTGGAACAGTTATTTCCAGCCACTGAAAAGCAGATTTCATCTCAGAGGCTATGAAAGAAACTTGATCACATCTAACTCTTGACTGAATGTTTGGAAGGTGTATGAAAGGCAGGTGCCATAAACTGAACGATTTTTCCATCCAAACAGAATAATTACTAGTTGTTGTGAATCAGATAAATAAGATATCCCCAATATGTGGTTTATGATTCCCATTTATGCTCCCTCCAAATACCTTATATCATCAGTAAGACAGCAGACCATGAGGGAGCTGATATTAGCCTTACCTGCAGGCTTATATTTGAAGATGAATTACTGCATGTAGTCAAAGTATCTCTTCAGCAGGAAATACAATACCAAGCTACAAGTAACAAAAATGAGACTATTGAACGAGGGTTTCATTTAATTTATCCATGGATATTGCTATGTGCTTATATTAACCATGGGATGGAATATTTTGTATGGGTAAGATTGTGCTGGCATTAATAATTAATGTTTAGTTCATGAAAAATCCACTTCCCCACTGCTATGGGTCTACACTGCTATATGAGCAAGGGATATTTTCAGTAAACTGAAAAGTACAGAAAATTGACATTGAAATAAGTAATCATAGTGGTGATGTCTGAAGCTCTCTTCTGCTTCCAATTTTCCATAGTAAACATCCCCCTGAGAACACACATGCCTGACCCTAAACTTCCCCCATTTTTCAAGTCACTGCACTTGATGGGAACTCATCTTGCTGCTCTCTCATTGATTGCATACCCTGTAGATCTTTAGTTGTGGAACTGTTGCCAATTTAGGGTTGGTTGAATTCATCTCACTTATGGAGCTTTCCAAATATTTTTTTTTCTTGCTGCCAATCAAAGAACTCAGACTGTGTAGCAAGGCTCATGATTTTATATGCGATTCTTTAGTCTCACCAAACATGCAAATATACCGTGTTTTCTTTAGACCAAGTTGGGGCTATGGAATTGTCATTTAGGCACCTAAGCTTAAATGTAAGTTTTTTAAAGTCGTCCCCCCCCCCCCACTTTCAATTTTTTCATGCTAGTAAAAATCAATAGATTTGTGTTCCCATCTGTAAGCCACCTGACATTCTATGAATGATCAATGGAACTTACGTTGAAACTCTCAAGAAATCAGGGCTCTGGACTAACCAAGTCCAACCAAACCCACACTGTTTTAGTTTTGTGTTCTGTTGATCTGAATAATCTTTACAGATTATTATTATCAAATAATCTTTACAGATTATTATTTACATGTATGAATGTAGTCCTAATCGCCTTTGGTGAGAGCACAGAAAAAACAGTTCTGATAGATAAATAAATGCTAGCAAATGCAATACACTAGCATATGCTAACATATGGAGATCAGAAAGATGCTTTTCTTGATTTCTTAAAAATGAGGGACTTGAACTAAAGACTACCTTGCATTTCATTCATTGATATAATTAAACACTCACGTGCAATTTGCTACAGCTTAAAGCCAAATACCTGGTTTCAGAAAGATTTCATAGCCAAATGAATTGCTGAGTGTGTTCTTCAGCATAACAAATAGCAAAATATTAAATGGTCTAATAATGGAAAAACATGAAGTTCCACTGTACACTCTAACTTCCTGATGCTGTGACCACTCTCGGAGTGCCAATATCTTCTGCATATAAATGTGCAAATTTGTACGCGGTGGACAGGATCTCTGACAGCTTGGGCTCATTGCATTTTTAGCTATAATCAGTACCTGTATGAATTACTGCATGTAGTCAAAATCTCTCTTCAGCAGGAAATACAATACCAAGATACAAGTAACAAAAAAGAGAATGTTGAATGAAGGTTTAATTTACTTTATCCATGGATATTGCCATGGGCTTACATTAGCCATGGGATGGAATACTTTGTGTGACTAAGATTGTGTTGGCATTAAGTTTTGTGCCTGTTTTAAGTTTAGTCAAGAAAGCAATTTTCTTTTATTCTCAATGAAAAAAAACAGAAAAGAAGGAGGAAACATAAAACTGAGATTTTCTTTTCTTTCAAAACCACAGGCTGAACCTTATTGTCACTCCCAAGCCAAGTTTAACTTCCAAAGAAATCTTTTCAAGATGTACAAAGCATCAGAGCACAGTTTAGCTATAAGCACTACCATCTGCCACACTAGTCCTCAACCCATAATCCCTTGGTCTGGCAAAGCCTTTTACAGTGGATCATGCTGTGCCCAGTGGAGAACGAGCATTAGGTAATGAAATACGAAGAGTTTAGTGTCAAAGAAGAGCACAACAACTTAACAACTTCCATGCACGGCATCTATCCAAATGATGACTACAACATTCTCATAAGATATGAGTGATATCTCTATCCTATAACCATGTGTAGGCACCTTGTATTCAGAGAATACAAGAAGCGTGTGTGAGTGTAAACATTCCGAATGTCGCATCAGGTGGCCACCTAGGAACTTGATGGTTATTACCATGCTGCACGTAATAGCTCAGAACTTCACAGCAATATTGGGGTTAGAATTTGGATTTCCGTGATGCAAAGGTATGTTTGAGCTGATGGAGAATCTCTTTGAGCTGAAGGAGAATCTCCATGAGCTGCTAGCAGTACAGAGCCTTCTAACAGGCTGACAGTGCTTGCCTACCCTGTTTGTTGGTTTTGAACCTGGATAGGTCTGCTGAATCACTGAGGCAGGTGGCTCATTATCTCTCCTAGATATGAGGGAGGTGGGACTGGCTCTCTAGAGAAATGATTTATGGTGTGGGTGGAGCAGCCCTGAGTGGGGAACCCCACAAGCAGACAAGCCTGGAAAACTGAACTTAATGTTATATTGCGATTACTTTCTCTGTTAATGAAGTCAGACCCCAGAAAAGGGGAGGAGTTTGGAATCTACAAATTGTGTTGATTTACCTGAGAACAGATAGGGAACAGTACCTGCCCAGAGGCCTGCAACACACAGTTGAACTATTCTGATTTCATGCAATGAACACGTCATTTTTTAATACTCACAGAATGACGGCAGCATGCCAATAGTAATACTCACAATAGTCTTATGCTGAGATCAAGCAGATTCCATGAGATCTGAACGATAGAATTCTAAAATGTGTATTACTTACGCTTTTAAGATGTGAGGGTGTCCCTCAGATCCAATTTCGCTTCTCTTTCTGTGATGCTACCATGAAAAATGGAAAGTCCTCACAGCTATTGACTTTCACAGAACTATTCAGATTTACCCCAGCTGAGGTTGTGGCCCCTTGTCATTAGCGTCCATTGAGAGAGTTCCAAAAGAGGGGCATAGTGTGGCCAAAATTGAGCAAATGATAAAATAAAAATACTGTTTGAAACTACATCATACTGTCTGGTGCTTCCTGGCAGAAAAAGATTCAGAGAGTACATTGAGAAAACTCCGTTGTTTTCTTATCAAACATTGTATATGTAGACAAATAAATCCTCCATAAAGAAGAACATAGAAAATAATCAGAAGAGCAAATGTGTTTTGAGAATTACCTCTGAAAGTTTCGGTTTCCATAATGTTTCTGAACTTTCTCCTTGGAGGCTACTATTTCCCAGCTAAGAAGCAGAAAGTAAAACGAATCAGGACAAAATAGAGTATTGAAGTAAATATGGATACCCAGCACTTAGACCCCTATGTTAGGAAATGTTTTTTTTTAAAAAGAGGTTATATAGTTGTGTTTTAACTTGTATTTTATTTAGGATGTCTAAGTATTTCAGATGAGATCAATCCCTCTTTCTCTTTCTCAGGGTTCTATACTACTGCCAATCACCATAGGGACAAAGGACCTTCCATCAGGGCCGGCACTTCCATTTAGGCAACCTAGGTGGTCGCCTAGGGTGCCAGGATTTGGGAGGGCGGCATTTTGCCACCCTCGGCGGCAATTCTATGGCGGGGGGTCCTTCCACGCTCCTGGTCTTCGGCGGCAATTCTGCGGCGAGTCCTTCACTCGCTCCAGGACCTGCCGCCAAAGTGCCCCGAAGACTGGGAGCGTGGCAGGACTCCACCACCGCAGAATTGCCTCCGACAACTGGGAGCGCAGAAGGACCCCCGCCTAGGGTGCCAAAAATCCTGGCGCCGCTCCTGCCTTGCATGCAATATTGATAGCAATAGCCAGGCCCTTAGTGGACTTCATGGAGACACTGATGCTTCTCCTGTTTCAGGGTCTAAATTTTACTAGATGAACCCCTTCCTGAGAAATGGAACAACCTCCAACTTCTGAACTAATTCTCTGTTTCTTCAACTCAGGGTATGTCTACACTATGAAATTAGGTTGAATTTATAGAAGCCGGTTTTATAGAAATCGGTTGTATACAGCCGATTGTGTGTGTCCCCACATAAAATGTTCTAAGTGCATGAAGTCGGCGGACCGCGTCCATAGTACCAAGGCTAGCGTCGACTTCTGGAGTGTTGCAATATGGGTAGCTATCCCACAGTTCCCGCAGTCTCCGCCGCCCATTGGAATTCTGCGTTGAGAGCCCAATGCCTGAATGATGCAAAACAGTGTCGCGGGGGGTTCTGGGTACATGTCGTCAGGCCCCTCCCCCTCCGTCAGAGCAACAGCAGACAATCGATTCGCGCCTTTTTACCTGGGTTACCTGTGCAGACAACATACCACGCCAAGCATGGAGCCCGCTCAGCTCAGCTCACCGTCACCATATGTCATCTGGGTGCCGGCAGACGTGGTACTGCATTGCTACACAGCAGGAGCTAATTGCCTTTTGGCAGTAGACAGTGCAGTATGACTGGTAGCCTTCATCGGCGATCTGGGTGCTGGCAGACGTGGGGCTGGCAGACGTGGGGCTGCATTGCTACACAGCAGCAGCCCCTTGCCTTTTGGCAGTAGATGGTGTATTACGACTGGTTCGATCAGATGATGGCTGAAACTCCATATGTCTCCCAGTCATATTCTGCTGCCTTCCCAATGATTACGGCGGCTATCAATCGTAGTACACTATTTTCTGCCAAGCGCCCAGTATTTTCTGCCAAGCACCCAGAAGATGCCGAGGGCTATCAGTCATGCTGCACCGTCGGCTGCCAGCTTAAGATGTAAAAAATAGATTTGTTCTGTATTCATTTGCTTCCCCCTCCCTCCATGAAATCAACGACCTGCTAAACCCAGGATTTTGAGTTCAATCTTTGGGGGCCCATTCTGTGACACAGTTGTTTGTGTTTCTCCCTGATGCACAGCCACCTTTGTTGATTTTAATTCCCTGTATCTGTACGCCATGTCGTCACTCGTCCCTCCCTCCCTCCCTCCCTCCCTCCGTCAGACAATAGTTTCGCGCCTTTTTTCAGCCCAGACGCCATAGCACTGGGATCATGGAGCCCGCTCAGATCACCGCGGCAATTATGAGCACTATGAACACCACACGCATTATCCTGGAGTATATGCAGAGCCAGGACATGCTAAAGCAAAACCAGGACCAGCCGATGAGGCGATTGCAGCGCGGCGACGAGAGTGATGAGGAAATTGACATCGACATAGACCTCTCACAAAGTACAGGCCCCAGCAATGTGCAAATCATGGTGTTCCTGGGGCAGGTTCATGCCATGGAACGCCGATTCTGGGCCCGGGAAACAAGCACAGACTGGTGGGACCGCATCGTGTTGCAGGTGTGGGACGATTCCCAGTGGCTGCGAAACTTTCGCATGCGTAAGGACACTTTCATGGAACTTTGTGACTTGCTTTCCCCTGCCCTGAAGTGCCAGAATACCAGGATGAGAGCAGCCCTCACAGTTGAGAAGCGAGTGGCGATAGCTCTGTGGAAGCTTGCAACGCCAGACAGCTACCGGTCAGTCGGGAATCAATTTCGAGTGGGCAAATCTACTGTGGGGGCTGCTGTGATCTAAGTTGCCAGGGCTATCACAGACCCAGTGATATCAAGGGTAGTGACTCTGGGAAACGTGCAGGCCATAGTGGATGGCTTTGCTGCAATGGGATTCCCAAACTGTGGTGGGGCGATAGACGGACCCCATATCCCTATCTTGTCACCAGAGCACCAAGCCACTGAGTACATAAACCGCAAGGGGTACTTTTCAATGCTGCTGCAAGACCTGGTGGATCACAAGGGACGTTTCACCAACATCAATGTGGGATGGCTGGGAAAGGTGCATGATGCTCACATCTTCAGGCACTCTGGTCTGTTTCGAAAGCTGGAGGAAGGGACTTTCTTACCGGACCAGAAAATAACCATTGGGGATGTTGAAATGCCTATTGTGATCCTTGGGGACCCAGCCTACCCCTTAATGCCATGGCTCATGAAGCCGTACACAGGCAGCCTGGACAGTAGTCAGGACCTGTTCAACTACAGGCTGAGCAAGTGCCGAATGGTGGTGGAATGTGCATTTGGACGTTTAAAAGCGCGCTGGTGCAGCTTACTGACTCGCTCAGACCTCAGCGGAAAGAATATCCCCATTGTTATTGCTGCTTGCTGTGCACTCCACAATATCTGTGAGAGTAAGGGGGAGACATTTATGGCAGGGTGGGAGGTTGAGGCAAATTGCCTGGCCGCTGATTACGCGCAGCCAGACACCAGGGCGGTTAGAAGAGCACAGCAGGGCGAGGTGCACATCAGAGAAGCTTTGAAAACGAGTTTTGTGACTGGCCAGGCTACGGTGTGAAACTTCTGTTTGTTTCTCCTTGATGAACCCTCCACCCTGCCCCACCCGGTTCACTCTACTTCCCTGTAAACCAACCACCCCACCCTCCCCTCTCCCCTTCGAGCACCGCTTGCAGAGGCAATAAAGTCATTGTTACTTCACATTCATGCCTTCTTTATTAATTCACACAACTAGGGGAATAATTGCCAAGGTAGCCCAGGATGGGTGGGGGAGGAGGGAAGGAAAAGGACACACTGCAGTTTAAAACTTTAACTCTTATTGAAGGCCAGCCTTCTGATGCTTGGGCAATCATCTGGGGTGGAGTGACTGGGTGGCCGGAGGCCCCCCCACCGTGTTCTTGGGCGTCTGGGTGAGGAGGCTATGGAACTTGGGGAGGAGGGTTGTTGGTTACACAGGGCCTGTAGCGGCGGTCTCTGCTCCTGCTGCCTTTCCTGCAGCTCAACCATATGCTGGAGCATATCAGTTTGATGCTCCAGCAGCCGGAGCATCGACTCTTGCCTTCTGTCTGCATGCTGACGCCACCTATCATCTTCAGCCCGCCACTTGCTCTGTTCATCCCGCGATTCAGCCCGCCACCTCTCCTCTCGTTCATATTGTGCTTTTCTGTAGTCTGACATTGACTGCCTCCACGCATTCTGCTGTACTCTGTCAGCATGGGAGGACATCTGGAGCTCTGAAAACATATCATCCCGAGTCTGCCGTTTTCTCCTTCTAGTCTTCATTAGCCTCTGCGAAGGAGAAACATTTGCAGCTGGTGGAGGAGAAGGGAGAGGTGGTTAAAAAAGACATATTTTAGAGAACAATGGGTACACTCTTTCACGTTAAATTTTGCTGTTCACATTACACAGCACATGCACTTTCATTAAAAGGTCGCATTTTTCCTCTTATATTGAGGGCCTGCCGGTTTGGTGTGAGAGATCACTTACGAAGTGCCAGGCAACAGATTTCCGCTTGCAGGCAGCCATGGTAAGCCACAGTCTTTTGGCTTTTTTAACCTTCTTAACATGTGGGAATGGTTTCAAACAGTAGCACCCTCATTTCCCATACCAAGCACCCCTTGGGTTGGCCATTTAAAATGTGTTTGCAATGTAAAAGGAGGGGCTGCGGTTTCCGGGTTAACATGCAGCACAAACCCAACTACCCCCCCCCCCACACACACACACACAATTCCCTGGGATGATCACTTCACCCCTCCCCCCTACCGCGTGGCTGACAGCGGGGAACATTTCTGTTCAGAAGAGCAGGAACGGGCACCTCTGAATGTCCCCTTAATAAAATCACCCCATTTCAACCAGGTGACCGTGAATGATATCACTCTGCTGAAGATAACAAAGAGAGATAAGGAATGGATGTTGTCTGCATGCCAGCAAACACCGGGACCATACGCTCCCATGCTTTGTTATGCAATGATTCCAGACTACATGCTACTGGCCTGGCGTGGTAAAGTGTCCTACCATGGCGGATGGGATAAGGCAGCCCTCCCCAGAAACCTTTTGCAAAGGCTTTGGGAGTACATCAAGGAGAGCTTTCTGGATATGTCCCTGGAGGATTTCCGCTCCATCCCCATACACGTTAACAGACTTTTCCAGTAGCTGTACTGGAAAATTTGCCAGGGCAAATTAATCATTAATCATTAAACACGCTAGCTTTTAAACCATGTGTAATATTTACAAAGGTACACTCACCAGAGGTTCCCTGTGTGCCCTCAGGTTCTGGGAGCATGCCTGGGATGAGTTCGGGGGTTACTGGTTCCAGGTCCAGGGTGATAAACATATCCTGGCTGTTGGGGAAACCGGTTTCTCGGCTTCCTTGCTGCTGTGAGCTATCTACATTATCTTCATCCTCATCTTCCTTGTACCCCGAACCCGCTTCCCTGTTGCGTGTTTCTTCATTGACGGAGTCATAGCACATGGTTGGGGTAGTGGTGGCTGCACCCCCTAGGATTGCATGCAGCTCCGCGTAGAAGCAGCATGTTTGCGGCTCTGCCCCGGACCTTCCGTTTGCCTCTCTGGCTTTGTGGTAGGCTTGCCTTAACTCCTTAATTTTCACGCGGCACTGCTGTGCGTCCCTGTTATGGCCTCTGTCCTTCATGGCCTTTGAGACCTTTTCTAATATTTTGCCATTTCATTTACTGCTACAGAGTTCAGCTAGCACTGATTCCATCATGGTTACCTGTGCTGATGAGCTCTGCGTGGTCACCTGTGCTCTCCTCGCTGGGCAAACAGGAAATGAAATTCAAAAATTCGTGGGGCTTTTCCTGGCTACCTGGTCAGTGCCTCTGAGTTGAGAGTGCTGTCCAGAGCGGTCACAATGAAGCACTGTGGGATAGCTCCTGGAGGCCAATAACGTCGAATTCCGTCCACACTACCCCAATTCCGACCCGCAAAGGCCGATTTTAGCGCTAATCCCCTCATTGGAGGTGGAGTAAAGAAACCAGTTTAAAGGGCCCTTTAAGTCGAAAGAAAGGGCTTCGTCGTGTGGACGTGTCCAGGCTTAATTTGATTTAACCCTGCTAAAGTCGACCTAAACTCGTAGTGTAGACCAGGCCTCAGTACTCTCAGAATGAACCATTTCCCCAAAAGGTGGGTGTCACCTAGTGCTGAGGTCAGGCTGCAGGGCTGGAAAATAGATATTTGGAAGGAGTGATCTAATCTGAGGCTACGTCCTCACTACGGGGGCGGGGGAGTGTCGATTTAAGATACGCAAATTCAGCTACACAAATAGCATAGCTGAATTCAACATATCCGAGCCGACTTACCCTGCTGTGAGGACAGCGGCAAATCGACCTCTGTGTCTCCCCCGTCGACGGCGCTTACTCCTACCTGAGCTGGTGGAGTACAAGCGTCGATTTGGGGATAGATTGTCACATCCCGACGAGGCGTGATAATTCGATCCCCGAGAGATCGATTTTTACCCGCCGATTCAGGTGGGTAGTGAAGACGTAGCCTCAGAGTCCTGGGTTGCAGAAGCAGGGCCAGGGACCAGGGCACAGAAGCTCAACATTCCTCAGATGTTATCTGCAGCTGAAATTGCTGGGTGTCATCTGCAATAATAAAGAAATTCAAGTTACAAAAATAAAGTCACCTAAAATATTTGAGACAATTGCTATTGTATCTCTTACCAAATGCTTTTGTTCAATCCACAGTGCTTTCCTCACTGATTTCAATACAAAGCAAGTGTCTTCTAGTTCTTACTTCTTTTACTCAATTTATTTAGCAGGAAAAATGACAAACTGCATTAATAAGTAATCTTTACCTTTTGGCTCATGATAAAGACTTTTTAAAAATAAATAAATACAAGTCTAGTTAATTGTCGGATTTTGAGAATAAGCTTATTAGATGAAAATTCTGATGACCTTAGCCAAAATAACTGGGCTCCTCAATCTCAGCACCTTCATAACCACTAGGTGGTCATCTGGGAGCATGTGTTTTTGTTTTTCACAACTGTAAGCTAAAGCAGAGCTCCAAATGCAAATTGTAGCACTCAGGAACTACATGTGAATTTGTGACAGCCCACGAAGGGCTTTGGCTCCAGAAAGTACTGAATGAACTGCAAGGAGTCATAAATATAGTATTTTCACCAGCAATGGATATAGCTTTGCTTCTGTAACCCTTCTGCCCATCTAAGTTGGCAGCAACAAGGGCCGGGTTCTGTATCTAGGGGTTCCGTTTCAATAACGCAATGCAAAACCGGCTCCAGCCCCCACCCAGTGACCTGGGACAATTACATAATTGTCCCTAGGTGCCTCTAAGAGGCAATACTTCCCCTCTCGCAAGCACAGAGTCTGAGTGTAGCAGAAAATGTTTAATAACATGAGGTAAATGACATCAGCATTAAACTGGAAAAACACCACAAACAGGATTCATAACACAAACCATGAGCAAAAAAACCCACCCCAGCAAATTGGGCTGTCCCCTTTCCCTTTGGTTCTTGAATCCAGCAACCCCAAAATCACCCAGAGTCCCCAAAGTCCAACATCCCCAAAGTCTCTTGGGTCCAGCAACCACCCAAAGTCCCAAAAGTCCAACAACCCCCAAAGTCTCTGTCCCTGGTCAGTGCAGCCCCAGAGTAAAAGGGGGCACGCAGGGTGTTAAGGGGCACCTTACATGATCTGAGGCCGGCTGTCTCTCCGTAGGGTTCTGCCGCAGCCTTCTCCACAAGCCAATCCACTTCCTGCCGTCCCACGAACCGCTCCGCTCTACAAGCTGCTCCGCTCCATGACCTGTGAGCCGCTCCAGCCGTCCCCGCAAACAGCTCCGCTTGCCGTTCCTTGGGCCGCTCCAACCGTCCCCGCAAGGCTCCGTGCTGCTCGCTGCTCCTCCAGTCGTCCCCACAAATTGCTCTGCCAGCTGTTAGCAATATAGCTTCAGGCTCCCCCACTAGTTAACACAGCACTTAATAACTTTAATTCTTTTGTGATTTCAGCTCTTAGTGATTTCAGCTCAGAGTAGGGGAGCCCCAGTGCTGGTGCACCATTGGCCCAAAGTGAATTCAGCTCAGCAGCCTGTAACTAGACTCCTAATGGAATCAAAATTAGCTCTGACATTCAACAGTGGAGAGAGGAGGTGGTGCAACTGGTGTTTCAAGCCCTCAGATGGGGCCCATACCATCAGGTACAACTTAGAGAATTTTTTCACTTCAAGGTCCTAGAAGCAAAGACAAGGTTTTCATCTCGAGGCCAAAAGACCAAAAACATCAAGACACTTGATCAAGGCCTTGGATAGACCAAGAGACTACCTACACTTGACCAGAGCTCAAAGAGCCGAGAAGCGGGTTTTGTAACCCATGCCTCTTGTCAAGCAAGTGCTACTTAGGTAATGGTGAAGGACTCACTCAGTCCTTCTGTCATACAACAGTTCCATTGGCCTTGATTCACAGAATCAGGGTAACAAAACTTTATTCTTCCTGCCCCAATAACAGAGAAACTGGGGATCCCACACCAGCCAAAGTAACCACTTTCAGTTGCTGTTGTTTCATGCCACGTGGGTGGGTGTGCCTATGCAAACAAGATCAGCCCCTGGAGTTCTTTTCCACACTCGCCATAACTCACCACCAGATGTCAGGGTAGAGCTCATCCTGACTCTGCTCACACGTCAATGATGTTCACGTTATGAAGCAGGTCAATTTCCAACAGGAGTAATTACATTCATTTTACCAAAAAAAAAAAAATCCCCTTGCAGTTTCTACGGGAGACATCATTATTACTATTCACTTAACTTCTGAAATATTGTACAAAAGAGAACTGCTGCTATGCTCCATCCCACCAGCTGATTTCAGTGGTTAATGGAATACCCTGAGCCTCTCGTCTTTTAAGCACTAACGTGTCAGATAAAGGTGTTCCCAGTTACTACGAAGAGGCCAGGTTGTCCCCATCTTGGGGGGCAAAACCCAAAACCAAACAGTACAGGAGGACAGCAAGTGCTGTGAGCTCCCACTTACAGAATTTCATCAATTGTCCAGTGGAAGAGGTGGAATTTGCCCTTATCTTCTATGGAACTGGCCACAAGTTGGCTCCATAAACTCACCTCTGTGTGGGCATCCTGTGTCTCCACACTGCCTCCACGCCGCAATGGCAGCATGGCTCCTGCAGAAGTGAGGGTTGTAGCTAGAGAACAGTGCTCTTGCAGTTGGCTAGGGAATCCTGAGGAAGGCTAACTACTGCAATGCAGACTATGGGAAGGGGGTGGGGATTCTGTGCTGTTGGCTTAGCATAGCAGGCAGCCAGAGCATTCTCCCACTGCTCTTTTGGGGAGAGCTGGCTAATTTTGTCTCCCAAAGTGGATTCTTCATAGAAAGTCGCACTGCATCCATGGGACCTCTGGATCTAAACTCAAAAGTCTTTCCTGCCTGGGCTAAAAGACTATTAACTAAAACTGCAGCCAGCTCTGTACCTCTGTACGTGGCCCAGAGAGACAGAAACTCCACACTGAGTTCATATGGGTTACAAAACCAGTCCATATGAAGTGCTTTCATCCCCTCCCCCCACCCTCCTGAACCTGTTGTGTGGGAGAGGCCACTAGATATCTCCAGTAAACCCATGAGCGATAGAGAAGTCTGTTACTCCTAGGAAAATGTGGGTCCCTGGCCCCAAAGAGACCCCTATGGGATAGGGTCGGAGGAGTGGAAAGATAGTATTTCTAGGGGTCTAAGCTGGGCTGAGAGTTTCTTGGAGGTTTGGATTTATGTACAACCTGAATCTCTAAGTGAATCTGAATTGGTGCCAGGCCAAACATTTGTAAACTACATTAACTGGAACCTTCAGAGTTCATCCTTCCCCAGTCCTGACTGAACCCATCTCTCAGGTGTGAGAAACCCTCACTCTTTCCTTGGCCTGTGAATGGTCTGGTTTCCTAAGGGCTAACACTCGGATTTTTAAAGATACTTGAACATTGCTGCACGCAGCATTGCAACACCTAACTGATTTAGGAGCCTAAATCTCATTTCCAAAAGGGATTTAGGCACTTAGGAGCCAAAATCCCATTTGAAAATTAGATCTAGGCACCTAAATCAGTTAGGCATTGCAACACTGAGCATAGCAATGCCTAAATACCTTTAAAAATCAGGGCCTAAATTTAGTCTTAGCTACACTACCTGAAAACTGATACCGAGGGAGGTTGGCCCTGGATGATTTGCAGAACTGGATATGGGCTTGTGAAAATCGAAATTTGTTAGTCCTCATGGACCTGAGGGAGCTGTCAAAAACGTTCAGCGTAATGATTTCTCTCTTGCCAGAGCAAGAGAGGGCACGGGAGACTAAAGCATTACTTGTTAAACACAGTTTTAAAAATACCACTTCTCTGCTTGCATGCCTCAAACTAAAGCAAAAAATAAATCACCACCTTAAACAACGTGGTACTCTGATGAAGAACATCTCCACTTGATACTGCAGGATCGGAGCATCTCACAGTATGTAACGTATTTACCTTCACAACACCCCGGTGAGGTAAGGAGACGGTATTTCCCCCATTATACAGAGAGGGGAACTGAAGCACAGTGACTAAGTGACTTGTCCAAGGTCACACAGGAAATTTGTGCTGGAGAAGGAACTTAACCCCAGGTCTCAAGTCTCTGGCCAACCCCCTAACCACTGGGCTATCTTCCTCTACTTTTAATATATAGTGTCTCTCTACCAAGACACAAATAATTGTTCATATTTCTTTGCACGCACAAAGAACTTTCCATCCCTAGATCTCAAAGCACTTTTTAAGGTAAGTATCATAGTCTCCATTTCACAGATGGGGTGACAGAGGTACGGAGATGTGAGTTAAGTGGCTTGTGTAAAGCCATCCAGCAAGGTCAGAATCAGCAATGGAATCCACCTCTGCAGACCAGTCATATGTCCTAACCACTGGGCGGGGCTGCCCCTTCAACAGTGAGACGTAGCTCCAGAAGGAAAAATAACAATGCATGAATCTTCACATGATGCCGGATGGTGTGAGCTCCCTTGCTGGAAATCAGTCTGTCACTGCTGCCAGTCTTGAAGACTTCATACCCAGGGAACAAGGCTCCCTGTTGTCGGCTGCCCAGTTGTTCAGACTTGAGGGACTTCTGAGGAAGAGGGCAGTAAGGGGAAGCGGTGATATTCTGTTTTCTTTTCTCTCTCTCTTATTACTGGGCTTCTAAATTGAGTTTTGGTTTGGAAGCAGTTTACTGGTTTGCTGACAACTTTGACCGGTTCTTTGTCAGTCTGGCATTTAAGCTGAGTTCTGGTCTGCTTTGTTTTTTAAATAACTTTATTTGATTAAGTAATGCCTTGCCAGGAACAGCTTTGCTGGCTTTTTGTCATTATACATACACAGCTTGATGGTTTTGCACTTGCTGAGCCTTTTTACCATCATTATTTAATTATAAATTTGTGGGTAAGATTCTGACCATTTTTCTCCCACTTGCCCACACACTGCCTTCCTCCTCCCTTTCTCAGGAAGGGTGGGGTGGAGAATGTCCCCTAAGAAATAAGAGCACATTTGGCAGCAACAGTGGCAATAATGATGTACGCTCTGGTGTACATAGACTCGGGCAGGATGTTTCCATCTCTGCCCCCAGCTAGATCTTCCCCTCCTGTCTTCTCCCCCATCCTCATTCATGCACTAATTCACCCACAGTGAATTCTGCCACCCCAAAATGTCCATGTCCCCTGAGCTTCCTTCCTCCCACCCAAACCCACTCCACCAGCCTCAGAACCATAGTCCTCCTTAGCTTAAACTCACCCCACTCAAGCTCAGGAACCCATGGACTATAAACCCCACTTTCTACTGCTCAGATCTCTGCCCTCTTCTGAAACTTCTCTCATTCTTACCTGACCCTCCCCACCTCCACCTCACCCCTTCTTCCCAAAGCCAGAAAATGCTTCCCCACAGCTGCATACCCACCTAAGACCCGAGCTCAGAAATTCCCTCCAGCACAGAACCCGCACAACAATCCCAGCAGAACCACACACTCTTCTCTCACATCCATTGTCCGGCTAGCTAGAGGCCTGGGGAAAGGCAGAAAAGAGAGATCCCATGGCTGCAAACAGCAGATACCCTGCCTCTGAGGACTAATATGAGCTCCAAAAGTTTTGCTGGATCTGGGCCTCATTTTACTCTCTTATCTTCAATGGACTTTGGGATCAGTCTTAGTTCACATCTGCAAATGACAACTGCTAACAAGTTCACATTTCCAAGCCACTAAGTCATAATGCAAGTGCACTTTCTTCTCACTGATAAAGGCTGCTAAATCTTTGGTGCTGCTATCTTTGCTTACAAAGCCATGACCTGCTAAAGTGTACAGTATTTAGACCTTGCAAGATGCACAATATGTTGCTTATTTTGGATAAGATACTGCACTGGAGAATCCACGACATCCCTAGTTATATTGTTAATCACCTGGGCTGTTAAAAATTGCATTTTTCTTCTGGAAGCTTCAGCTTCCAGCCATTGGGTACTATTATGCCTTTACTGCTAAATAAAAGAGCCCTCTATTATCAGAATTCTCTCCCCATGTTGGTACTTATAGAACATGCTCAAGTGAACTCTTAACCTTCTCTTGGATAAACTAAATAGACCAAGGTTCTTTAATTCTCACCGTAAGTCTGGTTTTTCAGACCTGAGCCTTGTATCTCTTTTCTGAATCCTTTCCAGTATATCAACTGATGGGAGACAGGCTTAACAGAAGTGAAACTAGCATCTTTTCATTGTCTAAGAAATTAAAAAATAAACTTACCTCATAAAAAGAGAAAAGTAAGTTTTCATTTCAGTTACCTATAGTCATCTGCTAAAGAAAGTTAAGGAATTTTTCTCCTTTTATATCTACTTCTTTTAACCTGACAGTATCCCCTACAGCAGAAAAAATAGACCACAAGAAAATAAATATTCACAATAAAGAAATAGGTCACGTATGGACAAATCCTTGCCACCACTTCTATGAGTTATTGGTATGAATTAGCAATATTCCAGGGCACTTTCCTGCCACACATAGCTGTTGTATTAGTTTGATCAAGTTTGTGCAAAACTTTGACCATGCAATGTGCATGTCATTGCCACGTATAGTTATTGAAAAGTGCCGCCCCAAGCACGTGCTTGGGACGCTGGTGCCTAGAGCCGGCCCTGGCTGCTAAGGATGGACATCAATGGAGATGGTGGGTTTTGTGATGTCAACATCTGTCCACTAGGAACTGGACTTAAATCAGATGCTCATTTCACACAAGGTGGCAATGACAGTTGACAACTTGTTATATGGGTTGGATTTGGGTAAAAATGTATCCCAGTGCAAGACCCCTGTCCCCCATCCAGTTGCTAATATTAACACAGAGGGTTCATGAATGCTTACAGGCTTTCTTCAAATTTCTATACATAGAGATACAGGAATCTAGCTGAGTGTTCAAGTATTCGAAATGGAACGGAAGGATATTTATACAAGAAAGGGTTATTTCGGTTGCTTTCTCATTCCGCTAGAAGCTGGTTTAATGTCCCAAAGGGATGGCTTCCTTTTACTGAACAAGTATCACAGCTGACTCTTTCCCTCGCAAGGCTTTTACAGAGCCTCCTAGTATTGGAATTTTTAAATGTCAACAGGCAAAAATCTTGAGCGTATGTAGAAAAACAATACACATGATAAAACAATGTTGGCATTTCGGAAAACATGTTTTCTTTGAAAGATTCCAGGTTCCATTGTACCCAAGCTGCGTGGCAGGTTTCTGCGAGTTGTTGCAATCTGAATTAAGAGCATGGAATCTAGGTCATTTCTGCTGTTACCAGCTTGTTAAGGAAATATGAGGAGAGAGAGAGAAATGCCCATAGAGTTTTATTTTCCAAATATTAGATACAATGTTTAGGCTTTTTAGAACTATATACATGGTGCTACCCATTCTATTTAAGATGCCCTGACAATTGCTGCATCACATGATTCCATCTTATACATTTCCATAAGGAAATAGACGCCTCTAAGTAAGTATATAGCTTCAATTGCTGTGTCCAGCTCTTCTCCTGTCATGAACTACGAGAGCCCAGCTCGAGTGGTTTACAGCTGGCAACTGCCACTGAGAATGTATTTAACCAAGCATTCACTCAAAAGGCATTTATTGTTAAAATACAGAACACACCATGATTCTGCCTTAGTGAGGTTGCTATTTCTACCCTTCCATGGGCAAAGCAGGTGTAAATGATGGAGGGTAGGTCTGCACATACGGCAGCATGTAGACTACAGACATTGCACGCCCAGCTAGCGTGGGTATGAAGAGTAGAGTAGATAGTGAGGCACTGCTAATTCCAGAACACTTGGGTATATACCCTACCTGGCTTTCTACATGCCCAAGCAGTGTCTCCTACATCTAGACAGCTATTTCTAGCCTTCTAGTGTCCTCATGCCTCCTCATTGCCAGAGTCTTTCCTTGCTGCATGTAACTACAAACCCGTGTGAACACAGCCCACCTTTCACCATAGTCTGTAGCTACACATATTCTACACATGCCACCACTGATGTGGTTGGTGTTGTACCGACTAGAAATATTCTGCAGTGTTGCACAGTATAAACCACGGACTGAGACTAGTGAAACAGTGCCATGGTTTTTACTGGTGCAGGGTGCGTGGTAGACAGACCTAAAGCTTATAAAATCTTTCAACGTGAGATTCTAGTTTGATCCCATTACAGACATGGGCTGAAGCCATGAAATTCAGATCCACACTTTCTCTCTCTACATGTGAGGGGATTCTCTGATACAAGTGAGTATTAATTTAGACCTATCTCCTTTCACTAAATCCCTCTGAATTGATCACATCTTTGAAATATCCAGAATCTAAACTCCTTTTAGATTCACATTCTGCGAAGACAATAAGTATGTACCTGATAATATGCTTGGGGGTGGGAAGGGGAGGGGAATCCAAGCCTAAAATTCCAGGGAGTGATGATAGTTTCCTTTACTTCAGGGCAGATGCAGATTTTAATCAATTAAATCAATGGCTAATGTTTGCTGGCTGTAAAAATGGTTAAAAGGTTGCTGGTGAGTGGCCATAAGATGGATGGCCAGTGGCACAGGACTTCAGAAAGGTCAAAGGTGACTATCACCTTGAAATCTAATCTACAGCTGGTTCGCTCTACATTGGACACTGGCTGTGGTCATAAAAGCAGCTTATGTCAACCTGATGGTATAACCTTAGGGAATCCTGATGAGCTCTTTCCTGCTAATGCAATGACTTTATAAATGGTCACATACACAGATTCATAATTATATTAGACTTACACATTCATTAAGCCTTTCCATGACTTGGGACTCTTCATAGCTAAGACACCAGAACATAATCAGAACCAGAGCAATGTATATTGTCTCTTGGGATTAGACTCCTTTTCTTTTCTGTTGATTGTCTTCCAGCTATCTTTCCTGTCCTACACTACCCACGTTGCTGACTCACAGCTGTCTTCCCAAGTTCCTGATCATCTCCTACCAGATCCAGTTTGTGGTAGCCCATTGTGCTCAATTCATGACCTTCTCCCTCAGAGCCATCAGTGTAAGGACTGGGCTGGTGCTTCTGTTTCAAAAATCCAGAGGTTTTGATCCAGGCTAGAGATGCTGGGTCCTCTCTGTCTACTCTTAATGTCATTGATAAAGTGGGAAGTCACACATTCTCCACCCCATTGCCTGAGAAGCAACTAAACAGGTCTCTCTCTTTCTTTCTCCATAAGTGACGCATGAGAGGAGGCCCAGGATACTAATACTCCTGGGTCTTTTGGCAGAGCAGAGAGAGCACTGGCCAGGTACAGCTAACAGGAGGCCTAGGAGTTCACTCTGCAGTTGTCCCCCAGGCAACTATGTACCTGAAGACTACAGGAAATATATTCTGAGGGTTTAGAACCACTGCTCAGCAAACACATGAGAACCCGGTTCTGCTGGGATTTGGTTTCAGCCCCAAAGTGTCCGGCACTCATATCTGAGAACCATGCACACTCCTGTCACAATACATCTTGTTCTCAGCTCTCCTCTTACATCTGTGACATTGTTTTCCAGAGCTTTCTACACCGTCCTTCCTCTTCCCACCCTGCCCCCTCATTCATTCTGCTCCCGACCCACCTTGATTCCTCCTTCTGCCCCAGCTTCTCTTCCCAAGCTGATTGCCAGGGAGATAGGTTTATGCAGCTCCTGCTACTAAATTAATCACCTACAGCCAAGTTGCATTGGGTTAATGTCTCCTTTAAGTCTGATATATTGGATCAGTATAAATGAGCCTGCACCTCTGTCCTTTCACCGCCTCCAAACATTACCTGTGCACACCTACTGCCTTGACCCCACCTCTGCTAAAATCCTCATCCATGCCGGCAACACATCCAACCTTTACTATTGCAGCTCACTCCTTCAAGGCTTCGCCAGCTCTTCAGATCTGCACATGCTGAATCAATGAAATCAGAGATGGCAAAGACATTCTAGCTCATTTGCTTTATCTCCTGTCCGTTGCAGCTCCTGATCTCACACTGCCCGAATCTAGTGTAACACAGAGACACACAGGAACAGATCTAACTTAACCACCCCTCTTTGACCTTAAACCAGTAGCAGATTGCACACAGCAGAGCTCTGCTTTGCCTCTCAGCATGGCCCCCTCTCCCACTATACCTGGAGTTGGGGGGAGCTAGTGCAGGTGACAGCCACGGCGCTTGTGTCAGTGGAGAGTTCCCTTGCACAGAGATTATTCTCTGCTGGCCAGGTCTGGCCAGTTTACCTCCACTTTGAATCACTAGAGAGATTCAGTGTGGCAGCCTGGAGAATCCGTCCCTTTATCTTTCTACAGTACCACTTCCTTATATGTACATAAGCATTTATTTACTGTTATGTTTCATTCTCTCTCTACAAGCATGGGGACGGGAGAGAGAGATTTCAGTAAACCATATGAGGTTCAGGTGACAAATGCACACTTCAGTAGTAAACCCTTTTCGCCCCTGACAGTAATAGGGAAAATGGGAGCTTCCTCTCCCCAGAATGGACTCTCGCTTGCATTATTCTACAGCCAATATTCTGAGAATCAGAAATCTTCACGCTG
This sequence comes from Malaclemys terrapin pileata, assembly GCF_027887155.1. Lineage (NCBI taxonomy): Eukaryota > Metazoa > Chordata > Testudines > Emydidae > Malaclemys > Malaclemys terrapin. Next base: position 114,030,771 of record NC_071510.1, read on the forward strand.
TCTGCAGTTGAAGTGGGCGAGTTCAGGCTTTCAACGTATTTGCAGGGTGAGCAAAACTAGTGTGAAGTAACAAGCCATAGTTTTTCCATAATTTACAGCCTTTGTTTCTTTTTAAAAATTGACTCCCTTTGGGATGAGTTTTTCCTTCCACTAAGCCTCCATTGACCTCAGAGGCTATTCAGACATAGCTGGGTGACGTACGTTATTATATATGTTTTCATTTCATTTTCTTTCACCCCTTTTTTTTATTATACCCTCTCTACATTTGCTTTTCATTTGGCTCACTCTCTGTTCCATGTTACATTAGTTTTCCACCAGCTGCTTCTCCCTCTCCCCTCTGCTCCTTTTTCACACACATTTCTCCTAAGCAAATTCACAACAGCAGCATTCAAAACTGAAATTCCTAACCCATTAGGTGCAAGTGAGTTCAAAATTAGCTTACACTAGTTAGGCCATGCCAAGTCTTGAAACCAGCCCACAGTCAGGCAACCTAGGAGAACGCAAACACCACAAGACACTTACATTGGGCAGAGACCGTTTTTTGGTTCTGTGTTTGTACAGCACCTAACACAATGGGGGTCCTGGTCTGTGACCGGGCTCATGGGTGCTCTGCACTACAAATAATGGTAATACACAACCACTGAGAACTAGCTCCCTTTTCATTCCATGTTGGTTAACGTCATCTTTGCATGAGGAACACAAGAAGTGTAAAATCTCAAAGCCAGTTTCTCTACAAAAGGTTATTCCTATTCTCAGTGTGTGAGACTCATTTGCCTCTAATAAACGTAGTTGCTCTGGGTGTGCGGTTTTCACTAATCATCTTATTTGCATTTTAATGACAATCACTGCCACATCAAGGAAATAAGTTACATCTCAGAGTTGCTAGGAAGCCGGGTGCTCCCATCCCACCCACTAAGAATATATATTTTACATCTAAAAACCATACTCCTAGCAGAAGCTGTTGTGATTTCTTTATCCAAATGATTGAAAATCCATATGAATGTTGTCCTGCAAGCGTACTTTGATAACCTTGTTATTGTGACCTCCTCAAAACAGCAAAGGCTCCTGAAGGCTCTTTCTCTGCTAAAATGATGCTGTAACAATTATGTAAATTGCTACAATGGGGATTTTAATCCCCTTTCTTGCTAAATTCCAGTTTTAGTGATGATACTCCACCTACCTTAATTCCCCCTTGTAGTTCCAGTTGAAAGAGGGTTTTTTCCCCTTTCAAACCAGTGCATAGTGGTGCTGCAAACTGTTAAGCAGCTGGTTCACCTCACAGCTCACTGCATATTTCAGTGGTGGGTAAATTCATTCCTGCAGCTTGTACCATTAAAAAATCAGCCTTCAAAGTGCTTAGAGATCCTTCTGGATGAAGGGGGTTATTAAAAATGTAGCATCATTATCATGATCACTTACCCTTCAAGTGAGGAAGATGGAAAGCAGCCTCTTCTAAGGCTATCCACATTGATAGATGACCTGCAGGGGGTAAGGTAGCCCACCCAACAATGAAGTTGTCCCCTCCTTCAAAGGTCACCTTAGTGACATGCATTCTCTTTCTTACCCTGTACAGCAGGATGTCTCAAGGTGACTCGAATTCAAGTCTAACTAGCAATGCTGATGTGTCAATGGGCTGACTAGTTAGATGTATTTATGAACTGAGATTACCATGAAATTGGACCTAATGGCTGACTATTAATTTCAATCCTCATTGGGATCATGTGGGTTGCCAGAGAACACTTTATCTTTTAATGAAAACTAAATGAAAAAAATATATCACTCATACTATTATCCAGGCTCAATATATCAATGGTGTCAACTCCTTTGCCTTCAGTGGAATGACACCAGAGCTGGATTTGGTCCTATATTTTTAAATGATTTTAAAAGTGCCACTATTAAATAGGAAATATAATATTTCAGTGCGCACAGGATAAGAGCAGTCCGGCAGAAGGAGAACTACAGTATGGTATCCTTTGATCCTTGTTAACCATCATATTAATATCAGGCATGAGTAGCACAAGTTGGACAAAATAAAAGTTATGTTTTTCTTTAGGGACCAGTATAAATTAAAAGTGACATTAATTTTATTGATTTGAGAGTCAGTGCTTTAGATCCATACCGTAGATATGGAGGGAAAGATTATCCAAGAGGTGATGTGGAGTCACAATAGGATGCACTCCTCAAGCCTGCTGAACAAGAATGAAGTGGGAGACTTGAGCCATTCTGTGTCCCTTGGAGGCTTTAATATCTGAATGATGCATTCAATGGTTCCATGTCTAGTTGGCAGCCCGTATCAAGCGGAGTGCCCCAAGGGTCAGTCCTAGGGCTGGTTTTGTTCAATATCTTCTGGAGGATGGCGTGGATTGCACCCTCAGCAAGTTTGCAGATGACACTAAACTGGAAGGAGTGGGAGATACACTGGAGGGTAGGGATAGGATACAGAGAGACCTAGACAAATTAGAGGATTGGGCCAAAAGAAATCTGATGAGGTTCAACAAGGACAAGTGCAGAGTCCTGCACTTAGGACGGAAGAATCCCACACACTGCTACAGACTAGGGACCGAGTGGCTAAGCAGCAGTTCTGCAGAAAAGGACCTAGGGGTTACAGTGGACAAGAAGCTGGATATGAGTCAACAGTGTGCCCTTGTTGCCAAGTATCAGGAGGTAGCCGTGTTAGTCTGTATCCACAAAAACAACAAGGAGTAAAGCGCTGTACACCAATATTCCACATGAGGATGGACTACAAGCTGTCAGGAACAGTATCCCTGATGAGGCCACAGCACACCTGGTGGCTGAGCTTTGTGACTTTGTCCTCATCCACAACCATTTCAGATTTGGGGACAATTTATACCTTCAAGCCAGTGGCACTGCTATGGGTACCCGCATGGCCCCACCGTATGCCAACATTTTTACGGCTGACTTAGAACAACGCTTCCTCAGCTCTTGTCCCCTAGCGCCCCTCCTCTATTTGCGCTACATTGATGACATCTTCATCATATGGACCCACGGAAAGGAGGCCCTTGAAGAATTCTGCCTGGATTTCAATAATTTCCACCCCACCATCATGCTCAGCCCGGATCAGTCCACACAAGAGATCCACTTCCTGGACACTACAGTGCAAGTAAGTGATGGTCACATAAACACCACCCTATACCGGAAACCTACTGACCGCTATACTTAACCTACATGCCTCCAGCTTCCATCCAGGACACATCACACGATCCATTGTCTACAGCCAAGCCTTAAGATACAACCGAATTTGCTCCAATCCCTCAGACAGAGACAAACACCTACAAGATCTTTATCAAGCATTCTTAAAACTACAATACCCACCTGGGGAAGTGAGGAAACAGACTGACAGAGCGAGATGGGTACCCAGAAATCACCTACTACAGGACAGGCCCAACAAGGAAAATAACAGAACATCACTGGCCATCACGTACAGCCCCCAGCTAAAACCTCTCCAGCGCATTATCAACGATCTACAACCTATCCTGGAAAATGATCCCTCACTCTCACAAACCTTGGGAGGCAGGCCAGTCCTCGCTTACAGACAAACCCACAACCTGAAGCAAATACTCACCAGCATCTACACACCACACCACAGAAACACCAACCCAGGAACCAATCCCTGTAGCGAACCTCGTTGCCTACTCTGTCCGCATTTCTACTCTAGCGACACCATCAGAGGACCCAACCACATCAGCCACACCATCAAGGGCTCATTCACCTGCACATCTGCTAATGTTATATATGCCATTATGTGCCAGCAGAGCCCCGCTGCCATGTACATTGGCCAAACCGGACAGTCCCTACGTAAAGGAATAAATGGACACAAATCGGACATCAGGAATGGTAACATACAAAAGCCAGTAGGTAAACACTTCAATCTCCCTGGACATTCTATAACAGATTTAAAAGTAACTATTCTTGAACAAAAAAACTTCAGAAACAGACTTCAAAGAGAAACTGCAGAACTAAAATTCATTTGCAAATTTAACACCATTAATTTGGGCTTGAATAGGGACTGGGAGTGGCTGGCTCATTATAAAAGCAGCTTTGCCTCTCCTGGAATTGACACTTCCTCATCTATTGTTGGGAGTTGACTACATCCACCCTGATTGAATTGGCCCTGTCAACACTGGTTCTCCACTTGTGAGGTAACTCCCTCCTCTTCATGTGTCATTATATAATGCCTGCATCTGTAATTGCATCTGAAGAAGTGAGGTTTTTTACCCATGAAAGCTTATGCCCAAATAAATCTGTTAGTCTTTAAGATGCCACTGGACTCCTTGTTGTTCTTGTTGCCAAGAAGGCTAATGGCTTTTTGGGCTGTATAAATAGGAGCATTGCCAGCAGATCGAAGGACGTGATCATTCCCTTCTATTCGGCATTGGTGAGGCCTCATCTGGAATACTGTGTCCAGTTTTGGGCCCCACACTACAAGAAGGATGTGGACAAATTGGAAAGAGTCCAGCAGAGGGCAACAAAAATGATTAGTGGGCTGGAGCCCATGACTTATGAGGAGAGGCTGAGGGAACTGGGCTTATTTAGTCTGCAGAAGAGAAGAATGAGGGGGGATTTGATAGCAGCTTTCAACTACCTGAAGGGGGGTTCCAAAGAGGATTGAGCTCGGCTGTTTTCAGTGGTGGCAGATGACAGAACAAGGAGCAATGGTTGCAAGTTCCAGTGGAGGAAGTCTAGGTTGGATATTAGGAAACACTATTTCACTAGGAAGGTGGTGAAACACTGGAATGGGTTACCTATCAAGGTGGTGAAATCTCCATCCTTAGAGGTTTTTAAGGCCTGGCTTGACAAAGCCCTGGATGGGATGATTTAGTTGGGGTTGGTCCTGCTTTGAGCAGGGGGTTGGACTAGTTGACCTCATGAGGTCTCTTACAACCCTAATTGTCTATGATTCTAAGAGAGAGACCAAAAGGAATGGTTTCTAATTTACCATGAAGGCCCCCTGGCAACAGAACCAATGAAGATCTGCTGTGCAAAGGGGCTGGGAGCCACAGATGTGTGAACCTTGGGTGGGAAGGCCCATCTGTGGAGGCTTCCTGTTTGGCAGCATGAAGGGATGCTTTTAGCTCTCAGAGGAGCAGAGGCCAAGTTGGAGGATCCACCGTCCTCAGGGCTCTTCTGCAAATGGTGTGAGGTAGGAAAATGGCAGCTACTCCAGCTATTAGGCTGTAGGAAAAAGCTTCTGCAGGGTCAGGATTCTGCCATCCCCCCTTCTCTGTGCGGAGACTGGTGTGCAAAACTGGGCAGCTGAATTTCTGCTTCTGGGCTAAGTGACACTTATGTGCCAGCCCTCTGTTCTGAGCTCTCTCTGGCCTTGACAAATGCACCCTTGCCCCGCTGATATCCATTTAGAATACTGCTGCTAAGATCATTTTCTTCATCCGTCTCTTTGGCCATGTCATTGCTCTCCTTTCATCCCTTCATTGGCTCCCCCTCTTCTTTTTCTTTTCAAGCATAAGCTACTTGTCTTCATTTTCAGCACCTACCTGCACTCCATCTAGCATCTCTCGCTCACTTATGAAAAGTTGACTCCTGCCTCCAATAGGCCCAGGATGTCAGCCTCCGTCACTTGTTATATGGCCAAATAAGCACCTTCATGCTTTCTCCCCTGCTGCCCTTCACACCTGGAAGAAGCTCCCTGTTATGGGATGTAAAGACCCCATGCTGGCCTGGCAACCAAAGAGTTAATGCAGAAACCACCAGCCTTACAACAGCTGGGAAAATAAAAACACTGAGAAGCTGAGAGGTGGGATGGCTGTCAGAGGAACAAGCAGGCTAGAGAAAGAAAGTCCTGCCAGCAAGCTGGCGAGGAGCCACCCAGAGACAATGCCCCAGAGAAGGGATGACCAGAACCACAGGCTGGAGAAGCCTACAAAACCAATTATCCCACTTTCATTAAACTCTCTGGTACTTAAGCCCTATATTTCTCTGAATGCTGTTTGCCTTCTCTGGACAATTTCTGTTTTGGGTGGGTTCTTCTTGAGATGGGGTGATCAAAACCAAATGCAGTATTTGAATTGAGGAAGTATCATTTTGTTAAGATACGGACCTAGACAGATTAAATACAGATCTAATTTAACACATCCACCTTGCATGTGAGTCCTGGAACAGTCCTGGCAAGCTGTGCACTGCAGTATGTTGGCTTTAACTGAGTCCCTTTACAAGGTGACAGTGACGTAGGTAGGATTGCTCTTGGTGACAGGGCAACTCTTCTGCGTTAGCTCAAGATCTCATGGCTACCCATGACGACAGGGAACCACGGCTTTCTGGATCCATTCATAGCTGGCCACACTCAAGGTCTTATGTTTGAACTGCGTCTAGAGGTCTGCAACGTTGTCATGGACCAACCACTGCTATCTTCATTTTGGTGTCAGGATGTAACCTTTCCTGCCAGGATCTGTTTTAATAATCTGTCCTTAGAAGCCGATATGCTTTAAAAGTGTCAAAAAATCTAGCACTAATCCAACTAATGGCATCTTTGAAGTCTTATGCCATTCAGGAGATGAAGAGAAGGCTCTTGCCTCCCCCAACCAGGATGGCTCTAGGCACCAGCAAACCAAGCACGTTTGTTTGTTGTTGTTTTTTGCTTCGGCAGTTGCGCTCTCGGAGGTGGTTTTTTTGTGTGTGTGTGGCTTGGGGCGGCAAAATACCTAGAGCCCCCAACAGTGTCCATAAAGCCCTGAATGGTGAAAATGTTGCAGGGGATGAATGGCCTGGTTAATTCTACTTGGCTTTCACTGTTTTGTTCTGTCATTGAATTTCTTTTATTATAAGGAATTTTCATGCTACTGATAAAATCACTCAGGTCTGGACTGAGCTATTTGCTTCTGTCAGAATGGCAGAGCAGTATCTAGATGGGACAAATGCCACTCCTCAAGACAAGCCACACCATAACCTCACTCACAATCAAAAAAGACTCTGCTCTCTAATTGTTGAGATGGTAGAATCTCACAGTTCTTCTAGGCTCTTCAGTGCTACTAGTCACTCAGCTAGCAAAAGCTACTCAAAATATCTTCCTACAGCTGGCCTCTTATTGATGCATACCTGGTTACAGTGATCAATTTTTTTTTTAAACTCCAGCCTTGTGTTTTGCAGTGTATTGCACTTGGAAATGATTGCCGCTGTCTCACTTCATTGTTCCTGCCTGTTAAACAATGAGGTTAATGTAAGCACCTCACGCTGGTGCTCTGGGTACTACATTAGCTCCCCCCAACTTCTAGATTAAATTCAAAATCTTTTGGTCTTGATTTTCAAGGCTCTGAATGGCTGGCCCCGGCTACCATGGGTGTGCCCCTCTGCTCACAATCAGGGATTACTGCAGCACAACTGTGGTCATAAACAACAACAGAACCTGTCAAACAACGAAAGTGAGACTCAGAAGAGCCAGGGACAGCTTTTCAGTGGCTGGCCTGTAGCTATGGAACTCCTGTCCACGAGAGGTTAGAATAACCATTAATCTTACAACCTACAGCTGTGGTTCTCGACCTTTCCAGACTACTGTACCCCTTGCAGGAGTCCAATTTGTCTTGTGTACCCCCAAGTTTCACCTCACTTAAAAACTACTTGCTTACAAAATCAGACGTAAAAATACAAAAGTGTCACAGCACACTATTACTGAAAAATTGCTGACTTTCTCATTTTACCATATAATTATAAAATAAATCAATTGGAATATAAATATTATACTTACATTTCAGTATACAGTATATAGAGCATACAAACAAGTCATTGTATGAAATTTTGGTTTGTACTGACTCCACTCGTGCTTTTTATGTAGCCTGTTGTAAAACTAGGCAAATATCTTGATGAATTAATGTGTTCCCTGGAAGACCTCTGTGTACCCCAGGGGTACCCGTACTCCTGGGTTGAGAACCACTGACCTACAGGATGAACCTATCTCTTTGCAATGCCTTTCCCACAGTACATCCACCTCACAATAGAGTAATGAGGTCAACAAATGATAGTGAGAAATGGGTTAGAGTTAGGGTTAGGAATTTACCTGCATAGCAAAGAGGAGAAAGAACCAAATCACTTGTGTTTAGGCTTTTCATAGACTTTATATAATTTTGTAAGATGCTTAAGATTTCACAGCATGAGTGCACGGACAAATAAGGTGTCTGTCTAAGGTATATGGGTCCAGTGCTTCTTTCACTTATCCCAACATAAATCAGGAATAACTTCACTGATGACAACAGAGCTAATACCAGTGTAAGACTGGTGGGAGAAAAATCAAAGCTTATTGGGTTTTTATTTTAAGGCGGACAATGTTCCTTTCATACCATTTTCCACTCTGCAAAATGAGTTCAAATTAAATTTTTTTGCAAATGTAACAAATATCTCCTCATAGATGCCTCTCAGCCTTCATTTAAAAAATAAAATCAACAAAAAAGCAATGTTGCTCCACAGGAAGGTTTCACCTTTTAATTTTTCATACAAGATAAATTTTTAATTTCCAGACATCTGAAATCAGAGGAATTTCCCCATGAGGCTTGCAGTTCAAAGAACACTCTTTGGGCGACTGTTGCCATAAAGTGTTAATTCCGTATACTGCAGACTCAAACGCTACAATACCTATTTTTACTGCTGCTTTTCTTCAGACAAATGTATTAGTGTTATTTTTTTAAGTCCTGGCTCTTTGCTAAAAGCTGGGCACTGCCAGAACAGCTTACTTGAATGCACAGGAAAATCCCCCTTGCAAGCAGTTGTTTTATATAGTTTGGTCTGCAGAGCACAGATTTCGCTGTGGCCCCATCAATTTTTCCTAATGCTGACCAATTTTGTCTTATTTTAGTTTATTAAAAATATTACATTTTGAAGTTGGGCAATATAGATAGGACAAGCTTGTGTACTCTTTGGAGCTACTTGCTAATATCAAAGAGTCTGGTGGCACCGAAGAAGTGAGGTTTTTACTCACGAAAGCTTATGCCCAAATAAATCTGTTAGTCTTTAAGGTGCCACCAGACTCCTTGTTGTTTTTGTAGATACAGACTAACACGGCTACCCCCTGATACTTGCTAATATCAGAAATTCAAAGATAGGAATGACCTGCATGGCTGAAAGATTTCATTTGCAAAGTAAGATCAACTTAAATTTTTTATATAGTTGATGTGCAGGCCCCAGCTGTGCCTGCTGTTCACATTGGCTGCTAACTGCTTTGCAACCTTTGAACTGAAACTGCTGAAATTAATTGCTATAACTTCGAAGGTACACTTTTGTTCTTGTTGTTGCTATATATTTCTGCCCACACTGTTCTCCTGCTCTGGGTGTATATATACACTCACTAAGCTCCAGTGTGCTGTTCTTATGTTCCAAAGGGAGCAGGCTGAAATGACAGTCATGTTTTCTATTCCAACGTAGGAAGGAAGAGGGAAGACGGCAGTGTCACAAAGTTGTATTGTTTGTGGTTTCCTAGGCAAGAGGGGCTTGATTTGAGTGGGTAGGAGGGTGGAGAAGATGGAGCGTGTGCACGACTCTTCATAAATTCTATCCTCTAAACAGGAAGGAAATATGTGCGATAGACTTTGATAATTGTAAGAATCCTAGATGCTCTTCAGGGAAACCAAGACCTTGTTCACAACTGAAAACGTTTGAAACCAGCCTTGCAGCATTGTGAGGAGTAACAGTTTTTTTATTTCTGGAAAGCACTTGATATCTAACCTGAGGTCACAAGTGAAATTAATTAGATGTTCACAAGCTCATCATCTATCAGATTGTGGTCTAAATCAGAGAATTGCCTCACACAGATACACTACAAGACATCAACAAGAAAACAATCTAAACTTGGAGGAGCCAGTGTAGCTACCAACCCAGCTATTTCTGGGACGGAAGGTCAAGTTGCCAGTAGGATTTGGGCTTATAGCAATGCTCTTGCTGCAATGCAGTACTTGGGGAATGCTATGCTGTCAAAGGTGCTGTCCATCAAATGATGTATTCAACTTGGGGCTCTTCTGTTGGTCTCCGTTGATAATTAAAACTCCTATAGCATTTACCACAGAGGACAGGGAATAACTTTGGTTCTTCTCCAATATTCCCCGTTAACAAAATAGGTTCTAAATGTGTGAGATATTGTTAAGCATATAAAGGTTCCTCCATTTACTTGCAGACATTAGCCTACTTGTAAAGGGTTTATTTTATTTTTATTAAAACAGGCACTATATAAGACCAAATCCTATACATTTCTAAAATGTTCTTTTTCAGGCTTTGGGTTTACCCTCTAAGCGTGCACTGCAGTTTTCTGTATTATCTGGTTAACATGCCTTGTAAAGTCATTTCGAAAGGCTTTAAAAGCCCTTTATTTCACACTTTTGTGAAGCATATACTATAACTATGGCAATATTTGCTTGACCGTTTTGATTGTGCCCTAATGGGTATATTCTTATCTTAAGGTTTTGGGAACTAAGCCACTATCCAAATGAGAACATAGCTCTTTAATGTTTTAACTAAAACAGAGCAAGCTGTGTTTAAATGCATCTGAGTCAGCTGCAAGGGATGTCCATTGTCTTCAAGAAATCTACACAATGTAAAACTGTAGCATCATGCTATTTGGCAAAATCTTTGATCAATACATTTGATGCAATTTAGCTTGTGCCAACCTCTGTAGTTTGCATTTTGAAACAGCCGTGTTTTCAAGAGTGATTGACAGACTTTGAAGAGGACATTTAACACCAATTATGAGGGAAATCCTGCCCCTACTGAAGTCAATGGGAGTTTTGTCACCGACAAACCTTCAATGGGCCAGGATTTTCACTGTATGGATTTATAAGATTTAGAAGCAAGAGTTCCATACACTACACTTGAAATGAGGCTCCTTTTAACTGCACAGGGATGCCACAGAAACACCAGCACAGTGGCATGCAAAAGTAGGCAAGACATGCCTTCCTTTCTGTTTGATGTAACTAAGTGCAACAAGCCTGAAAAGGTTAGTGTAATTTTTTATACAATTTTCTCCCTGTGAATCTCAAGTGGCCTCTCATCACAGGTCTCAGACTCCAAGGGGATGGACCATCTGTGATGCTGTTAGTATTATGTACCATTAGAACATAGCCATTAAGTAATTTGCACCAATTCACACTGAGTATCATGTGGGAGATAACGTGCTTATGTAATTAACAAAGCACAAATATACCATCCCTTATCTCAATCTCTCTCTCATTTGGCTTCCCCCCCCCAACATTCATTCATGCTCTTGTAGTCTGTATGCCACAGAAATCCTTCCCTTGATCCCCTCTGCCTTTTCAGCTGCCTCCGCCCTTTTACCTCCAAGATTCTAGAGTGTGCCCCTCATACCACTCCTTGAAGGTCCCTCCCTCACCCCCAAAACCTTCTAATCCAACTTCTGTCATTCAGTGTAGCTGCCCTCACTAACACTATTACTAGCCTTTTCCTGACCAACTTCAACCACTGCACCCTCCTCCATCTGTGCCTTCTGACAGTCATTCACTCCCTCACGAACTTGTTCTGCCCTTGGAAGTCATAACCCTGTTTCCTCCCCTCTATACCTTTGTTTCCTTTACTTGTTCACAAGCCAGTTCTTTCTATCCCCCTACCATAAAAATCCTTATCTATGGCTTGCCTCACTTCAACTTGCATTCAGATCACGGTACATCATGCATTCCCTCCTCTCTCCAGGCTGTACAAAACACTGCTGTGCTCTAGACAACATTTCATGACAGTACTATTAGGCTTTGTATTAAATGTCCCCATGCACAAATTTGATCATTTACATTATTCTGAACTGCAACTTTTTTCATGTAAAACTAGGCTTCATATGGGATCTCACCTCTGAGTTAAAGGTGTGGATTCATGTCCAATCTAGGACTTGGATTTATATTCCTAATGAGTACCAACACTGCAATACATGTATAAGCCTTTGGATCCTTCTATATTCTACCCTTTTCTGGTGGTTGTCCATGCTAAGGATTCTATAATACTTTACAAAGGTGTAGGGGAAATTCCATTCCATCTCTCAGTACCATTGATTATAAAGGTAAGAGCTATCGCTAAAGACAAAATGGTTCCTCCATTTGCCTAATTTGTCTCCGCACCACCAGCAAGTAATTAGTTGATTTGTAAAGTAGTTTTGGTGTAAAAAATGTACTACAGAAATTTTAACCATTCTATATGGTGCACACCATATATAAAACCAGATATTAAATTACCCAAGAAAGAAAAATATTACATTGCTGCATAAATGACAAATATTGATCATTTCGCATCAGTATGAAATCATGCCAAATCATAAATAATAAAAGTGCTTGAATATAGGTATATAGCAGGCAGTAAGCAGATTTACCACATAATTAAAGTGCTTAAGGCAAAATACAGACTTCTGGTATTTTCTAATTTCTAGTAAATCACAGTGAGCTGGTAAATTCTGAGATCACTTAATTTAAAAGTATATTTACAAGCTAAATCTAACTGTAGTCTTTATTCTGTAAAGTAAACAGCAAGGAAACAGTGTGCATCTAATTTTTGAAATTCTTCTGGCTTTTCTTTTTGACCTTTGGTATTTGTATGTATCGACGCTTTCTCTAAACCATTGTACAAAAACACCTTGAAGTGTCAAGCTTTAAAAATGAGTCTTCGTTTCTCTTTCTCCTGTGCAGCTTGGATTATCTTGGCCTTGTCAAAATACATTCTCTAGTTAGAGGTTGAAAATATTTCCCTCCTGGCTCCTAAGTATTGATTTTTCAACACTCAACTCTGTCTGTCAGCTGAAGAGGTGAAAGGTGAAAGTTCATCCAGCACTGCCTGGCTTTACCTTCCTATTAATGTCATGCCCTTTCCACATTTGATCAGTTTATGTGATCACCAACACAACTGTTATTGAGCATATTTTACCTATGAGAAAATATTTAAGTCATGAATGATTTTAAAACATACACACACCTTGAAAATTGAGGACTCAAATATGTTGCAACCAACTCCTTTTGTGTTTATCTATTTTTTTGAAGTCTTGTTATGTAAATGATTGACTCAATTCAAACTGTACTATCTTATCTGAACACTAAGAGAAAGATTACATTTACTGCTTATGCTGTAAACCTTTTTAAGCAATAATGATCAATTTTGTTATTCTTGCTCAAATGCAATCATGCTTTTTTACTAGGGGGGAGGGATGCAAATTCAAATCCAAACAAAGTATTACATTAAACAAATTTAATAATCTCAGCTCAGCTCCCAATGGACAGTAGTCCATGTCAGAAAATCTCGATACATAATTTGGTTCAATTACTCTCCCTCTTAAAAGAGATCTAGGACTGAAGTAACAAGAAGAGAGCATAGCTTTACACATATTACAGAGCGGGTTGTTGAGGTTCTGGAAGATCATCATTATCTTTAACTGGTTGACTCACACTGTTCTCATAAACAGAAGAGAGAATCGTTTTTCCTCAGCACTTTCCGACTTCTTTTTTTGTTAAGGAGGCCTTGAGTCTTTGAACATGAATCTTCATCCAACTTAGTGAAATGTAACCTTATTCAAATAAATGTAAGAATTTATTTCTGTGCATGATAAGAAAAATAAAAATGAATGTCAAGTAAGTCATGGAACTAAGGATGCATTTGTGTGTGATCACATCACAGTTAGGATGATAATATAGGAACAATATCCTTCAATACTATTCAGGTTTTATTTCACAAACATATGTACATAGCATTAGTACATACAGTAGCATTTAAGTGGAATCATCAAGAAATTTCTTGAGAGGCAAACATTTTCATCATTTACCGTACACAGTGACTTCAATCATTACAATATTTTCATACAGTTATCTCATCATGTCATCTTTAGCTTGTAAACCGCCAATAAAGCCACATATGTCTCCACATTTACAAGGACAAGTCCAAATACAGTACTAACAAATCAATAAAATACTAAAAGCTTACACTGGAATGACAACACAAATTTTACTGCAGTGCTGAGAAATCTAATCTGTGATGAAATTTGGGAGTAGGGTTGACAAAGTCACTGAAATGGAGATTTGTGTTTAACTAATGTGCAAATATTAGTTAAGCAGTTAGATAATCTATTTCCACCCACTAAGCATTACTGCATTTTCTAGCCAAGTAACACTAACTCCACATTAAATTGTAATCCTGACTGTTGCTCTAGATGTATTGTATAAAACATTTGCAGAAGTTGTCATAATCTTGTGAAAATTTTGCTAATTTAGCTTTTGCTACATTTAACTATTGTTCAGTACTGGAAGTAGATTGCCCCCTTTCTTTCACAATTTTTTGTAATCCATTAAATTTTTAGTTTAAAGCAAACTTTTTATTACACATGTAATTTTACTGCATACTAAAGAAAATCTTCTTTAGCATACCCATTGCTACTGTGTTTCCATTTAGCTTTTAAAAGTAAACATATATGTACTTGAAAAATATTATAACATAAGTAAATATGACTTTGGAATGCCTATGGAAGAATGAAAAAAATGTACTTTATAATTTGCCACATATGCCTATACTTAAATGTAGCACTATAGCATTTGATTCTACAGACAAATAGTGTATATGCTGTGTAATTCTTTGCTTCTTGTCATGGAGACCTACATATCTCTCTCTTTATAAATACAATGTACATGCATGTTGTATAAGTTTACTTTAAAGAAAAGCATCAAAAATTCTAGTACAGAATTTTACCACCACTATATACTTCAGCCTTGCCATACTTAGAAAGAATAAAATTTACAGCAATATGAGATAAACATTCCTAATGGTCTTAATTTCTTACTTTGTTCGTAAAAACTATAGTAAACAACAGATATGTTGATTCTGGACTGTAGATCCTACTTTCATGTATAGTGTACTATACAGACTGCCTCTAGAAAAAAATGCATTTGAAATTTAGAAGCCATTATTTTCTTTGTTCATTTATTCCCATTCTGTTGGATTTTCTGGCAAGTACCACCTTTAACTTTATATGTCATCATTTAATGTGAGCCTTCTCTCTTTTGTGATCTTTCCAGACAAAAATGGCAAAGAAAATAAAAGCTGTACAAACACTTATATCAATACATTTAAATAAAATAGTATTTTATGGATTTTTTTTTACTTTACGCATAAACCAGCATATTTTTCACATTATTACATATTTCACAAAATTAGATATGTAAGAAAGAAGGAAAATGTGAACAATTACAACATTACAGAAGAATTCTCTTACTGGGGAAAATGTTTAAATATATTGGATTCAAATAACAATGAACTCACCTTTTACTTATTTTCCATAATTTTTGAGTTGCTCAATATCAGCGATATCTGTGTTTTCATCAAGTGTATTTGCATTTTTACTCCTCAATCCTTCAATGAAGCCAAACTGTGAGTTTGTAACACTGCAATAATGTATACAGCAACAGGATGTGATGGCATAAATGCAGGATTCTCATTTCCCTGCAAGTTCCAGCACAAGTGGGAAAGAGAATGCTCTTTTTAAAATATAAATATCTGCAGTGGAAGCAAAGGGAATACAGAAAAAACACACCTTTGTGCATAAGTATTCTTTTTTTCAAGTTTCCTTTTCCCCTCTTTAAGAGATTCTTGGTATTTACATGTGGACTCCTCAATTCTTTCTTCCAGGTCACAAAAACAATGACCTAGTATGCCATAACTTCCAATTCAATCAAGAATTTAAACTTTATATGAGGAAATATGCTTCTTCAAAATGAGAACAAAGGCTACTCTTGTCCTGAAAACCTAATTCCTCATATACTTGCTCATGAATCCCATGCCAGTTATCCCCAAGAGGCTAACTGCTAAAGCCTATGACACCTCACCCAATGATCACCCCATAGTCACTAGAAGAAAGTACATGTAAACATGGAACCTTTTTGGTAAACAGTAAGATTCTTTAAGAACTTCAAAAGGAAAATAATATTTATAATTAGGACTGCTCTGCATTACTTCAATCTAAAATTGACTTGATTCAGCCCAACTTCAGAAAAGGCTGATCTAGTCAAGGAGTGCAACCTCAGTGTTATTGATTTTTTTCAGCTTCTGTTGCACCAAGCAACAAGAGCATTCCCAATAGCCATCTTCGTCCCTCCTATCAACGGCAAGGAAAAACTACATGATGATAGAATAACCACACTTGGTTGAGCTGGTGGGCATACCTCTGAATCAATAGCTGGCACAAGCAAGATTCAAATGCTCTAGGGAACCATGCAGAAATGTTGCAGTCTGGCTGGTCCCACTGGATGATTTATATAGGCACTGGTGTGGGTAATCCAGTGTTACAAAAGAACAGAGAAAGAGAGAATTATAGGGAATTTTACAACAAAAAATGTATTTCTAGCAATAGAGAGCCTGACTCTAGACCATAAATCGATGTTCTTTGCCATCATGCGCCATAAGAATAACATTGCGATTGGAAGTCCAGATCAGCCGTGCCAGTTTGAGTGCATTGTGTGAACCTGGTGAGGCAGGCTGGACAGGAGGCACCTGGTATGTTTTAATACAGCGGAGCTGAGGTGCAGAATTCAGCATTCCAATACTTCCCAAAAGAGAGGTGTTCATCTGCAGTAATAGAAAAAGAGAGAGTCAACACTGAAATAAAAGGGTTTCTTGTGAAGAATAATTTAATGTGAAACAAAGCCTTTTGGTATTTACAGAAAACTTTTAATAATACCTGCCAGTACCACCAACATGGCTGCCCTCTCTAACGACCTTCAATTAAAATTTTATTTAGTCCACCGAAAAACACTGTTTCTTAAACTAAAGAGATGCTGAGAATCTAAGCAGTATGTTTGCAAATGTTTAATTAACTCTATACACAACTCTGCAAAATGAAACTAGTGCTAAATTTAGTAGTACCTATTTTACTGCTTTCCTTTTTCCTACAGAACTGTAGACTTTACATTATCTTAAACGACACTTTTATAGCCATGGGGGGGGGGGGGGGGGGGGGGCGGCTGCCCCACTCCCTGAATTTGGGCTGCAGTAGGCCAGTGGGCCTCCACAGACAGGGAGTCAATCAGGGAAGGCCTTATAGGGAGTCAATCAGGGCCCAGATTGGAGGGAGCCAATCAGGCCAGGCTCAGCCCTATAAGAAGGCTGCTCAGGACAGAAGCAGGCAGTCTGTCCCAGGCCTTTGACAGGGGAAGGTCTGTCTCCAGGTTGGGAGACTAGCACCCGGGACAGCGCAGTGCTGGGCAGGCCCGGGGGAGCAGAGGGTAACTCCAGCCTGGAGTCTGTCAGGCTGCAGGCCCTGAAGGGAAGAGCCTAGCCAGTGCGAGGGGCCAAAGGGGAAGCGGCCCAGGGATGTGGACAGACGGAGGGAGAGAAGAGGGCAGGATGGCTGCCACTAGAGGGTTCCTGGGTTGGGCGGGCCTGGGTCCCCCCCTTTCCCCCTTGCCTTGCACCCGGCCGCCGGAGCAGCCATCTAGAGCTGCACCAAAGCTCTGCCAAGAAGGGAGTGACTTTGAGGGTGCAGCTGACCACATCAGCCAGGACGCAGAGAGGCAGCTGATTGATCCCCCCAGAAGGGGGTGAGGATGGACTAAGAGGCACTGCCGGAGGGCAGCGTCTGGAAGAGGACGCCGCGAGCTTGGGAGCAACGCGGGTCCAGACACGCCAATCAAGGGCGAGATGATGGACGGGACACCAGCAGGAGGTGGCGCTCCACTGGACAGAGCTAATTCCCGAGACAACCAGAAGGAGGCGCCAGGTGGTGAGTCCCAACCCCGTCACACCATATTTTAAAAAGTTCTCCTCCCTTTTTTACCTGCAAGACATGATGAAAATGTTTTTTTTTTTTTTTTAAATTGGACTAAATGGAGAAATAAAATACAGCCAAGTTTATGGTTTTTGTAAGTTACAATATTTTGCAAGGCATGGAAACTCAGCAAAGTTTAGAAACAGAATTAGTGGTAAAAAATTAATTCCAGTCTCACCATTTGCCTTTTTAAAATTTCCACTTTCCTTTAATTCTATCTACTTCAAATTAAATAGTGAGATCTGAACCAATATATTAGCTTAAACCTATAATGAAGTCTATCACTTAACATATTAAAAAGTATCATCTACAACTTCTTTATATTCATTTAACACAATATCATTTCAGAACTGCAATAAGTAATCAAAAATTACAACTGTTATATTTCTGCTGGAATATAGATTTAAACATGTTAAAAATCACAAAAATTAGAGATGGAAAAGACCTTTTGGATGCTGGAGTATATCTGCATGACAGAACAAGAGTGGTCCCAATGCCATAACAGAACTCATGGAGGACAGGTGAATTTCCAGAGGACTGGAGAAGGGCAAACATAATACACCTATCTTTAAAAAGGGGAACAAAGAGGGCCCAAGGAATTACAGACCAGTAACCTAACTTAGTTACTTGGAAAAATACTGGAACAATTTGTAAGCATCTATAGGATAATATGGTTATAGGAAATAGTCAACATGGATTTGTCAAGAACAAATCCTGCTGACCCAATCTAATTTTCTTCTTTGACAGTGTTACTGTCCAAGTGGATGGAGGGAAATAGTAGATGTGATATATTTTGACTTTCATAAGGCTTTTGACACAGTCCCACATGACATTCTCATAAGCAAACTAGGGAAGTGTGGTCTAGATGAAATTACTAATAAGGTGGGTGCACAGGTGGTTGAAAGACTGTACTCAAAGAGTAGTTATCAATGGTTTGCTGTCAAACAGGGAGAGCATATCTCTAATAGGGTCCCACAGGGGTCAGTCCTGGGTCCAGTACTAGTCAATATTTTCATTAATTACTTGGATAATGGAGTGGAAAATCACAGAATCATAGAATATCAGGGTTGGAAGGGACCTCAGGAGGTCATCTACTCCAACCCCCTGCTCAAAGCAGGACCAATCCCCAGACAGATTTTTGCCTCAAATCCCTAAATGGTCCCCTCAAGGATTGAACTCACAACCCTGGGTTTAGCAGACCAATGAGCTATCCCTCCCTCTCCATGTGCTTATACAATTTGTGGATGACCCCAAGCCGGGAGGGATCACAAGTACTTAGAGGCCAGGATTAGAATTAAAAACAACCTTGACAAATTAGAGAATGAGAGAGTTGTCTGAGAGTTGTCGGCTGTTCTCAGTGGTGGCAGATGACAGAACAAGGAGCAATGGTCTCAAGTTGCAGTGGGGGAGGTCCAGGTTGGATATCAGGAAAAACTATTTCACTAGGAGGGTGGTGAAACACTGGAATGCGTTACCTAGGGAGGTGGTGGAGTCTCCTTCCTTGGAGGTTTTTAAGGCCCGGCTTGACAAAGCCCTGGCTGGGATGATTTAGCTGGGAATTGGTCCTGCTTTGAGCAGGGGGTTGGACTAGATGACCTCTTGAGGTCCCTTCCAACTCTGATATTCTATGATTCTATGATTCTATGAAATCAACAACATGACATTCAGTAAAGATAAGTGCAAAGTACTTCACTTAGGAAGGAAAAATCAAATGCACAACTACAGAATGGGGACTAGCTGGCTAAGTGGTAGTACTACTGAAAAGGATCTGGGAATTATAGTGGATTACAATCTGAACATGAGTCAATAATGTGATGCAGTTGCAAAAAAGGCTATTATTATTCTGGGGTGTATTATCAGGAGTGTCATATGTAAGACATGGGATGTAACTATCCTGCTCTATTTGACACAGAGGCCTGGACTGGAGTACTGTGTCCAATTCTGGCATCACACTTTAGGAAAGAGATGAATAAATTGGAGGAGAGCAACAAAAATGAGAAAAGGTTTAGAAAACCTATATCTATATCTAAACCGGATTTCTATACAATAGGTAGATGATGGTCCAGCTCGATACCTAGGACTGGGCACATGAAACCTGGGCAAATCTTAGGACATTTAAGATGTGTTATTGCTGACACCATGTTCTGAATTCTGATCAGTACAAAATATAAGCCATTACTTTTTCTAGTCCTTCTCAGCAGCAGAATGGTGTCAGAGTGTAAATCATGGCATCTCTAGCAGGGAGCATGCAAGCACCACTGACATTTTCACAATTTAAATCATCTTGAGTAATAACCCTTTTAAGATGACTAATGTTACTGATTTTCCTGCATTAATAATAGTGCCGAATAGAACACAGAGGGGAAAAAAAATCACTAGTGCACGAGGTCACATTTTAAAACTAAATGCATAGGTACATTTAACTCTTTATGTAAAAGCCAGTTTAACATGGATAGATTTACACACAGTAAAATCTGGCAATTCACATTTTTAAACCTGTGCCTGAATATGAAGTGTTTTTTTTTAAGTGAGGTCCCTTTTCTATGATTCTATGTAAAAGATCAAAATCAATAAGCCTGATTGCTTTCCCAGGTAGTTAAACTAAGTATATGTACTGATGGTTGAACATTTTTACTGTTCTTATTCACTATTTCAGAAAGCACAATATATGATGGATAATAATTCAGTACATTTTATGGCATGTACCGTATTACTGAATGACATACAGAAAATTGTGGAAAATTAAAAAAAAATTAACTAACATCTGCAGGCATACTGGGTCCAGTCTTGGAGTCTTACTGCTGGCAAAACTCCCACTGTCTTCGATGGGTATTTTGCCTGCATGAACTGCAGGATCAAGCCCACTATTTTTCAGATAACTATTATTTAAGTTTACAATTTAAAAACTTTTACATCCTTTGGCCATTTGAGTTGGTTTTCCTATGTAAATGCATACGTTTTAAAACTTTTAATGACATGTAAGGTACAGATGATCGTTAATTTCTTAAAAATATGAATGGAAACTAAATGTAAAGCAATTAATACCTCAATACATTAATGCCAATGTCTTTTTCTTTTAGAATTACATATGAATTGATTGCACAAGAAAGCTAGGGACAGGTTATGCATAAATGAGGGTTGTGCTGTACACATTTCCCCATCCAGCTTTACCAACAAACCTTTACCCTGACTTGTTATTTCCTTCCTGTTGTCTCTTGGGTTCTGCCAATCATGCTAAACTGAGTGCTGATGTTTTGCTACGATCAAAGGGGAACTAAACTGCAACTACTAAAATCCTTTATACTGGTGACCTGAAATAGAATTTGAACTCTTAGCTCCAGAGAAAAAAGGGGATAGAGCAACCCAAATCTACCCCATCACCTAGCCCAACTGCAAAGTCTAAGGAAAAAAAGTCTCAAGATATAAAGCTCAACTTTGCATAGTGATCTGTTCATGTGCCCTTTTCAGGATAAAAAAAACATAAGAAAGAAAAAGATTGTTCAAACTATTAATTTAAACTCGAAAGGGTAGGGATGTGGTCATCCTGCTTTTTATAAAGTGCACAGCTCACTTTTGGCACTATATAATATAAATATATATTAACAATAATAAGAATTTTGATTAAAATACTGAGATCAAATTCTCAAGCCTTAGCATAAAAATTAATTTAAAGGAAATAAAAACTAACAAACACCCGAAACACCTGCTTAGAGGGCCTACTCACTAAGTGCAGGCTCTTATTTGGTCAACCATCAATATACCCTTACATCTACAAGACATCAATACACACTATAAAAGTATGGGTATTTTATTAAGAATATAGTATTAGTCCATAAAGTTCCAAACTTCCGAATGTTCTCGAGTTACCTAGAGGTTACACATTTTTTGTGTGCACATGAACAGCAAAAAACACAGTACAGTAACTCCTCGCTTAACGTTGTAGTTATGTTCCTGAAAAATGCTACTTTAAGTGAAACTATGTTAAATTAATCCAATTTCCCCATAAGAATTAATGTAAATAGGGGGGTTAAGTTCCAGGGAATTTTTTTTGCCAGACAAAAGAGTCTCTCTCTCTCTCTCTCTCTATATATATATATACATACACACACACACACACACACACACACATACATATACACAGTACAAGTTTTAAACAAACAATTTAATACTGTACACAGCAATGATGATTGTGAAGCTTGGTTGAGGTGGAGGAGTCAGAGGATGGGATATTTCCCAGGGAATGCCTTACTGCTAAATGATGAACTAGCACTCAGCTGAGCCCTCAAGGGTTAACACATTATTGTTAATGTAGCCTCATACTCTACAAGGCAGCACGAATGGAGGGAGGGGAGACAGCATGGCAGAGGGAGACAGAGACACACACCCTGTGTGAGAGAGACAGACGTGCATTGCTGACCGTACTTTAAGTACATTGCCTTTTTAAGTAGATCAGCAAGTTGAGACAGCAGCTGCTGCCAGCAAGCTCCCTCTGTCCTGAGCCCTGTTGTGTACCCTCCTCCCCCCCCGGCTCTGTGGCGATGGGGTAAAGGAGCGGGGGAGGGGAGGACACACTGCACGCAGCAGTGGGTGGAGGGAATTGCTAGCCTGCTGGGTGGCTGCCACACAGGGAACTTAGGGGAGCTGATAAGGGGGCTTTCGGTCCACTCTGGTTCCAAGCCCCCACCAGCTAGCTCCAACAGGCTGCTCTTCCTGCAAGCAGTGCACAAAGCAGGCAGCTGCCAAACAATGTTATAAGGGAACATTGCTCAACTTTAAAAGAGCATGATCTCTAATTGATCAGCAACCTAACAATGAAACAACGTTAATGGGGACAACTTTAAGTGAGGAGTTACTGTAATACTCACCTTACATTTAAAAATAGTACTACAAAGGTATATACTATTATTTATGTAGGAGAATTGGTAATCACAGACAACATCACAGATATAAAATGCAAACAGAGGAGGGTGGTCTAATGGATAGGGTGTTAGCTTCCTGGAACTCAAGGATCCAGGTTCAATTCAATGCCATGCCACAACCTTCCTATTTCCTTGGTAAAGTTGTGTGGTCTCTCTGTGCCTCAGTTCTCCATTTGTAAATGGGAATAATAGTACTTCCCTCTTTCACAGGTGTGTTGTGAGGCGATATATAGAGGGAAGTACTATTTTTTTATATATACATATATATATATATATATATATATAATATAAAATTGTGAGATGCTCAGATAATGGGTAATATATAGCACCTAAGATAGACAGAGGTCCATACTGCAAGAGGCTTATCTGTTAATACATATATTTTTATTCAACCTATATATTTATACAAGTTATAATCTATTTATACAGATAACATGAGTGGAGAAATTTGTCAAAATGTTACCCTAAGACACTAAGGAGCCGAAGTCTAATGTTTAAGTGATTTAGGCAC
This sequence comes from Malaclemys terrapin pileata, assembly GCF_027887155.1. Taxonomy (NCBI): domain Eukaryota; kingdom Metazoa; phylum Chordata; order Testudines; family Emydidae; genus Malaclemys; species Malaclemys terrapin. Next base: position 114,053,944 of record NC_071510.1, read on the forward strand.
TCAGGAGCCTAAATCCCATTGAATTTCAATGGTACATAAATTCCTAAGGGCCTATGTCACTTGAAAATTTTACCCTTTATCAGCATACTTGTGTGAGAGCATCACAGATAGCATGTGAAAAAGAACTAGTGGGGCATAAAATAAGGGGAAGCAAGAGAAAATCAGTGGGGAGATATAGCTCTGTATACAGATTGTCCAAAATGACAGCACTGATGTTGTGGTTTAAGCTTTAAGTTTTGGAATTTCCTGATTTTTGGAATGCTTGTTATTTCAGCTATGATACATTTTTTTTTCCTTTGTCAGAGGTTACATTAGTAGTGAATAACATTTTTAAAGAAGACCCAAAAAGTTGACTACAAATGCCAAAACTCAACCCCATTTACAATACTAGCATCGCATATATATCTTCACCTTTTGTGTCTATTCTTACCTGCCAAAAGGAGATGTGACTGTCTGTGTTGGAATAAGTGGCAAGGTACCGTCCATCAGGAGCAAAAGCCACAGCTGTTATTGGCCCTTTATGGCCATGGATAGTCTAACAAAGAGGAAAAAATGTAGTTTAGAAGATTAATTATTCAGAACCATTATGGTGCCACACAGACAAAAACTGAACACAAATCTAACTGTGTGTGTATCTATAGAAATGACTTATAAATATAGGTCATAATTGTCAGTTAAAACGAAGTATAGTGAAGAGATCATAGTTTGGCAAACTGAAAACCAAATATAATTTCATTATTTCATAAATGAGAGTGAACTTAGTGATAGGGTAAGGTAGCACTGGGAGGCAGGTGGCTTCTCTCTGTGTGTTCTCAGAACAGGTACAGCAGGAGCTGAAGCTTCCCCATGCTACTCCGCTGTACATCAGCCCTAAACTAGGTACAACAGTAATAAAGTCTCCATGCCATCTTTGCTTTCTCTGCTGAGACTGTTAACAATGATGCCAATTCTGGTGGTTTTGCATACACGTACGAGAACATTGTCCATTTTCAGGGATTCTGAAGAAATGTTCTGATAGAATAGTAGAAAAAGGTTCAGACTTGCCAAATTACGACCTTAACTAGAAGAAAAGGGAATTATTCTTCTCTTGGTTATTTGTACGAATAGTGCTAAACTCTTGGTTTAAAATGTCAGGCATGAGATTCAGAAGCTGACTGTTCAGAAACCTTTGGTGGAACAATTTCAAGCATTTACTTGCCAACCTTCATCTGCTGGGAAGGTGATTATATCTATACCGGTTATGTTTTGTGGTCAAAATGGAACCGGCAGTTAGGGAATGACATCCCATCTACAGCTTTATAGTCACATGATCAGTGATTCTTCCTTGTTACCCAGCTTCCAAATCTCATGCCTTATGTTTGAAACCTCGGAGAATTTTTCACCTATGTTTTGTATATCTTTGGAGACTGCTAAATTCCAATGAATCTGTAGATATTTTTGCATAGTTCCCCAACATTTTCTCCCCCCCTGCATAAATGTGCTATCAAGGATACAGCAGCCTCTTGTGGCAGCTAGTCCAGAGAAATAATGTGGATCCCCATAGTTATTCAGTGAAGATGTCTCCTGCCTATTGCCAGGGGTTCCAGTTGCTGTGTAATGTGAAATTAGGAACTAGATGATAGCAAATTAGGGACCACCATTTCCAGTATTACAATCACAGATTCCATCCTGCTTGATTATTGTATGCGGACATTAGGTTCAGGGCTGTGACCTTGGGAGAGTCCCATAGCATACTGAATACATTTCCTGTTGTCCTAACAATGATTATTTACAGGTTGACTGACATTTTGCCAGCTGGTATACACCTTCAAAGGCGGTGTGTGGGAGGGAAGTCTCTCTCATTGGGTTTCATTTCTGTTAGCCACAGAAAAAAGAACCACCATATGCAGTTTTCTCTCACTTGAAGAAATGGCAAATGGGACGGGACACTGGGGAGAGAAGAAGCAATCAAGAATTTTTCTCAAATAGGTGAGGGTTGTTAAAGGATTCTCATGTAATCCCAATAGGAGCCCCCCGCTTGTCTTTCATGATTAGAAGTTAACCTCTTTCTCTCTGATCCTTAATGCCAGGTACTCTTTAAAAACCAAACCAAATCATGCCTTTGACCATGACTGGTGCTTTTTTTTTTCTTCCTATCTTGGGGTGCTGAAGGTAGTTATCACTGCAATTCAAGGGACCACAACTTCAGGAGTGGAGAGGCCCATAGTAAGATGTTGGGAGGTTATTTGCATGAGATCTCTTGGTGCACAGTTTTTTTTTTTCTTTGACCTCTGTGTAGCAGAACTGACCTTTCCTCCACCTACTGCGAAGTCAGTATCCATGAATGGCTTTTGAAAATTTATATGGCTCAAAAAGCTTCATAGATAAGATAAGATAAAATAGGACTCTGTTTATCTACCATAATTAAACAAATGTAAATCAGAGGATGCAGAAGGAAAAACTTAATTTAAAATAAAATGAAATAATTAAATTACTGGACCAGATAGAGTCTTTGCACAATATTAACATGACACATTTTTACACTCGGTGTTTATCATCCCAGGGTAGCAGTAACTCAAGGAAAGAACATATGACATGATATATTTAAATTTGAAATGTCACCATAAAATTCATTATAACCATTACAATGACAGCAATCAATATTTTTGAAGCTTACAGACAGTAAGCACACTTCATTCTCCGTTATGTGAAACAAGAAAGGTGCTATTTGGAGGAACATGTGATAACATTACAATAACAAATGAGAAAAATGCTCAAGACTAAATTTTCAAACAAGCCCCAGAAACTACACGTGCAAAGTTTGACAGCATGCCACTTTGTACACAGAAAAACCTCCATTTGCACTCAAAATGGGTATTCCTGCTATTGCAATACACATTTTGCTTTGACACCTACATGCTTGCTTGAATACCCAAAAGGTGCAGGTACACTTTTAGAAATCACTCCTTCTCAGCAGGTCTCCTGACATCAGCAAATGAAAATGTATTTGCAGGTCACTTCAAAGGAAAATCTTCATCCTCACAAGTATACAAAATAGGTTGATTTCAGAGCCATCAAATCATAGAATCACAGAAATGTAGGGCTGGAAGGATCCTCAAGAGGTCATCTGATCCAACCTCCTATGCTGAGGCAGGACCTAGACCATTCTTGACAGGTGTTACAAATCATCCACATTCTCTACAGGCAAGTCTTGTCCCCTAACTACTTTCCCTCACAATGAGCCTTGATCCTCTGCAGGCGTGTGCTTTTAGTCAATGTTTCTGTTTTAAATATTTTGACAATTTCTTTTATTGTGCTAATAACCTCTCAGCCTATAAAACTGAATTAAATCATTTTATAAACAAATCTCTTGCCAACTTGCAGTTTTTAAATCCAATCAAAGCCATTTGTCAGGTATCTTAACAAAATATGGCTTTAATTGAATTGCTTTTTAAAGTAGAATACTTAGGTTAAAAAAATCAGTTTTAAATTGCATGTCTAAAATATTTACTTGGGAGTTTATTGTTAAGTGGGAGTAATAATTCTTTTATGGGCAAACTAACCTGTCAAACTAAGTTGTTTTTATTATGGAAATTCTTGCATGGCCTGAACTTCGTTCTACTTGACTACCTTACAATAACAGAATTTGATATTTTTAACATCTTTTATATCTTTAGTGAATTTAGTGCTCATACTGAAAAATCTACAAATAATGGAAAATGCATAATTAAGTCTTAAAATACATAGGATTTTATTTTAGAATTTCAAATTTCTAATATTTAAAAAGGTATTTAGGTTTAAAAAGTAAAAAGACTTATGACTGCCAAAAACCACAGTACACATCTCCCAGCCAAGCACATACTTGGCATGTTTTAGCGTCACTTGCCCTTCTGAAAATGGGAAAGCTCTTGGGATGCACAGGCTTGCAGCACTGTTCCTTTCCTACTGATCGACATAATCATTTATGTCCAAACTTGATTAAATTAGCAGCATGCAATTAAAATCTTTTGGACCACTGCCATAAAAAATGTTAATTAAAAGTTCAAACCTTTTGTAGCAGATGAAATGTAAAGGAATTATTTAAAAGACGTAATACTCAACCACTAGTGGCACGTAACATTTTCTCACATATACTTTGAACCAGCGGTTCTCAAACTTTAGCATCTGAAGGACCCCCATTTTGATTTAATTTTTTTGCGGACCCCCAAGCTCCCCTGTCAGCCCCAGGCGCCACCCCCACTCCACCCCTTCCCCCAATGTCCCACCCCTCCTCTCCACACCCCCTCCACTGAGCATGCCCCATCCCCGCTCCTCCCCCACCCTCCCAGTGCCTCCTGCACGCCAGGGAACAGCTCTTCAGCGGTATGCAGGAGGCACTGGGAGGGTAGGAGGGAGAGGGAGGGGTTGAGGGAGGGAAGGGGAGGAGTTGATGAGCAGGGCCGGCAGACCCCCTGGAGTGCCCTCGGGTCCACGGACCCCAGTTTGAGAAACATTGCTTTAAAACGATAACCTGTAAACGGCGCAGCAGTAGATATACAATTCACAAACTGTTGTAATGAAATATATTTCATGTAAACCCATACAACCAAAGATCTTTCCAAGGCCTAGTCTCGATTCCTAACTTGGGCAAAACTCCAATTGACTTCAACATTACAATCACATCCATCATCTTCTATCTAAAGCAAAAACCTATAGGCAATTTTTATGTGCATAAGACCCAGAGTCAGGAGCCTTGGATTCTACTCCTGTTCCTGCCACTGACTTGCTGTGTGACCTTTAGCAAATCACAACGCTCTGTACCTCAAATTCCCCATCTGTAAATTTGGGGTCATGATGCTTATTCATCTTCGTAAAGCACTTTGAAATCTATGTATAAGTATTATATTAAATTTCAAACCGTAGCAATATCTTTCACTTGAATTAAAAGCTAAATACTTTTTGTGTAGCTTTACTTGGGCCAAATTCACAGCTGGTGTATTACTTAATATTTACATGAAGGCAGTGTCTGGAGTTCTAAGCAGAACTGGGGCTCCTTTGTGCTCGATGTTTCACCCTACCTGAAGATCTCACAATCTGAGGAGGCAAGTGACATCAAAAATACTTGGCAAAGACAGATACAGTTTTTAAATATATCTATACACAACTGCAATTTTTTCTTGATAATTATGAATACTTAAATGGTTATTAATTGATTGATTTCTTATAGGCATCACTGCTAAATTATTCTTAAGGAGAGATCTATAGTATAGAATGATAGCATTATGGATCAGTTAGGGGAGGACATTCCACACTCAAGAACAGGATGGAAGAAGTCATGAAAATGTTTGCATGAGAAGCTGACAAAAGGTCAGACAAAACTGGCATTGTTGGTAGACTGTAGGAGATGAAACTGGCACAATAAGAGACAAGAGTAGTCAAATAAAGAGGGGCAGAACTGTGAAGGGTCTTGAAAGGTAGGACAAGAAGTTTGAACTTGGTTCAGTGAAACAAGGGCAGTCAGTGAGAGAAAAAGTTAATACAGTAGAACCTCAAAGATACAAACACACCAGCGTTATGGACTGACTGGTCAACTGGACACCATGTGAAACTGGAAGTAACCAATCAGGCAGCAGTGGAGACAAAAAAAAAAAAAAACCAAACACTGTCCTGTACTGTGCCTGTATTGCATCTTAAAGGCAGGCACATCTGGGCTGCCTGTCCCCAACCCATCCACATGGCACCCACTTACATCTAGGAGTGAAGATGCTGGGACTGCCAGCCCAGGGCAGCTGGCAAAGCAGGAGCAGCACTGGGGTCTGCGCTGCTTTCACCCCTGCCTCTCTCCCCCATCCCACTGTTTTCACCCACCTCCCCCGGCTGGGAGCGGGACAGGCTTGCAGTCTGATTCAGGGAAAGATGCTGCCTGCAAGGAAGCTGCTGGCACTGAGGAGGGAGCTGCTGGAATCTGGCTTGGAACTGGAGCCCAAACTGCACTTTGTTCACAGTTATGAACACCTCAGAGTTATGGACAACCTCCATTCCTGAGGTGTCTGTAACTCTGAGGTTCTACAGTATGATCAAAGCAACCTGTAAGGAAGATGATCATAGCAGTTGCTTTTGTATGGGGAGAATAAAGTGATGGTTCAGGGATCCTGGAGAAGAGGTTACAATACATAAGGTGAGAGATTCTGGATTAAAGTTTGCCCATCTAGACAAAAAAAGATATATTTTAGAAATATTACGGAAGTGGGAAGGTTTATATACAGCCTGAATATACAGGGCAAGAGAGGATGGTATTGATGATGGCTCCCAAGTTGCAGCCCCAAGAAATATCTTCAAGTTTGGATGCCTAAACTGTTGCAACCAAACCAATATTCAAAAGTGCTGTGCTGGAGTACCTACAGATCTTAATGACTTCAGTGGGAGCCGTAGATGATCAGCGCTTCTGAAAATCAGGCCACTAAAGGCCTGACGCTGCACCATGTAAGTAAATGGGAGATTACCACTGACATCAATAAACTCAGGCTCAAGCCATTAGGTGGTTAAAAACAGATTTATTTCCTGAGTTTAGGAAAACCTGTTTGAAAAATTTGGTATAAGTGCCTATACAACTTAATTTTGAAAATATCTTTTTGCTATTATTGTGCAATAAAAATACTAGAATTAGAAATGCACAACAGTTTAAACTATTTTCTGAAAAATATGCATAGTATAATTATTGTTTCTGCACTGAGTGCCTCTGTGCTGTATCAGGCTAAAACTTGGCATTAAATGGCAACATTATAACCTCCCTATTGAGAACTGAGTTTGTAACATTATAACTTGAATTACAATAGGAAGACGCACCCTATAATTGATGGCGGGGAAGTACAGTAGCTTACATGACGATAGAAAGTAAGATATACTGCACTTTACAAGAGGTCGAGTATTAAGAATCTATTGTAATATTTTCTTACTGTACATCATGTACAAGATATGTCGACTTAAGCAAACCCTTGTGCCTTTAATGTAATCACTATTGCTTAATGATAAGGAAAACTAAAAGGCCAATTAATTATGATTCAATATTTAGACCATCAAACTCTTTAGCACTTAACAAGCAATTAATATGTGTCAATGAAAAATGTTTTGGTAATACAAAGGTGAAAATCAATAGCACTAGCATACTTGTTGCACTCTTTACCACTGACAATTTATCCAGATAACTACAGTCCTTAAGGGAGCCACATCACTCTGATGTTTTAATTTATGTACTTCCCTAGCTGACGTTAATCCTTTAAAACACAGATTTACCTTTTCCATGGGTTATTCATTGTGCATTTGGCAATGCTCACCCTTTTATTTACTTGTCAGGTAAATAAGCATATCACAAAATCTATGCAGCTCAATGTTTGAACCAATGTTCTTGCTTTTTAGGCTTGGCTGGCTGGCCGACACAATTTTATTGCTGTGCTAAAGGCTACCTGGAAGGATGTGTGCCTCTGCTGCTTCCATAAGGAAGTGCATGATAAAATATTTGTTTAGTTTTTTACTTTTTGGATTACATCCAAAATGGGTAGGTTTTCTGCTTGGAATTAGTTACTGAATTTATGGAAAAATCTAATATATGTGCATATAACAGTGGCACTGGTTCAGGGATACGGTTTATTTTGAACAAGAAATATGGTGGGACAAAGTGCAGCTGTTTGTAGTATCCCTCTGCCCAACCAATTGATTTGTTTTTTTTCTAAATGGGGGATGCTCCTGGGAGACTATTTGACTTCTGCACCTGCCTGTGTTGCTGTACTGAAGCACATCATATATGGAAGCTATGAACAACCTATTTCAAGGTTTAATATATCGCAAACTCTACACTGAAGTAAATTGTTCTGTCAAAGGTAAATACCCGTGCTAAGTGTTGAATTCCACTGCAGCAATATTCTAAAGCATTTTATTTTAATCAGCAGTTGAAAAAAGTATTTTAAATACAGAACTGGATATTAATGTAACTACTGCATCACTGCAGAAACATACATTTATTACCACTACCACCAACATTATGGATATCTACTCCCAAAACTCTGTAGGTATATGAACAGAAAGGAAACGAAGATATTGCGTTATCAAAGAAAGCAACATTCCCAAATGTATCACACAGAAGTAGTATAATCCCAACACATACATAATAAAAGTCTAGAAACCTAGCCTTGAACTGTGCCACCTATGTGCTTTGACCAAATATTAAGCAGGAACAGATTAGACAGTCCCCTTTCCTCCGAGAACACACTGTCTACTGCTTGTAGCTTGGGAAGTTAGGCAGTTCCAGGTCTCCACTTCCGCCAAAGGAGATAACCAATCTATACCTGGATTGATTTGCTCTATTTGCACATTAAAAATTAGAAGCCTTTGAAGCTCTCTCATTAACAACCAGCCAGTGATGCTGATTTTGGGGGCAAATCCCCTTGAGTGGTCATGCTGATGTGCTCTGCAACAGCTGTTTTTCAATGGTACACTAAATAAAACACATTATGACAACAGTGCAGTCTAGGTCACAATGGCATGGCTCACTATACCAAAGTCCATGTCTGGAAGAGTGAGACACAATCTCTTGACATTTTGGTGATGATAAAGGACACCTGACCTCCATGAAAACCTCAGCTTGCATAAAAACTTGGTTCACTTTGCAGTAAAAAAATCCCCCCAAATCTAGAGCATACCTAATCAACACAGAAGGCTGCATCAAACAAGCAAGATCCTCTAGATCAGTGGTTATCAACCTTTGCTACATCATGACCCCATATTACAAAAGAAAAGTTTAGGGACTTTCCTCTCCCATCTAGCCATAAAGAAAGAAAGGGTGGTGGAAATCCACCTACACTTGTTTGTAAATCCCTCCGGAAGTCTTGCCATTCTGGTGCAGAGCCCATGCATGAGATACTTCCATACCAAATAATCTTATTTGACACTTCAACCAGCAGTCTCCATTATGTCCCAGCTGAATTTTAATGTGAATGTAAAGCACTGAGAACAGAAACCAAACCATAAAGAGCTTTGAAAGTCAAAACCAATCCTTGGAATTGCACTAAAAATGCATTGGAAAACCAGAGAACCTATGCTCTTTGTGTGAAGCACTGTTAAATAAGCAAACAGATGCATTTTGTACTAGCTGAAGTTTCTGAGTTATCATCAGGTGTAGCCTTATACAGACTGTATTGCAATTTGGAGGTGATGAAAGCATGGGCAATGATGGTGATGTCTGTATACAATAGGAAAGGTCACAACTTGTAGCCCCAATTGACAATGGAAACAAAAGTTTTGGCTAAAACTGCTATCTGGCCATTCTGAAACAATCCAGCAGCCAAGAAGATTCCTAGGTGACGAAAACAAAGATGTATAGGTAAGTGTCAACAGCATACTACAGTCTAAATAAATGATTTCAATATCCCCTCAGAAGCCTCACCCACACATTGCCATTTACATATATCATCAGAAGTGGATCAAATAATTCCCTTTAGTGTTAACTGGTGATATTTATTTGAATCAGTATGACAAACAGATCCCATAATTTAAGATTATTGTCAATGTCATTTAAACTGGTATGGTGTAAGAGAAAAGAAAGTCACCCAAGATACATTAGCTCCTATTCTAGATCACCATCTTGTAGTCCCCAACTAGAGTTGCTATGGCCAAGCAATAGTGCAAATTGCTAGGCCCAGTGAATATTTTTCTTCTCTCAGTGGATCATCTGTAGAAGCAGCACACATCTGTGTAATAGCACTCTTGTAGTGTTCTCTAGCATGCTGAACCTGTTTTATTACCCAACTCCTTGTATTTCTACAGATTTCTGCCAAATTTTCTATAATTTCAGAATACATAATTTAATTCACTGGTAACTTATACCCTTATATTTACTTATGACTTATGCCTACAATTGACTGGCATTTCTGGATCTACAAAACGTGGTTTAGGAAGTAATCGATACTCCATTACGGAATTGACCTTTGATTTCAAATAGCAGCTTGCTGTAGCTGTGTCTGATTAAGATTAGCCCATAGTCTAAAGATTCCTGTGATCCAGAAGATCTTTATAGATCACTAGTATAGTGTTACAGCACACCCCCACACTAAATTTGCACAGCTTTCTAAATGCAACAACACTACACTACTAAGTCGTGGTGGGTAGGATATAGTTATTGCCAACAAATATTTTTACATGTAAAATACTAAAAAAACAAACACAAACAAAAAACACAACCCCATAGGTATGGTGGATTTTGAGTAATGCAAAACTTAAGAATTCTGTGTTCCAGCTTCCACCAACCTACAGTAGCTCTGTTCATCTTTTTTTTTTTTTTCCATGCAACTGAAAAGCAATTTACAACTAAGGGCCCTATCTTCTGCTATATCTAGAGCCTTCAGCCCTGATTTACAAACTCACTCTTTGCCTTCAAATCCTTCCTCAACATTAATTTATTTTGGGTAGTATTCCAGGTGTCAGTCGCCATTGCCATTTCTGCACATAATCATGACTGTATTGTTAAAAAAAAAAAAAAAAAAACCCACAAGACAATGCAACAAAATAACTTGAATGTTCAATACATTAAGTCCCCATAGAAGAAACTTGAGAGGTTCTCTTTTTCTTTTGTACCACCTATAATTCTGTCACTTCACAATCATCCCCTAACCCTTGATCCCCATCTTCTCTGTACTGTATTTCCCAAAAAATGGATTTTTGGGTTTAGGTTTTTAAAATATCTAATCTGTAAAACACTCTCCATCCATGTGCCATTACAGTATATAAATAATAATAATAATAATAGTCTGATATAATTAAGTTTGATGCCTTTGTTTTAAGAAAGCTCACTTTCTACAGATATTCTGTTTCTCTCTTCTTTGCTTGGGTCTAGTAACTTCTGCCTTTCTGGTTCTCTCACTTGCCTTTCAAAACACACAGCAATGTCAAATTTTCTTACAGTGTGTTATGTGTTTAGATACACATTTTATAGTGTGAAACAATTGAAAGTGCATATTAAAATTACAGTTTTATGTGTAAAGACAGATGTTAAAACAATTTCTTCAATTTTTGTTGCCGCACCTAAAAACTATTTTTTTCTCAAAAATGTCTAAATGTGAATTTCAAAAATAATTCAAAATCCTTATTCAACAAACATTTACGTTCAGCTGTTTTAACATATTTTCACTAAAAAAAAGTCAATCTAAAGATGTTCTTAGTAATTAAACTGGTATGTTCATTCAAATAATGCTGGCACTTGCAATAAAAATTGAGTGCAAAGAAGAAAAAAGCATATTTGCCTTTTATTTTTTAATTCATTTTCTGCCTGTCCTTCAAATAGCTTTTCAATAATATGAAGATAAAGTCAAAGCACATGTACTAAAAATTTTAACTTAATAAAACATAACAACTTTTAATCTTCTGGTAATATAATTTTGTATCAACCATTCTGCATCAACAATTACTTAGTATTAAAATGCGAATTGTATGATTTGACAGCCAGCATTCAATGAGAGCACAAAGTGACCTTGAACAGCAGTGTATAAAAATACATTTATCACTGAAATGGCATGCTGGCTGTCAGTCAATATATGCCTCTCATTTGTTAGGAGGTTCTCCTGCTGTGATTCCCTCATTACAATTTGCTTTTACTTCCTGGGCAAATGACAACCAGAAAATGAGGCAGCTTCTATCTTGACCAAACTTAATCCAGAAAAAAATTGATGACAGCTGCAGCCAACCAAGTGTTACAGGGTGTTTTACAAAATGTTTCTAAATTGTACTGCTATATATCCTTAATGCTACAAACTATTAAATAGGATAGACAAGGAACTAGCCTCATTGTCTCTAAAACCATCACATTTTATTAAGTTATGCATGGTCATCTGCAAAAATCAATCCCGCTTATTTTTCAAACAAACCAGATGTTTACAAACATTTGATTTACATTCTGCTTTAAGAAACATACCGTTTTTTTTTCAGTTTAAGATACTTCAGACGACACCATCAAAATTCATATAGCAATTAACTTCCCCTATACATATAGAATGGTTATGCCCAGATGACAATATTAATCTTTTCATGCATGCAGTTAATAGTTTATCTAGATATTTTTAATACTGTACCCATCATATAATCTGAGCACTAGTATGTAATGGATTCTTGCTACTGAAGTTTAATCTTCCCACTGCAATTATTGTTTTAAAAGAATTCCAAACAGCTGATTGGTTAAATGTTTACGCTATAGTTTATATTTTAAATTATTTTCTTAAAGGTGCAGTATATGCCATACATATATGGTCCAGAAAAACAGAAGAAATAATAAAACATTTATATGATTAATTTAAAAAAATATATTCTTTTGTAATATGCAAAGTAAAATATAATGAACGTACATACATATTGTAATAAAGTAATAAAAGGGGTATAGTAAATATGCATATAAACAATGACAATTAATTCAGAAAATGCATAAAATCCACATCATAGGGCAAATTATAACTCTTGAATTTACATGTGCTAACTGCTATAACTCATTGTAAAGTGCTGGTTCTTGAACCACAAATCCCGTAAGATTGATGTTCAATAGGTGGGATGATGATTGGGTTGATATCCTAGCTCTAGAGAGCACTTTACACAAGGAAAAAACTTTGAACATTTTCCAAAAGCATAATGTGGAACAGAATCACCATTTATTAGAAAGACTTTATCTAACCAACTTTCAACATGCAAATCATATTCTTAATGGGAATAGCTGCATAAGTGCTAGAAATAAATAAAATTAGGAAGCGTTAAATAATATTAATTCACTCAAATAATGTCATACCAGATTCATTAAGAGATTACATTACAAAGGAGCATAGAAAACAAATAAAAGGCAACAGTATGCTATCAAACTAGAGTACTAACAGCTTTTTTGGAAATAGATCTAATTTGATTCTAATTTGAATGGCAATATACCTACCGTAGTTAATTAAATAATTTACAGGAAGTTTGGGAGTAAAAATTCTCCCAAACCTATTCTATTTCTCTTTGTTTAAAATAGCTTTGGTAAAGTTCAAGAAAGCAATGCACATTTTTTCCTGGGGAGGCTACTGAATTTTACTATCATTTTGGTACAAATTTGGGGTAGCACTGCATCAGCATTGTGGTGACATAGTATCACATTAGTGATTTCCTAATGTAAGAGGATAACCACTTTCAGTAAAACAAACAAACAAAAAGGTACATTTACCCTCATAGAATATACGTTTTGACAGTAACAGCACCATAAACAAACTCCTCCCCTCCAAAGGATAAAAAAATCAAACAAAAACAGGAAAACAAACTCATAACTCACTCATATTAAAAAGTTATAATCCTTTGATCTAATCTGATCGGAACAATGGATTGTAATTAAAAGATTCAATAAAATACTTAAAATAAAAAATGGAGAACATGGGAAGAAAACTTTTGTTATTAAACTGATTTCTGATGGAGACAACATGGAAGAATTATATAATTTATCTATGAACTCTGTACAAATTTTCCAGTTTTCAAGATATGAACTTTTTAAAATGAGCAGCAGTGATATAAAGAAACAGTTCTATGTTTCAGTAACATTATATGGCTTACGATGTCAAAAACAGACATCACAGAATTACTGTAGAATCTCCTTAATTGGGACACACTTGCGGAGAGTTTAGCATCCCACAGGAGCAGCTGTGCTGATTAAGAGAAAAAGCTATTACAAAATAAAGTCTGATTAGATTTAATATGAAAAATTACTGTACTAAAAACACCATGCTATAGTCTCATTGTGTATAAATACACACACTCTTATCCCTTTTTCCTCTTTTTAAAATAAAAATGATTTTAAAATAATTATAAAAATGTAAAAATTTCCTGCATTTCACCTGCCTTATTTCTTTTAATCTCTGGTTAGTCTCTGTAATCGAAGACTGGCGTTTATAATTTCATACCCATTTAACACAGGACTACTCACTGAGGTAAAACAAGAAGAATTTGGCCCTAAACATTAAAGAACACATAGCCCGTTGGCACGGCCCAAATGTTCTTAAAAAGCCAAATTTTTGCTAACGCTCTCCTATTTAAGCAGCAGTCATTGCAATGTGCAATCAATTCTGAGGGGTAAATCAGGTTCCCAATAAATGTTCCAATGAATTGACTATTTCTTTTAATCGAAGTGTATTTGCTTATGACACCATTTGGACTCAGGGAACAGTCTGATTGGCTAAAGTTTGTTCTTAAGATCCCACTGTGAGGTCAAGGTAACTAGTCACTTGAATGAGGCAGGCAGAAATTGACCCTAAGTATTATTTTATTGTTGTTGAAATGAAATCCTCCCCCCAACTTTAATCATAAAACCCTTTAAAGAAAAAATGTAGGGTACATAACTAAAATAGCATCATCTATATACTTTGAACACTGGAGGGTATTTAACCTTTGACTTCATGAACACCAGTGCACAGGGAACATGCACAAATCAACAGCTCACAGAAGTACAAGCTTTAAACAAAAGCTTTCACTAATGCACACGAAGTAGGAAAAAGCCATCAAATCACCCTTCCCTACCAGCGTATCGGGGTTTTAGGGCTCAATTATCCTCTCAGAGGCTTTTTGTGCCCTATGCATTCCACCCATGGCATTGGAAAAAACGTGCTATGTCACAGTTTGTGGAATTATGCGTTCTGATTCACACTTTGCTCCCTGCTCCCCCTCTAAGAACCTTTGGCTTGATTCCCGGGCTTTTACCAAGCTTGTACTTCAATTCTAATCCTTTACCATTCTTCTTTCCTTGACCATTCTCTTCCAAGAGCTTACAAAATTAGACATTGGGGGCTGAAACTTTCAAAGTCACTAGAGAGATTTGGAAGCCCATTTCCCATTAGCTTTAAGCAGCCTTGAAAATCTCAACCTAGGAGCTCAATCCTGCAAAGAGTAATTCACGCTTTTGTATACTCCCGCTTATAATCTCACTGGTGTTTTGTGTGGAAAATTGTAAACCAGGTTTTTAGACCTTTTTGCAGGTATTCGTGCTGATTTATAAATTCTAAGCTTTAAGTCCAACACAGACATGTGTGACTGAATGAAAACAGCAATAGTAGGGGACTATGTGTGGGAATAAGCATATGTAAATATCTAATTCTTTGCAGGATTCGGGCCTGGAATTGCTGCTAGAATGCTTGATTAGGAGCAATACCTGCAAAAATTCTCAGAAGCTGACAGGGTGTTCAGGATCTAATGGAAGAAGTGCTACCCAGAATCTAATGACCCCTACTGGGACAGTATGCCACCATGTTGTCGCAGGAGGTGGTATTAAATTGTAGCATTGGAATTGTAGCATACTTATAATGACGACCCCCCCCCCTTTTTTTAATCCCACTGTTCCTTTTCAGGTGACATATACCTTTATTTCTCTTTTGTCTGAGGTTTGTCTCCAGTATTTGTCACTACTGAACGATGGGAGCAAGAATAAATGAAGCAGGCAAGTGTATGCCCACTTGCTATAATGTAGTGCTTCTGTGGTTAAAGGGGTACGCATGTGAACATATTTACAGCAGTACAGTGCTCAGCCATGTTAGAAACATGAAATGTTCTACACAGATGTATCTAAAAAGGACAACTCCTTCTGGCAACTCTTTCCAAACCTTAAATATACTATTTAAATATGAAAGCAAATTGGATGCAGATTTTATTTTTGCATTTTTTAAAAGCATTTGATTGCTCCTACTTTTCAAAATCAATGAAAACTCTCTACCACTTTGATGTGACCACACATCACAACTGCAGCTTGTTTATAGAGAGAGATCCACTAACAGTGGTGTCATAAGGCGCACACACGTTCTTGAATTCATGGTCAATACCATACAATCTGTTCTTGCATTGCACAGTTCACGTACAGTAACATGTCCCAAGGCATTTTACAATCTATAAAAAATAACCCAAAATGCAAAACCTCAAACTAGATAAGCCCTGGGGGGGTGGGAAGTGTGTGTGTGGGAAAGGATTTTGAGACTAGCCTTAAAAATGCATCTAAGCATTCCGAAACCTATTCTCCCCTAGCAAAAACAGTACTAATTATTCATACAACTGTTGGGCAATACATAAGGAAATCTAATTAATAACGATTAATAATATTTGACACATTATATATATATATATATATATATATATATATATAGGGCTTTACATTTTCAGAGCAATCAATATTAACTGATCAATAATTATTCAATAGTTAAAAAAAAGTAGCAAGAAACAATAGGTAAACACCTTTTTCCGATTTTTAAGCCTTTTTCTTAAAAATGTTCTGGATACAGATTTTCTTTGCTCATTGTTAATTGCTATTTCAATTACCTTTGAATTGTACTTTGATATCCAGACTAAAAGGTTTAGTTTCATTGTAGCTTCTCTAAGTACTTCTATATCCTCTGCTGAAATGCCATTTTCTAACTTCTCACAGCAGTATGCTCAGTGAATCACAAACAGATGTCCCAATGCCACCTGGGGAATGCACCGGGGGAATTTTTCCTTTTCCATAGCAGTGGAAGCATACCAGTGTCATAAAAGGCTATACTTAATCAAGATTCTGGCCTGATGAGTACTTTCTAAGCTGTAAAACCTCATTAACAAGATATTCCAGAGGCAAGGAAATAACTATGCACATTACAGCAAGGAAAAATGGTCCTAGGGTAATGATTCTATTTAATACTGACCCTTGCCTCATGAGCCATCTAGTGTGGCTAGAATTGTGGAAGAAATTCTTTGTTTTGCAGAAAAGAAGCATCACTTCTTGGGGAAGGAGGAATTCACCTTAGGAAAAAAGGATTCTGGGTATCCAGAGCACCACACTGTCCTCGTGGAGGTTCTTGCGCAGATAAGGCTGCCAGCTCCATTTGCCTGCCAGATGTGGCAACTACTAAGAAACAAGCCTTACTGGATAAATAAAAAGCCGACACTGAAGTCAAAGGCTTGAAGGGATGGCTTGTCAAGGCCCTCAAAACTAGTGGAAGGTCCCATTTTGTAAGGAGTGGCCTGACCAATGGTCGGGCTAGTTGGATGGCTTGAAGGAATCTGGCTACACATATAATGTCTGTGGGGGAACCTGAGGATCCTGTGAATAGCATGCTACTAAGAGCCGACACCTGATGCACGATACTGGGCTGAAGGACTCTGACTGTGCCTTCTTGGAGAAAAAACGGAATAGCTGGAATTCTAGGATCTCTAGGATTTGCATTATGCTCTAGCCATCAGTTATAGAATCTGGAGCAGACAGAGGAGTATGCTTTTAGTGTCAATACCCTCCTAGATGAAAGCAAATGTCTTGAGTCTGGAGGACAGATCGATTCTAGCATTTCAGTCTCAATAGATAGGCTGTTAGTTGAAGCTGTTTTGTGCCTGGATGTAGAAGGGCACCTTGCAAGAGGATGTCTGATCTCTACGGAAGCTGGAGTGGGGGTTCTGGTTTCAGCACTATCAGGTCTGAGAATTAAGGTCTCTATGGCCAACGAAGCATTATAAGAATTACTGTCGCCTCATCTCTTCCATCCTTTCTTTTACTGGAGTTGAGATGAGATATGTATAAAGTAGGTCCTGAGGCCAAGTGTATGATAAGGCATCTGTCCCCAGGGCTCCGGAGTCTGACGTATTTCAGCCTTTTTGTAGTTGTAGGATACGCAAATGGGTCAACTGAAGGGAGCTCAAACATATGAACAATCGGATCAAAAACCTCTTGATTCAGGCACCACTCAGAGTTGTTGATCCTGCACCTGCTGAGCCAGTCTGGCTTGGTTCAGATCACCTTTGATGTGGATCACTCTGAAAGGAGGAACTGTTCTATGATCACCTCATTCTTTCCAGTACTTCAGGCTTCTTGTTCCCCCTGACTGTTTAAATAGATGACTGCTGTCATACTGTCTGACTGAACCAGGATGTGGTTCCCCATTATGGTGGGCTGGAACCTTTGCAGAGTTAACTTGACCGCTCTCAGTCCTAGGAGTTTTATGCTGTGAGCCTTTTCCTTCTGGCTCCAGAGAACGTAGGTGGTTTGGGTCTCCAGGTGAGCCTTCTCA
This sequence comes from Malaclemys terrapin pileata, assembly GCF_027887155.1. Taxonomy (NCBI): domain Eukaryota; kingdom Metazoa; phylum Chordata; order Testudines; family Emydidae; genus Malaclemys; species Malaclemys terrapin. The sequence continues at coordinate 114,071,964 of NC_071510.1, forward strand.
GCCCTCCAGACTCAGGTTGGTTGTGAGGACTAAAAGATCTGGAAGGTGGGTGACTGGATGAAGAAGCTCATTATTGCCCTTACCCATTTTCTGTGGTCAGTGAAAACCATTCCTCTGCATTTTGGTGGGGCTGAGATCCCTCTAGATTTTCCCCCCTTGGACTTCGATTCCACTGTTTTCCCTTGGAGAATCTGTTGTCCCTTCATTGGTACTGTGACATTGTGCAGTCTATATGGTTTTATAAAAACTTGATAATAAGTCAATATAATGTAACTGAGATGGTTTTAGAGAAAATACGGTAATAAGTGAATGTAACGTAACTGGGATATGCTTCATGCAAAAGGTCTCTTGTAAGGTATCATTCCAAAGCTTATAATCTACTGAGTGTGATCATCTGATTTGTATAAATGTACCACTCTTGTATCTAAAACTAGAAATATAAAATGTAACTCTGAGGGCCTATTGTAATTGTGTAAAGTGTGGACCATTAATGATGGTTTGGAATCTTGATGACTCCCATTGTCTGCAGATGGCTGTATTTACCTGTGAGTCTTTCTGTATATGTGTGTGCTGGCAAGTGAGTAATGAAGTCTTGCAGTGACATGTGATCATGTCACCTCAACTGGAATCCATCTTTAACCTGGTGCTTTTCCAGTGAGGTGGGGGTGGAAACCCAGATAGACAAAGAGTTCCCGCCTTATGCAAAAGATATATAAAGGGGGGAAGAGAACAGAGAGAGAGAGAAGCCATCATGAAGAATCCCCTAGCTATCACCTGAGCTGCAACAAGAGCTGCACCAGGGGAAAGAATTGTGCCCAGGCCTGGAAGGTGTCCAGTCTGAGAAAAACTTACTGAAGCATCTCTGAGGGTGAGATTATCTGTATTCAGTTTGATTAGGCATAGATTTGTGCATTTTATTTTATTTTGCTTGTGACTTACTTTGTTCTGTCTGTTACTACTTTGAACCACTTAAATCCTACTGTCTGTATTTAATAAAATCGCTTTCTATTTAGTAATTCACTCAGAGTATGTATTAATACCTGGGGGAGCAAACAACTGTGCATATCTCTCTATCAGTGTTATAGAGGGCGAACAATTTGAGTTTGCCCTGCATAAACTTTATGCAGGGTAAAACGGATTTATCTGGGTTTAGACCCCATTGGGAGTTGGGCATCTGAGTGCTAAAGACAAGCACACTACTGCGAGTTGTTTTCAGGTAAACTTGCAGCTTTGGGACAAGTGATTCAGACCCTGGGTCTGTGTCTGGAGCCAGACGGGAGTGTCTGGCTCAGCAAGACAGGGTGCTGGAGTCCTGAGCTGGCAGGGAAAACAGGAGCGGGGTAGTCTTTGCACATCTGGTGGCAGCTCCCAAGGGGGTTTCTGTGATCCAACCCGTCACAGGTACCTCTGTGAGGACAAGTAGTAAAAGAAGCGTCTGTCTGAAAGCTGGTCTGTACTCTCTCCTGGGGACCCTTAATGGGGCAGGGAGAGACTGTTTGAATTTTGCTGCATTGTCAGCCACCATTTTCTCCGACTCTTCTCTAAAAAGGAGGGAGCCTGTAAACCTGGCCAAGTACATGTCCTGATTAGAGTGAGAGTCCATCTTCCAAGGATGGAGCCATGGATGGCACCTGGCAACTGAGCTGGAAGCCACAGGTTGGACTGAAAACATCATTGCATCTCCTTGAGATGTCAGCTACAAATGCTATTGCTAGGGAGACTTTCTTTAAAGATAGAACCAGAGTCAGGGTGATCTCAGTCCTTAAGGGCTCTGAGATCTTCCAGCTGACAGAGGGATACTCTTGCAAAGCAGGTAGCTGACAGGGATGCTCGGACGGTGCTAGAGGCTTCAAAGTCCTTTTTGAGAGTGGCCTTCATATTTCTATCTGTGGGGCTCTTAGGGTAGAATTCCTTCTCTGAGGAAATAACCATATCCCTGGTCAAGGGATGCTACAGTAACATCAACTTTCAGTAACTGAGCCCTTTGGTTCCTGAATATGATAGAGGCCACTCTTGTTAATATGCTTGCCCTTCTCAGGCTTGTTCCATTCATCCCTAATCACTTCCTCAAAGGAGAAGCGAAGGGGTATTGCAGCCTCAGGGGAGGATTTTGAGGAGAGAAATTTACTCTGAGGCTTACTCTCAGAAGCCTGCTCAGGTTGGATGAATTGTGGAAACAACGCTGTTGCACATAGCTTGAAATTTTCTCAAGGTGAAAAAAATCCAACCTTTGCTCCGTTTTTCCAGCATTCTGTTTGGATTCAGAGACAGACAGGTCACCCTCCTCAGTGGAGGAGGGGAAGGATGAAGAGGAGTGAGGACTCATGCATACCTCCTGGATTTTTTGGTGCTTTTTCCTTACCCTTTTTTGTTTTTTTTAAAAACCTTTTTTTGCATGCTTTGGAAACACAGAAGCTCTGTTGCAGCTTTGAGGAGGCCTTTCGCAGCTTGGTGCCCTCTCGAGAGATCTGTCTCACAATCCTCTCCACTGGGTTCCCCCCAGGAAGGAAGAACTCATTGTCAGAGCCCTCCTGGTGGGCTTGAGGGGAAGGGGAGCTGATTAGAAACCCTGCTTCTTTCCCCATTGTGCTCGGTACCCACCTTAAGATTTGTGGGGTGGGGTGGATTTGTGGTCCCATAAGCATCTTTGTTCTGCAGGGGTCCTCTGAGACTTAACACCTGAGTTGAGTGGTCAGGCTCTGCCTTACTTTTAGAGCCTCTCCTTGTTCTGCGCTAGGGTTACTGGTCCACTTTTCCCCTATTGGAGTCTTGGCTGCCTTGGTGGGAAGGGGACCCCATCTGTCTTGTCTGACTTGTAGCCCCAGTACCTAACCGAGTTAGTGTCAGAAGGCTGGGTGAAGGCTGGGCACAACTCACCACCTGTCAAACCTGGGAAGGCTGCCTCAAAACCAGAGCAAAGTAAGGGAGGGACCAACAGAAACCATTACTGTCTGCTGCCACAGAGGCAGAGAATCTGGCAGCAAGCGGGAGCAGAGGGGGTGTGGCCAGCACAGGCAAAGCCAAAATGCTGATCTGCCTCCATGAAGCTGCAGAGAAAAAAGAAATCAGGCCAGATGTCCAGCACTGTGGGAGATGCTTGGCTGCAGAAAAGCAAAGTAGTCACCCGAATTCATGACACCCTTTTTCCTAACAGAGACCAAAAACCTGCAAGCAAAAATGCATTCACAAAGGCCACATCTAAATTAGGGGAAAGGGTAACGTTTTAAAAAATGTATTAGTGACATGATTTTATCCAGGTCTTTGCACCTACAATAAATGGAGCAAGTCATGTTTAAATGTGCATTGGCTAGTGATAGTTAGCCCTTGAGGAGGGAAACCAAGTTAGACTATGATCAGCTAATGCTTTTTCAAACATGATTTGCCTTGTCTACACTAATTGCAAAGTCCTATTTAAAACTGAGTTTGTTAAAATGTGTTAACACATTTGAAACCATACTACTAGGACTGTCGATAAATTGCAGTTAACTCACGAGATTAACTCAAAAAATTAATCGTGATTAAAAAAATTAATTGCAATTAATCGCAGTTTTAAATCGCACTGTTAAACAATAGAATACCAACTGAAATTTATTACATTTTTGGATGCTTTTCTACATTTTCAAATATATTGATTTCACTTTAAACAAGTAGTTTAGTGCTTTCACTTTTTATTGTGAAAGTTCAACAAACAAATGCAGATTTTTTTTGTTACATAACTGCACTCAAAATCAAAACAATGCAAAACTTTAGAGCCTACAAGTCCACTCAGTTCTACTTCTTGTTTGTTTACATTTACAGGAGATAATGCTGCCCGCTTATTTCCAATGTCACCTGAAAGTGAGAACAGATGTTCGCATGGCACTTTTGTAGTCGGAATTGCAAGGTATTATGTGCCAGATATGCTAAACATTTGTATGCTTCTTCGTACTTCAGCCACCATGCTAAAGGACATGCTTCCATGCTGATGGCACTCGTTAATAAAATAGTGCGTTAACTAAATTTGTGACTGAGCTTGTTGGGGGAGAATTGTCTCCTGCTCTATTTTACCCACATTCTACCATATATTTCATGTTATAGCAGTCTTGGATGATGATCCAGCACATGCTGTTTGTTTTATGAACACTTTCACTGCAGATTTCACAAAACCCAAGAAGGTACCAATGAGATTTCCAAAGATAGCTACAGTACTCGACCCAAGGTTTAAGAATCTGAAGTACCTTCCAAAATCTGAGAGGGAGGAGATGGGGAGCATGCTTTCAGAAGTCTTAAAAGAGCAACACTCCAATGTGGAAACAACAGAACCCAACCTGCCCAAAAAGAAAATCAACCTTCTGCTGGTGGTATCTGACTCAGATGATGAAAATGAACATGTTTCGGTATGCACTGCTTTGGATTGTTATTGAGCAGAACCCATCAGCATGGACACATGTCTTCTGGAATGGTGGTTGAAGTATGAAAGGACATATGAATCTTCAGCGCATATGGCACGTAAATATCTTGCGATGCCGGCTACAACGGTGCCATGAGAATGCCTGTTCTTGCTGTCAGGTGAAATTGTAAACAAGAAGTGGGCAGCTTTATCTCCTGCAAATGTAAACAGACTTGTTTGAACAATTGGCTGAACAAGAAGTAGGACTGAGTGGACTTGTATGCTCTAAAGTTTTACATTGATTTATTTTTGAACACAGATTTTTTTTCACATAATCCTACGTTTGTAAGTTCAACTTTAATGATAAAGAGATTGCACTACAGTACTTGTACTAGGTGAATTGAAAAATATTATTTTTTCTATTTTTACAGTGCAAATATTTGTAATAAAAATAAATATAAAGTGAGCACCGTACACTTTGTATTGTGTGCTATAATTGAAATCAATATATTTGAAAATGTAGAAAACAGCCAAAATATTTAAATAAATAGTATCCTCTTATTGTTTTAACAGTGCAATTAATCATGATTAATTTTTTTAATTGCTTGACAGCCCTAAGTACTACCTATTTTTCTAGCTTGGATGTGGCTTGAGAAAGAAAATGGTTTAAGGATATATATGTATAGAACTGTAATTAAGTATGCTCAAACCAATATGGAAGACAGAGAGGCTAACACGTTGCAGGGTTGGGTGAATGATATCTGCCTGTTTCCTAGAGTAGTAAGTGTTGTGCACAGAAACATTAACACCAGTCAAGAGAGGTGACCAAACACATCGTCTCCTGGCTTCCGGCCAAGTGCTCCTTTCCCTAGGCCAAAGGGAAATCTGTTCCTTGCTTATTCTCTCATTTGTTCTTTCTCCCTAACATTTTCCCTGTTATGTAGGCAGGTGTGACAAAGCTGCCAAATATATGACTGTCACATCATATGCATGACACTTGGCAGGTCTGAATCATGTATGTGTATTTTGTTACTGTGGATGCACTTTTTGAATAGTCTGCAAAGTCCATGCATTCAAATTAACCTTTTGAAACTCCTCTCCTGCCCCTCTCCCCAAATAAACTTTTCCCAGAGAAAGAAACATATGAAACCACATACTGAAAACTTGTTCACTGTGATTTTGTCTTGCTTGCACAGAACCAGCCTAGTTAGTAAGATTAAGTTTATTTTGTATCCTGCACACTGTGGAAGATTGAGGGAAAAATGGGCAGTCAATGGTGACATCTTTTGTGGTAAGAAACAAGAACAGGTAAATAGGGAGGGGAAGGTTCTGAAAGGCTAAAAAAGCAAGGACAAGACTGAAGATGTGGTGGAAAAGAGGGATCAAGTGGAGGAATTCAAAAAGTAGGGTGACACAGGGAGGACAATAGCCAATGGAGACAATATTATAAATGGCATTTTAAATTGATGCCTCTCCCTGCCATTGCAATGTGGGTGTCAGGGAGGCCAGAGAGGAAGTGGTTGCAATATTCCAGAGCGAAAATGAGGAGGGCCTGGATGAGTTTTAGCTGTACACACAGACAGAAAAAGCCATATCCCAGAGATGTTATGGAGATAGACGCAGAAAGATTTGGATATGTCCTGGATGCGTGAGGCAAGAAAGAGGGAGGAGTCAGTGACATTTAGGTTGATGGCCTGGGTGACAGGAAGAAGACAGAGAAAGTGGGAAGTGAGGAGACTTTCAGAGAAGAGATTGGGAGTTCAGTTTTAGCCATGTTAAATTTAAATGGTTGATGAGAAATCCAGGTGATGTTAGAGAGATGCAGGATTGGTGGGAGGGAGACAGATCAGGGATAAAAAGGTAGATGTGAGAGTCATCAGCAAAAAGACGGCAAATGAAGTCATGTGAACAAATAAAATAATCTGAAGAAAGGATGCAGCTGGAGGAGTCAGCCAAGAATGGAGTCCTATGGGACCCGCACAGAAAGTTGGGAAAAGGAGCAAGAGGACTGCCAACTTTCTGAAAACCTTCTGTTTTGGAATAGGGCCACTCAGTGTACTAGGATCAAAGTTTACAAAATATAAAGGCTTTCATACTTTCCACTAAAAATACCCACAAAACCCACAGCGTTCCAAAAAAAGAGCATAAAGCCAAATAATTCAAAACTGTGAGGCTGGCAAATTAAAACCATACTGTAATATAATAAAATTAATAGGTTAACAATTAAAAAAAGTCCCATGCAGGCCCATGAAGAGCAGATTTATAAACATATCTCATTTTAAGCTTGTGAAAGCTTGCTGCTGGTCCAATCCTATTTTGAAAATAAAATATAATCAAAGTGCTATTTTAAGAGTAACAATTCTACAAACATATTCTCCACAAAAGCTTGCTTAAAAATATATTTGTATATTTTTAAAACTTTTTCTTTAGCTTCTTTGAAGTTAAACTTATAGAAAACTACAGCTCTTGTACACATAAGGGACTGACAAGAATTATCTGTCTGATCCCAGTTAAATCTGTATATAGTAATCTGTAGATTATGCTGGAAGCTATCTGATCTCTTTACTGGAAAATACCTTTCCTGAGAAACTGCTTCCTATAAACGCAGGATGAACAAGAAAAATGCCTCTCTCCCTCTCCCTCCAGATACCTTCTTTTGACAGCTCTAACAAAAGTGTTTTAGCAACACTTAAAGATGGGAGCATTTCAAAAAGAAAAAGCTGGAAAGACCTATCCTGGAAAAGAGCAGGTAAATTAGATGTGTTCCTACATGGTTTGTGGTGCAAATTCAGCTTTCTAATCAAACCTCACTACAAAATCTCTACACCCAGCTTTCTGACTCCCTTTTCTCCTGCTACTTCTATAGCCACTACATCTAACTCAATGCTACAAAAAAATTGTAAGGTGCCAGTGGTGCATGATGTGACCTCAGAGGCTGGTCAGCAAGTCTAATATTTTTCCAGGCAGCCTGACTCTTAGTATACTGAGTTTTACTGTTCCACAAATGAAAAATCTTTTAGCAAAATTGAATGTAGTGTTAATCTTCCCACCTAGACATCCAACAGTTAAAGCATACAAATTAAACTTGTGCCAGAGCGTGGATGAATGTATTTTCCTTTTTACAATTTTATTTTTTACTAACTTGGATTGTTTCAGAGTATTTCTAATCACTCAGTCAATTACTCTCAATAGCCATTCCTGCTCACTTCCCCCTTTTCCTCACAGAGAGATGTCACCACACCCTCACTGGCTGTGAAAGCAGAATATGCAGCCTCCTTTAAACAAAGCCACCAAAAACCAGCTGGTAAAAACATGCTTCTAGAAAGGTCCAGCACCAATCCATTAGAGAACCACCACTGCTGATCTCCATCTTCTGAAACAAGTGCTATAATATTGTGCCTGAAGACTAATCTTTTAAGCACTGTTTATGGTAGCACACTTCACTGCTGCAGTACCCCCAGCCAAGTAGGTATTAGTAAATCCATTAAAAAGAACAGGAGTACTTGTGGCACCTTAGAGACTAACAAATTTATTAGAGCATAAGCTTTCGTGGACTACAGCCCACGAAAGCTTATGCTCTAATAAATTTGTTAGTCTCTAAGGTGCCACAAGTACTCCTGTTCTTTTTGTGGATACAGACTAACACGGCTGCTACTCTGATACCAGTAAATCCATTGTTTTCCAAAAGGTATTTGGGGAGGGCTGAGAAAGTAGGGATGATTTGTTCTGCAATGTTTTGCTTGCTGACTTGTTTTACATGGCTGGGGTTTGCTGCTGATGGGCTACCCATGTCATACATTTAAATAAAAATGAGCAAACCTCCCTTAGTTATAGCATCAAAAATGTTTAGAAAGATTAGTTCAGGTGTAATGCTACTGCATCCTATGGGGAAAAAAGTGTCTGTGGGTGTGCTAGGTGGTGCAGAGCCTTGTTTCCCCACACAGCACACCCTAGCATCAGAGGAGCAATCTCACCTAGGAAAAGCTAAGGAACGGGACCCTGGAATGAAAATGCATAAGCTATTTTGTGGGGGACATGAAAAGAATAAAAAGTTGTGGGAGGAAGTGCCTATGTCCCCTTAACATGCATTTCCACCCCCCCTCTTCCCTTCAGTAACTACACTTATACCTAGTGTTTGAGTTGCCCCTTGAGGGCTTGGCCGCTGCTTATATGAGCTAAATTACAGACTCCAGGTGGTCTCAGTCTTCCATGCTTATTTGTATGGCTGGCAGTACATGCCAGAGGGGATACACACTGGCATACTGTAAAGTGAAAGTGTAATGCACCAAGAATTCTCCCACATCTACCCTGTGCTCAGACAATAGCATAATGGAATCCACTGCATGGCTTACAGCTTTCACTCCCTCCCCAGCATGTCTCATGGAGAAAAGGCAATGCTTTTGGCCTATACATTAAAGAGCTAGGTTCAATGATTAACTTTTATCTACAATGTGTGACTGTGTGTTTCTGCTAACAAGTTTTCCTGGCTCATCTGAACTTGTCATTATAACAGTGTCTGTAAACATATTGATAGCTACAGGTTGCAGTGTATTCATCTCTCTCTCTTTCTGTCTATAAAACATTGCATTTGTTAATAGTGATTTTTCACCCCATTTAGTGATCATACTTCATAGTTTAAAAAGCCATTCAATTTGAGCACGTTATTCATGCCAAATTTAATATCTTTTTATCCATTTTGATCTTATACAAGAATAATTTTTAAGAACTAAAGCTATTGTCTAGGCATTGAAATTAGCGCACACATTGCTCAATGAGTTCCTTGACCACTGAAGCACTGAGTTTATTTCTATAGTGAGCAAGAAAATTACTCAGACACACACTGAATTTATTACAGCATATTCTCAACACTATTTTTACTTTGAAATATGCAGAACCAAACTCAGACTTCTTATAGTCTCCTGTTTTTGTATGGCACAATAAGATTTTTATGTACGAAGACTCATCTGCAGAATCTTCTAATTCACAAGGAATGTGCACTGCAGCTATTCCCATAAAAACAGCCCACCCTACTCTCCTAGCTATACATCATTCACTAGGATGCTCTTCGCTACTGACACATGTCTGGTGAGGAACAACTGGTAGGTTAAAGAAGTGATTACAGAGGACTGATTGGCTTAACAGAGATAGGTAAGTATCAGAGGGGTAGCTGTGTTAGTCTGGATCTGTAAAAAGCAACATCTGTTAGTCTTAAAGGTGGCACAGGACTCTCTGTTGCTTTTTAGAGATAGATAAGAAACTAAGAATGAGCTGTTATTCAGTGAGATGAATTATTCGTTTCCATTATGAGCTCTTTTTAGATTTAGATACTATAGTTTTAAGGTAGCTTTACACAGACCATGTCTCATTTTGACTTCAATTTTAATAGACTAAACTGATTAATCAATATAAAGAGCTATTCTAAATAGAAAGGAAGAAAATTAAGCTGTTAGATTTAATCAGAGAAATATAACAACATTTTAGAATAAATATTTTTAATATTTAGGCCTAGTTATGCTCATATGAATATACAGTATTCAGTTCCTCCTATATCTCCCGCAATCTCCTCTTCATAGGACGTGAACAGCGTGTACATTACAAATCAAAGCCAGGTAATCTTTTAATAACCTGTCGCCAAACGGTTTAATTATATTCACACTTTGTGGCAAGAAACATTTTTGCCTTCAGTGTAAATGTAGTAATTCCCCAATTCAAACCAATTTTCAAGTCAAAGTTCCAGGGAGACTTAAAAACAGTATTTTATAATAGAAGCTTGTTGCAGTCTTAAATATTGAGAAATCTCCAAAATAATAGGCAGCAAATTTCAAGTGCTCAACAAGGGGACTCCTTTAAGAAACAGAAGCTGTTTTCAAGTATTTTAATCTATGATCCAAATTTTTGTCTTGGTTGCTTTTTATAGTTCCTGTTCTAAAAGTAACCTCCAAAGGTCTGTGAATTATTTCAAAATGAAAAAAAACCCTTCGTATTTTAAAAAAAAAGCCAAGATTGTGATATCGAATCAGTAAAAGGAAATGTAGAATTTTGCTGTGAAGTATTAAGTATCTTCAAATTTTCAGTAGTACAACAGGGCAATAGGGTTTACCAACATATGAAAGCAGCATAACAGAGCAATTCGTCCTCCAGGTGGATGAACAATGACAACCACTGCCTTTATGATTACTTTTGTGGCTATTTAATGATAATTATTTGGAATATTTCACCATTCCTCTGGGAAAAAATGTTATAAGAGCTATTTCCACTGAAGCCAATGGATGCCATATGTATGTAATCAATGGCAGAATATGCCCAAATTATTTTTTTGTGTCACAACCTTAGTAGGATTATAGTTTTTCCTTTAGTGATATAAAAAAATTACAATGAAGCAATACAGTAGTTGTGGCACAATGGAAGACTAGGAGACTTAAGAGGACACAGAGCCCTTCACTTGAGACCACTAGTCTGAATTTAGTCTAGGTTTGTCATGACCAAATACACTCCAGGGAATTACGCAAGGAAAAAATCAAAATGATGCAAAATTAAATACTTTTAAAAACAAATTTAATGAAATATAACACTATTTGAACCTTCTTTAGAAATATATACAGATATTTTTTATTTATATGAAGCAGACATAGCACATTTTATCACAGAATCTACTGTAGTGCTTTATCATTCCTTGAACAACAACAAAAAGTGACCCAGCAGGTGTGATTTTTAAAACTAAATAATGTTGTTACATAAGGACTTGTTAAACTGAGATTAGTTTTTATAATTTTCAGCAAAACCTCCCTTTTTTGAAGTAAATTTGATGCTCACATCTTTTCAAAGTCTGAGTGCAAAACAAAAAGCAATTAAATAAAAGAATGCTAAGAATGCTTTGAGTCCTTGCAGTATCTCAAGTACTGTGCAAAGTAAAAGAAATATTGTGCAGTTATATTGCATTCTTCTCATACTGCTTATCAAAATACTAGCACAGCAGGTAAATAAAATAAAATAAAAAATAAAGCATCAATAAGACTAAACCAATGGATATTTTGTTAACACAGAGTCTTTTTAAATTCCAAGACTGAAATAAAAAGGAACATGAGCTCTTTCAGTTGTCTTCTGAAACAGAGCGCCTCAGACCAGAGAGGACAAGATTATACAGCGAGTTGCTATGCTCAACATCAGTTGTGTTTGTTACAGCATTTAAGTATCTGAAAGCTAATATTTTCAAATTCGGAAGACGGTCAGCTGTTGATGACCAAAACATGGCGATGTCAATTTCCCCTGACCGCAGAGCTCTCTTGATCACGTCAGGTGTCATCTCCCCAGTACACAAAGCAAACTCCTCTGCTGAAATGTCACTGAAGCCAGGAATTGAAGCGTAATCCTCCTTGACATGAGACATTACAGGAACTCTTCTGTGGTTGAAAATCCTTATGCATTTCAGGAACTTAATTGTGGGCTGCCCACTCTCAATATCACTGATGTACTTCTTCAGCTTTTCAGCTGAATTGTCAACAGCCGAATGGAACAGGTGCTCCAACTTGCTACTTTGATCAGTTATTAACTTGTTGACATCTTCAGCACTGAGAAACCTTTGAGTGGTTTCCTCCGAAAAATGAGTATGTGTCTCAAGGAAAAACAGCAGTTCTTCCATTTTCTCAAAACCAAAGAGAATGCATGGTCTCTGGCTTTCAAATGTAGCCATTACGTCATTGATTGGCTTGCACATTTCATTGATAAAATGCAACTTGATCTTCACCATTAAACACTGGGTTTCATCTGATAGCACTTTTTCCAAGTTCCCACGACTGTGGTGCTGAGTTGTCTCTCTCACTCACAAATTTCTTCTTCAACAAAGCTGCAATAATATTGAAAGTGCTTTTCATGACACTGAATAGTAGCAAACCAGCTGTTCCACCTGCACCTGTAATTTTCACTCCATGCATGTGAAGAAGTGGGTTTTTTACCCATGAAAGCTTATGCCCAAATAAATCTGTTAGTCTTTAAGCTGCCACCAGACTCCTCATTGTTTTTCTGTTCCATCTAGTTGCTACTGGGTCGTGTGCCACTGTTGACTGGGAACTTTTTGCCTAAGGTAATTTAAGTATTTCATCTTCCTGCCCCTCTGCCATATAGAACATTTGTGAGAAAGCTTTTACCAGTTCATTGACATCCTTGAATGGCTTATGAAAACTTTCCCCCACCAGACTGATTATGTGAGCAAGGCATGTTACGTGGATGCCATTGAAAAAAGGCCCAGACAGTAGAGTTTTGTAAGCTTTTTTAACGTGTACAGCATTATCTGTGTCAAAGGCAACCACATTGTTGTAAGCAATTTCGTAACTTTGCACAGTCTGAATGACTGCTTGAGACATGGTGCTGTGATTTGTTTTCTGCATGAAGTGCATGTCAGCAAGATAGGAAGACACCTTCCCAGTACCACCTTTCACCAGTAGTGCGAGTAAAATGCGAAGTACATAGCAGCCCTCATTGTCAGTCATTTAATCTAATATAACTAACATGTAGTTATCCTTCACTTTGTCCTTAAGTTTATTTCTCTCAGTGTTGTAGACATCTATAAGATATGTATCTTGAAGCTGGTAACCTCCTGGAATTGCACCATCATTCTGGATTCGAGTGTTTAGAAACAGATGTACGAAAGAACGGTCCATTTTAGATAGCAGTATGTTTGCAGCGGCACAAGTTAAGACACAGTCGCAGACAACATCGAGGCACTCACATTGTGCTATTGTGCTTGTGTTGAAACATGCTGACAGTGTATGCTGCATTTTTTGTGATCCTACCTACAATTAAGCTTTTCTCTTTAAATACTTCTGTGATTTGGGGAGGTGGTTTGAAATTGTTGATTTCCTCTGATTGTCCAGAACAATATTGCAATTTTGCAAGAGTTTTCGGCCATCTTCAAATACCTGTCCAGGAAAATCTTTTACTCTCTTTTTCTGGTATATTTGCAACGTGCAACCTTTGTTGTGGCATTTTCTGGCAAAATTGATCAATGCTCCCTTGACCCTCAGTGTGATCTGACATTTTTTACAGTCTTTCTCAGTTAAGGGATATTGTGCAATATTATGGGACAATGCATGGTCATACATTTTATAACGTTGTAAAAGTACGCATAATTCCCTGGGGTATAACCAAATATCATTCCCCTAATTTCATATCCCATCATCTTTTCTAACCAAACTGAAAGTTCTGTCGACACTTTAATGGTGCTTAGAACTTCTGAACACCTCTCCCGGTGTTTATTATCATAGACCTCTTCATGGAGCTCCCACAGCTTCAATGTTTTTACATTTAATAAGTAAAACTTTTCCTACCCAACCTTGGCAATGCATGAATACTTATTGAGAAAGAATGTACAAAACAAAGCAGAAGTTTTGAGACCAAATTACTTTGAGATATTCTTTTGGAAAAACATTAGATTTCTCAAAAAACACCCATCCAATTCACTTTAAACTTTCCTTAACAAAAATTCTCTAAGAATGTTCAGGGCAAAGGGAGCTTATTCCAGAATACGATGTAAGTAGAAGGGAGAGAGAGAGAGGTCTGCAAAAAGGCCGAAGAGGCCTCCCACCCAGGCCTCCAGCCTTCTGTTGATTATGGATGAAACAATAAGAGACCAGGCAATTCTAACCATCTTGCTCAGCTCTTGTGATCAGTTACTCTTTAAAATCCAGTTCCTCAGCAGCTGCCCAAACAAACCAGGTACCCATTTAAGGAAAAGACAACAATTCAGTGGTTTGTGACACTGACTGCATTTGGTGATCTCAGAGTGGTTTCCAGGGACTAAATATTGGTATCATACTCAAACACTTTTCTCTTTGGCAGTTTAACCAGAGAACTCAGAGTCTGATATGGCAAACATGTGTTGAACCTATTGTATATATATATACACAGAATGCAAAACTGACAAAAGTAAGGTAATATAAAGTCAAACTAACACGAAGTCAAAGTCTGTAATTTACTTGAACAGAGAGGAAAAAAAGACCCTAAGCACATGACTGCCCTGCATCTTTAAGCGGGTGTGTGTGTGGTTGGCTAGCCAAATGAAGGGAACAATGCTTTATGGCTGGAGGGAGCAGGAGGAGAAGATGAAAACTGTTGTAAAAGGGGACAGCGTGGTCACTGACTCATCCCCTAGGAATGCAAGGTTTAAAAGGGGCTGCCTTGGGCTGAAGATTCCCTTTTACAGGGAGCAGTCTGAAGCAGGACCCACTCTCCCTCCCCTTTACGTGGTAAAGTACCAAGTTTGGTCAAGACCTGCTGTGGGCATTATGTTAGCTGCTCCTTTTTGTTAGGGGGGCTGGGAAGGAATTTTTCTCTTACCACCATATTGGCTTGGGTGCAGTGGGGATTTTTTCGCCTTCCCCACAGCGGGTTCAGGAAGGGCTTTGTTCATGCATGTCATGAAGGGCAGTAGGCCATATGTCGCAACTCATTATTTAAGTGTAGGGCGGATGTCCACTGCAGGTATTCCATAGGAAAGGTATATAGTGACCAGATAAATGGCTTGTAAAAGGACTTAAAAAGAGTTGTTCGTTAAAGGAATGAACAGGTGGCGGTTGGGGACTCCTATGATTGGTACGGCAGGGAGCCAACCTCCCATTCTTATAGCCCATCTTAACCCTCCTACGAGGGTAGTGGATAGTAAGGTCCCGGCAATGGATTTGCTGGAGGGACCTGGATGGAAAAAGAGAGGAAGCTGGTGGAAGCCCCCCGGCTATGGTAAGGTCCAGGCAATAAATTTGCTGGAGGGACCTGAAAGGAAAAAGAAGGGGAGCTGGTAAAAGCCCCATGGGTAATTATGGAATAAACACGGGGTTACCTGCACTGTACACTTTTATCGGATAGTCCCAGACATCTAATAATAAAGTTGTGGCCTGATTAAACCCATGTTAAATGTCTCCTGCCCTTCTTTCAGCATAGCCAGACAATGAGTCAGCATTAACTCTGAATTGGGTTATATCATAATCCCAACTCTGTACATGGTTCTGGGAGAATTCAGTTTCCTTTAAAAAAAAAATCATTCATATACTATTGTATATTATTTAACTGTATGGAACATCTCCAATTTCTGCATTCCAAGTTTTCAAAAAATGAATTCATTGAACAATAACTGGGTATGTTTTAGATCTGTCCCAGGCTATATAATAGATGTGTGTTTAAGGCACACACTAAATGCATTAGAAATACTTAAGAAAGAGCCTAATGAACAATAAATACATTAACCACTTATCAGGCTTTAAAATTTCAGTCCTTTGAACAGTGTTTATTTCAAATTCTGAAAGCAATAAAGATCACATATGTTGTGGGCTAATTGCTTGCAACTAAATTTATTGATAATTACAGAAAAATATCTCAGAAAAGATTTAGTTTTACACTTGCTTTGCAGAGAACTTAAGATCAAGTTGAAAACAAAGAGTTAGGAACAACATTGTTTCCAATATGAAAACTTTTTGGATTTTTTTTTTAAATAAAGTGTGCCTATAAAGGAAAGAAAAGCTACATTTTCTATTGCAGATTACCGCCTGAAGCAGTTGCTAACTTTAGTTTTCATTTTCATTGTGAATTTAAAATCCCCCCTTTGTTCAGTTGCATCCAACTCGCTAAAACAGACTACTTGTCATAAACTACTACATTTTTGCTCATTTATATCTTTCAATAACAAAACAAATTAAGAAATTAATACATAAATGTTCTCCTGAGCTGAAACTTTGCACAGAGTCTAGAGTATATCAAACTGTCATTTTATAAAATCAATGAAAAATGATATTTGGAATGGAAATTGCAATTCAACCACAACTACAGCAGCATGAAAACACTGCAATAATATCAATGAGCTGCAATGTGGTATGTTTATCATTAGATAATCACACCCCTAGAGGATTAGAGGCACTCAGCTGAACCTTGTGCCTCATAACACACTTGGGGTGTCATTATCTCATGATAACCCTACTCCCTGTCAAGTCTTATTGCTTAATTAGGGGGTTACAAAGGTGATAACAAGACTTAAAGAAATTGGATGAACAGCACATAAGATGAATGATACCTTAATCAACTTAAATCTAGCTGCTGAAAGACACACGGTCAACAAATGCATGTAATCAGTTACAGTGAGCATGCACTATATTTTAGAGGAATGGGGTAAAAGCTGAGAGAGAGAGCTGAGAAATCTAGACACATTTAATGTCTGACTTTCATTTGCCAGATTTCATAATATTTTATGATTGGTAAATCAAATGGGGCTTTTAGACTAAATCACAGCATATGTAAAATGTTAAACTGAAAGTCGATATGAAATTTAGCTTTGACCTTAAGATACCAGGCTCACAGGAGAATGAACCGTCATCATCCCAATACAGAATTTAAGTATATAGTATGCAAGTTATCTGATCAATAGCACCCAAGATTTTAACAAACTTCTCTTTGCCCTCAAAGGTAGCAACAGTGTGCTGCTTTATTTCATTTTCAATGATGGCTTAGAAATGGGAAAATGTTTTTAAAAAGAGCTCTTTAAAAATAAAGACTTCTAAGCTCTATAAAAGCTATCATGAAACGTTTGACTATAGTTCTTTTGTTCTGTTTTGTAAACAGCTACCATATTTGCAGATGGAACACAGTCACAGATCTGGTACACTCAGAACTGCTTTCCAATTCACTGTGAAACATCAATTATCTTTATCAAATAACAGTATCTCATCTCAGTCCATTATCAAGATGGAGTCTTATTTTAGCTGGACTGCAGCTCTATCTGTATATCAAGGCTGGCCGCAGTGGCAGAGAGTGAGTGAAAGGCTGTGAAATAATCAATAATAATCATCAAATTGTGGTCGACAGGTTGTGAGGATGGAAGTTTTTGATGAAACCTCAACCTTTTTTGTGCGGATGATAAGGCTTAACCTTTGCAATACCTGATAACTCAGTCAGAGGAAGCCCTGCATACACTTGAGGTTTCACAGTTCCAAGACAACAACAACAAAACCTACTGAAATACTCCGGTTTAAGTGGGATACCAATTTCATATAATCAAACACCATTTTTTTTTCACTGAACAACTGGGAGGACAAAGAACTGCACTGAACATATTTTACGGTATATTGTAAACATACTACTGTACTCCAAGAGTTCAAAGCCTCACATTGGTGAAGGCTACATCTACACTATCAACTAGGGGTGTGAGTCCCCTGCTCAGGTAAACATACTTGCGCTTGCACTAGCAGTGTAACTGGGATAGCACAGGTAGTGGCCGTGGAGGCACAGTTTGGCTGCACTGAGTATGTACACAGGCTTTCAGGCAAGTTTGTATTCAGCTAAGCTGTGTCTCTGCTGCCACTGGTTGTGCTACCATGGCTACGCTGCTATTTATATTCATGCTATCTCGATGAGAGCTAGCGCGCGAATGTGTACACAAACCAGGAAATCACACTCCTAGCACAGACCGCCTAAAGGTCAACTCAGAAGGGAAACTGCATGTATAACAATGAGCGGAACTTGGGAAATAATGCAAAACATTTTTAGTAAATATTACTTTAAATATTTAGATTAATTCATTTCAGCCATGTTTTTGCCACTTTTAAGTTTGCTTTCACTGGAAAAAGTGTTTGGGGAAAGTGACTATCAAAGTCACATGCACAAATACTAGCAAAATCTGAATTCTAAATTCTCACGTGCACTTATCTGATCTAGAAGTGCTTGTGTGCGCTCATGTAGTTAGGAAATGGAAACAAAACAGGTGATTTATCGGGGCAATCTCAACAAAGAGAACTCACGTTTTAAATATTTACAATCAATTCATTCAAAAAGACACGAGAAAAATAATTGCAACTTATGAGTGCATTCAAGGAAATTGTTAAAATAAAAAATTTGCTGTTGTGAGTTATTTGCTCAGACCATACAATCTGTTAATTGCTTTTATTAAGCATTTCCTACATAAATAAGCTAGAAAGCCATTGTAAATCATCACAAAATCCTAGAAGAGTTGTTAATAACTATCTTACTAAAATTAATGACAAACACTATTCAACTACTGTTTTCGTGAAATTTTATTAAGAACAAATTTAATCACAAAATTCCTAGAATTAAAAAATTGTGCTTATGAATTTAAGATCTTTCCTTGTTGACACATATATGACTAAAAACAAGCTTTTCAACGTTAATGTGAATAAGACAGTTGATCTTGCCCACCTGGATGTCTCACTCCTGCAGTATGCTGGGGCTAATTAAAAATGCCACCCTAACACCAGAGACTTCTGCCCCAGAAGGGTTCCCTCTGATTAAAGGAATCCTCTGGTGGCTTAGAGATATGGGGGTGGCCAAAATGTGGCTCATTAACTGTAAAAGAGCCACATGCAGCTCAAGTGTGGCTCCAAGAGCCCCCATGCCTCCCCATTCTCCATCTACCAGACTCGGGGAGCTCAGGGCTTCTGCCAGAGATGATTGGTGCCTTCTGAGACTGGAGGAGGGAGCAAAATGTAAAGGTTCCCCCCCCCAATTGCTTGAATCACACACTCCCTCTTTCCCTCAGTGGCCCCTCCTTTCAGCTCCCAGGCATTAGCTCCACATGGAGAGGCAACGGCAGACAGGTGGGAGCTGCAGGGAGGAGCTGCTGCTTTATCTTCTTGGGAAGAAGTAGCAGCAAAAGCAATGGTTCTCTCTGCAGCTCCCAGCTGTTTGCCACTGCCTCTACCCAAGGCACAGCCAGGGCCGGCTCCAGGTTTTCTGCCGCCCCAAGTGGCAAAGAAAAAAAAGGCTGCAGCAGCGTGATCGCACTGCTCCACTCTTGGGCGGCAATTCGGCGGCAGGTCCTTCGCTCCGAGAGGGACTGAGGGACCCGCCGCCGAATTGCCGCCGAAGACCCGGACGTGCTGCCCCTATGGCGGCCGGAGTGCCACCCCTTATTGGCCGCCCCAAGCACCTGTTTCTTTAGCTGGTGCCTGGAACAGGCCCTGGGCACAGCTCCAGCTTGTCGACTCCAGCAGCTGCCATGCAGGGAGGGGGACTGGCAGCACAATGTGACTGAGCGAGGCAGCAAACTCTGGCAAAAATCTGGGTGGCCCCAGACCCCACATTATCTCTGGCTTCTGCCCAGCAAGGAGGAGGGTCTTGGGGCTTCAGCCCTGCAGAGCAGGAGGTGCCTGATGGGGCTTCAGCCCCACAGGGCTCAGCTGAAGCCCCAAGCCCAGGCAAGCGCACCACAGCTCTTGAACTTCTGAAGATTGTTGTATGCACCTTGGAGGGTCTTTAAGTTTAGCCACCCCAAGCTATGAAAACAGCTCCTACACCACTACTTTCCAAATCTTCTGGCATTGGGCCATGGTCAGGACATCCCTATGCTGCTGGAATGACTCCTGGTAAACGGCACAGATTAAGTAAACCTTTAGGCTACCCTAATATATTCTGGGGGAACAATCACCCAAATTGCCCTAGCATCAGGGGAGTGTAAAGATGGCCTAAAGCCACCTTTGTTTCCTGTCCTCCCTTCAGCTGCGCCTAGCACTCTTTACCTGCAGCTCAGGATTGGGATCTTTGGCATGTTAGCAGATCTTACAGAATGCTCAGGATCTGGGCCACAGGGTGCGTGTGTATGTGCGTGTGCGCGCAGTTGTTTTCAATTTGCAAATCCTCAATCCTCTTCTCTAAAGTTCTGAATAATTTGGGCTCAGAATATGTAAACAGATTACTTGATAATCTGGAATTTAAAACTGTAATTAACTCCACTCTTTTGGCACAATGGAAGAGTTACTGCAAGGGTGAAGACTGTTTGTGAAGGAGACGGAACTTTTTCAGGGGCTGGCTCTGAACTGTTGAATGTACTCTAGAAATAAGAACAACCTCAAATGTCAACCCTTGCCACTCCAAATGCAAAAAGTCACAATTTTAAAAAATGCATAATGCTTCACAATGACAACAAAATCCAAGAATTTTAAAAGAGCTGGCCAGGGAGCTCTGTAAAATGTTAATGTGGATTTTTAATAAGTCTTGGAAAATTGGGGAAATTCAAGAGGCCTAGAACAAATCGGTGGTTGGGCCAGTATTTAAAAAGATAAACAGGGTCACCTGAATAATTCCAGGCTTGACATAAAGCTCAGGCAACATAATGGATCAGATGATACAGAACTTGATTAATAAAGAATTAATTAATGCCACTCAACAAGGGTATATGGAAAATAGATCTTGTCAAACAAATATGAATTCATTTTTTGATGCAATTACAAGTTTGGTTGATAAAAATAATAGCTGTGGTGTAATATAATTAGACTTCTGTTAAGCATTTGACTTGGTTCCACATGACATTTTGATTAAGAAACCAGAAAAATACAAAATTAACATGGCAGACATTAAAACGATTGAAAATCGGACAACTAATATATCTCAAGACAACTATAAACAGGGAATCATCGAGTGGATATGTTTCTAGTGGGATACTGTAGGGATTAGTGCTTGGCTCTATTCTAATATTTTTATCAAAGATCTAGAAGAAAATATAAAATCATTACTGATAAAGTTTGCAGACAACACAAAGATTGAGGAGTGGTAAACAATGAGAACTGGTCTAGAGCAATCTGGATTGTTCGATCAGCAGAATGCAAGCAAAAAATATGCGTTTTAATAGAGCCAAATGCAAGGTTATATATCTAGGAACAAAGAAGGTAGCCATACTTACTGGATGAAGCACTTTATCCTGGGAAATAGCGACTCTGGAAGAGACTTGGGGGGTCATGTTGAATAATCAGCGGAACATGAGCTCCCAGTGTGACGCTGTGGCTAAAAGGGCTACTGACATTTTTGGATGCATATACAGAGGAATATCAGGTGGGAGTAGAAATGTTTGTATTACCTCTGGATTTAGCAGTGACTGATACTAGACTACTATGTCCAATTCTGGTGTCCACACTTCAAGAAGGATGTTGATAAATTGGACAGGGTTCAGAGAAGTGTGTCGAGAATGGTAAAGGATTGGAAAACATGCTTTGCAGGGAAAGCCTCCAGGAGCTCAATGTGTTTAGTTTATCAAAGAGAAGGTTAAGGGATGATTTGATTACAGTCTGTAAGTACTTACATAAGCAACAGAAATTTGATTCTAGAAGATTCTTCAATCTAGCAGTCAAAGGTACAATAAAGTCCAATGGCTGGAAGTTGAAGCTAGACACATTCAGACTAGAAGTAAGACACATATTTTTAATTGTGAGGGTAATTAATCATTGGAACAATTTACTAAAGGTATTGGTGGATTCTCCATCACTGAACATTTTAAAATGAAGATTGGATGTTTTTCTAAAAGATATGTTTTAGTTCAACACAGCTATTTGACTTACACAGGAATTAATTCAAGGAAGTCTTACAGTCTGTGTTATGCTGGAGGTCAGACTAAATGCTCATAATAGTCCCATTGGCCTTCAAATCTATGAAAATAATCCATACACAATTTTCCCCTGTGGGAGAGGCACCATACGTAACCAATGCCAGTTAAATTACTTAATGCACCTCTGGATGGTGCACAGATCCCATGTTAACACACGGTGCAAGAGCACAAATAGAATAGAAAACCTAATCCTACAAGGTACTATGGTCCTTCCTGGGAACTAGTGCTCTGCACTTCACAGAAGCCTTGCTAATCACTTGGGGAGACTGGGCAGGCCCTTACGAACTAAAAGAGAAGTCCACCTTTTAAAATTTCCTAACGACTGTTTGAGCATAATATTTCTTTAAAACATTTTTTTTGTTATTTTTTTCTGACTCACACAAAATACTCTTTTTGTACCAAAGCAAAAATTAAGTCAAGACAATAGCAAAACTTGAATAAATCCAATCATTTTTCAAAATGTCTTTCAAAAAGGTACCTATTTTAATGAATATAGTACTATTAATTTATTCCAATTTAAACAGCACTAGGTTCAGAATGTGTAGCCTTAAACACTGAACAAATTCCAAACATAACAGAATTGACTACAGGTAAACAATAAATAATCCCTTTTATGGAAAAATATACTATTGTATTCTACAGAAATGGCCCAAAGTACAACTTATAATGGTGTTAATACACTCGTGGACTATTATAAATTACTACAAAATCAAGTTACAGAGAATGCATTGGTAATTTTTTTTTAAAAGCTGACAGCTAATTAAGTGAAAGGCAAAGTGTATGTATGAGATTTCTATCTATCCTAGTTATTTTAGTATCCATCACTCAAGTTCTACGATTTTGAAAATTGTCTCAGATTAACATCTTCACCAGGTCTCTTTATCTTTTACTCTTCTGAAGTGCCCTTCATTAGGGAAATGTTTCAAAAATAGTTCTGGTACAACCACATGTACAATTTCATTCTCATTTTCAAAAATACAGTGTAAGACTTGTAAGCCCCTTTTTCCTTTCAACAAAATAAAATTTTATAGTGTGGGGTTGAACCTTGGTATATAGGATCTGCTAAAACAGAGCACAAGACACAATCTTAAAATTGCTACAACATTTTACTCCACATACAATAAATGTTCTCCAGAAATGTAGCAGTTGTTCTAAGGCTAGATCAGTTGGCTTCCAGAGCTGAGTAGCAATAAGATAGTATGTTTTATTATGAGTGTCATGGAGACGGTGTGAAAAATCAAGAGCCACAGGCAGTAAGCGGCAGTGGGTCAATAATGTTCACAGAGACATTGTGTAGATAATCAACAACAAGGCCCTAGGTTCTCTATGCACTGCAAACAGCTGAAGGGCAAATCAATACAGCCATGGGAAGGACACTACCCTGTTCCACTTCCCACAATACACTATTACCACTGCAGGAAAGCATCCTAAAAAGGGAAATAATTCAACATTTATATGCAGCTAACATTAAGCAAAAGGACTGTAAAAATAATACTTAGTTAAAAAAAAGAATCTATACTTTTTGTCTAAAATATGCTTAAAAATCTATGTAGCTAAAGAGAAATACGATTAAACAGATCCTCTCTACACTAAATTATAAACAATGACTAGAAGAGAGAAAGTGATGTTTATTTGGAATACTTATGATGTAATACAACAGGGATGCTAACTGCTTTCTAAAAGCAATAAGTGTTTTATAGATAGACACTTGAAATGCATAACAGTTCTAAATTCTAGGTATATGGCTGAAATGCATCAGGTTTTATAAATTTAGGGTCTAACATTTAATATTTTAAATGTTATATTTATATATATATTAAATTATATAAACCCAAATGTTTTAAAAAGTAATGCACAGGAAATTTTTGTATTAAAATTAATACATTTATGTATGATACAAAATAACTAATTATTAGAAAGAAAAAGGATAATATTGTAATGCAGATTATTGGTCCTATAAGTCAATATTTTACAGATAGTTTTTATAAATGACACCTAGTTAAATGTGTGACACTAATATTGCAAAATTTTAAGTAAAAAACCCATCACAAATAAATGCTGATTTATTATTTCTTAAGGAAAAGGTGATTCTCCACATCCATCATTGTATTAATCATTAGATGTAATTTCTCTGCATACAACCATCTTTCTCAAAACCTGAATAAAAATATGCTGGAAGGAAAAATGAATACATACAAAATAATTGTTTCTGACTTCAAAGTTGAAGTGCCTCCCTGTTTCCTTCAACCAGACAATAAAATCCTGACCATTAATACCACCCTATTTCACAGAAATCTAATAACTGCATCTAGCAGAATATATACAATGGACAGCACCTTGTTCTGTTGCTGATCACGATTACCAACTATATTATGAAGTGTATGAAAAAATACCACACTCTTTTGTGCTAAATCTTATATGCAATTTAAGTAAATTAAAAAGAAACAATATACATATGTTACTACAAACAGGGCTTTAGAAGGGTGCTTGCTCTAGTATAACTGCATATGAAGGGATGACAGAATTTACAGTTTTATTTTAATTGACGATAAATATTTTAAAGTGCAGAGTAAAGTGCTACCATTTTCTTTATGCCTCATTCATTACCAACATCACAAAGATAAAAAAAGAAAATGCATGCAAAGATTTTTTATGAGGATTTCTAATATATTTCTCTCTTATAAAGATCCAGAATTCCTAAATCAATTCTGCTCTGACATACTGTATCCTAGCACGCTGCTGCTGAGAGAGAAAAAGAGGAACTGTAATAGCTAATGTTTCCA
Organism: Malaclemys terrapin pileata; assembly: GCF_027887155.1. Taxonomy (NCBI): domain Eukaryota; kingdom Metazoa; phylum Chordata; order Testudines; family Emydidae; genus Malaclemys; species Malaclemys terrapin. The sequence continues at coordinate 114,096,484 of NC_071510.1, forward strand.
CTCTAAGGTTCTTTTAATTAACTACAGGAAACCAACAGCAAATACACCAAATGAAACTTGTACTTGGAGCTCTGCTCCAACTTTGAACAGTAGTCTTTGGAACACAGCTTGTTAAAGCATCATTAAAGGCTTTTTTCCATGTTTGTAAATTATGCCGCTTAATAAAATCATCCAGATGGAATTACTCCCACTGCTAACATAGGAGGAGTGGACCTAATGTGAGTGGAATTCCCTGTGACAATCTGGAAAGGGAGGAGTGATCTCTGCAGCAGTATCCCCTCCAGCTCTCCTGGGACCCCATGGACACCACGGTGAGTCTTCCTCCACAGGACTTTAAGGGCAGGAATGGATGAATCAAGAGATCTGCATCTACAGTTAAACCATCAGGTATCTATGTGGAAATCTGGGAGTGAGAAGCAATATTAACTCATGCATGGTCCCCTCCACAGCCATTCCTGCACAAGACAATGATGGAATGGCTCCTTCAGTAGCCAGACTGTCAAGGCAACAGAAGTCAGTGAAAGAACCTCATGAAGGGGCATACACAAGATGTCTACTGTCTCAGCAGATCAAGGATTAACCTCTTCCACTGTTCCTGGGGGCCTAGAGAATCTTTCCTTTTATCCTCTCCACAGCTACCTTATCCCTCACTACAGAAGAAGTTGTGAGCCTCACAGAGTTTTCTGGCCTCTCTCTGCCAACTTCTCCACAGAAGAGAGTGGTCCTGGCTTAGTATTTGTAGATGTACATTAAATACCTATTATGCAAGCAGCTCCCAGCGACCATCACAGTTTAACTGAGCTTTGTTTTAGTCACTTGATCTCAAAAATGGTAATTTTCTCCCCAAAATATTCTTTGAGTTTGGACCTACAAGGTTTACCAAAGCCAGATTTAGATTTGTATCCAGTCAGAAAGGGAATTTATTCTGTGAAAAATATGGAAATCTGATGTAGAATAGACTGATGTTTGCAAAACCAGCAAAAATGTGAATTTTTCAATGGCTTCCTGGGTAATGAGAATATTTTTATATAACTGCAATAGGCATTCACAGCAAACAACTTCGGAAGTTTTATAGCATGTGCTATGATATGTAAATATTTATATTATGGACCTATTATTCACATTTGTATCTTATTCCTTTGGAACTGATATACTATACTGAATATTAACCAAAGTATGGACTTATACAAAGTTGACGAGATTTTCAAAGGCACAGATGGCAGTTAGATGCCTAACTACCACTGAGTTTCAATGGGAGTTGGGAGCCTTACTGCCAATTTGAGACTTCGAAAATCCACCCCAGTGCTGTTAGCTGAAATGTACTATGGTCTGCTGGAAAATGTAGCATATAATTGGATTAATCAACCACAGGAACTGTACTCCAAATGATATTGGTACAGAAACACATACGTGTATTTTAGTCAACACAAACATGGTCTGTTTATAAATATATTCTGAGCTGTAATAAAAAGGATGTTTTTCAAACAATTTTGAAATACACTACAATGTCTTCTTTGCTGTAGATGTGAATTCTGTTGGTCACATATATGCTAATCCAGACAGTCTGCTAATCCATCTCCCACCAACAGGAGGTTGAGATTCTCCATGGGAACCTTAAGAACAGGTGGAGCGGCATGTCATCTGTTTGTGTGTTTGCCTCAAGAACAGCAGCTAGCAAGCTACCTAACATGCTAACTTATTAAATAATGATTAGAAAAACATTGTTTGTTAAACTGAACAATCTAGATCTCTTTCTTGAAACTCAGAACTATTTATAGAAAGGGCCTGTATTAGCATATATATATCAAAATCAAATGAACTGACATTTACAGTAAGAACACAGACCAGTTAGTTTAACTTCTGTGCCAGGGAAGATAATGGAGCAAGTAATTAAGGAAATCATCTGCAAACACTTGGAAGGTGGTAAGGTGATAGGGAACAGCCAGCATGCATTTGTGAAGAACAAATCATGTCAAACCAATCTGATAGCTTTCTTTGATAGGATAACGAGCCTTGTGGATAAGGGTGAAGCTGTGGATGTGGTATACCTAGACTTTAGTAAGCATTTGATACAGTCTCGCATGATATTCTTATCGATAAACTAGGCAAATACAATTTAGATGGGGCTACTATAAGGTGGGTGCATAACTGGCTGGATAACCGTACTCAGAGAGTTGTTATTAATGGTTCCCAATCCTGCTGGAAAGGCATAACGAGTGGGGTACCGCAGGGGTCTGTTTTGGGACCGGCGCTGTTCAATATCTTCATCAACGACTTAGATATTGGCATAGAAAGTACGCTTATTAAGTTTGCGGATGATACCAAACTGGGAGGGATTGCAACTGCTTTGGAGGACAGGGTCATAATTCAAAATGATCTGGACAAATTGGAGAAATGGGCTGAGGTAAACAGGATGAAGTTTAACAAAGACAAATGCAAAGTGCTCCACTTAGGAAGGAAAAATCAGTTTCACACATACAGAATGGGAAGAGACTGTCTAGGAAGGAGTACGGCAGAAAGGGATCTAGGGGTTATAGTGCACCACAAGCTAAATATGAGTCAACAGTGTGATGCTGTTGCAAAAAAAGCAAACGTGATTCTGGGATGTATTAACAGGTGTGTTGTGAGCAAGACACGAGAATTCATTCTTCCGCTCTACTCTGCTCTGGTTAGGCCTCAGCTGGAGTATTGTGTCCAGTTCTGGGCACCGCATTTTAAAAAAGATGTGGAGAAATTGGAAAGGGTCCAGAGAAGAGCAACAAGAATGATTAAAGATCTTGAAAACATGACCTATGAAGGAAGGCTGAAAGAATTGGGTTTGTTTAGTTTGGAAAAGAGAAGACTGAGAGGGGACATGATAGCAGTTTTCAGGTATTTAAAAGGGTGTCATAAGGAGGAGGGAGAAAACTTGTTCACCTTAGCCTCTAAGGATAGAACCAGAAGCAATGGGTTTAAACTGCAGCAAGGGAGGTCTAGGTTGGACATTAGGAAAAAGTTCCTAACTGTCAGGGTGGTTAAACACTGGAATAAATTGCCTAGAGAGGTTGTGGAATCTCCATCTCTGGAGATATTTAAGAGTAGGTTAGATAAATGTCTATCGGGGATGGTCTAGACAGTATTTGGTCCTGCCATGCGGGCAGGGGACTGGACTCGATGACCTCTCGAGGTCCTTTCCAGTCCTAGAATCTATAAACATAGCTTCCTTTCTGTGCAGTTTCACATATGATAATCCAGGAAGCTCTATAACAATAACAACACTAACATTTTCAAACTGAGTGCATATAGTTATGTGGCCTAATTAACAGGTACTGAGCACCCAGAGCTCCTACTAAATTCAATGGGAAAACTATGTTACTTATTTAAATGTGTAGGCATGGATTGAAGTGCCAGATTTTGAGCACCCAAGAGTGAAAAACTGTCGTTTGTAACCAGATAGCCAAAGAGAGGTGTGAGTACTGCTAAAGTACTACTGCTAGCTCTAACTTCAGCTCTGTGTGAAACTTAACAAAAGAGAAGTTGGGCGAGGAAATATTTTTTATTGGACCAACTTCTGTTGGTGAGAGAGACAAGCTTTCAAGCCACACAGAGCTCTCTCTTACCAACAGAAGTTGTACTACATTTTATTGGACCCTCGCCCAACTTGTCTCTCTAATATCCTGGGACGGACATGGCTACAAATACATTGCATGCAAAAGAGAAGTGTCTTTTTAGAGCTATACATCTATTCTGCAATTTCACAAACACTGAAGTTCAGAAAGCGTACTGAACTTTCTACATATCTCATCAATACTGGCCTCTTGATGTTTTGTCAATGATATTGTAGCTGCTCTTTAATGGCCTGTTCTGAAGCCCACTGAAGTTGCCTTAGCTATTTACATGGACTTCTTTCTATATTTATATTACAAAAGCAGATACAAATATCTGATTATTCTGCCTTGGCTTCTATAGAACAAGATAGAGATGGATGAACTCCCAAATGCATAAATCAATAGCAAAATATCCATTGACTTCAGTGGGGCCAGGATTTCACCCAGTGTCTAAGTTGACAGAAAGGAAGTTGACAATAGCCTTGTCTATATAATAAAGGTTTTTTTTTTTGTATAATCTAGATGTGAATTTAAACTAATCTAGATATACTGGTAAAACCCACTCCCACCTTGACACTCTTAATCTGCTATAAAAGAGCGTCTTCTCAAATTAGTCTATATTGCTTGGGAAGGGGCTTAAGCTAAACTTAAAAAAGACAATTTAATATCAGAAAAAGAGTGTCCATATTGAAGGGAAGGGGTTATACTGGTACAACTATACTGGTGTAACTGGTAAAACTTTCCTCTATTGACAAAGCCTTATACTTTCAACAACATTGACACACATAGGAAGTGCAAATTCTCCCTTGCAGACTCTAGCTTTAGAGAAAATGTAGCTATGAAGGTTTTCACCTTTAAATGGTACATGGTTAATACATTTTTTTCAACACAATAACAGCTGGCCCTTGTCCAAACAATTTTAATACCAAATTTCCGATGACTGTTCATGGAATGAAATAAGCAGTGTCTGCATTAAGATCGAACGCTGCAAAGAATACTGGAAAAGCACCTGAAATGTTACTATCCACTTAAGTAGTCAGCTCTCAATGCAACTATTGAAGTAACCAGACAAGTTGCCTGGACCTAGAAGTACTTTTAAGCCTTCTGCTCTCAAAACTGTTTCTGAAGTTTTAAAACTTTTCCTTAAAAAACATTTTTTGGTCTGCTGGATTCTTGAAGCATCCTTCAAGTAAGTGTTCAAACACCTTATGTGTGTACTTTATAATTCCATAAAGAGACAGGCAGAAGAGCCCTTATAAATACCAGTGGGAGAACACTTTAACCTGTCTGGTTATTCAGTGACAGACCTGCGGGTGGCTATATTACAACAGAAAAACTTCAAAAACAGACTCCAAAGAGAGACTGCTGAGCTAGAATTGATATGCAAACTAGACACAATCAACTCCGGTTTGAATAAGGACTGGGAATGGCTGAGCCGTTACAAACATTGACTCTATCTCCCCTTGTAAGTACTCTCACACTTATTATCAAACTGTCTGTACTGGGCTAGCTTGATTATCACTTCAAAAGTTTTTTTTCTCTTAATTAATTGGCCTCTCAGAGTTGGTAAGACAACTCCCACCTGTTTATGCTCTCTGTATGTGTGTATATATATCTCCTCAATATATGTTCCATTCTATATGCATCCGAAGAAGTGGGCTGTAGTCCATGAAAGCTTAAGCTCTAATAAATTTGTTAGTCTCTAAAGGTGCCACAAGTACTCCTGTTCTTCTTTTTGTTAAATCTTTAAATTGGAATAATATAAGATTGTCATCAGACTGCTCCTTATTTTCATTACTGGGAAGACTATTCTGTTCATCCTCAAACTGTAAATCAGGCACCATTTTAATAACTATCTCAGGATCAAAATACCCTCACTAAAATATGTTAAATAGGCAAAATGAAAGAGGAAATTGGAGGGGACTGTTTTTTACTGTCTTTCTCAATATTTCCCATCCTTCCTGTCTGATGGTAGATATTTTCCTCTTTTAAAAAATGTTACAGGATTCAGTTGTAGAGTCAGTCAAAGCCTGTAAATATCTCCTCTGCTCTTCAGTAAGCTAACCTCTCTCCTGTGGCCCCACTTCTTTTCCCCTCTTCTTCCGCATCACAGAAGGTTCTTTCTAGCTGTAGTAAAATTATCTATATTAAGAAATGGAGGGGTTTGATTCCATGAATGTTGAGCACCTTCCCATAGGGGACATGGGGTGAGGAGCACCTCAAAGGATCAGATTCTGAACATGAAGCCTAAAGTCAACTGATGGCTTTTGTTTTCCCCCCTAATCATTTCTCATATTTGTGATGCAAATTTTTCTGACATTATGACATTTTTTTTTTAAATCAAAACTGCAAATGGTAATATTTAATTACTCTGGATGCCCTTTCCAGCCCACCAAAATTATCTGCCCCTTCACATGATTTATTTAGAGTCTGAAGGATAGTAAGGAAACAGGTTTCAGAGTAGCAGCCATGTTAGTCTGTATCCGCAAAAAGAACAGGAGTACTTGTGGCACCTTAGAGACTAACACATTTATTAGAGCATAAGCTTTCGTGGGCTACAGCCCACTTCATCGGATGCATAGAATGGAACATATAGTAAGGAGATATGTATATATATATATATATATATATATATATATATATATATATATATATATATATATATATATATATATATATACACACACAGAGAACATGAAAAGGTGGGAGTTGCCCAACCAACTCTAAGAAGCTAATTAATTAAGATGAACTGTTGTCAGCAGGAGAAAAAAAACTTTTGTAATGATAATCAAGATAGCCCATTTAAGACAGTTTGACAAGAAGCTGTGAGGATACCTAACATGGGGGAAATAGATTTAATGTGTGTAATGGCTCAGCCACTCCCAGTCTCTATTTAAGCCTAAATTGATAGTATCTAGTTTGCATATCAATTCAAGTTCAGCAGTTTCCCGTTGGAGTCTGTTTTTGAAGCTTTTCTGTTGCAAAATTGCCACCTTTAAATCTGTTACTGAGTGATGGTCTTAAATATTCTACTAAAATGTCCAATTAACTACAGTATTCTTCAAACCATTTATTGAAACAAATCGGGATTAGGTTCCAGTAATCTAATACAATTAAAATGTCAACTAAAAATAAAAACAGGGTGTTTATAGATAAATGACTTGCAAACATTAGCCAGAGACAATCTCTTTCAACATAGCCAATGTTTATTATATAGAATGCATTTTAAAAGAAGGGGGGGGGGAGGAGGGCAGTATATCAGCAAGATAAGATACTTTAGCATGTCTGCCAAACCAAGGGCAAACCAATCCAGGGGGAAGATTTTAACTGCAGATGCAACCACACACATACATGTATCTGCAAGCACTTAACTAGCCTGTCTATCAACACCTCTGATGCTTTTTAACTATTTTAGACCAGTAGATAATTTAAGACATTTTATGGCACATTTTGGAAATCCTATTGTGGGGACATACTTCCCAAAATTAGAGTTACTTCAGAAATAAAAATACCCATGTGTTTATCCAGGAGTCATTTTAGTAAATGAATACAAAGTTGAAAATTTAAGAATTCAAAGTGAATGTAATAGCTAAATTAAAGAATTGGGTACGTTGTCATTTTCCTTAAATGGGAATATACAGGCACAACAGAGCTATAGTGAAGTGGATGGTTAAATACTTAAAAATTAGCATAAAAAGTTTATGGACTAGCCCACAGACAAGAGAGACCCAGACTTGGAGGTTATTTGGGGTTTTTCACTCCCAGCTTCCAGTGAAACTAAGTACACAACAGAGATGTCACGACGAGTTTCTGAATGGACAGAAATGCTCAGTACAAAGCCATACTATGACCTTGATCGCTGAATGGTTGGAGTGGAAAGTGATGCAATGTTCATAACACGCTTGGCAAAGAGGGTCAAGAAAACATATTTTGAGAGAAAAGGAAGGAACTGACTGTGCCTTTGCAGTGAGAAGGTAGGCCGTAGCCAGGGTCTGAAAACTGCAGAATGGGATGGCTTCTTTAGGCAAGAAATAACATCATCCAGATCAAACAGCCTTCTATGGTTTGATACGTCAAGGCTCATGTGATAACAGGGTTGAAAATATGTAGTGATGGAACACAATCAATGATTAAAATCCAGGCTAGCCTTCCATAAAGGCCAGGAGATTTACATAATCAGAGCTAGTGATTTCTTTAGCTTTCAGGTGATATTACAAACAAATCACTTAAAAATGTCAACTGTCAGTCTGATCTGTATGTTACTAAAGCTTTGCAAGTCTTATGGAACTGATTCAATATTTAAGCCAAACAGGATATGTAAAGGAGCTGATGGCTGAGGGGATCAGAAATAGGAAATGGAGGCTTTCACCTCTAGGTTGTCAGCTGATAAAGTCTGTTGCCATCATATGGCTCTTTGTAAAAGAAATTTGGTGATCTCAGACTCAAACCAATTCCCAATGGACAGATGTTCACGTAATAAATACTACCACAAATGACAACCTTGCTAGTAATCTCAGCTGAGAAGTCAAGGATCAGATGCTGGGAATGGACACTGAACTATCCTCTTACTCCTAGAGGTAGTCCTTCCAGGTAAGAGGTGAGGAAGCATGAGGCAATGTACCATTGTCTTTGCTGTTTTCCTGTTCTATAAATAAACAGAGGATTTCAGACTCCACGACTGTCTATCTGGAAACTACACGCAGCATTATATTTATACACAAAACTAGAAAGAGCAAATAAAAACCACAAAACAAAAAGTAGTTAAAATTAGGGCTGGCAAATGATTAAAAAAATTAATCATAATTAATTGCGAGATTAAAAAAATCGTTGTGATTAATTGCAGTTTTAATTGCACTGTTAAACAATAACAGAATACCATTTTTGGTGTTTGGGAGGGAACTGTGTGTGTGTTGGGGGGGAAGTGCGAGTGTGTGTGTGCGTGTTGGGGGAGCGCTGTCTCTTTAAGCACTGCATTCAGGAGCCTGAATGCTTTTTCAGCCTGTTGGCAGCAGTCACTCCTGAGCCAGCAGTGGACAGGCTCCCCCTGTTCCCCAATCCCAGCTCAACAGCGACCGGGTACATGGGCGAGAGGAGGGGAAACACCTCGACATCAACCCCCCATGCCCGTTCTTCACAGCAGACAGGAGGCAGGCTCCCAGTCAGGAGCAGCTTGGCCAGGGGGTGGCTCCATAGGTAGGGGGGAAAGGAGGCGTGAGCAGCCGTGGAACAGGGCAGCGGGAGGAGGGGCACCCGTGCCCCAGAAACACGTAGCAGTGCCTCCCCTGAGCACGTCAGCCTGGTGTGTGATTAACGCTCGTTAAAAAAATAATGCGTTAATTTGTTTTGAGTTCATTGAGTGCATTAACTGTGATTGACAGCCTAATTATTATTTTTGATTACAAATATTTGCACTATAAAAAAGATTTTAAAAAAATCTACAAGTCGAAGCATATGAATGTTTAGCACATCTGGCACATAAATACTTTGCAACGCCGGCTACACCAGTGCCATGCAAATGCTGTTCTCGCTTTCAGGTGACATTGTAAATAAGAAGTGGGCAGCATTATCTCCTGTAAATGTAAACAAACTTGTTTGTCTGAGTGATTGGCTGAACAAGAAATAGGACTGAGTGGACTTGTAGGCGCTCAAGTTTTACATTGTTTTGTTTTTGAGAGCAGTTATGTAAAAAAACCTTCTACATTTGTAAGCTGTACTTTCATGATAAAGATTGCACCACAGTACTTGTATGAGGTGAATTGAAAAGTACTATTTCTTTTATCTTTTTTATAGTGAAAATATTTGTAATAAAAATAATAGCGTAAAGTGAGCACTGTTCACTGTGTATCCTATGTTGTAATTGAAATCAATATGTCTGAAAATGTAGAAAAGCATCCAAAAATATTTATAATAAATTTAAATTGATATTATATTGTTTAACAGTGGGATCAAAACTGCAATTAATCATGACAAATTTTTTTAATCTAGTTAACTTATTTGCGTTAAAACCACAATTAATTGACAGCCCTAGTTAAAATAATTAGTTTACATTTAATCTAACAGCTTTTGGAATTCTACCAGGGCTTTAACATATTACCAATAATAAGAGAGAATATGAACAATTCTATTTTATGAAAAAATTATCAACTACAAAATAATATTCAACTAAGTCCTAATCATTCCAATATAAAGACTGAAAAATTTACCCTGAAGCATAACCTGACTATGCAACCTATTGTTTTGGGTTGATATTATCATGCTCTTCTAACTACACATTTTGTTTAATACCAGAAAAGTTAATATAATTGAAATACAGATGTATTTTATAAAGGGGAACGGTAGAAAAAAATAACCAGTAAATTTTCTTTATACAGAAAATCAGACAAATATGAAATCAGAATTCAAATACAAGAGATTTATTTCAGAGGAGTTTGTCACAAGTAACACCTTATTTGGGGTTTCTGTTATTAACCCATCTATGGCAGCCATTTAGTCACAGTGAATGAAGACAGTAGGGCTCTATATACTTTGAGTCCTTCATTAAACTATTGATCCCCTTAGCATTCTCCATAATGTTCCAGCAGCTCAGCATGTCAACTGGCGCAGAGCTAGTCTCTCTTTCCTTTCAATAACTTCCACACACACTGTGGGGAGAAAGTCACAATGATTTATTTACCTGACATTTTCCAGTCCGGATGTCGTACAGGGCCACTGAACCATGGCGAGCTCCAACTGCTATTCTGTGACTCCGCTCATAATAGCTGACCATGTAGAACCTGCATTGAACATTATAACAAGGAACAAGTGAGATCTGACCTGCTTTCATGATGTGAAAGTTAACTGGTCATTAATATTAGTGCTTGAAGAGATTTTATTAAGCTATCTTTTGGTTACTAGTCTCCAACATACTTTCATTTAGCAAAAAAACCCCAACTGACTTTTAATAAAATAATGCAGCACTCTAGCTAGACATTTTATATCTCAGGACTTATGAGACTTGTTTATCAAGTTAGGTAACAGCATGCAAAGGCGTTATAAGATATTTTAATAAACATGAATTTTGTTATAATAAAATAACAAAGATGGACAACTCTTAGATACAGAATGGTTAAATAAGAACCTTTCTGCACTGAGCAGTACCCAAATATTTCTGCTTGGACATAAGAAAGGAAAGACAGGATGTAACAAGAGGGAAGGGGGGCGGGGGGCTGTTGCTGCCCATTAAATGAAACTGGGTGCAGCTCTCCTGTTTCAGTCCACATGTTCCAAGATGGGCCAATTAAGAGGCAGGGTAGCACCTAAGGGGCTCTAGGAGACCAGGTGAAATCCAGTGTGTCAGAGCAGACTGAGTGAGTCAGGAGATGCGAGTTGCCAAAGAGAGGTTCCTGGGAGAGGGTTGAAGGCAGATGTGCAGCAAGGGGTTTTCTTGCTGGTGTTTTCCTCTCCCCTGCCCCTGAGAGCTGGAGAGGGTTGATGGCAGGAAGAGCAGCAGAGGGAAATGCCTGCTGGCTCTAAGACAGAGAGCCAGAGCCCAGGGTCAGAGTGGTCTGAAGGAGGGGGGAGCAGCAGAGGGGTTTACTCACTGGTGTTTCTTTGCTGCAGAGCTGAGGCCTAAGAGAGGGTCCGAGTTGAGAGGCTGTGGGAGTTCCCGCTGGGAAGAGTGGGGTTGATCCCAGAAGGAAGGGCTAGAGTGGCTGTTCTGGTAGAGGGATGAAGGAGGATTTGCAACGAGTCTGGGTGTGGCAGAAGACATTGGAACCAAGAATGTGTTATGTAAATGGCCAAGAGGATGTGTGATTCTAAGGACTCCTTGCACTGGAGTAATATGAACTATGCTCTGGGACTTTTGCACTATGTTTGGTTAATAAGTTATATTGATTGACTTGAGAACATGCTTCCATAGAGTTTCTGGGAACTCAAAATGGAAACTGAGGCAAGGGATCACCAAGGGGTGCCTGTGAGGGCCACTCAGTTACACAGGATTATTAAAAAAGATAAGGAAAAAACCGCCAAACTAATGACAGTATCTTTACATAAGAAGCTATGAATCACAATAGGTATTAAGGGCAATAATATTCTTCCAGCTGAGGAAGAATTGAGAACTATGATGTATTTCTTAATGTCACATGATACTTTATGCAGTGCATGAGCACAGCATTACTTTAAAACACAAAGTCACTTTCAAAGTCCAGACAATTATTACACCTCTAACATGACACACAATGTCAATCTCCTTATTCCAAAGTCAAACCCTTTGGAACTTCAGAATACCTTTCTGATAAAACACAAATCAGACCTTAAAAAAGTAAAAGTGCCCATTATTATATTCTCGATAGTTACATCTCACTCTAGCAGGTTCTATGTGAGACTGCTAGAGTCATTCTGTAAAAATATGGTGCTGACCATATATATGGCTTAAAACACTACCACTAACAACATCTTACACTGATATATCACCTTTCTTCTTGAAGGACCTGGAGTGTTGCATCAACTATACAAATACAACAATCATGCACTCATTTCTATGATGCAAAATGGTAGTCTGGAAGAAATACAGCACATAACAGGCTGTAAAAAAGTGGATTGTTAGTTTTGATACAGTATAATGGGGTAAAGGGCTTGAAGGGAATGAAAAGTCTGGATTATACTTTTGGGTTTCTGTTTTGAAGGAATAAGTGCATAAATTTAGGGCCGGATTCACAAGATTGGCCCCAGCATCTGCTGCAACTCAGGAAAGAGAAGGTCACAATCTGGCCTTGTCTGCCTGTACCATCCACACAGTTGTCCATCCTCTTGTCGTCAGTCCAGAAAACCTCACATAAAGCCAGTATAAATGTAAAAGCATGCAGTTGCATATGTATTAACTAATTTACTTGACAAATAAAACATATCCTGGCACCCCAGATCCCTGTACTCCCAAATGCAAACCGCAAGGCTCCGACTGCCTACAGATACAGCCATCATCTAATTTCCCCAGAGACCCAGTGCCCCAAAAGCAAATGCCTTCACCAGGTCATTCCATGTGGCAGGAACTCTGACCCCCAGAGAAGGTTCTTCATACCTATTCTCACCAGTGGTATCATTGACATCTGCCAGAGCCCTCTCCTATTACCCACGTTGAAACTAATTTTGGGACAATAGTCTGAGGTCAATAACTTAGGGCCTCAGAATTTTATACTATCTTCCCACAACTTCTGCCCACCACTGCTCCTCCATCCATGTACTATTGCTATTAAAAGGACCTGCACAGTCAGGGACATAGGACATTAGAGCATAAAAAGCTGCTAAGACTGTTATCCCATACCTTAACTTATGTCCTGTTCTTTGTCAATACAGAACACTCCATCCCCAAGATCCATCAGAAGGTGGGTGGGAAGCTCTCTGACTGCTTGGCTGCACTGGGAAGTGGGAATGTTTCCAGCCTCAATACCAAGCCTCTTATTCCCCTTCCCTGGCACCAGCCTGATCAATCTCTCTGATTTCTGGGCTTTCAGATCCATCAGTTAAGGCCAGCACTGAAATTATTCTGTCTTATCACTCCTCATTAAGGGTAAAAAAAGGTGTTGGAAACACTGGCCCAGCCACGTGTAAAGACTGCACTCCAGGAGAGGGAAGAATGAGTATTTTGTGTGAGAACTGATAATGCTATGGGCAAACAGACACCCTCAAGGTCTAAAGAATATGAACTTGATATAAGGTATGTAAGGTTGAATGATATTCAGTGACTATGGCAGGGGACCACTTAACTAAATTCATACCCACATTTTACATCAGCCATGTCAAATTTTACTTGCCAGACTTAATAAAGTATTTGTCACAGGAATTTTGTAAGTGTTTCATACAATCAGTAAACTCAAGACTTGATATTTATTCTTGCAGAAAAATATGTACTAAAACCAACCAAACAAAAAAATGGTATCTGAACATTTATGGGGGGGGAAGGAAAAGATTTTAATACAAATTGCTTTATCCCTCATTAGTTCTGCTGCTCCACTGCCTGGGTACAATCCACATGTTGGAAGCAGATTTTTTTAAGAAATGAGAACATCACAAACTGCTGGACCAAAACAGACAGCATTCATTTCCTTACTGGATTTTAAGTGCCCATTTAGACAGACAGCTGAGTCAGCTTTTTTCTTGAAAACAAGAATCAGTCTGCATAAAAAAATGTTTTTGTTTTTTTTTTTAATACAAAAACTTCCTTGGAAAATAGATATTTTTGTTTTCACCTTTAAATAATAATACCCCCCTCCAATCAACTCTAGTCCGTTTGCATTCAGTTCTTGACTATTTTAGTCTTCTTTACTTTTCATTTGTTTTTTTCTACCATATTATCCTTCTCAATTTTTTTCTTAATAGTATCATGTTTTAATCTGTTGGCCGTAATATCTATTTAACATGCCTCCAACCCCTTTTAGAGAGTTTGCAAGTGATGAACATTTATTTCTGTAAAATTATATACACAGTTAAATATTTTTAATCCTATGACTCACACTTTCTAAGCTTCCAAACAGCAGAATTTAGCTAACAGATAATGATTTCAAAGCAGCCAATCTACATCTAAATTTAGATTCGACAGCAATTCCACTCCTGCAAATCCAGCTGATGTATCCATACACACACTTGGCAGCTTAGTGGAATCTATGCTCTTAGTACTGGGCTATTATTGTACATGAAAAAGCTGTGGTGGGCAAAAGGACAACTTCCATCTCAGCATCCACTTCATTTTATTACCTGAGGAGTTTTGGTCTAACTGAATAAATAATGCTGTTATAGTAGCAGTGGCAGACATGCCCCAAATTAGAGGTGGGGTTGCAGGTAGCAATCTGCACACACACTTCCCCGCCCCCCCTCCTCTCCAACTCTCTCTCTCTCTGTTTCAGAATGAAAAATTCAGATGTTAATGGGCAATGTGGTCCCTTTACTGTTCTCTGTTAGGCCCAACTTCTCTCCATCCAACCTACTTTTCAACTCCAATCCTTATCCATGCACAGTTCACCTACAACCTAATCCAGCATCTGACTCCATTTAATCCTGCCAACCCAAACTCTTCCCCTCCCAACTGAGAACAACCCTCAAACCACCTCAGCTCCCTCCAATCCAACCAGAGTATTGCCAAACTGAAGCATGCAAAAATCATGAGTCAAGGCCAAAACTCCGCCTCCCCAACCCATGAGATTGGCTTAAAAACCATGAGATTTTAAAAATAATAAAGCTGAGATTTTTTATTTGCCCTCTCGTTGTGGAGCCTCCACAACCACGAAGCTTAGAAGCTTGCTTTTAATTATTTTAAAAACAAAATCTTAGATTTTTACGTAAGTCAAGTAATTCCTGAAGCTGGGGTTTTATGAAAAATCACCAGATATCATGGGACTTGCTATAAAATCATGAGAGTTTGTGACACTGCAACCCCACCTGCCCCAAAACACCCCTTCGCACCCCTTCATTGTACCCTATCCTTCAGGCTAATCACCCTTCTTCTTTCTATCTACTTACTTTCTCCATGGCACGGAGCCCCTCTCTCACCAAACACTTCCAGGATCACAATACAGTCCAAACCACCCCTCAGATTTACAATCTGCCAGGGCTTAGAAAACATCCTCAGGCTCAGAACACTTCCTCCTCCTCCTAATCTAACACCCCATTTCCATGGAGTGGAAAAGAAGGAGCAGAAGTGGCAAAGGAACATGTGTAGAGTCTGCCTCTGTTGGCCTACTCCTGTAGAAGCTTGTATTCCCTGCTCTGTGCCACCTTCCTCTGCTGCCTGCAGTCTGTGTGCCATTGACACAGAATTCCACCCCTGGGAGCCAGGGGCTGCCACTAGAATTGGGGTTCAGCCCTACCAAGAGCGTGCCAGGGACAGCAGGTGGTACTGCACTACATCAGTCACATTACATAGCTGTAATGTTACTGGTGGAGTTTAGCCCGAATATGCCATAATGACCAGCAGCTCCATAGAATGGAAGAGTGTGGTGTATGTTTCTTGTAATGTGCAGTAGCTTTCACAATGTACTTGCCAGGGGCCATATTAAACCCTGGCATAAATAGGCTTCAGAGATACTGTACCCATTTACAACAGGACTGAATATGGCCTGTAGTTTTATAACAGTGGAATAAACATCATCTTTTCTCTAAACAATAAACATTTCCTGGCATGTGAAAAAATCCTAAATATTTTGCTTCCTTATTTCTCAGAAAATGTTTAATATATATGCACTTATGTGTCAGAGGTTTTCAACTGCTGTAAAAAGATGTTATGTACTAGTGTACATTACTGTAAACCACCATCCAATTACTGGTGTGGTCAGTATGTTATTTACTAAATATGTTGTGGCATCTAAACCAAATATTATAGTGAGTGCAGGCTGAATACACTGGTCTACAATTTTTGAGAAGTCGTCTGCTTCAGAGATAAAATGTGCTATTTATTATGTATTTTGATGTGCTGAATTCAAATATGACAATTAAAATAACTGATTGGCTACTGTTTCTAAGATATTTAAGTTTTTACATTTTATGTCTATGTATATTGTGTAGATAGTAGAGTTTTAATCATAAATTGTAAACCTAGGTCTTTTCATGTGTTTATGGTTGCTTTACATGATAATATTTCACCTGTCCTATTTATGTAACACTTTAAAAATCAGCAAAAGGGTTATATAAATAAAATGTATTATGAAACAAAAGGCAAAAAACTATTATGTACATAGTTTAGTCCTATTCAGTGTCTACTCGACGCTTCTTGGCTTGTCTCTTGTATTCATTAAATGGAGCATCTCTTGTCACTGTCCAGCAATAGTCTGCAAGCACTGATGGGCTCCATTTGCCCTGATAGCGTTTCTCCATTGTTGCAATGTCCTGGTGAAATCACTTGTCGTGCTCGTCGCTCACTGCTCCGCAGTTTGGTGGAAAAAAAATCTAGATGAGAGTGCAAAAAATGTATCTTTAGTGACATGTTGCAACCAAGGCTTTTGTATGCCTTGAGGAGGTTTTCCATCGACAACCTGTAGTTGTCTGCCTTGTTGTTTCTGAGAAAATTTATTGCCACTAACTGGAAGGCTTTCCATGCCATCCTTTCCTTGCCACGCAGTGCAAGGTCAAATGCATCATCTCGAAGAAGTTCATGAATCTAAGGACCAACAAAGACACTTTCCTTTATCTTAGCTTCACTTAACCTTGGGAATTTTCCACGAAAGTACTTGAAAGCTGCTTGTGTTTTGTCAATGGCCTTGACGAAGTTTTTCATCAGACCCAGCTTGATGTGTAAGGGTGGTAACAAAATCTTCCTTGATTCAACAAGTGGTGGATGCTGAACACTTTTCTTCCCAGGCTCCAATGACTGTCGGAGTGGCCAATCTTTCTTGATGTACTGGGAATCTCTTGCACGACTATCCCATTCGAAGAGAAAACAGCAGTACTTTGTGTATCCAGTCTGCAGACCAAGCAAGAGGAGAGCAACAACCTTCAAATCGCCACAAAGCTGCCACTGATGTTGGTCATAGTTTATGCACCTCAAAAGTTGTTTCATGTTGTCATAGGTTTCCTTCATATGGACTGCATGACCAACTGGAATTGATGGCAAAACATCGCCATTATGCAGTAAAACAGCTTTAAATCTCATCTTCGATGCATCAATGAACAGTCTCCACTCATCTGGATCGTGAACGATGTCGAGGGCTGCCATCACACCATTGATGTTGTTGCAGGCTACAAGATCACCTTCCATGAAGAAGAATGGGACAAGATCCTTTTGACGGTCACGGAACATGGAAACCCTAACATCACCTGGCAGGAGATTCCACTGCTGTAGTCTGGAGCCCAACAGCTCTGCCTTACTCTTGGGTAGTTCCAAATCCCTGACAAGGTCATTCAGTTCACCTTGTGTTATGAGGTGTGGTTCAGAGGAGGAGGATGGGAGAAAATGTGGGCCCTGTGACATTGATGGTTCAGGACCAGAAGTTTCATCCTCATCCTCTTCCTCTTCTGACTCAAGTGAGAATGATTCTGGTGCATCAGGAACCGGCAGTCCTTTTGCGTGGGGTACTGGGCATATAGCTGATGGAATGTTTGGATAATGCACAGTCCACTTTTTCTTCTTTGACACACGTTTCCCAACTGGAGGCACCATGCAGAAGTAACAATTGCTGGTATGATCTGTTGGCTCTCTCCAAATCATTGGCACTGCAAAAGGCATAGATTTCCTTTTCCTGTTCAACCACTGGCGAAGATTTGTTGCACAAGTGTTGGGGGGGGCCCACCTCTTGCCCCGATCTCCAATTTTGAGCCAAAATAAAGGTGATAGGCTTTCTTATCCATAGTGGTTATACTGCGCTTTTGTGATGCAAAAGTCACTTCACCACAAACATAGCAGAAGTTATCTGCACTGTTCACACAAGTACGAGGCATCTCTGCTCACTTTGGCTAAACAGAAATGTGTCCCTTTGTAAAATCAAACACTGACAAATAAGAGAGCACGACACTGTATGATTTCTAGAGCTTGATATAGGGCAATTTGTTCAGCAAAGTGATGTAAGCTTCGTTATGATTGCATCATCCATGACTTCTAGGAATAACATGATGCAATTCATATCATGTATGATGCAATACCAGCTTCAGATTGCATCATTCATTGTTTTGCCTAAAAAGCAAGTACTATCCAAACCCAATCATAGATTTATTCATAGATCCAGTCAAAGATGTATTTTAGTTATTTCTCATTTAAATTGAGATCCCTTCCCTTTATAACTCACTTATCCTCCACCATTCCCAAGTCAAGGGTCGTATATACTGACCCAATAGCATATCTTGAAAACTAGAGCCAATCAACAATTTTAAGCATCATTTTCATTCTCAGTGACCCAGAATTAGTAAAGTTTGACTACATTTATTTCAGAAGCATTTTGGCTGTAGAGCAGTGATATTGAAAATATGTGATAAATGTTATTAGATTGTAACAATTTAAACTAAGAATTAGGGCCCATTTTTTATCTTCGTGTATTTGTCATTACATTCCATATCTATCTATACCTCTGTGTACGTAATAACAGTAAAATATTGTATCTGACAATTGTTATTATTTATCATTTTTAATGTGGTAGTGCTCTAAGGTCCCCACTGGGATGAAGTAACCTATTGTCCTAGGTACTACACAGTCACACGGCAAACACAGTATCTCACTCTGAAAGCTAATTTAAGGCAAGGTGCAACAAGTGAGTTACAAATAAAAAAAACAAAAAATACCCCAGGAGAGAAGTGAGGAAGAAGTTAGCAGAGTAGAAAGGGATCTTGAGGAGCAATATGAAGGAGGGAAGAATTAACAATAACTCCTGTATAAATCTAATGTACCTATTCACTATGGAGGGAAGGGAGGTCTATCATAACCATCCATTGGGTTCTAAATTACTTTCCTATATACCAACGCCACTGAAGCATGATGTAAGAAATAGGTGTGGGTGTATGACAGTAACACCTCACCACATTCTTCAGAACACACAGAATAAGATATTGTCTGCATCTGATGGAGCTGAAGACACTATTTGGCTAATGCAACGCTTTTACTTTAAGATCTTTCTTTGGACTCAGCGGGTAACAAATAGTGCAAAATGTGGATGCTTAAATATTCATAAAAATATTAATTGTGTAGGTAATACATTTCCCTTCTATTATCATACATTCACTGGATATTTTGGAGACCTTAATTTAGAATTTTAATGTCTTGCAATTAGCCACAAAGGGCCTGGCTTTACTTCAGATATTCTTCAGTCATATTTTAAAAAGTTTTGTTCCTTCCCTTCTACAGAATTAGGCCTCCATTGAAATCCGATGACCAAGAACTAACATGGGTGATAGGTTTCAGAGTAGCAGCCGTGTTAGTCTGTATCCGCAAAAAGAAGAACAGGAGTACTTGTAGCACCTTAGAGACTAACAAATTTATTAGAGCATAAGCTTTTGTGGACTACAGCCCACTTCTTCGGATGCATATAGAATGGAACATATATTGAGGAGATATATATACACACATACAGAGAGCATAAACAGAAAACTTCAAAAACAGACTCCAACGAGAGACTGCTGAGCTAGAATTGATATGCAAACTAGACACAATCAACTCCGGTTTGAATAAGGACTGGGAATGGCTGAGCCATTACAAACATTGAATCTATCTCCCCTTGTAAGTATTCTCACACTTCTTATCAAACTGTCTGTACTGGGCTAGCTTGATTATCACTTCAAAAGTTTTTTTCTCTTAATTAATTGGCCTCTCAGAGTTGGTAAGACAACTCCCACCTGTTTATGCTCTCTGTATGTGTGTATATATATCTCCTCAATATATGTTCCATTCTATATGCATCCGAAGAAGTGGGCTGTAGTCCACGAAAGCTTATGCTCTAATAAATTTGTTAGTCTCTAAGGTGCTACAAGTACTCCTGTTCTTCTTTTAACATGGGTGACAGCACCTTTACCTACTGCGTTGTAATTCCTTGGCATTCTACAAGAAACTCAGAAACTATCTGTTTTTAAAATTTTATTTCAAGTCCTTGTTTTGTTTAGTCCTGGAAATAAAGTTCTAGCTCTAATACATTTGCTTCCTGTGAGATTCTTCCACTGTAAAAAGCAAAATACGGAACATTTATTGTTTCAAATTCAGACTAACTTCCTGTTTTCAAATACACAGCAACATTTGAACATCAGTTAATTTCATCCTAAGGTCTCGATTCATCAAGGTATCTAAACACATGCCCAGTCCCACTGACCTCAATAGGACTCTTCAGATGCATCAGGCTGCTCAATCAGGACTACATGATTCTTAGGAAATCTTCTCAGCCATACAAAACGTTTCTGACTTCAACTTTATCTTGAGCATTTTCAAAATTTCAGACATACTTTACTGTCAACCCACTGCACTTCTGTATTTTATTTTATTTGGACTTTTATGATTTCTGTCTGGCATTTTATTGAGCATTGGTAAAAATCAGTCTACATAAAACATGACAGAAGCAAGGGGAAAAATAGATATCAACCCGAATCAAATATTGTAAAATATGTTGTTTAAGGAGAGATTCATCTCATCACAGCCAGATTGGATGGATTCAGGATCACAGTCATTAATAAGAGGACTACTAAATCTGTATGCCACTAAGACAGAAGGAAAGTTAATAATCCGGTATTTGAACAAGCATACGAATTTTTAAAGCCATGGGTTTTACAAAACCACTCAAGCTAGGACTTTGCTTGGAAACAGCGAACAGAGATTGGTTGTTATAGCCACGATATGGTATTTAAAGACTACTATATGAGAAGGGAAAACCAAAAATGCCTAATAATATTGTTTTGTCTGCTGAAGTAACAGACTCACTCACAACAGGTGTGCACATTTAATACAGTATCGCAGGGAGATCATTAGGAGATTAAAAGAATTAGTAATAGGATTAAGCCAAAGTGCTACCACTTGGAATCTCTCCAGAGATTTAATGATTTGCTAAAATCATATGAAATTTTCCATTGGTCTGAAAGATGACTTCAGTAGAGTGCTGTATCATTTTTACAATAGCCATAACTATGTACAATAGGAGATATTGCTAGCAATTTAGCCAAATGTAAAGACAATGTGCCACTATAAAAATGCAAAAAGGATGGGGAGATTTCTTGCATTAATTCCCAGTTGTCCTTGCATTTACATTTCAAGCTAAAGTTTTTAAAGTATCTGAAGGAAGGAAGATTATCTTTATTCATGACATACCTGTCAAAGGTATAATAGTTCCTTTCTTGCAATTGTTGTTCTTTTTTATAATTGTGTAGGTATAATTATTACATTAAAATACAACCCCCTGACATATTAAATATTGTAATTTACATGGTTAATATGTTATAATATGAATATTTATAATAGCTTAAGAATATTATAAATACATATTATAAATCACATTTTATTATCTGTGAATATTAAACTTTAAGAACAAAAGGGGAGATTTTCAAACACACAAATGGCAGGCATTGATCTTCAATTGAATGTCAGTGGGAGTTAGAAGCCTACCTACACTTTGTGCCTTTCAGAACTCCCCAAATGCCAAGCCACCACCAATACGAACATGAACAGAAAAAGAAAACCACCATGTTCCTGACTAGCTAAAATAATATGATAGTTCTATAAAAACCAAAGGAACAGAAAAACAATCTCTGATGTCAGAAAAATATTAACACTCTCTCAGCAGTTTATACACAACAGACCACGAGACAGGTTTAAAACCAGCAACATGGTTCTACTGACATTTGAGAGTTTAATTTCAATTGAATCTTATACGCCTAGTGTGAGAGAGAGTCTTAAAAATATTTTTTTAAAACCAATCAGATGAGAACATTTGTGTTCCACTACTTGACACATGAATTAGCAACAAGAGAAGTGCAGGTCTGTCACATAGTAAGTATCCTCTGAAGTCAGTTTTTGTTCTGTGTTTCCAAATTCTGTTCTTTTTCCAAAGATGCCAGTGGGGGAGCAGTAAAACGTTTGCAAATGTATCAGAAAGCTATCAAGGAGCCTGACTGCATCTTTAGAGTTGTTAAAAACAACTGAGGAGAAGATGAAACTGGCATTTTGCAGCACAATTTACTGGCATCTGGGGGGAACTGGTCAGATGGGCAGACACAGCAGAGGACAGGCATTTGGGAGTCAGGTGATTAAAGTCTCCTTCTCCAGCAATAACACAATCATGAGGATGGTAGCAATTTGGCAGGTCAAAAGAGAGGTACAGATCCTGCTCACCTGGCAGAAGAGTGTAAAGTAGCTACATGGCAGGAAGAGATCCCTTCCACCCACTCATCTGTCCTCAAAGGTATGAAGAGTGAGTGGTAATTGCCACAAACTCAGGATTTATTAAACCCAGTTGTTTTTCAGTGACTGTTTCTTGTTATCTCAGTTATATTGCTTGTTCCAACTGGACAGCTGTATTATGCCCCAAGAGATTAGGATGGAAAGTCTTGAAAATGCATATTCTGTAGAACATTACTCTTCTCTATGCTCTCTTCAGCTTGGTCTACAGATACCATATGTATTTATAAAATTGATGCACTTCCATGTTGGGATCTTTGTAATTACACTTCATTTTCAGCTATTAGATTTATCAAAGCAGCTAGTTCTTACCAAGAAAAGAATGGACACTTGCTTTCAAAATCATGTACTTGGTGAGGATAGCTTTATAGTCCAACAGCACTCAAAGAGTAAGGCTCAAACATCCTCAGAAAGGAGGAGTACACCTGTGATATGGCCAAATTCTGTTACGAGAGTACACTTTGCTATGGACATCGCTATGCTGCTGAACATGGTTATATCACGAAAGGGAAGTAGGTAAGCATGTGTTTTGATGAGTGCTGGTTCCTCAATACCCTTGGAAGACTTATTCTGTCAGAGGTCAAAGACCTCAATTGTGACAGTACTGCCTGCAGTTTGGCCTCAGCATTCCTTCAGACTTTGACTAAATCTCCTCAGGATGGCCCAATATAGACCACTGTGTTATTTTGAAATAGTTGCAGCCTTAATTTTACACCAAAAATGGATCTCTCTCTTCCTGGTGTGCCAGAGGCAACATGCTTTATTTTTAATTGTATAAGCACCTATCAAGTTTGTGCAGAAACACTATTTATTTAAATTTTTCCTTTGTTTTTAAATGTGGGTATACAACTATCCACCAATACTTTGAGGAAAAAGTATTACAGATATTTTCCCCCTTCTGGAGAGGACAAATAGACATATTGATAAATCACCTCTTTTATGGAGTATTGTACAGTGTTAGACTGGAAAGGAAGCATGTAAAACTCTCCTTTGTCATGATGTCCACAAAAATCTTGACAACAGTTTGGCTGCTGGTGCTCTGAGACTACTGCCTATTATGCTGACCAATATTTCCTCACTGCTTCCTTGCACTCCCCTGTTGGTCTGTCTGTATCCATTTGTTGTCTCCTGTCTTACACTAGAACTGTTTTTGTGCTGTGTTTGTACAGTACCTAGCACAATGGGATCCTGTGTCTATGACCGGGTTCTTAAATGTTATGATAATACAAATAACAACAGATTAAACCACAGGACTTGGATTAAACCTCAGAAGATCGGTGTTCTATTCCCATCATTGCCAGAATTCCTTTCACAAATCACTTCATTTTGCCTCAGTTTACCCATGTGTACAATGAGGATAATAACTAATTAACTGAAGTATATTAAGCACTTTAAAATCCAGGGGTGCAAGATGCTGTAGAAGTACAGTTATTATTTCCAAACACAAGAAACGAACTGTGGTGGTTACAACTATAATGAAAGAAAAGAACCTGACCATTTTCTGTTGTTTATGACAGAGAAAATAATACAATATTGGAGTTGTAGGGCAAAGTTTTAAGAGATACTACCAACATAAAAATGAACAGTATTTTACCATGTGGACTTCTATACAGAAGCATTTCCAATAGTTGGCAAGAACTCTGCTATTTTCTGACCTACCTCCTCTTTTTCAGATGTAACAGGGATTAGAAAAACTGTACACGACAGTAGAACCTCAGAGTTACAAACACCTCGGGAATGGAAGTTGTTCGTAACTCTGAACGAAACATTATGGTTGTTCTTTCAAAAGCTTACAACTGAACATTGACTTAATATAGCTCTGAAACTTTACTAGGCAGTTTTTTAGCAGTTTACGTTTAACAAAGTATTGTACTGTATTTGCCTTTTTGGTCTCTGCTGCTGCCTGATTGTGTACTTCCAGTTTCAAATGATGTGTGCGGTTAACTGGTCAATTCATAACACTGGTATTCATAACTTCGAGGGTCTACTGTACTTAAAATACTCTGTAAATCTGAAGTTTTAAGGTGTAAACATTATGGCGATAAGTAAGCTATAGCAAGAGAATATATTCATCACAAATCATTTCCTTCAGTGCTTTTACCTGCAGATGGCTGGAAAGCATTCCTGAAGTCCCTTTTTTTTGACTAAGGATCCTTCAAGGCAGTACATGAGGATGTCCATAACCTTGGAAACAAAAGTTACAATTGTTTAACAATGTTTGATTTTATTGTTCATAACAAAATTTAAATTCTGAACAGTTATAGAGTTTTCTAGCTCTTGTGTTTAATTATATTTTTGGTACCTAAGTATAATGTGTTATCTGCATAAACAAATCTGACTGTATTGCAGCATATTGGAATTTGCAATGGCAATGGTACTGGGAATTGCTGCAAATACTCATTCACAGTAACAGTACACATTTTACAAAGCTACAGACTACAGGCAAGTGTCTGCTATTGAAGGCCTGAGAAGGAACACCACATTTTGTGCTAGTTATATTAAAAGAGAATGTGAACAGGAACACCAAAGTTAAGGAAATCACATGGTATGGTGGATTCTTTAACAATGTCCTTCAGCCTTAATGAATATGCATCTGAAAGACAAAACTTTCAACATCCCTCTTCAGTCCATTCAAAATGCTGCTGTTAAAACCACGTCCAAATTGCCAACAAATTCTTTTACTAGCTTGTCCTTACCAATTAAGTCCTACCCAATTCTCTGCTCTGGTCTCTTCAACCCTTGACATCTTCACTTTGCCCAAGCTACAGGATTAACTATTCCATTTTGTCCATCTCCATACATCCTTTTATGTAGCCCTCCTGTCAGAAACCCTTTCTGCAACCCAGTCTTCAATGCACCCACTTAACCCTTTTCAAGGGCCTCCTGAAAATACATTACTTCCCAGCCCAAGTCCTCCCCTTAAAAAAGAGTTTACCCAAAAACAGATAAAGGAAAAAATTAGAACAAGGTGTGCTAAACATCACTGCTCGCTGATCTTGCTTTTGTTGCGCCATACCCAGTCATTTGTATATCTGTTTTCTGCTCCTTTTTAAGCCCCTTGAGACAGGGACAGAGTCTTATGGCATCAGATGTGTTATTTTAAAAAATAAGTATGTTCCATGGTGTTGTAAAGGTAGATGGCACTTTACAATTGAGTTTATGTGCAATGTATTATTCATTGATTTATTAAAAACTATGATATACAGATATTACAGCATATTCTTACCTCTACAAGAAGATCCACAACGTCTGTGGGCATTTTATCTATTAGTATTTCGATTACTCTTAGGATCTCTCCTTTAGCCCGAGCAAGAGCTGTGGTGTGAATATTCTGTTGAGACTGAGTGTTTGCTGCCAGCGCAGTGTGTCTATGCACCTACAAAAAGAATAGGATTATATATTTCATTACTGTTGTCCACATATGTTTCAACTATACTTAGCATGAGCTTTCCATGTTTGTTTCTTAATACCAGATCAGGTTCCAACAGTCTCTAGCAGCGGTGAGAGGAGTCCAAGTGTTCATGTGGGCTACTGCAGTTCTACATTGTCACATCTCTTCTTCAATGTGTACATAAAGCTAATTAAGGAGGTTAAGTAAAGTAAAGAGGCTGGGCTGATGATTATTTCTGTTTGCTAATCACACCTAACTCTGTCTGCACCTCTGACTTGGCTGGCACAGTGGAATAATTAGCCCACTGTCTAAGATTGAGGCATGGATGAAGACTAAGGTACTGTCACTAGTCTGAGGGAAGACACCAGAGGAATTACAAATTAATTATGCAAAATTACATTGTTCCACATCATTCACTAGGAATGAAGACCTCTGATGACCAATCCAAAAATATAATTTGTGAAATAATATTCAGAAAAGAAACAGCTTTTGTTTGAGGTTTAAGGACAAATGTTCAACATTTGGACTAAAATATTACATTAAGAACATCTGTATTTTGCAGAACTCATTTGAACCATAGAATCATAGGACTGGAAGGGACCTCGAGAGGTCATCTACTTCAGTCCCCTGCACTCGTGGCAGGACTAAGTATTATCTAGACCATCCCTGACAGGTGTTTGTCTAACCTGCTCTTAAAAATCTCCAGTGATGGAGATTCCACAATATTTATTCCAATGTTTACCCACCCTGACAGTAGGAAACTTTTTGTCCTATCTTCAGGAGTTAAGAAAAACACATTTTCCCCCTGCTCCTTGTAATAATCTTTTACATACTTGAAAACTATTATGTCCCCTCTCACTCTTCTCTTTTCCAGACTAAACAAACCCAATTTTTTCAATCTTCCCTCATAGGTCATGTTTTCTAGACCTTTAATCATTTTTGTTGCTCTTCTCTGGACTCTCTCCAATTTGTCAACACCTTTCCTGAAATATGGTGCCAGGAACTGGACACAATATTCCAGTTGAGGCCTAATCAGAGCAGAGTAAAGCAGAAGAATTACTTCTCGTGTCTTGCTTATAACACTCCTGCTAATACATCCCAGAATGATGTTTGCTTTTTTTGCAACAGCATTACACTGTTGACTCAGATTTAGCTTGTGATCCACTATGACCCCAGATCCCTTTCCTCAGTACTCCTTCCTAGATAGGCATTTCCCATTTTGTATGTGTGCAACTGATTGTTCCTTCCTAAGTGGGGTACTTTGCATTTGTCCTTCTTGAATTTCATCCTATTTACTTCAGACCATTTCTCCAGCTCATTTTGAATTTTAATCCTAACCTCCAAAGCACTTGCAACCCCTCCCAGCTTGGTATTGTCTACAAACATTATAAGTGTACTCTCTATGCCATTATCTAAATTATTGATGAAGATACTGAACCGAATTGGACCCCAAACTGATCCCTATGGGACCCCACTTGCTATGCCCTTCCAGCTTGACCGTGGCTTTTGAATGTAGCCTTTGAATATGTTTTAATTATTATTCTGCATACACTCTTTAAAATGTTGGTCCACTTTCTTTACTGATCCTCACTTTCACAAAAAGGGAGGGTCAGGGTGAATAAATGGCCCATCTTGGACTTAATGATATATAATACCAAATATTATTTTGGACATTTAAGGGCCCTTCACGGTCTACCTCCTTGCCAGCCTTCTTTTGCCAACCCGATGTTTAGGTACACTCACACATAATCAGACCTGCAGAGGCTGCAGCTGCTTCTAAAATCAGATGCACTAAGGAGATGGGAGAATGACTGGGGTAGAAAGGGGATCCTAGCTTCTATGCTATGCCCAAAGAACCTAGGACTGGATTGGGGAGGACCCAGAAGAAACACCCATCACAAAGACGGGTGGGATGATGAAGGATTTTGCCCACTGCTCTATATGTGAATTGGAAGGTTATACACCCAGTACATCAGGACACAACAGATTAAGCCATTTTCAACTCATCAAGTGACCTGGTATAGCAGTTATCAAGATATTGCTGCATAATGTGTATGTTGCATACCACCAAATATTTAAAAATGATAACCCATTTGGTCTCCCCCAAAAAGCTAAATTGTGGGGCAGTGGTAAAGGAGATTTGACAATTTTTTATTTCTGTCTGCTAATACTGGAGCTGAAAAGCATTAATATAAAACCAACCAAAAAGTTTGTTGCACGCTGAGATCATTATTCTTTTGAAAGTGCAGTTCAGTGAACATTGAAGTTTTTCTCACCTCCTTGGCGATAGTTGTTATGAAGGCGGGTGGTCTGGCAGTGGCAATGAGTGAGAGAGCATGTCGTGCAGAGCGGGCGGAGTCAGCTGCTGGACTCAGAGGCAGCCCCATTGTGATGCTAAAGAGGGATCAGACAAAGGGGGGAAAAAAGAAAAGAGGCATTAGAAATATAGAGTGAAAAGATTAGACACAGCTTATAATGTCAGTTCAAGGTCAACGGGAGCACTCAAACAGTTAGAATATAATGGACTTCCAACAATGAGCAGTGATTAGGAGTCAGGGTGTTCTGGCATCAAATACAAAATCGAATAATTAACCATGAAGATTGAAAACAGTATGTGCATCTGTCCAAAGTGTTAAAAAGGCCTTGTTAACAAATTATCTAGCTGTAGTACTGAATACGTATCACAAAACCTGGGACAAGGCAAATAAAGAATGTCATACAAAGTATTTTTATATTTTATTGTTTAGCAAAAGTTTAGAAGCAGCTTGAAAATACAGCTTTTGTAGTATTACTATTCAATTCAGCTAAGCACTTTTAACTAGTTGGGAGGAGGGGAAGGAAGAGCTTCTAGAGGCACTGAAAATACTAAATTCATTCAATTTGGTTTCCTGTGTTGAATGAATCACTTTGTTTTAAAATACTGCAAGCGCTACTAAGGCAAAGCTAGACTCACCTATCAGCAACCCCTATTTATGAACATCACAGGCGTGGCAGAAGTTCAACACACTAAGGCAAGATTGCTTTTTCAGAGCATATGCAAATGAGCAGCACTGACTGGCTGGTGACTGATTTTTAGAACAACTTCTCCGCCTTAAAAATCTACATCTTAGCTGTTGTTCCTAATTTGCATTATATAGATATATGAATGCTAAGTGTTAATAAAACTATGATTTTTCATAAAGTAAGTGTCATTTAAGTGCACACTGAGAACAAGAGATGATTTTTGTTACATAAGAGGAGGTGAAATCTACAGCTTTCTCCTCTAGCAATGTGATTTCAGATGCGTTAGTACTTTAAGAGATGCACAGGAGATAAAAATATATTAATTGAAGTCTGTCCAGGACCAATTAAGTAATTTTATCAAGCTTCATCTGTAATTTAAATTATATACGATTTATTTTTAAATACTTAATGCCGAGGACACCCCCAATATGTTAAGTCATGGCTCATTAAAATATTTAATTAACTTATTATAAAGCAATACAAAATTATCACAGTGTCTCTTTGGAAATACAACCAGAGGCCTAAGCCTGCAGCCCGTACTCATGTGAGCAGTCACACTGCTTTCAATCAGAATGAGTAAGGGCTGCAATTGAGTTATGATTGCAATCATTTTACACAACTAATGTCATTATAACTGATTAACAAAAAAACTCCTTTCTAAATCCTTACCATAACACACTCGCATTTAAAGACTCTTGGTCGGATTGTAACTGTGCCAGAACTCCACTCAGTGCAGCTGATTGGTGAGGTGGTAAAGGTAGCTGTCATCTACCATGGAGCTTTTCTGATCTCTGGAGTTGCTGGGGGCCAGTTCAGCCTTTAGTGTAAGTTAGAGCGGCCTCAAGACAACTCTAAACTATATACAGCTGCAATTGTCCTCTGTGGAGCTGTTTCATAGCAGAGAATCTCTCAGTACAGTCACATCCCAGCCATGTCCCTTTCATCCCCTACATACTGCTGAAGTGGCACAAAGGTTATTAGCGGGCAGAATATGGCTCATTTTTGCTGTTCGCTCTGACTGCAAATGAGAGAATGCCGAAGATCATCCCAAACAATTCCATTAACTCTCACATCATTTCTATTTTATTCATGTCACATCTTACCAAAGGCACACATTTAGAAATGTTAAGAATTTTAAGACTTGTTTTTTTAAAAAACAGTAGCATATAACATGTTATATGTTTGTACATAACATGCAAAGCCTAGGTAGAGTCCAACTCCACAAGCCTCAAAATGATAGGAAAGAAGGCATCAATACTTTTGTTCAAGCTCCAAAAAATATGCAACTTAGTCTATCAACTTGTTTGGCTCCATCCCAATAATGTTTGAGTCATGATGTTAATGTCTGATATCTTCTGATATGCCAGGCTAAAAGAAGGAATGATTTCTAATTCTCCAAAGGGGTATTTATAGCACAGTTAAAAATGTTCCTGGACCAGATAACATGTTTCTCAATTCTGGTCTTTAAAGAAGTATAACTGGGAAGGGGGCTTGGAGCAAATGGACATTTTGAGAGACAGGGAGGGAAGGGATGAAGTATACCTCTCAACAGCCTAACAAGAGAATGTGTGAGCAAAAGGAGAAGAAAGGATACAAACAACGTGAAATATTATTTCCTCAATGAAGAGAAGATATCTCTTTTTGAGCTATGCTTAGGTCAAACATTTCCAATAAAAATAAGATTTAAAAAAAATCTATCCTGTTTAATTCTCTCCTCTGCTCATGTTTTATATGGAATATATGCTATGAACTGTGGTATAAAAGCAGCTGACATGAGTTTGGGATGGCCAATTATTTCTAAGTGACAAAGCCACAAATATATGTGAGTGCCATTTAAACCTTTATTCCACACCACTAAGTATATTCCCTAACTTAAGGAATATTTTAGTGGGTTTAAAAAAATTATTGGAACTATTTTTTCATCTGTAAAAGTAGGTGCTTTAGTTATTGAGCGTTCTCTCTCATGTTTTGTGTAAG
The DNA here is from genome assembly GCF_027887155.1 of Malaclemys terrapin pileata. Lineage (NCBI taxonomy): Eukaryota > Metazoa > Chordata > Testudines > Emydidae > Malaclemys > Malaclemys terrapin. Next base: position 114,127,265 of record NC_071510.1, read on the forward strand.
AAGTGGGTGCCAAGATTGGCGTCAAAATTGTTTCATATTCTTAGTTATTTCCATTTTTTTATTTTTGAGAAAAAAAATGTGTGTTCAGTTGTACAAAGCTCCTCTTGAACTGCACTTAACAACTTTGATGATAACAATGAAGTTTTTTATTTTAGATTTTTGTGTATGGTAAATCTATGATATAACAGGATTGCACACTCTTGTAGCTTACATATGAAAAAGTATGCAAAGACCAGCCAAGCGTTGATTAAAGCTTTCTCTGACAAGTGAGCTATTTGAGTCACTGTCAAACTATGTAGCAGCAATACATGGATAAAGGATAAGCATTAGATTCAACAAAAATACATGAGATCTTGCTTATCATTTTTATTCACCTCATCTTCTCTTACTTCATCAATACACACAATAAAATAATGAATATAACAATTAATGTACTTCTCAGAATAGCACTATATAGATGTTCCTGTTACCTTTTATTTGTTATAGCTCTTTGAATAACATTAAAAATCATTTTGGCATTTTTGCAGACTACTGAGTGATGAAAACATATCAAAAACTAGATTAACAATCTAATTCTAATGTTGTTATCTAGTAACCCTGGTCTGGTGCCTATGTGTATTCATTGAAAACGTCAGAAGCATAGTTCAGCAAGGATTCACATGTTTCTGTCAGGAATATTTTTCCTCCCAGTGTTTGGTAAGGCATGCATTTTCCTGAAAAGCAACAGGTTTCTTGTTAATTCATTTACAACACTCAGCTGTGGTAGTATGTGGCCAGAGATTAACCCCCTCTTGCAGCTGGTCTGTATGTCTTCTTTCAGAGCTAAAGCTGTGCGTGATGGAACGGGCACATTGCACCAAGACCACAGACCAAAACAAAGGCAGATGCAAACCTAGCATTCACAAGACAGCACCAGGTCTCTTATATCCAGATATATTCTTTTATAGGGGAATTTCATTCTTTCCACATCCTTAAGATTAGTACAACATGTGTACTGTCCCAGCCAGATACAGATTCTGATCACACCTTAAACAGTCATTTGTGTAAACCATAGTGCAGACAAGCTATGGACTTTTACAAAACTGATACTGAACCATCCTACCACAACACATGCCTATCTATTGCCAGTGGCACTAAGGGATCTCAAACTACTCTATTTTTACCCCCCCCCCGCTCAGTAAATTTGATTCAGAGTACAAATATATTGTTTATATTATTTATTTAAATTTATACAATGCATAAAAAAAGCCACCTCTTCAGGGCTGCTGGCATGTGTGGCATATGTTAAAAATTCAGTCAAACTGGTACAAACAGGAATAAATCCAACAGCCTCCCCCAAACTTGGAAACATCCAGCCAAATAGAAAATACATATACATTAATATAGTGGGTCAAGATTTATTGCCTGGGTCCCACTGGCAGAAAGTCTGCCTGGAGTTGAGGTTTAGCTGCAGACTTTAGCTGCTAAGCCAGCGGTCAGATGATGGCTGACACAGCCCACAAGTGGGTGGGAAGCGCATCTCCCTCACAGCTTCCACTGACGGGACTTGTGGAGCTCTGGCTAAAGTTTAAAGCTGCTTTCCCATAAGGGAGGCTTCCCAACTTGTGGGAAACTGCCTCTACGGACACAGCTGGTGAATACGGTGGGAACTAATCAAACCCAAACTTGTACAAAAATTACACCGTACCCCAAAATAAACATAATAGCAGTATGTGTGGCTGAAGTTCAGATTGCTCACTGTGGGTACATTAGTGGGGAGGGGAGAGATTAGATTCCTTTGGCCTCATGTTCCCATCCAGGAGACCACTATAAATTTGCTGCAAGCTTTAGGGAATGTAAGGGACCAGCACTGTCACTGAAGAATGAGCAGGAGCAATACTTGTTTTTCCTGTTCATCCTGGGAATGCAGTCATGCAGAGTGACTGGATGCAAACATATAAATGCCTTTATATGGCACTTGCATTTTCCAGGGTCTTTACAGACATTACATGTTCTTCACACACTCCAGTAACCAAGGGACTTCATTATTATTCTTATTTTATAGATGGGGAAACAGAGGCAAGGTAGTTAAGTAATTCTGTCAAGGCCACAGAGGAAGCCTGTATCAAAGCTGTGTCAGAGTCCATGGGTTATAATGCTGCATTCAGATTATGCATCCCTCATACACAGATGCATACTAATAAAAATGCATATTTTCAAAAAATCAGACCAAGATTTATTTCAATAGGGATTTAGGACACAAACGCAAGCTCTTACCAAGCAACAGTCTGTTCCAGTACTGTATTTGTAGGTGCACACTTATCCTAGTCCGACCATCCTATTTTGGTGTGGAAGCAAAGGAGTCTAATGGTTAGATCACAGGCTCTGGAAGCAGAACTCATTTCTATGCACAGCTGTAGCATATGCTTACTGTGTGGCATTGAAAAAGGTCACTAACCTCAACTGTACCTCAATTTCTCTATCTGTAAAATGGGTATAATGGTATCAATGTTTGTAAAGAGCTTGGTGATTGTCAGATATAGAGAACTATACAAGTAGTATCCCATGTCTGCCTCCAGGACTAGTCACCACACAAAATATTCATATTCTCATGGTTGGATACATAAAACCATTTAGTCTTATCTTAAATAACTGATTATTGTGGCTAAATGTTACCAAACAGTAACTATTCCATCCCCTATATAAGACATCAATGTGCAAATGCTGTTCTTACCTGCCCAAATGCTCCAAATCCCCACCTAACAGTTAAAAAAGCACCATGCATTTCCCCCTACCAGAATGCCATACTGATTGCATAATCTTCCGAATAAGGATAAAGGTTCTTTTTCAGCTCCCTCCCCCAAAAAGGGGTCCATCTAATATTCTTTCAACTGATAAAACCCTCATATCTTCTCATTAAAGAAAAACATTTCCTTTCCCGTTTCTAGTAGAAATGTGGAATTTTTCTCTTAATCAAAATAGTATTATGTAATTAGAGAGATCTCAGATACAAATATTCAGTTTTTAAGTTAATAAATGTTGCTCTGCTGGCATTAGTTTTCTAGGAAGCATGTTTCTGAGAGACACTGCAAGAACACAAGTCCTTAGCTAGTGGCAATAATTAAGTAGCACTGCTGGGAGCATAATAAAGGCTCTGTTTATTCTCAGAATGGAGAGGGGTAACTAGTGGTGTTCCCCAAGGGTCAAACCTCGGACCGATCCTATTCAACTTATTCATAAATGATCTGGAGAAAGGGGTAAACAGTGACGTGGCAAAGTTTGCAGATGATACTAAACTGCTAAAGATAGTTAAGACCAAAGCAGACTGTGAAGAACTTCAAAAAGATCTCACAAAACTAAGTGATTGGGCAACAAAATGGCAAATGAAATTTAATGTGGATAAATGTAAAGTAATGCACATTGGAAAAAATAACCCCAACTATACATACAATATGATGGGGGCTAATTTAGCTACAACAAGTCAGGAAAAAGATCTTGGAGTCATCGTGGATAGTTCTCTGAAAATGTCCACGCAGTGTGCAGAGGCGGTCAAAAAAGCAAACAGGATGTTCGGAATCATTAAAAAGGGGATAGAGAATAAGACTGAGAATATATTATTGCCCTTATATAAATCGATGGTACGCCCTCATCTCGAATACTGAGTACAGATGTGGTCTCCTCATCTCAAAAAAGATATACTGGCACTAGAAAAGGGCAACTAAAATGATTAAGGGTTTGGAACGGGTCCCATATAAGGAGAGATTAAAGGGGCTAGGACTCTTCAGCTTGGAAAAGAGGAGACTAAGGGGGGATATGATAGAGGTATATAAAATCATGAGTGATGTGGAGAAAGTGGATAAGGAAAAGTTATTTACTTATTCCCATAATACAAGAACTAGGGGTCATCAAATGAAATTAATAGGCAGCAGGTTTAAAACAAATAAAAGGAAGTTCTTCACGCAGCGCACAGTCAACTTGTGGAACTCCTTACCTGAGGAGTTTGTGAAGGCTAGGACTATAACAGAGTTTAAAAGAGAACTGGATAAATTCATGGTGGTTAAGTCCATTAATGGCTATTAGCCCGGGCGGGTAAGGAATGGTGTCCCTAGCCTCTGTCTGCCAGAGGGTGGAGATGGATGGCAGGAGAGAGATTACTTGATCATTGCCTGTTAGGTTCACTCTCTCTGGGGCACCTGGCATTGGCCACTATCGGTAGACGGGATACTGGGCTAGATGGACCTTTGGTCTGACCCGGTACGGACTTTATGTTCTTATGTTCTCTGTTGGGTTACTGGACAACAATGGATCTTAATCTGTGGGTTGCAACCCTGAAGGTTGTTGCTGGCAGGTTGCTGTAGGGTTGTAAGGCTGGTCCTTTTTTCCTGCTGGTCAGATGCCATAGGTCAGAACTTTGACTTGTCTTAAGCATGAGCGAATGGAACGCTGATCATAGAAGTGTGCTGGTATCAACCAGGGAGACTTGCACTTGAGAGGAACTCAAGAATACAACACTCCCACTCCCAAGGGTGAGAAAGAACACTGAAGGGTTCCCTGCAGCTCCTGAGGAACCTGGGAAGGAGGGTAAAAAGGCTGTGTGTAAAGGAAGGTACCGTGATGGAGGATGGAGTTTTATCGGCTCAACAGACATTAGTAGCTAAGAGGCGGGCAACGAGAAAGAAGAGCCCTCACCTCGCAGGAGGGAGAAGAAAATCACCTACTCAGAGCTACCAGATAGGATTTTTAGGATGAGAAATCCTGGGGCAAGAGGTGGGGAGGAAGCATCTAAATTTTGGGTCCGAGGAGGAGAAGGCTTTTTTTAAAACTAAAAATAAAGATGCTTCCCCATGGGAATATGGAGCCTTCTTGAAAACACACAGATTTTACATGTGCATTTCCGCCATCTGAGACGATGAGATTTACATAAAAAAAAGTGAACAAGTATCCAGCCATTGGGAATTTTAATTTACTTTAATTCCCAGTTAACTTTTTGAAGCTTTGGGGAGCTCAGCTCTGCAAAAGAAAAAGAAGCAAAGAATGATCTGCTGTGTTATAATATGGATGTTCAGGACTACAGTGCACTTGAAGGGAACATGAAGAAGGACAGAATGAGAGGGAGAGAGAGACTTTAGGGTAACACAGAAGAGGCAGATGGGTTAGGGAAAAGGGAATTAGCAGAAGAGAACCATAACTCTCAATTTCTTGGCTTTTGTAAGGTGAAGTCAGATGCAAAGTTTGATTACTGCGTTTTTACATCAGCATGAATAGTTGGTTTGGCCGCTATCTAATGTTGTTAGTCCATCGCTGATGATGAAGATGATATTGTTGCAATTCTCATCGATGGCTATGCATACGACTCTAAATTCTGAACCCTGATGCGCAGAGTCAGCCGCACTGAGGGCATGGGAAGTTTGTATCTATGATGTTTGGTTATGCAGCTCTGGACTGCATCTCAGACTGGAGATGATTTCGTCGATCCCCCTCAAACCTGTCACATGCTCATCTTGTCAGAGACCCACCAGAGAGTCCTATTCTGAGCCATTTGCTCGAGTTCTTTGAAATTGATGCAAGCCTACAGAAGACTACTCTAGGCCCCTATACAATAGCCAGCTATCAAACTTCAACAGTGCAGTCGTTTATCATTATTATTTCTAAAGCAACCTAGTCAACTGCACAGGATTAAAAACATGAAATTTCAGTATAAAAACAGTGTTTATTTTGTTCCATATTTCTGTATAAAAAGAGTGACCAAGAGAGAAACCATCCCCCTAAACTCACGGATTCCATTCAGACAGTCAGTAACACAGAGGAACACCAAGCCATGTTCCCCTCCAACCCTTTATCAGCCATGAAACCATGACCAGGCTAGTAACCTTCTGCAAGAGAAATCACAAGGATGTGATTTTGCTCTGGATCTTTCCCTGTTCTAAGGATGAAGCATGTGGCTTCTTCCGTGTCCCTTTCCTCCTGTGGCCGTTAGGTCAGAGAGAGACTTTTCAGAGGATGAAATGCTGCTGTACAAAAGGGATTGAGGGAAAAGCCAACACCGAGCAATTTTCTGTGACTATGGTTTACACCGCCAGACTGACACCATGAAGCAAGAGAGTGGGAGGAAACCAGGGGACCTATATTTCTGCAACATTGTAAAGAAAAGTCTAATTTAATTTACTCTTTTTAAAAGCAGTCTCTTGCTTACATGAACAGGGCTGAATTGATGGCAAAATAAAGAGTCAGGAATGAACATTCCCACATGGCATAACAGCATGGACCTTGGGACTGTTTTGCCTTCCTGGGGGCTGTTGAGAACGCAGGTCAGCTGGGCATATCCCACTGCTCAACTGCCCATGAATGCAGAATTGCATGAGTACTGATAAAAACAAGGAGTCCGGTGACACCTTAAAGACTAACAGATTTATTTGGGCATAAGCTTTCGTGAGTTAAAAAAAAACCTCACTTCTGTTGCATCTGAAGAAGTGAGTTTTTTTATCCACGAAAGCTTATGCCCAACTAAATCTGTTAGTCTTTAAGATGCCACCGGACTCCTTGTTGTTTTTGTGGATACAGAATAACACGGCTACCCCCTGATACATGAGAACTGATGGAGCTCTGTACTTCCTATTTTATAATTCTATGTCTCTATCTTTAGTCTAAATTTCAGCTTAATGCGAATTTAAAGGTTTAAAAAACTAAGCTTATAATTGAAATGGTGACAGATCCCTTGCTACTTCCAGGTTTAAAAGGCATTTTTGTAGCCCAAATATATGGAAAGTCATCCAAGCATCTTTAGAAGCTTTCTCTATTCTCCAGCTCATGTTCTTCCTTTTTTTTTAATCCCCAACTATCAACTACAAAGGTTACATTCTAAAACTATTGCCCTATATTTGCAGACTATTCAAGCCCTTTAATTTATGCTGCATTTTCACCATAGAACAAAAAAATTCCTCTAATCATGCTCAACTAAAACTAAAAAGGGACTACTTAATTATTTGTACAGTTTATACATACAAACACTGAAAAGAATACAATTTGTTCTTAAATGTTGATAAAACATTGCAAAGTAATCCAAATCAAACTGCATTTTTTAATTCAAAGAAGAAAAATTATGGACAGCAACAATCCCTACAGTCCTCTATGCCTAGAAATCAAAGCCTAATTAATGCTAGAAAAATACTCTTAATCCTCATGAGTGAGCAGTTCCACTCAGCATGGCTAAAATAGTGTAATCTTTAGTGTGCGTATGTGTGTTGGGGGGAAGGGGCTGGACTAGAAGGGTGGAGGAGTTATCCAAAACTCTGCAGCACATCTCAGGTCAGAAATGTATTTTATTCAGCGCAACAAAGAAGATAAACACTGCATGTGTTTTTTTCTTTGTCAATAAATGTGAAGTGAATTTTTTTTAAAAGCACAAGCTTGACATAAAAGCTCCTTCAAAAAGTGTGCTTAACATCCCAGACAGAAGCAAGGCAGCTGTGCACTGTTATTGTGTACACGGTAAATCAGACACAAAAAGGGGCAGCTCAGCAGGGCACCAGGAGGGTAAGATGCATACTTAACCCCCTGTACACATTGTTGCGCCATTTCTTTCCATCTTAGTCCTTCTGAAGTCAGTACTGTACCTGTCATGGATGTAACAGGCCATTTTCAATCTAAATCTTGTTATGGATTAATAAGCAAACACTTTCTCGCTTATTATGCAATTTATCATGATGAAAATTGCATTGGGCTCCTCAAGGCTACATGCTGATACATTCATTTATTCTGCGCTCTGTGTATAGAGAGCCATACTAATCTTTATGACAGCTAAGGATGTAATAGCAAGACTAAAATTACTTTCTGAATAACTGTACTTGCTCAGTTTATATAAAGTCTACATTTCAATACAGTATACCTTACCTGAATATTTTTAAAACCAGACCAAAGGGCATAAAATGTTTTACATGTTATCTTCTAAAAATCAAACTAAGTTCAGACAACAATTATTCATCTTATTCACATATTTTTCCATGTTAAACGGTACAAACCCACTCATTCTTTAAATTTTGTTTGGCCGATGTCTAAAAATCTGCTATACAATAAGCTATCAATATTTATCTATAAGCAATGCAGAAAGAAGTTAATCGTCTGAAGACAGACACAGAATGATGATTAGATGCATTTATAGAAGCAAGGCAACCTGCAGAGTTCATTATTGTCCACGTTTTCTTAAATAGTTCACAATGATTATAAGCCACTGATACTGCAGCAATCTTGCAGAACTGCATGTGAAATATAAAATGTAACACAAGAATGAATTCAATTTTGATACTAAAGAACGTAGATTGTGAAAGTATACAGTGGTGGTTTAATATTCTAGGAATGTTATTTCTACTGGTTAAATAATCAATTATTTAACAAAAACAGATTAAGAGCACCTTTAAAATACCTAACTGAAATACTGTGCATTTTTTATTTTATAGGGTTTATATTATCATGGGTTTTTTTTAAATCTTTTTTCTCTTTTGGTAAACTAATAAGATATAGTGCACTATACAGCTAGATCAACAACTGTCAGTAAGATTTTTGAAAATAATGGACTTATTAGAACTAAATGTTAAATCAACTAATCATTTTAAAATATTGTGGTAGATTTGTTTATAATTTAAATTTTTTGTTAACACAGACGTGATCTGAAGATATATATACAGTATTTATGATGCTCAAAAATGTATAATCTCACAATATATATAAATACCAATTCATAAGTTAAACAGTATACTGCAATTTCAAGGCACTGTGCAGATGATGCATGCATTAAATCATTTATTAATGTTTTTTTTTCAGTACTCATCTCTCACATGCTTTAAAATATATCCAGAAACCTTCATGGTATCAGCAATATGATAGAAAAAAACAATTATTGAAGAGAAGGCATGCAGCTGTATGGATAGCAGAATGCCATGGATATCAGCAATAAGATGATAAAAAATACTAATTACTGAAGAGAAGACCTGCACTTGTATTTCTTATGAGCAACAGTATGGTAAGATTAATTCTTAAATTAGGATGGTAACACGATGCTAACTCATCTATGACATTTGTATTTTCAATTTCTGAATGTTCCTTTCAGTTTAAATCCTTAACTAGTCAAAGTGCAAAGTTCAAAATACTGTACATTCTTTTTGTAGTAGTGAATTTTTCTCCCAATTGTTAGTCTAGTTTACCATTTAGCACTTAAGGCTGAATATTAAAGCATTTGCAAGGATAAAGGCCTATATTTTTGTGTGAAATTGTTCCATTCAATATAAAATGGATATTAAAAAATACAAGTTAGTATTTACAACAACTGGTAACCTAAAAATTGATAATTCAAAGGTCCTAAGGACCAGATCCTCATTTGGTGCAAATCAGCAAAGCTCCATTGAAGTACATGGAGCTATGCCACTGTATGACAGCTGTAGATCTGGTCCACACACTTGACTGTAACATACCTTATAAGTAGAAATTTAAAATACTGAACAGTTGAAGTTTAAACTTTCAATACATTAAAAATATAAAATAAAGAAAAAATAATTTTAATGTTTTTATTCCAAGTGTTATAATTATATCTTAATTTTTGAGTCAATTATATTTAACTGTCATTTGCAGTTATATTTCTTTTAACATTGATTTTTTTTTGTATCAAATAAATACTGAAAACCTTAATTTGTAGTTGCAAAAGAACTACAATACAGACACTTCTGAAAATATTCTAGATACCATTTAGAGGATAAAATGAATATTTACATATTTTTCCCAGATTAGGAAGCTGATATTTTGTGTGTCACAGTTAGGGGTTTATTTATTTATTTCACAGGATTCATGTACCTATGAATGGAAACTAATCTTATTTCAATAGATACCTGACGTATAGCCACTAATATTATCCAGTATTATTAGTTATTTATTATTATTATTATTTTGTTTCTAGACGGGAAAGAGCACAGACAATATGAAATGTAACAATTTAGTTATATCTAATACACAAACAGACCACACTGGCTGCTTGTTGTATCAACCGTAATTTATTTCATTAATTATAAATATACAATAGAATTTCTCTTTTTCCATGTTTGTTTTGTATAACAGTTTGCATTATCTGATAAAACTTAACTAAATAAAGAAAAAATATAAGAGATACAGAAACATTTTATATAAAATCTATTCCGAAAGATATTTAGGATAAATCTCAGACAAAATAATTAATTTTACAACAACAAACACTAACAGTTAAAAAAAAAAAAAGGCCCATTTCTGCAAAACCCTGAATTGTGCAAGTAGTCACATTGATATCAGATTACTAGAAAGATAAAGATTATTCATATGAGAATTGATATTTGTGATAGAAAGGCCTCTGGATAATAAAATATTACTGAAATCATGCTTTAACGATAAATAATTGTGTGTGTGTGTGTGTGTGTACAGACCACATATATATACATACACACACACACACACACGCATATATATATGACACACACACACACACACACACACACAATTACAGAGAGAGGGATATTAAAAAAGGCACATCAAATTACAATAACCTAATTTCCCACCCCCCAAGCATAGCGGTCCAGATTCGGCCACCCTTATTTCACGAGTCATTTCATAGTTATATATTTTATCATAATAATTTCAAATAGGATGATTCAAAGAGTAAGAGACTACTCAGTGCACATAAAAATGGTAGAATCTGGCCTGTGATCATTGAAACAACCCTGCACAAACCACACATATTAAAAGAGAAACTGAGCAACTCAGAATCTCAAATGAAAGGATGTTGTATATGTACACTACAATGGTGTGTAGAGTAAGGGGGAGGAGAGGGCGGAGAGAGGAGACACATTATGTGTGAGCAGATGCCACAAGCTTTTTTTCCTATCATCTATCTAGGTTTATATACTGCACTCATCAACACGGAATCCAAGCATTTTGTCTAAGCCAGGGAATCCTGCAAATACAGATGACTGATCCTACTCATGTGAGTAATGTTACTTAAATGCATTGGCAGGATTGGATCCTATGTGTTAACCTGAAGTAGTCAGGAAGGAATTCCGATTCTAGTTAATCGCGGTTGCTTCAAGAGGACATAAGGCAAAAGATGGCACATCAAATCGACAAATTCTGTAGTATTTAAATCTCTACATGCTAATAGTAAGACCTGGAGATGCACTAACTGGATAACAAACAGGAGATGCAGGACACAGATAAATTCTATAAACTTCAGTTTAAGCTGTGAAATATTAGAATATATTTTACCATAATAGTATATTTATGTGTTTATGTCTATTTCAAGGAATTGAAATTGTAGTTGTACTGGAGAAGACATATGATTATATGAACCAGTATATGAACCCACCTGCCCATAAAATGATGCCATCAAACTCGTCTTCCTTGCCAGTCAATAAGACCAAGGCCCCACTCCCTCTCTGAATGCCTCTACCCTCTTCACTTCTCCCATTGCATCAAGATTTTTATCCTCGACTTCAAGGCCCTGAATATTTTTCCCCCTCCCCAATTTTTGCCCTTTTCTCTTTTCATAGCAATTTTGTCCCCTCTGCTCTGCCTATTACTCTAGCCTTGTTGTACATTATGCTCACTTCTCTCACAAACATCTCCATGATCTCCACTGTAGCATCTGTATATTTAGTCCATATTCCTGAGCTGACCCTCTCTTCCTTTAAATCCCTGTGGATGACCCACTTCTAATATGATTGCTAAAGAAGATTAGCTGGATGAAAGGCTATAGGGTAATTCGGGATAATCTTTGTATTTTTCATAACTCACACACACACACACACACACACACTCATTAAAACTTCATAGTATCAGGGTTTGAGCAATCACTAACTATCTTGTTTGTTGGTTGGTTGTAACTCTTTCCTCTACCCATTCTCACTGCTTTGTCTTTTCAGCATGCATTATTTTATCTTTTTTATAGCATCCAACACATTGTGAGTACTACTGCAAACAAATAAATAATAGCTCCATCTCAAAATTCCTTCCTTGATACAAACCTTCGATTTGCCTTCACCTTCCATAACTTTGTCTTTAACTTAGCTTCAGAATCTCTCACCTCCTCATGCATTCCCCACATTGCTACATTCATCTTATACCACTGTGACACAGAGGCCCCTTAGCAAACAATTCTTTGCAAACAACTCACTACATCAAATATATTGCTCAGAGCAGTGGTTCTCAAAGTAGGGCTGCCGCTTGTTCAGGAAAAGTCCCTGGTGGGCTGGGCCAGCTTGTTTACCTGCCGCGTCCACAGGTTCGGCCGATCGCGGCTCTCACTGGCCGTGGTTCGCCACTCCAGGCCAATAGGGGCTGTGGGAAGGGTGGCCAGCACGTCCCTCGGCCCGCGCCGCTTCTTGCAGCCCCTATTGGCCTGGAGCAGCGAACCATGGCCAGTGGGAGCCGCGATCGGCCAAACCTGTGGACGCAGCAGGTAAATAAACCGGCCTGGCCCACCAGGGGCTTTCCCTGAACAAGTGGCGGCCCTACTTTGAGAACCACTGGCTTAGAGTATTTGTCAATTAAGGTTAACATGTAAGGTCTCTATTGGAAGCTTGGCATGGCAGGTTGTGTGTATGGGTAATATTTAAGGAATAATGTAACTATGTTGACGTTTATGCTCATATGTTTTTTAAGTTAAAAGGAATCACCAGGGAGTGATATTACTCAGTGACTGCCTAGTCTTACAGGAGGGAGTAGCCACATGTACCTGGTTAGCTAGTGATGTAATGCAAGGTTCAACTGCCTATCATTGCCCCATCACAAAAGAGTCAATGGAAAACTATCAAAGACAACTGCAAATAATCGAAACCACCTGGAGGTAAAAAAGGAGCATTATAACAGACGGGGATCGCCCTGGATATGAATAAAGACAAAAGACTGTTTCAGTATAACCAGAGTGGGGAGAAGCTCTCTGGATCCATTCCCAAAGACATCTTATTGCGCAGAGGTGTTTTTCATGAATGATTAGATCTTGGTTCCCATGAAGCCAGCCAGCTCTGTAACAGACTGAACTTCGGGGGGAAAACCTACTTATAAGATAAGGTGGTCACATAATAAATTGTAGGCCCTCGTTCACATTTTATTATTTTATTTTGTATCGTAACTATTTGTTTCCATCACTCTCTCTTGCTTCTTGTGTAATCTCTATTCTTTCTTAAATAAACCTTCTTTTGTTTATATATATATATATATATATATTAATGGAGATATCCTACCTCCTAGAACTGGAAGGGACCTTGAAAGGTCATCGAGTCCAGCCCCCTGCCTTCACTAGCAGGACCAAGTACTGATTTTGCCACAGATCCCCAAGTGGCCCCCTCAAGGATTGAACTCACAACCCTGGGTTTATTAGGCCAATGCTCAAACCACTGAGCTATTCCTCCCATTACAGGTGCTGTGTATTATACAGGGGCGACAGTTTAAGGTAAAACTGTTAAGAGGACCTGGCATTTCTGTGAGTAACCAGTGTCTGTGGTTGGATATCACAGGGGAATCTTCAAGAGGACTCAGGGACTGAGGTGCATTTCTTGCTAACCTGCAAGGCAAACACAGGGCTGGCATAGTCTGGAGTAGAGTGGCTTGAGTGACTGAAAGGCTGGTGGTGTTAGGGAGCTAGCACCCAGTTACCACAAGCAAGACTCCCTCTCATTGGAGGCAGAGGGGTAAGGATGTGAGTTACAGTCCTTTGTACCCTGAGAACCATCACAACCACCTCCACCGACACCCTCATTCCTTCTTTCAACTATTTTTTATATGGCTTCCCTAAGCCCCAGTACTCTAGATCTAACACAATACTGCTGCCTGCATTCTCACACGTACAAACACACCCAATCGCATACCTCCATCCTCAAAGGGCTCAACTGGCTTATCATTCATTCAGGATTCAGTTCAAAATTGCCTCCTTGTTGATAAACACTCTCCCAGGGGTTGTTCTAGCTTACCACATAGACCTTGTCTCCTCATACTCTCTTCTACTAACCTTTCATTCATTTAGCATATGCACCCTGGAAGTAAATAGGCTGCATCTGTCTGGGCTGGTAGAAATATTGGGACTTCTGAGTAGAATCTGCTGCAGCAGAGTCTAAGCAATGACACGATCCTGCCCCTTATCCTTTGACTAGACAATGATAGGCAGTACTTTGGGTCATTTAAATGTAGTGGCAGCTGCCACAGATCCTGCCCAATGATTTTAGGCTCACCTTCCCCTATAATCTGCCCAGCCAAAACCTCCTCTCTGTAGGCTTCAAGCATGGATGAGGCAGAATAGCAGCTGGGATCTCAAATACAAAGGATTGGTCTGCTTCCCACACCATTCCCATGTCTTTCCTATGAGAGGTCCATCTCTTTGTCTTCTGGTCATAGTGGTCTTTTAGTTCTTCACTGGGGAACCTGTCATGACAATTGGGCCTATACATTTACTTGAACCATGAGCTCAACTGTAAAAAGTAGGTAAAAGTTCATAAGATGCTACAGTAACCTACAATAACAAACGTTGATGGGAAAAGGTACAAAAGGGATACAGAATAACTGAATTAGGCTAGACAAAAAAGCCAAGTTGATTCAAGGACTGCAATTGAAATTATGCTGGTTAAAAACCAGGTGGTGGGGGGCCAGAAGTTAATAAGCCAAAATTGGTATGTTGGCTATTAGTCCTAATTGGTGCACAAAATAAAGAGAGGATGGCTATTCCATCCACCATTCCATTTTTGGGTCCTTACAAGAAAGATTTTCTGGGAAAGTACAAAAGAACAACAACAACAACAACAACAACAAAAAGAACAGAATGAAAAGACAGATGGAGGCCACTATAACAAGCTTTACCATCATGGTTGTCACCCCCCCACTGTTTCCTGGGACCTCAAGCCTTCATCAGCCTGATCCTGAGAGGTGTCCTGACCAGAACAAACCAGAAATAGAGGGACCCAGATAAATTGCCATCACTATATCACTTCCATCTGAATCCCTATGAAATCTTAACAAACAAACAAAACTAAACTATCCGATATCAACATAATCACAAGATTTCAAGTTATGGAAACAAAATTTAATTACTTAATTTCACCATACATCACAGTACCTGCAATAAACAAACACCAGAGGATTAGAGAAGAATGGAGGAACCTGGCTCCATTTCATTGGTTTTGTGAGTTTCAAATAAAGTTACAGGATTGGATTGAATTAAAGTATTTTCAGAAGAAATTACTTATAATAAAGAAAAACTAATACAAGTTTTTAAAAGAAATTCTTGCAGTATTTTACAAACAAGTTTTGAAGACATATTTTGAGAAAGTTTTAAACCTGGGTTGTTGTGTAGATATAAATTTAGTGATTTTTTTTACAATGGGACATACATACATACCATACATTGTTATTTTTAAAAAATATTATTGTGATAATATTTATTTTGAATTTTACCTCAAATTGGTAATTTTACAAGAGAAATCTCTTTTTGATCCGATGGACTGCAAATATCAAATTAGAAAGTGGACTGTGTGCCACACAGACCAAAAGATGTATACTATAAGACAGTCTATAGTATAAATTTAGGTCAGTTTTACAAGCTGGTTTTTGATCCAGGAGACAGTTTGTGGTCTATTGAGTTCATGATTTCTTAGGGATGTTTAAATCCACAATTTACCAAGATGCTACCCATGCACACCAAGTTTAGTTGTGGAAAGTATAAAAATCTAGATGGTCACAGAAAATAATTGTGCCTACATGTAATAAGCAGTATTTCTAAACAAAATAAACCGTTTTTTCTAAAATGTATTTTCCAAAATACCCAAAAGGTATTAGCTCATAGTATAAATTTAATGCTGCACAACAAAAATATGTTTTTGAAAAAAGGAGCAAAAAAAAAAAAAAAGCTTTTGGAAAATACTAGCTTTTCAAGTACAAGAAAGTAAAAGGAGTTTAGAAGAATATCTGTTTTCCTAACAGATAATGTGTACCTGATTTTTTCCCCTCAAATTTGATGAGAATGTCTTATAGGTTAAAAACGTTGTACCCCAAAGCACATAATGAAAAATGTTTGCCAACTACAGACTTCAGGAAAGGGTTCATGCCCAAGATGGTAACAGACTACTAACTACAGGAAGTGTAAATAGTATCACTAAAGAGATCCTTCTAGTCTATGGGTGAGTCTAACACTGTAATTAGACACCCGTGGCTGGCCTGTGCCAGCTGAGTCCGGCTCAAGGGGCTCGAACTAAGGAGATGTTTAATTGTGGTGTAGCCTGCTGAGTTCTGGCTGCAGCCTGGGCAGGATCCTAGAGCCCAGGCTCCAGCCCAAGTGAGGAAGTCTACACAGCAGTTAAACAGCCCCGCAGCCTCATCCCCGTGAGCCCAAGTCAGCAGGTGTCTAATTGCAGTATAGACGTACCCTATGTGACTAAGTCTTTCCCCTTCTGAGGCTGTACCTACACTAGAGGCATGACAGCACCACAGCTATGGCACTGTAGCTCTCCTCCAATAAACCCATAGTATGTCCTTTTTCACATCCATGAGTGCTGTAACTTTGTCAATTTTAAGGCCTGAGATTACACTTCAGAGCCAGCAGAGACTACAAAAACAAGACAACTCTCGTATATCAGGTTTCAGAGTAGCAGCCGTGTTAGTCTGTATCCGCAAAAAGAACAGGAGTACTTGTGGCACCTTAGAGACTAATAAATTTGTTAGTCTCTAAGGTGCCACAAGTACTCCTGTTCTTTTCTCGTATATCGGTAATTTAAATTTTGGTGTTGTTGGTACAAATGCCAGATTTCAAATTACTCAGACACTAGGGGGCTTCTTCCCCCAGTTAAATACAATGGTCATATCTGTATTTTCATGTGTGTTAACTGGTGCAACAAAGCAGAACAGAACACACACACACACACACACACACACACACACACACACACACACAGACACCCCAATAATTATTGGATTAAATACATACTTTGAAAGTTGCTTCTCAGCATCAGCACAGAGCTCCAAAAGGCCCATTAATACAGCGGAGACATCCATGTAAGGCTCCCATACTGTAAAACCTCGCCCAATCAGATCAATGGCAGTTCTGCGGATGGTGCTGTGTGGAGGAAGTTTGGGGCTTGGTGGTTGCAGCAGAAGGAATGTCAAAGCTTTACCTACCATACAAAACAGGATAAAAACTAGTACAATAAAAAGAAAACTAGTGAATTGATTCTGCTTTGTTATTTGTAAAAGTTACCATGAATAAGAATACAGTATGGAAATCTACTCAGAATACAATACAACATTAGATTCATATGCTGTAAAAGCTTCCAGTGGGCAAGTCCCTACATCTGCACAGTGTCTCAGTGAAGTTAGTGAAAGAAGAGATGCATAGTGCTGCCTATATCAATTATATTAATTGACCATAACCTCTACGGTGCAGGGACCATTTTTCTGTTATGTGTTTGTACAGAGCCTAGCACAATCAGACCCTGACCATGATAGGTAGGTGTTACTGCAATAAAAATAATTATTACAAATACAAAATATTATATCAAATTGTTTGCAGGATCAGGGCCCTATTTAATATAGGATCTTTCCAGTAAATGGTATGTCAACCCTCTAGCGAATTAAATAGTGCAATCACAGAATTAAATAAGTAGCCGGTGAGAGAATGAGAGGAAAAAGTGTACCAAGGGAAAATATGCTCTAAAATGAGACAGAAGGATACAGGAAAGTTTTTCTAGTTAAAAGGAATGGCAGTGGGAAAGGCTTTTCCACCAACACTTGTGACACAAGCAGCCCAGACAAAATGCTTATCAAAAAGTCCTACAGAATTCAACAGAAAAAGTGATAACCCTTCGATAGGATTTTTGCCTGTAGAATTTAATAAAGAATTATGTGCCTAATATAATTTAGGATGGATAAACTATAGGAAGGCAATAATTCTCTATTAGAGTCTATACTAATATTTATAGACTATTGATTCCATCCATATTGTATTCTTTCGGTAGGACTATTCGTAGCAGCGCCAGCTGCCTCCCGCATTCCCCCTTGTGGCCTGGGGTCATGCTGCAGCACCCAGCCTCAGTTTCTCGTCTCTGATAACCAAATAACTTCATGCAAGCTCTCTTCTCTCAATAATACCTCTCCTCAGGGCTAGTTTTTTATTATAACCTAGTTAAAAATAGTGCATAACAAAGTCCAACCTAAAATCAGACTAAAACAGTGAGTTAATTTGCATTAATTTGATTTCATGCAAACCTGACAGCAAAACCACTGTAAGTTTCACCATGTTAAGGGAGTTAGTGTCTTTGCAGTTGCTTATTATCCTTCTTGAACTTGGGGAAATATGTACCTAGGTCAGAAACTGCAGCCATTTTATGGTAAGAAGTTGAACATCTACATACATTTATCTACAGATTTTATTTTCCAACTAGAAGTCTGCATGCTCTATAACTGCACTGAAACCAAATAAAATCATGTATTATGAGTATTTAGAGATAGGTGGCAAAAATATATTGTAAATAATTTTCAAATGTATAGCATGGACTGCATGCATATCCTGCTTTTAAATCTCATATAGTATAAGGATTTGGGTTTATGTAATGTAGAAGGCTAGCAGTAATGAGGTGACTCAGGTTGCTACATGTGAGATTGCATCCCATCTCACCAAAACCTACTATTCTTTCCCACTGATAGTCAGTAAGTTAAAGCATCACAACATCATGGCATTGTTGGCACAGTTTGATAAACTTATAGGGATAATCTAGTTATCAGTTAAATATATTTGTCTTTCTTTATACCTGAAATGTGCTGAACTGACCCTAAAATATCCAAATGACTTTTTAACAGAGACAGCACTAAGTTTATTGGGCTTAAAGAGTGACATGTTACAACATTTGTCCCAACAGTATTGTGGCTCAATTTAAAAAAAAAACAGATGTATAACTTAAAGCAAGCATATCAATACACCTCTACCCCGATAGAACGCTGTCCTTGGGAGCCAAAAAAATCTTACTGCGTTATAGGTGAAACCACATTATATCGAACTTGCTTTGATCTGCCAGAGTGCGCAGCCCCGCCCCCCCCCGAGCACTGCTTAACCACATTATATCCGAATTCATGTTATATCGGGCCGCGTTATATTGGGGTAGAGGTGTATATATTTTATCTCACCTACTGTTTAGTGAGAGCATGTGAGTATCTGCATGTAAACCCTCCCTCCCCCCATTCTTTTTAAGATGTTTGGATAAATTTAGTACTCATGAATGGTGCTGGAATAGTTCTCTGTCCACACAGCAAATACAGCATCACTGGAGGCAGCACAAGTTTTCCCACATCACCTTACTAATGTCCCTCAATCTTGTGCTGGGATAAAATGCTGTTCTATTTCTACTCATACTTGAAACTCTCTGCTGAGTCTACTAAAAAGGATGCCAACTGTGAATGTATTTTTGTGCTGTGGATATCTGTCCACTAAGAACTGGACTGAGACCAATACTGCATGTTAAAACGGACACTGAACAGCCATCAGATAGCAATGGCCTTAAGGTACCACAACCTGGAACAAATTTGAACCAATGTGACTAAAGGTTTTATATTCCATTAACAAAGCCATAATCCATAATCCATCCCATCTCTACCTCTTGATTGTTGAAATAGCATGAGTGGCAGTAATGACTTGTTTGTGTGAAGAATATACATATTCTGAACTAGATGATCCATTGATCTGAATCATCGGGCAATCGGGCTCATATTGCATCCTAAATATAAATTTTTCAGTGGAGAATACCTCACTGTTAATTTTCAAACCAAATAGTCCTGAAAATATGGATTTTACTGGGCCACAAGATCACCAATTAAAAATTCTATTTCTGTGTGACAAATTTATAACTACTGTTTTTTAAAAAGCCCTGAAAATTACTAGGACTAAAAGAGATTCCAGGGTATTTTTAAGAGGCTGGATTTCACAGCACTTTGTGCATAGTCATTTATTTCATTTTCCCGTGTAGTCAGTAAGCAAGGGAGAGATAACTGAAAAGCTCTTATAGACATTAGTAGGAAGGAGAAAAAGATTTATAAAAGCTGTAAATAATTTTTAAAAGCAAGACTTTTAATTAGACAATTAAAAAAATTAAAATTGACAGCATCTTTTTAAATGATCGCAACACTATGTACAACACATTATACTCTAGCCACGTAGATGATGTCGCTTTCAAGATTCCAGTGGAACACTTTTGCAGCCTAACCACAACCTACTGTAAGTCAAATTGTATATTGATTTTTGGTCAGAATTGTGGCTAGAGTCGGTAGAATTTTTTATGATTTTTTCAGACTTATTTTTACTGTTTTTCAACCAGTTGACAGAGGTGGCTGAAGTGTTTTTTGGGGAAAAAAGTGACCATTTTCTAACCAGCTTTAATTAGCTCTGTCTCATCAGGATATACATTCTATCCTTTACTTAAAAGATCCCTTATGACATCATCTGAAGAATCAGTAGAGGGAGGCTTTCAATCTAAGTGAACAGTGCTGTCTGGGGATATAACTTTACTGAATAATATTGCAAAAATGGAGTAGTTTCCTACGTGTAATGGTGTATTTCACCAGCATTTCCCTTAAACTTAATCCCATCATGACTATTACTCACAGGCAGCACTTGATTTACTTTGATTAAAAGCTGCTGCTGTCAGCTCCTCAGGTGATGTCAGAAAGCCGCTCTGGCCTTCTCTCCATACTGAGACTTCTATAGGCAGCTTCCTCACATGAAGCAAAAGGAGAAATGTGCAAGTGGGAAATTTCTTGACAGTCTGATAAACGGAGGCAGTGAGCTCAGGAAATGTGCTCACTTGTCTTAGACATGTCACAGCAGCGTGTTAGAAAGTGAAATGACAGAAAAGGAAGAATCAGCAATAGTCAAATGAAAATCCTTTGCCTGCACTGAGCTGCACAGATGGCGGCTGCTGCTATAAGGGAGTGATTTAGGAACCGTACACACAAGGAATAGCTCTACAGCAAAAGTAGATCTGGGCATCAGAGTAGCCTCTTTTCTCCCTTTCAGGAATGGACAGAAGCCCCATGAAAGCTTCTCATACTGAAGCTTCCTCAGTGCAATAAGCATGACAATAAACAACATGCTGAATAGCCCACAAAGGAAAATTACTTATGATCCATCCATAACATTCTTTTTCTGCACTTGCCATCTGGTAGTGCGTAACACTTACTTCCAACTGGTGCTAACTGCACCAGTACTACTGTACTAAATGAAAGCACCAAATAGAGACTGAGAAACCCTTGGATATATTGTGAATATTGGTTTATCTTAAAATATTACAAATATTTCACAAAACTGGAATGTCCTGAATACACATGAAGAAACAGCTACCAATTACCTACCAATGTCAGAGGCTGAACAGTAGACCGAGGAAAAGAAGGTCACATTAAAATAATGCTACATTAATTAATAGCTCAATTACAATGACAACCCTTTGAGATTACATATTATATGCACTTTAAAACAAAATGATTTTCTGATGATTTATGTTATTACAATGAATGCCAAATGAATTAATAATGTGTTACCAAGTGAATGAAGTCCTTCCCCCAGCCGTGCAGGTCACAGAGCACAGGTGGCATGGTGCCATATTGTATTCTTCTCTCTCTGCTTCAAGTGACTGACTTTAATAAAAAGGAATTCAAGTACAACAAAATATCTTAATTGTAAGGCAGGGAAAATAACTATTTGCAATGGCTGTCACTCAATGTTAATACAAATCTATACATGTAGTTTTAGGGGGGGGGGTTGTTTTGTTTTTAAATTTCTACCTTGTGTCACATTTTATTAAAGAGTGAAGAAGCAAAAAAAGTTACATTAAGGGCCAAATTCTGGCTGTCAAATGAACATGGGTGCCTGTCAGAAAAGCCTAAGGTAAAGGAAAACTGGGTAAAAGTTTTCCACCCCAATTCTGGGTCACCATAAAACCCACCAACACACCATTCGCAGGGTCGTAGCAGCTGTGCAGAAGGCATCTCAAGGGTAGGGCCTAGCTATTAGAAGGGGTCCTTTACCCATTTGAGTGCATCAGTCACTCGACTCAGCCATAGTAATTATGCTGGGGAGTTTGCCCAAAGGGTGTAAATACCCTGCAGGTTATGGAGTTCAACCATGCAAGACTCCAGTGTGCGATTGCACAGGGGAAATTTAGAGTGGAACAGGAGCAGGAAGGTGGAGAAGAAAGGGCAGAGGTCACTGCCCCTACAAAACATGGATGTTAGAGCTACTGGAGACACCATAGCCACAGGGATTTAGCAGCAAATGCAGAGGGTATGTCTACACTGCATTTAAACATCCACAGCTGGCCCGTGCCAGCTGACTCGGACTCATGGGTTTCAGGCTAAGGGCTGTTTAATTGCGGTGCTGTAGAAGTTCAGGTTCAGGCTGGAAACTGGGCTCTGGAACACTGCAACAGGGGAGGGTCCCAGAGCTCAGGCACCAGCCCAAGCCCAAATATCTACCTGTTAGCCCAAACCCTGCAAGCCCAAATCAGTGACTGGGGCCAGTCGCAAGTTTCTCTATCGCCTAGGAGGAGCATTCTTGGTCCCAAGATGCCCTTCAGTGCACAGCCCAAATGCAAGCTGTGCACTTAAAAAAGGTGTTGCCTGAAAGTTAGGAAGAAGAGACTTCGCTATAAAATTTCACAGCCCTCTCAGTAACTGAATATTTGATTATGGCACATAAATGAAAGACATTTTAAACTGAGAATCCACGTACAAAAAGAAAAAATTGTGCAGTTTTACTTAGCCCCACTTTTGTGAACCCATCCTACATTGATCTCTTCACTGGCAATCTCCTCACACATTTCCACACTTCATTTAGACCCCAATGTATTGCATTCATCTGATTTTGACTGTTGGCTATTTGGAGCACCAAGTACATTTAAGACACTTCAGATAACACAATAACTTCAGATTTTCTTTGAGATCTGCTGCATTGCAGTTAACAACTAAATGCAAGTACTAATAGTGACTGCCTGACTATAGAGTCTTTTGATCAAACCATCACCATCATCAGTTTCTACTCTAAAAAAAGAAGAACAGGAGTACTTGTGGCACCTTAGAGACTAACAAATTTATTAGAGCATAAGCTTTCGTGGACTACAGCCCACTTCTTCGGATGCATATAGAAGGGAACATATATTGAGGAGATATATATAACAGTTTCTACTCTGTTTAATGTAAAGTAACTATTTCACCTTTCTTTTCTGCCTTTTTAAAATGACAATAACTAGAAAAGAGAATGATCCAACCAAGAGCCCAGCATATTAAAAGCCAAGTCCAGATTCTGTATGCTCAATAATTATAATTATGAATTTTATTTTAAACAGTCTCTACTAAAATAAAAACAATTAACTAGTAACTGTTTATAAAATGTGAATGACAGCTAAAGAGTAAAATTCCTAGATAAATGTAATTTATCATTATTGCCGTGCAATTATACATTACCTCTTTTAATAACATTACTTTAGATAGTTATAGTGGTAGAGATAAAATATTGATTTTTATGGGTTTTTCTCTAGGCAGTTCTCAAAACTAGACTTCTCCAAGTTGCTTATTTTTATTTATTGAACAAACTGCTCACCATATTTAGCAGTTCAGAGCAGCTAACAACTGACATGCCTTCTTATGTTAATCTGTAAATATGCAATCAAAGAAGAGTAGTAACTGTTGCTTCCTGATACACACATTAAGCTATGAAGCGTGTGCTGTAGTTTACTTTAATTTTAATTCCTAAACATTGAGTGCCATACACAACAAACAGTAGCAGATTGATAAACACATGCTTCCTTTAGAAAAATACTCTAAATATTTCTCATCAACATTTATTTTGTTTAAATTGAGCTACAGAAAAAAAGATGAACTAAACAAAAGTCACTCTGCTGCCAGTTTCTCAGTCTGGACATCTTTGTTTAAGGTTTGACTTGGCTTAAATGAACGAATTAATATTGACAAAAACATCAACTAAGCTAATGAGTTGTTAGTTAAGGCAATAAACATGTCACATTAGAGTCAGCGCAGTAAAGAGGTAATTAGCCCTGGAAAAGCTCCGCTGATTGGATCTGTTGAGATCCTTTGCTCTTAACCTTTGAGTCCATTATCTAGTGCAGGACAAGTAGTGGCTATGCTAATGTGAATTCGCCAATACACATCAGCCTTGTTACAGTAGCCAAAGACTGCATTAGCAAGTCTGTGATGATGCTGGTGTCTTGCTATTTATAAGATGTCTATGAACAAATATGCTAACTCCAAAAATGATACAAACCTAGCTTTACGGACAAATGTGAAACATAAAAAGTATTAAAACATATTTAAATGTAATTCTAAGATGACCTGCTGGCATGGTAATATTATACAGATTGCAATAAGTTTTGGAGTTGACTAGAGTTTTTGCTCCACATTCTAGAAAAGATAATACACTTAACTGTAAATTGCTGTTGCAATGTATCATGCAATTTCCCCCTCTTTTGCTAGTAATTAGCACACTCTTTAAAAAAAAATGTCTTGGCAAGATGGGAAAAATAATGACCAACATGTCAGTGATTACAAAAAGTAATTAAGAAATAAACTTCATGAACAAAGCCTTCAGTAAAAATACTCAAGCTACTTTTATTGAACAATAGTATTTCAGGCAGTAATTTAGAATGTGATGTAGTAAATGACTCTCCTATATCATTTACATAAAAACGTGATTTTGAGACTGATATTTTATTTAAAAGCTGCAAATAAACGGTGATATAGAAACCAGAACATTAAGTGGGTATCAGCAATTTTGTGACTGGAAGTAGCTGACCATCCTTTTTATTTTAGAAGAAAGTTTTTCATTGATCATGTTTCTCCATCTTCAATTTGGATTTGCTCTCCCCTGCATGGAAATGTCTAGTGGGGTGGAGGGGAGACTGGGCGGGGGAGGGGAGGAGAGCAGAGCAGCAGGCAGGCAGACAGGATGGTTGAACTTAACATTTAAGAGTGTTTTAAAATACATAGGATAGATACAGTAAAGTTGTCAGCAAAAAGTTCCAGTCTTGATGGTTTTGTACCCTTTTTCAGATCTTGCACAATTATTTCTCTGCATGCACGCTGGGAAGTCACAGGGAGTGATGGGTAATGAAGGAAAAGAGAAGCTAAAAACCAGAAAGAAATCAGAACATTTGGCTCCAAGCCAAACAGAGAGGGACCATGAGTAAGTGAACAAATTTTAACAGTAAATCAAAACTTTAGCTTTTTAAAATTTAAGTTGAATTTGTGACTGGGCAACTGTAACTTGCATCACTAGAATATACACAAATATTTCCACGGTATTGTTAATAATACTTTGCACTTCAATAGTGCCTTTCATTTTTAGGACTTGTGTGTGCTTTACGAACAACTTTGGACGATAAGTATTATTATTTCCATGTTACAGATGGGGAAACAGGTTAAATGACATGCCCAACGTTATGCAGAAAATCAGTGGCAAAGACATGAAATAGAACACTGATCTTTGTTTCTTAAGGCGGGTCTAAACTAAAGCTGTAAATTGACCTAAGTTACGCTACTTCAGTTACGTAACTTAGGTAGACTTACAGTGGTGTCTACACTGTGTGGTGTCGAGGGGAGATGCTCTCCCGACGACTTACCTTCCGCCTTTTGGGGAGATGGAGTACAGACGTTGAGGGAGTACTGCCATCAACTTAGCTTGTCTTCACCAGACCACCTGCTAAATCAACATCACTGCATTGATCGCTGCAGGGCTGATTTAGCCAAGTATAGACAAGCTTTCAGTCTTGTGTTTTAGTCACTAGACCACACTCCCACTAAACAAATATACATATATATATTTTTAAAGGAGATATCCTATCTCCTAGAACTGGAAGGGACCTTGAAAGGTCATCAAGTCCAGCCCCCTGCCTTCACTAGCAGGACCAAATACTGATTTTGCCCAAGATCCTTAAGTGGCCCCCTCAAGGATTGAACTCACAACCCTGGATTTAGCAGGCCAATGCTCAAACCACGGAGCTATCCCTCCCCCCATCATGACATCAGCCATGCATGTTAACTTGTTTCATCTCTTTTTTCCAGTATTTATAGTGATGACTCCCCTCCCCTCCTCTCCCTATATTTTGTATAGCTTTCTGGGAGAATGATGAACAGCCATTAGAGCAAATCACTTAAATCTCCCTGGGGTGAAATTATGATGATGAGGGAATCAAATTCTTAGACAATCTTCTAACCCAAGAAGAAAAGGGGTGCAATGCCACCCTCTATATAATCTCAATGCAGAGAATTTCAGCTATGTGCATCAGTCTACTCATCTATTAAGTGGGTATAAGATGACTTTTCTCTCTCATGGGGAGGATTTGTTAGGCCTAAATTAATGGTTTGTCAAGTGCTCTGAGCTTCAAGATCCTCCAACGAAATAATTATACTAAGTATAATTGTTGTAACTGTTTACTGACGACTTATCTCTGTTTTTCCGGAACTTCCTTTGAGTCTAGTGGTAATTTCTTTCAGACATTAAAACTGATTTTCTGCAACTAAGTTTGTGATAACCTAGACTCTTCTCTTTTGACCTATGCCGATGTGTGTTACGCATCATTCTCATGAAAAGATGGGAAGGCAACAACTTTTCGGGACTCACAAATAGCAGTGACAAGATTTCAAAATTGTGTGTGTGTGAGATTTTCTTTTCTTTTTTACAAACATACTTGTACTTTACAATATGGGTAGTCAGCACGGCAAAAGCTGTCCATAGGTTTGTCTACATGAGCTAGCTCAAATCCAGCTGGTATGAGTAACAGCAGCAGAGAATACAGCACAGCGTTGGCCTCAGTGGGTGTAGTACAGGTCTGGCACAGACCGTGGGTATATACTTGGCTCACTAGCCCACGCTGTGCTATCTTCACTGCTACTGTTACCCACACTAGACAGTTTCAAGCTAGCTCAGGTAGACTAGCCCAGGCACAACTTTGGCTGTGCAGACATACCTTTAGAAGCCAGTGTGGCCGACATGTGTGTTCAACAAATTCCTGTGACCGACACAACAATTAAGGGTACTTTTTGTTCAGAACAAAATGCAGTCTGGAATTAAGATGGGAGTTGCTCCTACATAGGAACAGAAAAACAAAATATTTTAAAATGATCCACAATGCCTATACTCGAACTCCATGTCAAATGACAAAACCCATCACCAATGCTGGTCTGTATACACGTTGTATATTTTGGATGCTTTTATTAAATGCTGTGTCATTAACAGACTCTCACTTGGAAGATCCTCAGGTGGAAAAACAGATGAATAAATAACTTCAAAAAGCGTGAATTACTGTGCACTATTATCTGTATCAGCTGTGTTTATATGAGCATTGCACAGGCCAAGTGTGCAAAGAATTATACTGCATTCTCATATCTCTGCTTAATCATTTTGTGTCATGTTTCATTCATTATACAGTGATTCAAAATTAATTCCTCTTAATGTTGTAGATAAACTAAATTGGTCTCAGTCAGGGCCAGATCCGCACCTACCTGCCACACTGAGGTGTGGGGAACAATAGGACATTTACTGTACAGTAAATCAATAACTACTATCTAGCTCAGTCTGAGTAATTTCAAAAGGGACAGGAAGCAATTAGCAGTCTCGTGTCTCATTGGTCAGACCACAGTTGTAATATTTTTGACTCCTGCTCTTCTTTCACTTATGAATATATATATATATAGCCCTTTCTATCACAGATGGCACAGAAGGTTTAATGCATCTCTAGAAAACTATCTATATAAAACAATCTTTGCTTATTTTGTCATTATTACCTAATATTTTAAATGTAAATATAACCTAGAATTGAGAAAAAATGCTCATATCACAGAACTGAGAAAAATGTAGAACCTTATTTTCTTTGTGAAATTAATAACACAAAGCATATATATTTAAATTAAGTAAGTTAGTAGTTGTTGGTGTATCTAGTCTAGATGGATAAGAGTACAATTAAAAATTGTCCAAGTGTGTATTTTAAAGAAGGCTTTCACAATTCACTTTTTTTATTTCTGTGCAATTTTAAGGACTAAGGTTGTTCTTACAACTGTCAAAATCTTAATACTCTGATGGTTTTGGAGCAATGAAGATTAACTATTATGAAAAATATATTGATAGCATCCTATTAAACCTATTCTGCCTTCATATCCTATACAATAGGACTGGTTTCAGCTGGCTTTCCTGGGGTGCAAGTGAACACTGAATTTGCCTTACAGTTTATAGCAACCTCTCAAGAGCTTGAAAATTAAATGTTTCTTTATTAAATACTTTCCCCCTATGAGATATACAGTTTTTTATTGTAGGGCTGCTAGAAGTTGTAACTATTTGAACATGGAAAGCCCAAAATTTAATCTTTAGTTTACCTGTTGTCAAAATGCACATCTATGTTTTAAACATGCGTCTTAGCAGAACATATATATTTGAATATAAAGTGTGACAATCCATTTTGAAGAGTTAAGACAGAGAGAAATATTATTTGATCTCAGCAAAGTAAGAACTTCCCTCCTATTAATTGTTATATCAAACCCTGCAGGTTAAACAAAAGTGTCTCAGTGCAAAACAGCTAATCCTAGGGGTAACAAATTGACACTATTTTCTATGAAGTAATAAACTGATGTACTGCTTTGTAAATTAGATCCATGAATGGTGAGGGTCTATATGAATGACTCCACATATTATATTAAAATCAGCTAAGATGTTGTTTTAAAAAATCCACAGAGAGAAAGACAAAGAGAGAAAGAAGAAAAAATATTTAAAACAAACAGTTGGTTTGCCAGTCTTTTCTGTCTAACTCTAGCCTAGTTAAACTGACCTAACAATGCTATTTTTCTTCCTCTCAAAATCTGCAGTGGGTGAATCAAATGTGAAAGCAAGATCAATTCTATTCCAAGACAGTAAATGAGCTTTAGCTCAGACTTGTTTCAATTTATGGAGAGAACCCAAATATAGCAGCTTAAGTGCATTCTTACTCTGACTATGAAACTATATTATACTGCTATGGAAACAGTAAACAATCATTATTTTTTTCTCAAATTTGTTTATAATCTAGCAAGGAGAAGAAAAATCAATATGTCTGTTCTCAATTGTGCTTCAAATTTTACACTTTCATTTCCAATTGTTAAAATTAATTTTAGAACACTATTAAACTATGTCATTTATTTTAACTTTTAAAGTAGTAATTAAATGTCATTACTGTAAAACTTGATCGTTTTTGTAAGAATAAACATATATACAGTTTATTTTATGGAATCTGGCTGTTCTTTAGAAATATTTGATCAAGTTGCTTTAATGGGTCAATCTCACAAACCTTTTATATTACAAATGGTATCTGCTAATAAGGTTTTAAATCTCTTTGAACCAGAGTGAGAACCCCCTATTCATATTAGTGGGGGTTGCTCACATGAGTAGCCCCAGTAAAACTAATGAGAGTAACTAGTTTACAACTTGGAACTCTCTAAAGCGTGTGTATGTCTGACATTTAAAAGCAGCAATATTGAACAGGGAACTCTTAAGTTATTCTTGAACAATAGCAGTTGCTTTAGCTGCATAAAACCCAAGTAAGAAATGGTTACTTACTGTAACTGTGGTTTTTTGAGATGTGATGGAGAATTCCACTTAGATGTGAGCTGGAGAATTTTGCTTAGCAGCACTCATGCCTGGTGGCGATAGCCCCTCCCATGGCTATATAAGGCAGCACCGCCCCTCCCCCCCCAACTTCCTTTGCACCGAAGACTAGACTCAGATGCAGAGGGGATGGAGGGTGGGCTGTGGAATACATGTCTGCATCACAACTCGAAGAACCCCAGTTACAGTTAGTAACCATTTCTTCTTTGTTGAGTTGATCCAGCCGTGTATGTCATTTTGGTGACTCACAGGCAGTACCCCCTAGGAGGTGGGACTCAGACTACCTAAAGAAGGATTGCAGGATGGCCATAGCAAAGCCTGCATACACCCTGGAAGATGCGGTAATGGCATAATGGTTTGAAAATGTATGTATGGACACCATGTAGCAGTCCTGTAAATGTCCAATATCGAGACATCATTGAGGAATGGTACTGACATCGCTTGCATTCTCGTAGAATGCGCTCACATCTGCTGAGGAGGCATAGCTGAAGCTATTTCATATGCAGTCTCGATATAGGATGGTATCTATCTAGAGATAGTCTGTAAAGAGACCATTTGCCCCTTCATATAATCTGCATATGACACAAACAGGTGAGGCGAAGCACAGAATGGTTTAGTCTTGTCCAGATAGAAGACTAGACATCACCTGACATCTAACGCTGGTGATGCTGCTCCTCAGGAGATGAATGCAACTTCTAAAAGAGCACAGGTAAATATACCACCTGCTTCAAATGAAACTGAGAAACTAATTTAGACAAAATTTTGGGTGTCGTTGTAAAGTTACTTTGTCCTTACAGAATTGTGTATAAGGAGACTCTGCCATGAGCTTGCAACAAACCGACTTTCCTGGTGGATGTTATTGCTACCAGGAATGCAGTCTTCTGACATAAAATCAGAAAGGAACAAGATGTCAGGGGCTCAAATGGAGATCCCATTAAAACTGCTAGGACCGTGTTAAGGTCCTACAGTGGAACTAGCTCTTGGACCAGAGGATGGAGCATGGGCAGCAGGTATCATAGGCTGGGGGAGGCTGTGCCTCCCCAAACAGCCAGGCATGGCCACGTCCAAGCTCCGCCCCCAGACTCACCCTCCTGCTTCTGCTTGGGGAGGCTCCAGTCTACCTGTGGGATGGCCCCAGCTTGGTCCATGCCACTCGCCCTCCTGGTGCTGGGGAGGCCGGGGCCATACTACCCGCCCTCCTACTGCTCTGTGGCTGGGGGCGCTGTGGCCGTGCCGCCCGCTCTCCTGTCGCTCCAGGGTTGGGGAGGAGGAGAGGCGCGGAGGGCACTCTGGGGTTGGGGGCACTAGCCTGGGGTAGGGGCCACTGGCTGCAAGACGGGGGTCCTGGCTCCAGAAGGGGACACAGAAGGGGTGGGGGCTTCGGGTGGAAGGGGCAGGGCTAGGGGCTAGCCTCCCCCAGCCGGCAGTTCAAATGCTGCCTATGGGATGGAGACAAAGAAACCCTTTTAAGAATCTTGCTACTGTGGCCTTGGAGAAGACTGATTTTCCCTGAATAGGGGGATGAAACACCAGTATCGCCACCAGGTGTACTCTTCATGAGCTAAGTGCAACGAGTGAAGGTGCAGAAAGTACTCCAAGATGTCCTGAATAGATGTCAGCATTAACTGAATTCTGTGGGCCAACAACCACAGCGAAAACTGCTTCCATTTCACTGAATAGGTCATTCTGATAGAGAGCTTTCTAATTTGAGTGGGATCTGTTGAACAGCTGCCAAACGCTGCTCTTCCTTCTCATTCAACCACGAAGCAATCACCTGTGAGACGCATGGAGCTGAGCTTGGGATGTAAGATGCAACTGTGATTCTGTGTGAGTAGGTCAGGATGGAGATGAAGAGGTATGAAAGGCTCAGTTGAGAGCGAGTAGGTGTGAGAACCAGTATTGCCTTGGCCACACCAGGGCAATGAGAATGGGTTTGGCCCAATCTGCCTTCAAGTTTAAAGATGACCTGTGGGATGATCAGGATTGGGGGAAAAGTGCACAGGGGAGCCAATTGCCACCTGAGATGGAAAGCACAGGACAGATAGCCTGGACTGAAGCCCCCTCAAGAGCAGAACAGATGATATTTCTTGTCCTTCGTAGCAAACAGGTCTTATCAGAATGTCCCGAGCTGCGAAGAAGACCCCGAGGACACTCACTTTCAGAGACCACTTGTGACTCAAGGAACAATTCCTAATTAACCCCAGGCAAGTGGTCGGTTATTGGAGTGGTAGTCTCCTTGATGCAGAACTGCCACAACTTGATTGCCTTTTGGGAGAACATCCTGGAGTGTGTTTCCCCATTACCTGTTCACATAATACAGTGTGGTGGTATTGTTGGTAAGTATATGAACCACTGAGCCCTGGTATGATCCAGAAAAGCATGACATGCATTGTAGATGATCTGAAGCTCCAGTACATTCATATGGTGTGAGGACTCCTGCTCTGACCACAGACCTTGAATTTTCAACAACCCCAGATGTGCTGCCCAACCAATCAGGGAGGCATCGGTGACAACAGATCTGGCTAGTAAAGGCTGGATGAAGGGAATGCCCTCAAAAAAATTCTCCGGAAGCTTCCATCACTGCAAGGAGTCCAGGACCACTGGAAGGAGATGGACCAATCTGTTCAAAGAGTAAGAATTGGACAAATTGGACACAGTAAACTGTCCTGAACCATATTTATGGGGGCCAAAGACACAACCTTGCAAACTTGACCACTTCTGTGCAAGCAGACATGTGGTCCAAGAGCCTCAGGCACATCCCATCTGAGAGTGCAGACTGAGGGAAAGGCAGCAAATCCTCTGAAAACGGTCGGCAAAAACATTCTAGAATTTGTAGAGTCTATTATGGCCCCAATGATCTCGATTTTCTGAGTGGGAACGGAAGTTGACTTTCCGGTGTTTAGGATGAGACCCAGGCAGGTGAGAAAGCACAGTGTAGTGTCGATGTGGGAAAGGACTTTCTCTTTGGACCTGACTCTCAGTAGCCAGTTGTCAAGGCATGGGCAGATGTGGAATCTTTCTTCCTGAGGTGTGCCATCAACATGACAATGCATTTGGGAAAAACCTGAGGGGCAGAAGGGAAGCACCATATACTGAAAGTGACGCTTTGCTATGACGAATCGAAGGAATTTTCTGTGGCTTGGCAAAATCGCCACAAAGTGTCCTGAAAGTCCAGAGCAGGAAGCCAGTCATTCTGGGACAATGTGGGAAGGACAGTTGATAAGAGTGACCATTGGAATCTCATGTATCGGATATGTTTGTTGAGGCTGCGAAGGTCAAGTATGGGTCTTACCCCTCCGTTGGATATGGGTACCAGAATATATTGAGAATAGAAGCCCTGACCCTGGAGTTCTGGTGGAACCTCCTCCACCACTCCCAAAGCCAGTAGAGAGTGAACCTGCTCGAGGAGCAGTATCTCATGAGAGGGGTCCCTGAAGAGGGACAGGGTGGACAGGAGGGAGGGAAGGGATGGAAAGGAACTGGATGGAATAGCCTGATCTGACAGTACTTAGGACCCAGCTGTCAATGGCGATTGAGCCCTAAGCATTGTGAAAGCAAGCCAAGCTGTCCCCAATCCGAGGGGATGGGGAGAAGGGAGCAATGACTGGAACACTGCTCTGGACCAATGAGTCAAAATGGGCTCTTGAGGAGTGCCAGGGGAAGGTGTGTTGACTGGCCAAAACCGGACCTGAATGCCTTCTCTTCTGGGACCCATGTCCCTTTCTGGGGTAGTCCTACTGTTTCGGGGGAGGGAGAGGTTGCCCAATGTGTGCTGCAGATGATACTGCTGCTCATCGTAGTGGTACCTCCACACTGCCAGCATATATGCAGGGTTGCCCTAGAGTTCTTGGAGTACAGAGACTTGTCCATCTTGTCCAAGATATTGTTGGCCATTGAAGGACATATCCTCTATGGCCTGTTCCACATGGAGCGTCCCATGGATTTCATAGAGGCCACTGGTATGGATAGGGCACCAGTGGCCAGTACGTGTTGGGCCAGGAAGCCTCATCTTGACCATGAGACGAGCACCAATTCTGGTATCCCCCAGTGTGGGTCAGACAACGGAGAAGGAGAGGAGGAAGATCCCAACCTGGACATTGAGCAGTCCTGGGCTTCACGGGATAAAGGTGGAGCCAGCCCAGAGGGTGCGACTAACTAGTCTGACTTGGCCGATGCCCAGAATGATGATGGAACTGGTGCCAACAGTGGAAACAGTACCACTGGCACCGAGTACGCCTCCGTTGTTTCCAGTGCCAGAAGTAATGTCGTCCCCGAAGTTGGCAGCGGTACTAAGGTGACTGTCGGTGCTGAAGTGGAGGGCAGTGAGTGCCACCATAGTAACATCAGTGATGCCGACAGCAGGGGTGCCGAAGAAGTCCCTTGTGCCAAGCCCAGTACCAGCTCCACTCCAATTAACTGTGGAAGGGAAGCATTGGGGTACGGTGCTGACAGACTCTCAGGTTCAGTGGCCTGCTATCAGTGATGCAGCCCTGGCAAACTTCTGGACCAACGGTGGGGTTGGGACAGAAAAGCAGAGGAGGTCCATTGCTTTGTGATGCACCACCAGCATGGAAACAGCGGGTGCTGGCATCACCCTTTGCTCTTGACCAGACTCAATAGATGCTGCAAGACCAAATCAGGACTCAGCAGTATGTGTTCTCTGACTTCCCTGTGCAGTACTGGGGAGAAATTGATGGGACTTGCTCCATCCCGGATGCTGGCATTCACACTCTGCCAGCCCACATGCCTTCTGGAGGATGCAGATGAGTCCACACGTAACCTAGAGCAACCTTGATCAGTCTTATGCAACCTTTTCCTCAGCACACTTGACCAAGACCTCCATCTTTTCAGAGGCGCCAGTTCCAGACTGTAAAGTAGCAGCACTCTTGGAACCTGAGGGCAACCTCCGATCCAACACAGGCCTCAGTGCTGAAGCAGGCCTCATCTCTTGTTTGAGCAGGTGCTGTTCTATATGAAGATCCCTGAGTCTGTTTCGTGAATGATTTGCAAATTGAACACTGCTCCTTGACGAGGGCTTCTACTAAGCAAAGCAAGTACCGCATGTGGCGATCATTGTTGGGGATTGCCCTCCCCACATGACAGACAGTGTTTAAACCCTGGTGAGGGCATCACCAAGGAAATACTTGAACTAAAACAAATACTAAATCAAACACTGTAAGTACTAACTGACTATATACTACTAGAAAAAAATCACGAAGAAACAGAGTGGTTGTGAGGTTAGGAACCACACAGAACACCAACTCTATCCACCGACAGTAAGCAGGAAATGGGAGGAGGACATGGGGGTGGGCAGGGCAGCACTGCCTCAGACAGCCAGGGGAGGGGCTATGGGCATGAGACAGGAGCATCACCTCTCTATGGTTTCTGCTAGGCAAAATTCTCCAGTTCTGGCATGCTGGGTGTGCATCTACTCAAGAAAGAACATGGCATTATTGGGATTCAGTGGGGTGTATGTATACATACAAAAACATTTGGGCAGTGAAATTAAGCCCCAAACTAGGATTAGGGTGCAGCACTGTAGAACAGTTTCCCGCACTCATTGACTCTTGCTGCTACTCCACTTGAAGGGCTGAAGTGGATCCATGCCATTTAGACAATGTGTCACTGCCACCAGACCTTGTGATCCCTTTCCTGGCTCACTTCCCTCACAGCTGCCCTCCTGCACCAGCTTATTTTGCATGGCAATCTCATCACATGGAAGAAGGGCCCCCCCCATCTCAGGTCTCATAGCACAGCCCCAACACAGTACTTGAGTCATGCAGAAGGTGTCTGTTGGCCTTACACACTTGGGTGAAATATACTCCTAGGTTCCGATCTAGGAAAGAAGCCAATGGGAAGTTCATAGTACATAAAGTTAAACGTATGCCAGGAGACTGTGGGTTTAACAGAATTTTTACAGTACAAGATGATAGGAACGAATGATGTCTGTGTAGTTGCACTGTGGGTTTCATTAGTGGGCCACGTTCAAAGAGAGCATAATAAGGAGAATAGGGGACTAGAACTGGAACAACATATATAAAATTCAGTACTACATACACATATATAGTAACATAGAAATAGGCATTCTGGATCAGACTGATAGCTCATCTATTCCAGTATCTTCTCATTGACAGCAAACTGTACCAGATGCTTCAAAGGAAGCTGCAAGAATCTCTGCTGTAGGCAGTAGTGGGATAATCTGCTCCCAAGAAATGTGTTCTTCAAACCCTCAATATTTAGATGCTGTCTCATATCATGAAGAATGAAGGTTTCTCGCTCTTCAAAATTTTTTGTTTGGTATTTACTATTGGAACTCTTGATATTCTTGTTAATCCCGTTTGAATCCTGCCTTTCTCTTTGCCTGAAATGATATATTGCAGCAATGAGTTCCACAGGCTAATAAACTTCTGGGGCCACATGCTGAGTCTGGGGAAAAGGGCTGGTCAGGGGAATCCTGGCCCAACCCAGCTCTCTCTCCCCACGTCTGCTCCCAGGATTCCCAACGCAGTGTGCTTTTGCTCACTGATGGATTTTCAAGGCATGCTGCAAAGGATGGAGCTTATAAAAAAAAGGTCACAAAAATCTTTTATAATGGAAAATGTTAATCTAAATAGAGGGATCACTACTATCTCTCTTTCTAAAATACTATTAATTTTTTATATACTTTTATCATGCCTCCTCTTATTTGTCTCCTCTCTAAGAGGATCAGAATCTTTGAATCTCTTTTCATTTGAATGCTTTCTCTAATCGTTCTTATCGTTCAGCTCTCTCTGGACTAGAGTTCTGAATTCTCTCCAGTTCCTTTCTGAGATAGAGTGACGAGCACTGAACACATTCTTGGTAAAGGTATAACACTGATTTATATAAATGGCATTTTAATAGTTCCAGTATTTTCCTTCATTTCATTCTTTATGCAACCTAACATTATTTGATTTCTTTTTTTAAACTTTTGCTTCAGGTTAAGCAGCGGCCTTCATTAAAGAATTAAAATTCTTTAAAAACATTATTTTAAAAACACGCAAGCTATTGGTTGCCTAAATATGCATAACTAATTAGACGTACAAACCTATTCCTTAGACATACACACTGAGCAATATTAAAAAGAAATTTTTAGCCCCTAATTTCTGAATTTGTTATATGAATAGACATATGTAAATAATGTAAATAAAACCCCACATTACTTTTTGTTTGCTGGTCTTCTTAGTTTTATACAACATTCAAATATTATCTTTTTGTTGAAATGTGATTATAATCTGTAAATGCAAATCAGTACTGGAAAATCTTCTCTTGTTTTAAAAATGCATGTAAATTACCATTTTCCCCACAACTTCTTGTTCCTACACACATGGTCTGCCTTAATAACAATGGTGACAGTTGATTATGGCAGCAAAACTTACAGTTCATTTCATCAACTTCTCAACTGGTTAAAATTTCCATTGCATACAACTCAGTAATTAGATTCCAACAGAGAAGACCTTTCACTATGCTCATCAGAAAACATGCAATGAATCCAAGAAAATCCTGGATACCTAGATAACAATTTGTGCACAAGACACATCTATAGCAGTTATGACACATCGGTTGTAAAGTAAAACAAAAGTTATATAGCTTAACAAGCCTTGAAACACTGCTGTTTTTTTGTTGTACATACTAATGGTTAAAAAATTCATGAATTAATTCTTATATTATTTTGGGGCCAGGATTACCCTTCTCATATACGTATGTATAGTGCTAGCATAATGGTGTCTGATTATGGTCTCTAAGCACTACTGAAATACCCAAATAAATTTCATATTATTATTTGCGTAAGAAGAGGCAATAAGTAAAGAACTGTATGAACTACAGATATCGGTTTCTGAATCACCCAAACAAAATAAAGGGAAAAAATATATTATGAAATCTACTTTTAAATTTCAACTTCCAGAATATGAATCAGTTGACCATTCAATGAGAATTATATGTTTCTGTTGTTCCATAATGACGGTATTAAAAAAACCCAAGAAGATATCTTCAAGCATCTTGACTTCATAACTTTCATTTTCTAAAATAATAATAGATATCCAGCAGCATTCCAAAAAAGGTACATGTGTAAATAAAATAATTTTTTTAATTGGAAGAAAATCCAGATAATAAAACATATAAAACATGCGACTGTCTTACGGCATGAAACAAAACCACGTTTTTTTAAATATACAACTGGTTCCCTAGCATATGGGTTACCATGCCCCATGCCCAATATTGAGCAACTCTTAGGACTGGGCTATGGTAGTGGCACCCTAATACATTTTGTGTCTAAGAAACCCAAATATGTATCAATGGGCCCGCATGTAGGCCCAAGCAATGAAGATTGGGAGCCCTATACTAACATGCATTCAACAAAAAACCCCAACAACCCTGGTAGCTGCTACTTGCCAAAAGTTGCCTTTTCTCACTGACGTAGTCTTTTCACTGAATCATAGGTGCTTCCTGTATGATTATCTTTTTAATATATGGAAGTACATATCCTGAAGATTGAGTGTCCTGACCAGCCATGACAATTTAAACTAGGGATTATGTTTCCCAGAGAAGCAGTAAGGCTTTGAGACCAACTTTATACCTTCCATTTCCAGAAGACAATGGACCTCACCCCTTAGCTGCGTAACGAAGAATTCTGAAGAGAAATGGAAAGTGGAGTTCAGTCTTGGTATGACCTAAAATTGAAGGGCATATTATCCCCCTTTAATTAATACCTGGTACACTGCTTTACATGAAAATATCTAGACAATTGGGAAATTAAATTAAAATTATATCTAGGCATCAAGGTAAGCTGCAGTTTTGCTAGGCCAATGAACCCAAGATGGATAAAAACAAGACAATCTACATTTTATTTTTGATTAGAAATTTTCCTGATTGACAAGTTCAAGACCTGTGCTGAATCTGAAACCTCTTAAAGAAGAGTGTAAGGGATTGGCTTCTATGACACCAGAAAGAGGGGTTTTGTTTCCTTATACAAAAGACTGTCTCCCACATCAGTGACCCAATTGTTAATCTGATTGCAAAACACCACAATCATCAGTACAAGTGGATAGATACTTCTCTGACTATATCCAGAGAAGTATCAACAAAATCAGATGCATCGTTACACCATCTCCTCAAGGAATTGCAACCTCCTGACTTTTTCTGCTAGTCTCAAGAAACTCCAACTTCTTACCATCTGAGATAGGTTTCCATCTAATAGATATTTTATTCTAGAGAGAACAGCAATCTCATGCTGCCTGTGATCACGATTCCTTAAAATAAGGAACATACATAGTGTATCTTCCTTCTAAATGGGCCCTTTAAGAAGCTGCTGAGACCATCAAAGAACCTAAGGCCACTCTATGCTAGAAACTTTTCCTGGTATATTAATGTTGCTTGTTGTGATTTTTAAAATCATATTCTTATAACAGCAAAAGCATTCCCTTGCTGGTATAAGCTACATCTACACTAAGAGGGTTTAGCGATACAGGCAAACATTTTCAAGTTTAGACAAGGCTGAGTTAGGATGCTGACTGTGAAAAGGAGCCAGGCTTCCTGTTTCTCTGAATAATAAGAGGCTGGGTGGCAATAAGCCAAAACACCATAGACAGTGTTATTCAGAGGAAGGAGCCTGGCGTGGAAAACTAAACCCCCATGTTGGGCAGTCATGCTAGAAAATGATCCCCAGAGAGGTAACTGCTGGGATTCAGTCATTCCTTTCTGGGTCCGTAGTGAACCATGACTCTGATGGATCCAAAATGAAAGGCAATGCTGGGAAAAGCAGTGTCCCCAGAGACCCCTTGAATCTAAAACGAGTCAGACAGAGAACCTGCAGATGATTACCCCATTCATTATTTACTGTACACTATTCAAACCCTGCTCTGAAGACAGAATTACTAATTTCCTCATGAGCTCTTCTATGGTGCTCCTCACTATAATATTCAAGTGCTTCATAAACAATTTATTTTCACAACTCTGTAATATAAGGGGGTGGTATTATTCCCATTTTACAGATGAGGAACTGAAGCTTAAGTATCCACTAATTCTGGTTGCCTATTTCAGACACCTGGGGCATCAGTAATTAACATTATATTTTAGATACCACTTTACACATTACAAATACAGCTCCCTTTGGCTTAGGATGCAGCTGTGAGCGTCCAGCACTATATCAGATCCCAGGGTCTC
Source organism: Malaclemys terrapin pileata (assembly GCF_027887155.1). Lineage (NCBI taxonomy): Eukaryota > Metazoa > Chordata > Testudines > Emydidae > Malaclemys > Malaclemys terrapin. The sequence goes on from NC_071510.1 coordinate 114,167,097, forward strand.
AAGTCAGGCACCCAGAAAATGAGGAATACACAACTAGTGATCACCTGTGAAAAGTACGTAAGAACTCTGTGGCAGCGGCAGGAGTAGAATCCAGTGCTCCAGGACAACATTTGACTGCCTTAACCAGGAGACCACCCCTTCTCTTCCTGCAATACCCTGCATCATTCCTTATGCACCCTCCAACTTCTGCAGAAAATGAGGCAATGGTACATCTTGTGCACTGAATGAGGCAGAGGTCCTATGGAAAAAATAGTATGTGATCATGCAATTAAAAACTGTATTATAACATATGCACAAGGAAACTGAATTAAGGTTGCACAGGCAACCTTAAATTCTGACATTTGCTAGATTTCAAGTTCTTGAACCTTGCAACCTTAGTAATGTTCTTTTACCATTGTTTTTTTAAACCATGTAATTAGATATTAAACATATTCAATGGTTTTGAAAGCTAGTGTCAGTCCTTGCTCACATGCACAGGGTTATACGGATGGCCAGGTCCAGGTTTAAATCCCTATTCACCTTTACCTGGAACATCTTATAAGACTTACTTGGCTTTACATTAGTTTTGCCCTCTCCCTGACTGGCAAAACTTTCATCATGTGTTGTTTGCACATGAGTAGTCTGCACAAGACATAGCTACAGCAGCATAGTCATGTAGACGCCAAAAGGTATTTCATCTGAGATTTCATGTCATAAACGTGTGAGTCAGAGTCCATTGTAATAGGAGTATTTATGTCTTATCCGGTGTTTTATGAGAGAACCCAAGCTAGAGAGGTTTTGGAACCAGCAGGTAATTTTGACTTCCTGCATAGCGCTAGGCCTTACTGAGGATCATTGGCACAAAGAGACCCCACAATAGGTAAGCCTGACTGTCCACCATGTGGAAAAGATAGGCTGGGCCTGAAGTTTTTTGGGTTTAAATACAGTTGGGTCTGGGAAAGTTTACACTAAAGAACTGTGTCTTGAAATTTTATTATCCTCAAAAGTGAGGTGCCATTGGCAATATGAGGCTTTAGGGTTATTTATTTTATGAAGCTTACAGATAAGTAATAAACTTGACGTATCAATCTAAAATCACTTACTGAGTTGTTTCATATTCAGAATGCAATACTTTTAGTTCACTATTTTTAACAACTCACTACAATAATCGGATATAGAGGTTGCTAAAACGAGATCCCTGAGGGCTGAAAATATACATCACATATTTCTATTCCTCATATGTTTGGGGGAGAGGGTGGAATTTATTCTTAGATTTTACTGCTGACGTCACTAAGCAGGACACAAACTTAAATCAGGGTGGATATATGCTGTAAAGATTGACTGATTACTGCCATACAGATTGACTATTTTTTCTAAATATTATCTCTAAGGCTAAGATATAGATTTTTATAAAGGACCTTTGGGTTTTTTTCCTTCAGGGACAAAATTCTGCTTTGAGACACTTATCTAATCATAGCAGCTAGGATAAAAAAAAGAATGCTGCTGATCTACTGGTACGCTGAATTTCAGAGCAACCTGGAAATTAAAATCCACCGATCCAAAAGAACCAGTATAATAATAGCCAGGCAGAAAATCCAGGAGAGTCTGCAAAATTTTTTTCCATACCTGGTATCCAATAAGCCACTAAAACAAAGTGTAAATAATGGCACTATTAGCAATCTCTTAATTATGTCCAAAATCAACTTATTTGTGACAAATATGCCCAGGTTTTTTATTATGTTATTCAGCCAGTTTGCTAAATTTGCTCTGAAAGGCTGCTATTCAGGTGCTCAGCAACTGATTTATTGCCTTTGTAACTCGTGATCTTGAGCTGCCTCCTTTGTATTAATGGCTTTGGTGTAGTTCAAAATATTGGCTAGCAGATATCTTTATTTGTAATAGCTGTATACCGTTAGTGAGGACAGACATTCTTCTTAGAAAGATTATTTTTCTAGATATTAATTGTTTTTAGTGGTGATTAAAATACTGGCACTGCACAGCAGAGCTAATGAATCCAAAACACATTAGGAAAGGCTTCCGCTACCTGACAAATTTAGCAAATAGTCTTTCTTATGCTCACTATGGATCTCAAGTTTGGCCTGGTATTAGGCTACTTCATTTAAAAAAAAAAAAGAAAAAAGGATATACTCCATGCAAAAATGTATAATCGTATAGACCCCAATTCAACAAAGCATTTAAGTATGTGCAAGACATTTTAAATGCATGCCTATATACTTCAATGGGACTACTCAGATGTTTAAAGTTAAGTATGCGTGTAAGTGCTTTGCTGAATAGAAATGGGATCAAATTAAGCACACACTTAAATCCACTGCTTTATTTTATATATAAGCACATATACATATATTACCAATAATAATACCATCTCACAGAGATGATGTGAAAATAAATTCAAGAACATTTGTGAAGCATTCAGCTCCTCATTCTAGTGATGAGCACCATAAAAAAAAACCATGACAAAATGAATAATTCTGTATTCAGAGCAGGGTTTGAAGAGTGTGCAGTAAATAAGGCCTGGGGCTGAAAATGAGGAGAAAACTAAATACTGAACAGCTGGTTATTCAGTGAGTAGGGTCCACCCTGTGCACAGAGTAAGGCAGGAATCCCATGATCATGTAATTAAAGACTATTATAAAACATATTCATATTTCAAAATAGAGTCTAAGGCCAGAAGGGACCATTGTGATCATCTAGTCTGATCTCCTGTATAGTACAGTCCATAAAACACCCCCCAAATAATTCCTAGAGCAGATCTTTTAGGAAAAAACATCCAGTCTTGATATAAAAATTGTCAGTGATGGAGAATCCACCACGACCCTTGGTAAATTGTTCCAGTGGTTAATTACTCTCACCATTAAAAATTTATGCCTTATTTACTATCTGAATTTCTCTAGTTTCAACTTCCAACCATTGAATCGTGCTACAACTTTCTCTGTTAGACTGAAGAGCCCATTATTAAATATTTGTTCCCCATGTAGGTACCTATAGATTGTAATTAAGTCACTCCTTAAAACTTCCCTTTGTTAAGCTAAACAGATTGAGCTCCTTGAGTCCATCACTAGAAGGCAGGTTTTCTAATCCTTTAATCATTCTCATTGCTCTTCTCTGAACCCTCTCCAATTTATCACCATTGTCCATGAATTGTGGGCTCCAGAATGAGACACAGTATTCTTGCAGCAGTTGCACCAGTTCCAAATACAGAAGTAAAATAACATTTCTACTCCTACTCGAAATTCCCCTGTTTATGCATCCCACGATCGCATTAGCTCTTTTGGACACAGAATCACAGAGCAAGCTCATTTTCAGCTGATTATCCACTATGATCTCCACATCTTTTTCGGAATCACTGCTTCCCAAGATAAAAGTTCTCCATCCTGTAAGTATGGCCTACATTATTTGTTTACAGATGTACACTCTGACATTTAACTGTACTAAAACACATTGTTTCCTTGTTCCCAATTTACCAAACAATCTAGAGTGCTCTGAATCCGTGACCTGTCCTCTTCCTTATTTACCACTCCCCCAATCTTTCTGCCATCTGCAAATTTTAATTCTCTATCAATTGAATCCCGTATCAGCGACTCCATTGTCTTCCCTGGGCTCGATGTCAGGCTCACAGGCCTATATTACCCAGGTCATCCTGTTTACCCTTTCAAAAAGTTGACAGACTAGCTTTCTTCCAGTGTTCTCGAATGTCCCCAGTGCTCCAAGACTTATTGACCAGCAAGTTCCTTAGCCAGCTCTTTTAAAACTCTTGGATGCTAGTTATATGAACCTGCTGATTTAAAAATGTCTAACCTTAGTAGCTTCTGTTTAACATTCTGCAGTGATACTAGTACAATGGAAAGTGTATTGCCATATGATGAGACTGCATCATCTGTTTTTCCCAAAATACAGAATAGAAATATTTATTGAACACTTCTGCCTTTTCTTCATTATTATTGATAATTCTACCATTTGGATCTTGTAATGGACAAATACTATTAGGATTTTTTTTGTTCCTAATACATTAAAATAATCTCCTCCTTATATTCCTTAACTCTGCTGGCTATGGATTTCTCCTTGTGCCCTCGCCTTCCCTTATAAATGTTCTACTATTTCTAATTTCTGATTTATATTAATTACTATCAGCTTCTCCTTTCTTCCATTTGTTATAATTTTTTTTATTATTATTAACAACCTGCACAAGGGGGCCAAATTAAGGTTGTAGAGGCAACTTTAATTCTGCCACTTTGAGTGCTTGACTTTGCAACCTTAAAGTTCTTTTAATGTAGAGTGTGTGTATGTAATTTCCTAGGGTTTTAATAAAGTAAACTGAAAACAAAAAACAAACAAACAAAAAAACCCAACCAAATTCCATCATGTAGAATCGTACTGATGTCCATGTGGATCACCAGCAGTTGGACCCTTTAAATTCACAGGATAGACCTCTGCCATCTGAGTTAACACAGTAACTGACAGCAGTAGTAGGTTGCCATCCTTCACGTGCACAAGCCATTATGTTGGCATTAGTCCTTCATGTTGCCAGTGGATTTCAGAGATATTTTCAGACAGCAGAAAAATGACACTCAGGAATCTTGTGTTCCATTCCACCATCTGGAGAGGAGTGTGCGCTAGTGGCCACAGACTTTTCTGTCCCTGTTCCCCAAAAGCCCTATCCCTTCTGCCCACCTTGTACCTTCCAGTTTGTCCCTATGCCAGCACTCTCTCTTCCCCCACCCAAAGCTCCTCATCTAAGCTTCCGCCATACTACCCCTAGCTCCTCATCCCAGTCTCTTCACTAAACTAGAACCAGTTTCTCTCATGAGACTCAGTCCCAATCTCTTCCCTCCAAATTCCCCACATTGACTCTCAATTCACCCTGCTGTCCCACTCTCCCTTCCACCTCTTTTCCCCACCACTGAGTACCAGTCTTCCCTCCCAAGTCTTGTCCGTCAGGTGCCTTCTTCTTCCTCCTCCTCCACGTTGTCTGGGGTGCCAGCAGAGGGAGCACTGGCAGCACAGGAGAGAATCTTCCTTCTCTCAGTTCCTTTATCTGGTGCCACAGTGTCCTCCAGAAGTCAGGAAGAGCAACTGAAGGTACAGTCCTGTTTAGCCCCTGGAGCCTTGGACTGGAGCAAGTCCAGTGCAGATGGAATTTCTGGAGAATTTAGCTACCAAACTCTAACAAGTCTCTACTGAGCATGAGCAAACTATGATTATTTCAAAGGGACAGCAAAAGGTTCATCTCAGATATCCCTGTGAATATCAATTCCCTGCTCCAAAGCACGAGTGCTACAACTCTCAAGAAAACTATTGTAAGATTTTGGGTTTTGTTTTTTTAAACATGGACAAAACATGAGGGTCTTATAATGGAAAATGTTAGGTAATCTTAAGTACAGTTATCACTGCACTGAGCAGACTCCATCCAGACAACATTCCTATTCTCCAGTCAGACCATGCATGTGCCTGTCCCACAGATAGGCTGAGCATGTTCCCTCACACAGCTTCAGGTTTGAAAAGTTTCCCAGAAATCTGTCCTCCTAGCTGCTGTAGCACCAGGCACTGGGACTCAGAGCAGGGAGACCCTCTCTCCTGTGCTCTCAATGTCCCTACTGCTGGTGCCCAGGCAACTTGGAGGAGAAGCAAGTGGCCTTACTGGAATGCAGAGAGATGAGGTGAAGGTGTGGGAGGCAGAAGACAGGGACAGGATGGAGGGGACACATATAGAAGGGGTCAGGCTCAGAGAGGTGGGGTAAGGGTAGAAGTGTCTGTAATGACTAGAGCACACTTCTCTCCAAAACCTGGAATGCTGGATTCCCAGTCTTAATATTTTTTATTGTTAGCAAGTATCTGTGAAACCCACAACTAGCAAATGTGAAACTGGCAAAATGTGTGTCTTTGCAATCTTAATTTGGGCTCTGTGAAGATTTATATTATGACATAGTCTAATTATAAGGTCACATACTATCTTTTCCACAGGACGGGCAGCACATAGGAAAACAATTAGGGTTGTATAGTGTATGACGCTGTTGTCCGTAGGATCCTCCCACCTCATTTGTTGCAGTAGTTGAAGTGTGTGTTGTGAATGAGACAGGGGACTTTGGAAGAGGAAGAATGGCTTTATGGTTAAAGCTGTTGAATGCCATCCTGGAGAACTGGATTCTGTTCTTGCCTCTACCATAGAGTTTCCATGTGATGCTGGGCAAGTCACTTAAACCAAACTTTTCTCATGTCGCCACTTACCTCATAGCCCCAGCTGGACAGGTAAGTTCAGGTTCAAATTACATATACATTTAATGGTTTTGTGCATTGATGGGAGGGGGGAGATTTGGCAACAGCACGCATACCAACACACAGCAAGCCTTCAGTGTAGACATACCTTAAGTGGGTAATCCTCATTTTCAGTCCTACTTAACAGTTGGGGTCTGATTTGCAGAAGTGCTGCAAGTGAACTGTGCTTTGAAAGTATGAGGTGCTATATAATGCTAAATACTATTAAACATCAGGCCCTAAGTATCTCACACTGGGCACCCAAAAATTAGTGGATACTTTGTATCTTAATATCTCTGTGCCTCCCTTCCTCATCTGTAAAATGAGGATAATACCACCTGACCTGAGAGGATGTTATAAAGATCAATTCATTAATGTTGTGAAGCACTCAGATACTGTACTACTGTGGTATGCATCCAGGAGAAGATTCCTAGCAGGGTCAGAAGGGTGTGCAGTACATAAGATAAGGGGCCACATGCTGAATGATGAAAATAAAACAAAATATTACCTAACTACTCAGTTGCTGAGCACAATCTATACTGTGCATTGAATGAGGAAACAGTCCTGTGGAAACAATAGTACAGTATATACTCATTCATTAGCCCATTTGTTTATAAGCCGACCCCCCAAAATGGATAGGTAAAAATAGCAAAAACTGTATGACCCTTTCATAAGCCGACCCTATATTTCAGGGGTTGGAAAATGTTGGCTCCCGGCCCGCCAGGGTAAGCCGCTGGCAGGTCGGGACGTTTTGTTTACTTGGAGCGTCTGCAGGCATGGAGCCCCTCAGCTCCCTGTGGCCATGGTTTGCTGTTCCCAGCCAATGGGAACTGCGGGAAGTGGTGCCACTTCCCGCAGTTCCCATTGGCTGGGAATGGTGAACCGTGGCCACAAGGAGCTGAGGGGCTCCAGGCCTGCAGATGCTCCAGATAAACAAAATGACAATGTATTAGATCAGGGATCGGCAACCTTTGGCTTGCGGCCCACCAGGGTAAGCACCCTGGCAGGCCGGGCCAGTTTGTTTACCTGCCGCGTCCGGGCCAAGGGATGTGCTGGCTGCCGCTTCCCGCCACCCCCATTGGCCTGGAACAGCGAACCGCGGCCAGTGGGAGCTGTGATCGGCCGAACCTGCAGACGCGGCAGGTAAATAAACTGGCCCGGCCCGCTAGGGTGCTTACCCTCGTGGGCCGCGGGCCAAAGGTTGCCTATCCCTGTATTAGATATTCAATTCAATGATTCCATAGAGTTTAAAATCATCAAATTTTGATGTAGACCCGTTTATAAGCCGACTCCCGCTCTTTGATGAATCACTTTTTTACCAAAAATATTTGGCTTATGAACGAGTATATACGGTATATGATTTTGTAATTAAAGACTTTACCATTATGTAAATGCAGAAGGAAACCAAATTAAAGTTTCAGGGGTAACCTAATACTGGCCTTTCCTAAGGTTTGGAGTGTTTGACTTTGTATGCTTAACATTCTTTTAATGTGTTTTGTTTTTCTATTGCACACATACATCCTTCCGAAATTTTCACTTGCTTAGTTTCCTGGCCAGAAAACAGTCAGAGAGTCAGCTGCTGTTAGACTTTGAGAAGTGTAAAAAGGAAAATGGTAGCCCCAAGATGTTTATAGACTAGGACCCCCACTCAGGAGTACCTTAGAAGTGTTGGGGGCCAGCATAGAACAATAGTTGGAATGACTGTCAGGTTGTATAGTATAGCAAGGGAAACCCAAAGTTATCCTTTGAAAGATAGTAGGTAATCTGCAAAAACGAAACAAAAAAATCTCAAAAACTTCAAATATGTTGTCATTCATGACACTGACTGAGTTAAAGTGCAAAACACTTATCATTAATAACTATATTGCTAGCAGTGCTTTGAAAAATATACTACATTAACAATGGAGCAGAGTATTTTCATATTCAGGACAGAACAGTCATCCAGATTTATCAGCCCATTAACTTTATAAACATAGCATTAGCTGCAGTTTAGGTGTGATGTGGTGAATCTGTAATGAGAAATTCTTTGGGTGGCATTTTATAATTAAATATCTCATGAACCATTTGTAAGGTCAACACAGATTAATGTGAGATGTCAGGCAAGGTCACTGTGTGAATTTCTAAAGAATTCCATTCTCACAGACTGGAAATATCACAATTAATGGATATTTTCTAAAATACAGTATAGCATGATACATGCATTTTATATAAATTTAAAAGAACCTACAGTATTAAGTTAACAGGTTGCCAAAATAAATTAATTACTTTTAATGTGCTATTCTCAATTTAAGGGTGTGTGTGAGTGTGTGTGTGTGTGTGTGTGTGTGTGTGTGTGTGTGAAATATTGTATATTTTGGCTACATATTGTTTTTCTCATTCCTTTACCTTTGAAAAATTCACAATATATAACTTCTCTAGAAACACACCATGATATACAAAATATATAGATTAGCCAAGCTGTGATAGGGATGGCCTCTGCAGCCCCCCTTCTGGCCCTCTTTGGCACTATTCACCTGCCTCAGTTCCTGCTTCCCTCCCCCACTCATGGGGAAAATCTCCTAGGTAGTAATCTCTAGAGAGGGAGCACCTGCTTAGCGCTGGGAACAAACTTAGAAAACAGTCCCAAGTGCAATCCAAACAAAAGGGTCTTCCACCCCTCCTGGGCTCAGTTCTTTCCCGCTCTCCTACAGAGAGACAGCTTTTCCTCTCTGGGAGTCTTCATTCTTCCAGGACTAGTCACAGGAGCCAGCCTTGCTCCTGCGACCCTCCTCAATTATCTCCAGGTTATCTGTTTGGAAGTTACGCTTCTCCTGGGCCTGCCAAAGGAGCCAACTACCTTCTTGCAACACCCCCTCTACCAGTTAAGCTCTCACAGCCCTTTGTAGGCATCCCAGGACCGCTTCCAAGCGGAGTCTAATAATTAAACAGGGCCAACTTATCTCTCCAAACTGAGGTCCTGTGCAAAATCCAGCTCAACCAAACCCTAGGATCAAGGACCTACCATTTCATCTTCTCCTAAGCTTCCATTTTGCTGCTAATAAACCCTTGATATCAAAAGGATCAGAAGAGGTTGTGAACATAAACCAATACCAGCTGCCTAGAATGATGCCAAATACTACAACTCTTGCCAACTTCTGTGATGAATCATGTGGAGCACAGAGGACATGCCTAGAGAAACCTCAACGGCAATATTTTTGGCATCTTCTTCTGCTTCTCAAGGAAATGATCAAGAAAAGGAAGTCACAGGTCCTGAAATTGGAATTGATATTAAGCTATGATGGCATGAATTGTTTACACAGATTCCCAATGTACCCAAGATCACCTTTCTGACCTAGAACAAAGTCAGTCTTTCTAGCTTCTTTGTTGCACAGAGCAGAGAAACCAACCCTGGAGCCCTTAGATGTGTCACTGGCCATAAATACAACCACCAAAATTGGAGTTAAGTGTGAAGATATATTGAAAACTGTGTCAGAACAGGTACTAACAATCTGCCCTTTTAAAGGCAGCAAGAATAGCGGATGGCATCAGCCAAATACTTCATTGGTAAGTCATCTTCCCCTTCTCCTTTGTCTCCAATGTATCATTTAGATTATGAATCTTTTCTTATTGATAGTCTCCAAGAACTCTGTCATCCCAATTCCTGAAACTGCCTAAGTTCACCACAAGGGGAGATGTAGACATGATGTATCATCAGGAAAAGCAGTAGACTCTGTAGCTTAGAAAATCACCTGATGTCCTCTACCACTAGTGCCTTGGCCACAATCTGCCCACTCACACCAACCAAGAAGATCACCATGATTCACAGATGAAGCTTACAGGCAGAAAGGTAGAATCCCAAAGGAGCAAAACACATTTCAAATCCATTCACCAACATCAAACAATTCTTATAAGACCACACCAGTGCAGTAAATGAAGTAAAAGGAAATTTCTGCTCTTTTGCACTTAGGGCAGAAGAATCACATTTTGCATAGTGAACAGGTTAACGAACCCTGACTGAATAGTCCAACCACTGATTACTATGAAGAGTGCTCAGAGTACTTTGCTGATAGTTTTAAGGAGAGAAAATTCCATTTCTGACCAGGCCATCTTGTCAAACCTAACATCCCTGCCAGGGTTTGACTCTATCAAACAGGATGATGGTAAAGCAGCCCTGGAAAATATTAGAGCCATAACCTGTGAAATGGAGCCATGGTGCTCCTGGCTTGTGAAACCCAGCAAAGAACAATTATGCCTCCTGCTAATACTTAATGCCTTCTTCAGGAAAACTAGTATTACCAAATTGCTTGAAAAATAAAGTAGCACACACCCAGACCTCAAGAAGCCCTTTTCTGAATCTTTTCTAATTCCAATATATCTTTTTTGAGATGGACGACCACATCTGCACACAGTATTCAGGATGTGCGCATACCAGGGATGTATATAGATTTTTGACTGCTGCTGCACATTGAATGGATGTTTTCAGAGAACTATCCACAATGACTCCAAGATCTCTTTCTTGAGTGGTAACAGCTAATTTAGACCCTATCATTTTATATGTATAGTTAGGATTATGTTTTCCAATGTGCATTACTTTGCATTTATCAACATTGAATTTCATCTGCCATTTTGTTGCCCAGTTACCCAGTTTTGTGAGATCCTTTTGTAGCTCTTCACAGTCTGCTTGGGACTTAGCTGTCTTGAGTGGTTTTGTGTCATGTGCAAATTTTGCCACCTCACTGTTTACTCCTTTTTCTAGATCATTTGTGAATATGTTGAATTGAACGGGTCCCAGTACAGTGGGACACCGCTATTTACCTCTCTCCATTCTGAAAACTGACCATTTATTCCTACCCTTTGTTTCCTGTCTTTTAACCAGTTACTAATCCATGAAAGGACCTTCCCTCTTATCCCATGACAGCTTACTTTGCTTAAGAGCCTTTGGTGAGGGACCTTGTCAAAGGCTTTCTGAAAACTTAAGTACACTATATGCACTGGATCACCCTTGTCCACATGCTTGTTGACCTCCTCAAAGAATTCTAGTAAATTGTAAAGGGAAATCATGCCTCACCAAAAACCATGTTGACTCTTCCCCAGTAAATTACGTTCATCTATGTGTCTGACAATTTTGTTCTTTAATATACTTTCAACCACTTTGCCTGGTACTGAAGTTAGGTTTACTGGCCTGAAACTGCCAGGATCACCTCTGGAGCCCTTTTTAAAAATTGGCATCACATTAGCTATCCTCCAGTTATTTGGTACAGAAGCTGATTTAAATGATAGGTTAGAAACTACAGTCAGTAGTTCTGCAATTTCACATTTGAGTTCCTTCAGAACTCTTGGGTGAATACCATCTGGTCCTGGTGAATTATTACTGTTTATCAATTTGTTCCAAAACCTCCTCTAATGACAGCTCAAAATGGGACAGTTCCTCAGATTTGTCACTTAAAAAGAATGGCTCAGGTTTGGGATTCTCCCTCACATCCTCAGCTGTGAAGACTGATGCAAAAAATTCATTTAGTTTCTCCGCAATGGCCTTATCGTCTTTTAGTGTTCCTTTAGCATCTCGATCATCCAGTAGCACCACTGGTTGTTTAGCAGGCTTTCTGCTTCTGATGTACTTAAAAAAATTGCTATTACTTTTTCAGTCTTTGGCTAGCTCTTCTTCAAATTCTTTTTTGGTCTTCCTAATTATATTTTTACATTTCATTTGCCAGAGTTTATGCCCCTTTCTATTTTCCTCACTAATTTCCCCTTTTTAAAGAATGCCTTTTTGTCTCTCACTGCTTCTTTTACTTTGTTGTTTAGTCACAGTGGCACTTTTTTGGTTCTCTATGTTTTTTAATTTGGGGTATACATTTAATTTGAACCTCTATTATGGTGTCTTTAAAAAGTTTCCATGCCTCTTGCAAGGATTTCACTTTTGGCACTGTCCTTTTTAATTTCTGTTTAACTACTTTCCTCATTTTTTCACTTTCTGAAATTAAATGCTACAATGTTGGGTTGCTATGGTGTTTTCCCCACCACAGAGATGTTAAATTTAATTATATTATGGTCACTATTACCAAACAGTCCAACTATATTCACCACTTAGTACTACATCAAGAATTGCGTCCTCTTGTGGGTTCCATTTAGTGCGTCAAGAACTTTATTTCTGCAACCCAACACCACATACAAGAAAAAACAACCCAACTCAACGCACACAGCCAGCAAATCAGACTGAAAAATCAGCTGCAATAAGACAGATATCATGACCCTTAATATTGCCTGACCATCACCAATACGTTTATCACGTTCTCACCAATGTAGAAACATTCACATACTTGGGCAGCACCACCAGCCAGGATGGTGGAAGAAACCAGGATATCCAGAACAGAATCAATAAAGCCCAGAACACCTTCAGGAGCTTAAATACAGTCTGGAAATCATCAAAATACAACCCCAAAACCAAACTGAAGATTTAGAGTTGCGTACTTTCAACACTACTTTATAGCACAGAATGCTGGGGAACGAAAAAACATGATATGTCCAAACCGTCTTCATTTCATACAACCTGTCTCAGAAAAATCCTCCGTATCTTTTGGCCCAGAACAATATGAAACCAAGACCTATTCATACAGTGCAGCCAAGAAGATATGAGCCCCATTGTTACCGGGGGCATTGGAGATGGATTGAACATGTGCTTCAGATGGAAACTGATTCCATTACCAGAATAGCACTAAGATGGACACCAGAAGGCAAGTGAAAACGAGGCTGCCCGAAAACAACATGGTGAAAAGCAGTTGAAGCTGAGCTGAAAAACCACAGCTGAGGAACCACTGAAAGACTTGCCAAAAACAGACAGGAGTGAAGGAGCTTCGTTGTTGCCCTAAACACCAGAGATGTAATGGGTACTAACTAACTATACATTGCTGAGTGCATGTGTTCTCTCAACAGGCATTCCCCTTCCTTTTCAGGAGCCAAGTGGCTTTTCCTTGTGTACCTTTAACTTGTAGAGCACTTACAACAACAGGCTTTTGGATACTAAAATAAGATAATAATTTTCCTGGATCTTAGGAGAATTCACAGTACTCAACAAAGTGACTCATTTATACATCATCCTTGAAAACAACCTTGATGCAAAACTACCTACGCAGAAATTAGAAGTAAGTTTTAGAGGAGAAGAAAAAGCATTTTTTTTTTAAACAGAATTTCTCTGTTTAACCTCATGTATGCACCTGATCCTTTACCCTGTAAGGTAGAACAACTAGGAGGGTAAGAAATGAAGAGAAAACAGCATATCTTCAGACATGCTACAGTAGACAAAGCCTTGGTGACCTCTGCTCTTAAGTAGGCAGGACACTGCATTATGAACTGACTGGAGCTTGTCCAGGGTCAGCATTTTCATTTTTAGGTGCAAAGCATTGCAGAAGCACAGCCTGAAGGTCACAAATGCATGGATCATTGCAACGTGAATCCCACTGTGAGGACAATTTCCTAGATCGCTAAACACCAAAAAAAGCATTACTCACCACTGTAATTGTACCATACATCCAGAAGCAATGAAGAATCTAGCACGAGTTTGAGGCTGTGTGCCACTTTGATTGACTGTACTTTGACATCCTGAACCAATGGTAGGTTAGAGCACTGGCAAGCTCGGTATAATGTTTTCACCTTTCCCTACCATCACCACTTATCTCTCTCTTGGACTGCGTTTGAGTCAAAGCACTAGAATGCTTTTAATTCATTTGCTTATTTTTTCCAGGTATTGGGTCATCATCGTGTAGATGTTGCACTTGTGCAGTGAAGAGATATATTTTCATGCTCTATTAATTATAATTACTATAAATTATTCTTATTATCCACATGCTGGTGGTACCATGGTGCCTCATGATCTATATGAGTAGTCCAATGAAGATGTTGAAGAGGAGTGAGAATATTAAGCTGTTCTGGACTTCACATGATAAGGTTTCTGTCAGAGGTACCACAGCCCTCAAAACCTGTCCAAGATAAGTGAATGCACCCAATGTACATTTGCTCCTATTAGGCTCTCATGAGTGTTAGCATCAAATGATCATTCACTGGCACTGACTGCTGAAGACAGCAATATAAACATGGAAGCTTTCCTGTCCACAGTCAGGATAGGTCCATCAGCACCAGCAGGGCCATGTCCTGTTCTGAACCCAACTATGAAGGTTCAATATGCTGTAACAGCACAGATCTTATTGGACCTTAGAAGCCATCACATTTTCAGTAACCTTGTCAAACTCTTTGTTCTATCATATCAGAGACTTAAATTCTATTTCAGCTCTTCCAGATAGGATCCTGGGTGACTTAACTGATCCTCCTTCATAAAGTATCAGGGAAGGAAGTAAATTATACTTGCCAGCCCTTACTCAGAAAGAGTTGTGAAGTACTGAGAATTAAGGCCATTCAGTGGAAGCAATGGGACCAGAACTCATGGTCTCCTGGTTCCTAATCTAGTACTTTTCCCATTAGGCCACATAGGTATTTTTGAGAGGAAAGCAGAAGCAGAGGTATGCACACATGCACTCTTGGGTGCTTCTAAATCTACACTATCTAGATCGGTGGAATTTTCAAAAGCACGTTAGGCAACCAATTCCCATTACAAGTCCAACCTTGAAAGAATTCAATTGACTTTAATGGGAGAGGAACTTAACTCCCTCAGGTGCTTTTGAAAATCCCACCATCTATTCATAAACTTCATATATTGCTCAGCTACATATTTCAGAAACAATTTCCTGATAGTCAACATACTAATATGAAGCTAAGTGCTCAAAATTGGTTCCTTTTCCTTACACTATGAAAATGAGATTATTAGTGAACAAGGAGTATTGAAATAAAACCCACTGAATAGTTATGAGATGGTTAAAAGAGCAATGGAGGACACAACATAGAATACTTACAAGTATGTCTTGCCAAGGAATAGTTTGATCCACCACTAGTTAAACCAAATCCCTCAGGAATTTGACTGGAACTGCGTGGCCTCGTCAACAGTTTTGGAGGTTCAATTTCAGCTCCAAATTCTGCTCCAATCACTCCTAGCAAGACAATAGCAGTGGCTTGCTTCCGTCTCTCTTCATAAGATGTAGATATTTTTTTCATTTGTGGGAGACCAGACAGACAACCTGCAATGTAAAATAAAGGGCATTAGGATGACTGGTCAGCAATATTAGAAGTGGAAGGCCATCCCAATCAAATTTTACACATTTATGAGAATTTTTCATATTTATAACAAAACTACTTTTCAGCTACTTGAACATATACCACTGGGAAAATGTTATTGAGAGTTGTCAGAAAACATCAAATACATATCAAAGGTCAAATGGGAGGACAAAACTGGTCTCTTTTCAATCTCAAGGCACTTGTTTGCTATGCTTACTTCCCCCTACAGGAAAATGTGGAGCCAGACAATTTTTAGATGATTGGTCCTGGTTCCATTTTTTCTCTCAGAGTCCCCAGTCCAGGCTAAAAATTTAAGTACGACTTTCCCCTTCCTCAGTCTTCAGTACCACCTACAGAAAAAAGTAGCATGTTCTTATAGGAAAAGCTGTTTTAGTTTCATAGTTCCTCCAAATTTGTTAATTGAAAAAGAGTGAAAGACTTCTAGGATTCTGCAGTTATTAAATCAGTATTTTCTGGAAGGTGAATTGTGATCTTGATTCTTATTTACATCAGTATTAATCCTGATTTAAGACAAACAGGTTATCTTCACAGAAATAGTCTAGGAAATAGACTTTTTAAAATGCATATATTTTTCATATTATAAAAAGCTGCCTGTTATTTAAGTGACCATCCTTTTCTTTTTTGATGATTACTTTTAACCCACCGCACATGGCACTGTGCAAATAATTTTCGATCTCATGATGCTAATTACAGTATACTAACTAACGTGCTTGCTAAAACGAGGGGAAAAGTCTCATTGCAAAATTTCAAATATAGTTATTAATAATCCAATATATCACACACAACCTTTTTATTTCCCTCAAGTACTGCAGATTACCAAATTTGGTGATTTAGTGAGTACCCGCACAACCACAATTAACATCCTCCCAAAGATACTTCATCATAAAATGTACCTTCTTCAGATATTTTGACAACTATAGTTCAGATACACTTATAATAATAACTCATACTACACCACCAATTTCACTGGCATATATCTTGCAAAAGTAATGAAGTCTTAGCTCCCACAGCACTCTGCAATTAAATCTTTGTTGAGAAGTTGGAAGAGACCACCTGGTATACTGTGAGAAAATACTGGGTTTGAATAATGAAGTGTGAATTAGTGAGGGTCTACTATATGTCTAGCTTTTCTAGTGAATTTCATACTACTGTACTGATAGAAAAGTAAACATTACTTAAAAAATAAAACAAGTATAAGCATCCCTATTAGAATATAGTCCCAATTCAGGTGATGTTGTGGCCATGATGGTGATATGCCAACCAAAGGGGTGGGGTGGGGTGGGGTGGGTAAGAATCTAAAACCTTAACAATGCCATGGGGGAAAAAAAATCAATAGTCACTGCCTTCCCAGAAAGAAGGATGAAAATAGACTATAAACAAAGTGATACTTAAACATTTTAATTTTTTATAACTTATTTCACATACACATAATTAAGATATACAGCACACAAATGGTACCTGAGATTTCGATACATAAATATAGTATCCTTTTATGTGTTTTATATAGCATACTTGGAACATGAAGCAAACCATGCTCCCCTCCCCCAGCCCCAGCAAGAAGCATGCTCCATAACAATAGTTCAAAGGAAAGCTCTATTCTGCAGTTGCACTGATTGTTCTGTCAGCTGACCTCTGCAGAAGGGAATTGCTAACCGCTGCCGAGCTCCTTAGCTGACAAATGAATGATCGCAGCTCCATCTATTTTCACTATGGCCGCCTCTAGCCCAGGTGCTCAGACAGAGAGCCCGGTGTGACATCTTAGATCAAGATGAATTGGCACAAACTCCTGATCCAAGATTGTTTTATACCATTTAATTTAGTTTCTTCCCCTGCTTGGATGAGCACAGCTCTGGTTATGGATTTCTATTCTAATGTACTGAAGCAGGCACTGAAAGAAGCCAATGAAGCAGATGCTGGAGCAGGGGACTGCAGGGATACTGATCAATAGGCAAGGCATTGACCCCAGCCGCTCAGCCTCTGCAATGGCCACTGCTTAAAGAAAAGAAAAGAAAGAAAGAAAAAACACATGTGCTGCTTCCAGTAGGAAATTAAACAACAGAGGCACTTGGTGAATTCCTGCCCCCACCTTGTTGTTCTTCCTTCTGTTTGATTACAATAATATTGAATTAACCCTTTATTGTACCGTAAAGGGTGTATTTTAAAACAAGATCCTTAAAATCATAAGCCACGTCCAATAAATCTGTCAAATTTCACCCCTAAACTAACAAGTAACCCATTAACAGGTGCGTGTCCCATAATGCCAGAATTCTGAAGTTAAAGTTAAACTATCAATCGCCCTATTGCCAGATATTTTAATTATATTCTAAAAAGTAGGCTATTATGCATTTATCTCACAATTTACAGATGAAAATTCACTGTCTGACACTGCCACTCATGGTCTGTATATTAAGCATATAGGAGTTTAAATCTCAGCAATTCTTACAACTGTACTTCTCAAGAGTCTCTAGATTGTAAGAATCTGACTCTTTGTTAACAAAGCAGTAAATGCTGTGACCAAAACAGGGTGAAGGTAATGTAGTTCTGACAGTCTCATTAGCAACTCATTGTACCAACATAAATTGCTCCTTCTCTCTCATCATTGTATTTTTTTTCCCTCCTTCAAAGGGAAAAAAAAATCTGAGCGAGCACTTGTTTTTGCCCTTACTTTCTTTGAATTATTAGTAGGAACACACAATTAATTGTAATGATTGCCTACAAATAAACTGACAGCCAAATGGGAGATTTTAAAATGAAATGTCTATAAAAATAGTCCTTTCTACAGTTGCATTTGTCTCATGAAAATTTGGTATTTTCTCACAGCGACGTGCCTCCATTTAATCATGCTAAAGGGTGACACAGAGATCCATTTTCTTGACAGGACGGTTGATCACCCTATCACAGTAAGAAAATTAATAACCTCAAATAGCTCTACATGGAAAAAAGAAGCTACACCGGTGAAAGGAGAAAATGTTCTACATTTTAAACCATATAGATAACACACTTTCTGTATTACACACAAATAGAAGTGACAGATTTCTTCATTTGCTCAGATTTAGCAAAATGAACACATATATTAAAATATATTTCAAAGCATAAAATCTCTTTAATACTAAAACAAAGCCAGTAGTTAACCATTGTCTCTACAGATACCTTAATGAGTAAATATTTTTCTAAACTGTTTAAATAAAAATATGAGTAAAATATTTTAGAAGTTTAAACTGTTTAAAGGGCTGTGAGATATTGATTACTTCATTTAAAAAGCAGTCAGAGTGCAACCACGAGGTCAGGATAAATTTAACAGTTTGAAGCACTTTACTAAATAACTCTAAAGATCATGTTAATTGGCTTTGCAGAGTTCTAGGGTAAAATTAATTTTATCTTAGCTTACAATAAAAGGATTAAAAGACATATTAAGTTCTTCAGGTTTAACTGGAATAGGAATCAATTAATTTGAATTAAGGGTAAAGGCAGTTTTATGAGAGATGGACTACTACCAGATACTTTATATCTGCTATTAGGAACATATTGATGGTACTCTGTTATTGTATTAGGTATTAAAATCTCAGAGAAGTAGATGCTAGGACAATGTAAGGATAAACCATAAGAACATATGTTGCTAATGTAGTGGATTCTGATCACAGAGTGGATGCCTCTTTTGGTTTGAGTCCACCCAGGATGTTTTCCAGCTGTGCCCCCATCAAGTGCTACAAGTCTATACAAAGCTGTTATATAAAGTTACGGTGGACTATAAACTTGCATATTTTAGCCATTTATGTAGAATGCTACACATGTGAATGTAATCAATAAGATTTAATCATTATCCATAAACATCTATATCATAATATTCCTCAATGGAGAAAACTAACAAACATCAAGCTTTCAGCCTCTGCTTTCCGTGGCATACCTTGTCATTTTTGAGAGACATTTCAAGCGTGATTATGTATAATGCACATATACAATACTTTCTATCAAACAAAACAAGAAATAAACAGTTTTAACGAGTTTGGTCAACACAGCAAATTAATTAAACAAATGGGGCACTGTGTGGGTGCAGGGGGCCTGCCAGTGGAGAACCCATGATCAACGTTTAAATAGACAGGAAAGACAAAGGGTGGGAGAAAAGAACTATATTACTCATGCTTTGGCAGCACATACTAGAATTGGAATGATACAGAGAAGATTATAATGGTCCCTGCGCAACGATGACACGCAAATTCATTGCAGATGGAGATTTGAGGCACAGCATGATTAAGTGACTTGCCCAAGATCATAGTAGTAAGGGGAGAACCATGCCTAGAACCCAAATCTCAATCCAGCACCTTACCCAAAAAACAAACGCTACTTTCAATTCTTGTATCTATCTCAGCAACTTCTATAGCACCTACCATTAAACACTGAATGCGGTAATTTAGATTTGGAAAGCACTGCCCATAGAGAATGACTTTCAGTGAGAATATTCTCAGGGCACGTATGTTTCATTCAAGAGTATTTCACTCAAAACAAATAAAAATATCCTCCTTGTTTGCCATTATCATGTTCTCCCCATCTTTTACCCTCTTTTCTGTTAAGAAAAGCATATACAGCACAATGTGGCAAAAGCAGAGATTAATAGCAACAACCAATGACACATTTTGTGGATTTGAAATTTTGGAGACAGTTTTCAAAAGATAGGAAGTTTTATAAACCGAATATCTAATAACTACAATGAAGATATGGGATTTTTTACATTAATGTGAGATGAAAATAAATTCTATAATTGCAGTTTAACGTTCACAACAACTGGAAAATCTGAACATACAAAAAGGTTATTTTCAAGCCCCTACACAAAACATTTACACAAAAATTAAAGCTGGGTAATTTAAATAATTCTTCCTCAGACAAAGCAAAACAATTTTCTCACAACATATACATTAACCCAATACATTCGTAACAAGCTCTTAAAAGTGTAACTCACTGCAGATAACCTTTATTGTCCTATTTATATTGCAAATAAATTAAAGTTAACTGCATTTAAAAATTTAGCAAATCATATGCACACAACAAGCACTTTAAATTGATCAGAACATTTAACAGAAAGCCAAATGCCAACTTACAACTTTTCCCAGGTAGTTAGCTCCTAAGATAATACACAATCGAAGAAAATAATAATGTCTACAATATTTCAATGCTTCTCAAACCTTATGAAGAGTTGTTAATGTCTCAAATAAACCAGAACTGAAAAATAATAGTATAAAACAATACTCAGAATGGGAGGTAGCAGAATATTTGCCACAAGTGGGAAAAGAGACAATATAATTAATTTGATTTAGCCTCCAGAGAGTTATGGTTCCTTCTTTCATTGATGAAATGAATAAAGTAGCCCTTGCTACTATGTACAAATATTCGGAGGGCCTGAAAATTTAGCTATTCATTATGTTGGCAGTTTTCTTCCACTGACGTAACAGACAAAATTCCTCCACAAACCCACCCTGTGATATTTTGGAGTGTTGTTTATTTTTGAACTGGAGAATATTATAGATGTGTATCATGACCCCTGCTGGACTATAAATGTCCTGCCCACGTTTAGTAATTTTATATAATAAAGGTGAGCTGCCTTATTAAACAGATCAAGTTTTCTAATGCTGGGCCTGAATATCCTGTGCATTTCTTTTCTAAACGAATCATGTCCAGATTGCCTAAGTAGAAATCCAAACTAGCTCAAACTTTAAAAGAATCAATACCATCGTTGTCACAAGATTTTACATCATTCTCTCAATACTTACATAAGTCCTAAGTAATATGGGTCACTTACATATGGATGTCAGAATAAACACGTTGTCACATTTTCTTAGGTGTCACTTTCTCCTAAGAGTTGTTATAGATTCTACACCACCACTATCCTAATTATGGAGATAAACTTCTACTTTTTAAAGTCCTTTACATTTATATTACAATTGTCTATTGATCTTAGTTGTAGAACCTCAACCTACAACTATTTTACCTTGGGGTAATTATGTGGACTTCCATGGAGTTACTGATATTTACATCAGTGCAAGTGAGAGAAGAATGAGACCATTAGTGTATCCACAGAGATGTCCCCAGAACTGGTTTTCTATACAACTTATTATGATGATTACTTTTTTGATTTCTAATTTTGTTTTAAATTAGTTTGTAGCTTGATTGTCACCATAACCTTTAGAATGCAAACCAATACAGTGCTATCTTGAATCTAGAAGCCTGACAACAAACAACAAAAGAGGGAGGAACTTCTCAGTGACTGTTAACTCTGAAGCCCAACAATGTTAATATATACTAGCACTGTTAAACATTTAATGCCTACCTGTAGTAAACATACGTCTTATGTGGGTGCACCTATCTGTCATGTCCTGACAGCACATTCAAAAGCTTATGCTGCATGATAAAAGGTTAAAGGTTTAAATGGGTAAACTACTATTTTTTTCCTTGATCCTCAATGGAGAACTCTCCTCCTCTACTGCCAATCAATGGACTTCTTTATTCTTTCTTTCCCCAACATTAAGAGACTGGATTGGATTCTCACTAGAGAAAAATCAATGCCAGTCCTTGTAAAACTGGGGTAAATATGAGGTGCTCCCTCCTCAGAAACACCTTAATCTGATACTTTCATAGCCCCCCCCCCATTAGGCTGGCTTGGGGATCAAGCCTGTGAATTAAACATGGGTCTCATGCAGTAGTTTAATGCACTAACTACAAGGCTACCAGTCTGGCTATTAAACAGTCTTTTAATTATTCATATAATTGAGATAATAATTAAGGTCAGTAGGTAGTAAGAGAGAAAGAGTAGTTTACCATATAGTCATTTATAATGTGCTAGACTCCTGTGGCACACCTTCTAGAATTTTGTGCGTTTCATATAAAACTTGCCCAGCAGAAGTACAAGCACTTCAATTTAAAAATCTAATTAGTGTTTTTAATGATTCTCTTTGTTTTATATATAGATAGGGGCTACTAAAATATCACACACTGGGCCACGTGGAAATAAGAAAAAAAGCAAAATTTCAGGTTTTTAAAGAAAAATATCTTACTGCAGATTTTACCAAACTTTTCTGAAGTTGGTAAAGTGTACAATTTCTAGAAAGGAGATTTGCATATTTAGATAGCTTGAGAGCACTCAAAACACCATTTAAAAATTCAGTTTATGAAACATTAGTTATGAGATCAGGGCAGTGGCATATTTTTCCCCAAAAGGAAGAGTAATGGAGTGGCAATATTATAATATATTACAAATATACTATAATATTTTAAAAGTCAAGATTTTTTCTATTTAATTTTCATTTCAAATCATGTACAGTTATTTTATATTTAAACATTTAAAACGTACAGAAAATTGCAATATCTTTCTTTTGCAGGAAACATTCTATGGGTTAACAAGAATAACCATTTATATTAATAATACACAGAATATTTTTGTAACATTTACAACAGAATTTTTTTAAACAGCATGACTTGCCTTTTTGAGGTGCCCATGATTTGGACACCAGTTATATACTAACCACATAATGAAGCACCTCAAACATAGCACAGAATGTTAAAACCTCTTATGGTAAAACGAAATACTGACCAGAATACTAGAGTGTATTCTTTCTAAAAACAATCATGCAATCATTTACATCCACCAAGAAAGCCCCAGAAATGAGCTTAGTTTAAAGTTCTAATTTAAAGGGCTTTGTCTCTAACAGCACAGACATCCACGAATACAAAGTATGATCGGAAATCTTAGTATGGGATTAGAACCCATCTGTAAATCCTTATGATTCTAGTGAGTTCATTTCATCTTATTCATTACAGACTCCTTGACATAGGTGATTGCAAAATTCAATGTCTTTATTCATGAGTTAATATTGAAATATTCATGTTTACACCTGTTAGCAATTTCATAAGTCTGTAACCAAAACATTTAAGGGTAGCTAACAGCAACCATAAGGGTTAAGACACTGATTTTCTACAGCATAGCTGCTGCTATTCTAAGATGATAATGTGTTTAAATCCACACCAATGAAACCAATACAACAGTGTTTTATTCAAGGTGAGACCAAATAAACCTGTCTGAAGCTTTGAGAAATAGGCTTTGCAGTACACTTTGAGTCCTAAGTGCCTTTCAGTCCAGGGATCTGTCATTAAATAATCATTAGCCATCATTCATTCTTCCTAAAAAGCTTAACATCTAAACTTGTTCAGCATTCACTAAAGTGTTACTATAGACTACCAAGTACTCATTAGCACTTAGTGATGTTTATACCATTCTCTTTAACAACTTATGGCCTTGTTACAACATACCTTGGAATATCATGGTTTCACTGAATGCACAATATATTCATAGCTTCCAGGTATCCATGAAGATTAAATGATTTGTATATGGTCTTGTCAAAATAGAATACTATTTGTAATCTTATATTTACTCATATATTTACGGTTTACTGAAACTGTTTCATATCTTATTGCATATTGTCAGTGATTCTTAACATTTCCTAACCTCAGTTTGCCTCAATCTTCAGATTTAGACCAGTGACAGATGAGATTTTAATAACTGTACTAATCTATCCATGGATTTCTATTGAGATTCACTCTGTTGCCTGTTTTGTTACAGGTAACACGGACTTGGACTTTAATTGTTGAATTATAATGAGGATGCACTATACTAATCACAACAAACTAATTTCACCTTTAACTGCAAAATACTGAGGTTGTTACTGTCGGGCACTGGCTATCCCTAACAAGATACAGCAAACAAGGATCAAAAATTAAATATTTATTTAATTCAGAATAGCATGTTAAGTAGTAATGTTTCCTTTTTGGTATGTACAAATATACAGTTGATTGTTTTCTTTCCAGTTAAATTAACCCTTTCTTTGCTCACCAACAATTTATTTGGAAAGTATGTGTGTTGGAAATTCCCTATTCATTTTTAAAATCCAAGACCACAAATTAATTATTATGCCTTGCAATGTTTGTGTCTCTCTCATTGGTAAGTTTGACTAAGTGATCATTACATTAGTTTAATATAATTCTGTTAAAAGCCGTATAATGTCAGATTTATTTAATGAGTTGAGAATTAATTTTAAGTATGCCTGTGCATTGTATTTATTATGCTACCATTTGTTTATTTTACCAAACATTTATAAATTATAAAGATTCATAAATTATACAAATATTTACTGTGTGATGATCTTGTAATTTCAGTTACTAGATAAAATTGTGCATCTGTATGCAGCATTTAAAATTCCATAGATTTCTCAGTTTTGTGCTGTAATATATTAGAAATCTATAGCTTATTTCATCAATATCATCTGCATAAATGTACAAATAACATACATAAAATCTTAACCCTCATATAATTGCATAACCGTAAAAATAATATTAGAAATAGAATAATATACATAAAATATATGCCTCACAGAACTGGGATATTCTGAGTATGCGGTTCTACTGTAAATAAAAGGAAATTCTATTTTGTTTCTATTAAAGTGAAAAAGAAATCTGGCCTACTTTCCCAATGTAAACTGTAAAGAATCCATTTTGTCTAGGACAATTTTTCACTGGTCTACGCTCTGTGAGAAAAAGAATCATCTTCATCCATTTTATGCTCCTTGAAATTCAATAGAGTGAAATATTCAGTCATAAAAAGAATGCTACAGTACAGAATAACAGTCTAGTGAATAGCAATATACTATAGAAAATAAAAATATCTACCTAGATATATATAAATGAATTTTCTATAAGTTATAAGATTAACAAATAACAATAATTAAACAATATCTTGCGTCTTAGAGTATTAGTATATTTAAACATACATTAAACAACAAATGGCAGAGTTAAATATCTGAGTAACCAAACCTAGAATACCTTCTCTTGCTTTCTTTTTGAATTAGTAGATTAATAAAATTATATTCTTACAATGTGACAGTATTTAAACTGATATGAATATTGAAAAATGAATCATGAGGTATACTACATTGATACTAGAATTTCATAATATTTTTTTCTTGCCAATGCATCAGTTCTGGTTACATTAAAAACACAGCTAGAAATACCAATACCTACAACTTTAACAAGGAAACGAAATATTACAAAATAATAGTTAAAGGTCACTTGTCAGCAAGTTTTGTGTCTGAAAAGAGACTAGTTAGTTTGCATGTAGTTAATAGCTAGACAATAAAAAATAAAAATGTTTTCTCAAATGCTTTTAAAGATATGTTAGATTAATTGTTGTTAAAAATAATTTATAAAAACCAAAACCAAACCAAACCAAAAAAAAAAAAAAACAAACAAACTTCATCACCTGATCAATAAAAGCAATTCATTCTTGAATATCAAATCTCTCTGTACACAGGTAAAACATCCAAATGTAAAATTCAGATTTATAGTGGTTTTACTGAAACATGGATTACTACTTTCTTGAAAAGGAATGTAAGAGTAAAACTATTTTAAATTATAGTCATTTTGAAAATGAGTTGCAACCTATCCTGATTCTTTAAGAATAGATCAGGTTCTTACTAGAAATCAATGAGAAGGCAGGTAAAATTAGATAGCCATGATCTGCCAGGAAATCAATAAGAGATACAACAAAATCAGACTCTAAGTTCTATGTTTTTTAGAAACTAAAATTCATTTTTCCTGTAAGCAAAATTGTTAAAAGTTAACAGCAGAATGAATACTTTCAAATGTCATTATACAATTTTAGAGACAAGGTGGGTGTCTCTCTACTACCCTAGGACCAACACAGCTACAACAACACTGCAAAGATCATATAATTTTGACTCATCCAGCTTCATAAAAATGTTTTTTAAAATATTTTAATTTTTTTTTAAATCCCAGTTTTAATATGATTAAAATACATTTCTCCATGGCTTGTTTGACTATATTTCCATTAAGTAACTTAAAATGCTTAATTAAATCATTTTGACAGTGAAATGATCCAACCATTACTACACACAAATAATAGGATGTATTTATTTTTAGGGGGGGGGGGTGTCTCATCACAGTATCTGTAAATTAATTTTAAGAAAATTTTTACCTCTCCGCAAATGAAAACTTGAAAGGTAAAATTATAAAGTAAAAATTGGGTGCCAAAGTTGTGACATAAAAAGGGAAAGCTGAATACTACCACAGGGAAGCAAGGCAGAAATATATTTAGAATCATTTAACAGTATGGATTAGCAAATTAATAAAAGAAAGGGACATTCAGAGTTGTATATGTAGCTATAGTTCAACCCACCTAGTTTCTCAAAAGTAATAAACAGCAGTTATATTTAGTGATAGATTCTCAGCCTTTTCTTAAAGCTGATTCTATATTCCTTGAACACCAAAATTCCCAGTGATATCAGTGAGAGTAAACTGGGTATGTAACAAATAGAGGGAAGGGCCTGGAATTTATTTTCCGTGTGCAAACATGTAATGTAAATACACAAGCAAATTTTGTGGTCTATTATGCATACATATTTTTATTAATATAAAAATGTGACTATTACATGCGATTATACATTTCTGTATTATTTAACCTGTTATATTAAAGCATGGAATATTTTATGGGGAAATACTGACTGACTCAGAAAAAACAAAGAAGAGCTTTATATGTAAAGTTAAATATTATTGGCTAGTATGTCAGCACAAATATTTTAAGATTCACAAGTAGTAATAGGTACATTTTTAGCAATTTCTTGATTCTTTAACGCAATATTCTTTAGCATGCATGTATATTTTATTATGATTACAAAGCATTGAATCTCCAATTAGGTTTCACTTTCAAACAGTATAATCAATAGGATATGCTTTTCACTTTCTGGTTTACAGCTGTGTATTCGTATTTAATTATGAGAAATGAGTATATACATCCTTACTCAGAAAAATGCAGAAGAACGTATCATTTTAGACGTTACCAATACATTTATTTGTTTAGAAGTAAAAGCAAAAGAAAGCCATCAACAAGGAAAGCACAAATCAGCATCAAAATTATAACAGGCCCTACTGTATCGCAGAAGCTCAATACTAGACTGCAGCTGCTGGAGGAACTCCAGAGAGAGTTAACCTGATGTGATAAAAGGCTTGACAAAGCAATTCTGACTGTGCAGCAATGCTAAGTTGTGGGCTAATACGAGAACAGGGGGCCCAATCGGTGTCTTTCAACATGCGCAATTTACACATGGCTTTATCAATAGCCCTAGTGCTGAATACAGAACACACTCTATTTGGCTTTCAGTCAATTAAGCTTTAAGCTGTCAGCAAACAAGACTTTTAAGTTAATTTTGAATCACCGCGAATCAAGTTGAAGGTTGTGAAAGGGCGCGCTCACATGCCGGCATGAAAAAAGCAATTTAATTGCCTCTGAATAGCTATTATTATGCTGCAATTGACCTACTGAATCTTAGATGATCTATTTATTTATCAAAGTGCAACCAAAGACTAGTAAAAGAATTAAATTTATGAGCTAAGCTTTTAAAATTTTGCATAAGTAGGTAAAATTACACATTTCTGTGTACAATATAACAGATCAAAATATTAGATTATTTTATGTTCAACATGTTTTATTTAACTTACATTAAGTGACATTGCTTATTTAAAGAAAGAAAGTATTGTAAACTTAAACTACAGATATCTGAAATGTAGAAACAAATAATTTTCAATACAATTATTCCAATTACAGTTAATATCTTTTTCTCAACTTGAGTCAAATGGACTGTGTATAAGTAGGCGATTGCTTTAAATGACCATAACTTCAAAAATAGAATGTATTTAACTTTGTAGAATAAGAAAACAGCAAAAAGTACAACTATGAAAAATCTAAGATTAGACTTCTGAAGTTACAGCTATAAAGTTTGTGTCAGAACTTTATTTTTCTTGATGTCAAACAGAGTAAGAAGACTGATTAGTTTAAATGTATGTCATAGGAATCACCATTATGAATTTTTTTTGTAATTTTATAAGTTCTTTTCACTCTGTAATAGTAGCTTCTTGGGAGTTTGCTAGATTATAGACTTCATAAGGAAACAGATTTTTATTTCAAAGCACTTCAGAATGTGCAGAACTTTAAGCACTAAGGTACTCCCATAACTTCACTGGAGTAATCATATGCTTAAAGTTATGTATACAACTAAATGCTTTGCTGGATCAGGGCCTAAATTTTTCCTTTTGCATTATACATACATAATGCTCTATTATTTGACGGTTACATAAGTACTAGGCTATATAAGCAAACTTTTTTTTTTTTAAAAAATAGGAAGAAAAATCATTGAAGTATTTGGACTGGAAAATTCAAGCACAATTAAACTATTTTGCAAAGAGAAAAATGAACATTTTATCTGTAAACATCAGCTGGGTTTTTTAAAAGATGTAATGGGTACAACAGATTCTTCTATTGCAGGATGGTACAAGGAGTTGACTAGATACTATATTATTGGGAAGTTCAGTGTTGCATGAACACCTGCTATATTCTCACAGAGTCAGAATATATATGGGCTTTTGAGGTTGCTCATTTGGAGACTGGGCAGCAGAGAACCCCAAATAATGTCTCAAGACCTAAAACACTAATTTGAAATCTGAATTTAAACAAGCAGAGTTCCACAGCATATATCTTTGGCAAGGATTGAGGACTTAGATTGTAAACTCTGTGGGGCAAGGAATCAAATTCTATCTGTATTACACAGCATCATGCTATCTTTGTTGCTATATAAAATATTATTAATAACTAAAATCTGATTGCAGAATTTTTATAATTGGTGATAGGTGACCTAACAAGAACATGGCTTAACTCATTGTGGAATATGAAATTTACAGCATTGCAACGTGAAGGGAAAAAACCCTTACTTGTAAACTGTGTACCTCTGACCTGACATTCCCTGGAATACAAAATCCCAGAATGCTTTTAAATAAATAAATAAATAAATAAATGGTAGTCATTTTTCAGAGTAGAATCACACTTTAACAAATCGCATATTTCACTCAACAAAATGGTGTATCATATAACACGTTGGGCATCAGGTCCATGTAAATGATTTAATATGTGATAAAAAAATTGATGATCCAAAAGTTCTATTAGAACTTTTAGACGCACTCAGGACAAGAGGCATTTCCAAATGTAAATTTGTAGATTTTAAAGATTTACTGACAATGTTTGTCTCAGACACGTAGGCACTTTATGTAAGTTAATACCATTAAGATATTGGGTATTTTGCATAATGATGGGAAAACAGCTTCTCAAAGTCTGTGGCCTACCCTTACATTTACTTGTCCCAAGAGATTCTGCCCTAGTGCTCCAATTCTAGCCAGCACAGGTGATCTACGGTTGCCAGGTGTCCTATTTTCAACTGGAACACCCGGTTGAAAAGGGACCTTGGCGGCAGAAGTCTGGTCAGCAGCGCAGTGGGGCTAAGGCAAGGCTCCCTACCTGCGCGGCTCTTGGCAGCAGCGGCATGTCCCCCTCTGGCTCCTACATGTAGGGGCAGCTAAGGTGCTCTGTGCCCCAAGTGCCAGCTCCGCAGCTCCCATTGGCCAATGGGAGCTGCAGGGGCGGCTCTTGTGGACAAAGCAGCGCACACCGCGCAGAGCCACCTGACCACGCCGCCACATAGGACCCGGAGGGGGGACATGCCACTGTTTCCGGGAGCTGCCTGAGGTAAGCGTTGCCTGGAGCCTGCACCCCCCCCCTGCACCCTAAACCCCCTGCCTCAGCCCCAATCCCCCTCCTGCCCTCCAAACCCCTTGGTCCCAGCCCGGAGCACCCTTCTGCATCCCAAACTCCTCATCTCCAGCCCCACCCTAGAGTCCACTAAGCTGGAGCCCTCACCCCCCCACATGCCCCAACCTCCTGGCCCAGCCCTGATTCCCCTCCCACCCTCTGAACCCCTCAGTCCCAGTGCAGAGCAGCCTCCTGTACCCCAAACCTCTCATCCCCAGCCCCATCCCAGAGCCCACACCCCACCCATACCTCAACCCCGAGCCAGCCCGGTGAAAATGAGTGAGTGAGCAAGGGTGGGGAGAGCGAGCGACAGAGGGAAGGGGGATGGAGTGAGTGGGGGCGGGGCCTCAGAGGAGGGGCAGGGCAGGGGGCGAAGCAAGGGTGTTCGTTTTTGTGCAAGTATAAAGTTGGCAACCCTAAAATGATCAGACTGACTCAGATTTAACCTGTTTACACTTAGTGTGAAATTGCAGAAAATCCTGAATGATTAACCCACTCTTGTTGTGACCCAAAAATGTGAATTTCCATAGATGAAAAATCTGGCAGAAGATCACACCTGTTTCACTGCAACTCCTGCATATAACAATTCCACAGTTGCACTAGCAGGAATAGAAGCAAAATGGTTATGAGAATTATATAATCTGTATTTCAAATCAGTAATTTTCTTCACTTGTCATCTGTTTATACAGGCTCTGATCCAACCTCCACTGAAGTCAATATGAATCTTTCAACGGTCTTTAATGGGATTTGGTCCAGGTAGCTCATAGCTACAAAGAAGGCTGCTGTACATCAGAGAGTATCTTAATGACACATCTACTGCACATGTATCTAATTTTAACCTTGTGTTATAAGAACTGCCTCTGGAATTCTTCTGCACTTCACTGCCAATTTATGTAGTACATGTTAATAGATTCTACTGGGACTGCCACACAGAAAAGAAAAAGCAGATCTCCCATCGCCAAAGAGTGAAACTCTTATTTCATGCTGTGTTGTCTGAGTGCTATATTTCAGTGTTTGGGCACCACAGCTGTGAAATATGGCCTTTCTTTAAAATGTGAGAAAAAGCTCAGACAATTTGTACCATATTTTAACCAACAGTATTGCAATATGAAAATTAACTAACCTAATGTACTGTGATTAGAGGCATTATCACATCACAAACCCACCTTCCAACAGCGATTTGTTCATGATGATCTTGAAATCAAACCAAACTTTAAAAATGTCCTTTCCAAAACAAGAAAAATAATCTTGCCTTTCCTCACCTGCTAAAAAGTCAGAGCTTGTCTGATAGCTGCTTATTGACCTTGTTAAGTGAGGTGAATGTCCAATTCTAGTTCTTATGGACAGGATTTCCTATTACAAAAATCATCAATCACAGTTGGCCCTTGGCAGTCTCAGCAGAGAGGCTAGGGAGGCAGTGAGCATAGACACTTTACTAGCCTATCACCTCTTGAAGTGGGTCTCTCCATATCAGCCTAAAAACTATTTCAGGGCTTTGGGAGTAAAACTGTACTACTACTGTTGCCTGTGCAGTAAGTAATATGTGGGTAAACAAGCCTTCCGCTTTCAAGCACAAAATTCACTTTAAAAATAGTAACTCACTAAGAAGGGCACACACACATTTTGTTTAGAGTATTTGTTTAAAAAAACTCTGAAAAAGGTGTGATATTTTACAAATATATAGGGAAACCGATACGATACATATGATATATTTCTGCATTCTAATGGTATAGGAAACCTCTTATATGCTTTGATTTTGATATATCCTGCTGTGTGCATAACCTGAAATTTCACAACTATGCATTCTGTGTGTATGCCTATAAATTAAATAGGCATTAGAAAGATTAATCTAATTAGCTGACAAAGGCTTAATTGTGCAGGCCTCTAATATACAGTGAGGATTTGTCAGGTCACATTACCCTCCCTAAATCCACAACACCTATGAAAAGGGAGAAATAGTGGAGAACAGAATCTTTAAAAATTACCATTTTGGGAGATGGTCATTAAAAAACCCCTCTTTCCCCGCCCCCTCCCCTATTTTTGCTGCTCTGACATCCATTTCCATGGAAACAGCAACGTCCAGTAGAGGAGTTGGAACTTTTGCAGGTTCAGCTGTGGCTGCAAGTCTGAGGGATACACAATTCTCTTTACTTTTAAAAAGGCCTAATTGTAAAATTAAGAAATCAAAAAGACATTTTATGTTAGACATGAAAAGGCTGTAAAACTTCAACTCCTCTTGCCCTCGTCCAATTCCCCCTCATTTGCTTATAGTGTGCCTTGGATATTAGTTACCACCTGTTAACAGAAATTAACCACAATCACAACAACAACAACAACAACAAATGGCAGAGAGGAGAGAAGAGAAGTAGCTAAGCAAAAATTTTAAACTTAGTTTTGCTGTTAGCCCTGAATTCCATGGGGTTTACTGTAGTAAAGGAGGGGGATCTGACACTATTTAATCAATCATCATGGAGTTGAGATGCTACCATGATTATAAATGTGCTTATTTAAAAGTAGACAGACTAAGTTACACAATTTTGGGGAAAGAGAATTCCTCTCAACATTTATGAAAATTATGTAAATAGGTTAAAGATCTCACTGCACATTTTTAAAAGAAAGTCAGCTCCAGTACCTCTCCAAGTCTTCTCTGCACCCACAAAATGGATTTTAGAATTGATTAGGTCAGGACTGCCACTAAACCCATTATTATATTAAATGCTTATCTATTTAAAATACTATTTCCCTACACTGAAACAAAAAGGGATTTTCCCACCTAAAAAGAAGAAAATATAAATTCCACATTTAGAATAAGCAACATTTCTAAACTAAACAAAAAAGGCAGGGTTAATAGATGCTGTGTTTAGCATCTGATTTCTTAAAAGCTAGTTCAAAATATTTCTACTTCTGAGTACAAAATGCATAAGGTGTTTAAATCAGTATTAATTAAGGGAACCGCGGCCAATGGGAGCCACAGGGGTGATGCCTGCAGGCAGAGGCAGTGCGTAGAGCTGCCTGGCCATGCCTCCGCCTAACAGCTGAGTGAGGGGGATGTTGCCACTTCCAGGGAGCCCCCCAGGTAGTGCTGCTCAGAGCCCGCCCATGCCCCAACCTCCTGCCCCTCCCACTCCCAAACTCTGCTGCTGCTGGGGGTGGGAGGCATGGAGCCAGGTAGGGAGCCTGCCAGCCCTGCCAACTCTCCCGCCAGCACCAGCGGGTGTCTCAGGCCATGCACTGCTGGCCACCCCGCCCCCAAGCAGCCAGGCCGCCCTCCCCCAGCACCCGCGGGGCTCCCGGGCAACCCACTACCCAAGTTTTATTCACTGGTATTTTTAGTAAAAGTCATGGACAGGTCATGGGCAGTAAACAAAAATTCATGGCCCGTGACCTGTCCATGACTTTTACTAAAAATACCCATGACTAAAACATAGCCTTAATCATCACTATGTAAGCTTTAAAAAATTTTAAGTATTAAGAGAACAACTTTAGTGTCCTGAAAATCCTGTTCCCTAGGAACGACCTAGTAAGCCAATCCTAAAATCAGTAATTGCTGATTTTGCTCAAAAATGTGAGTTAAAAAATAAAAACTTTATTACTAAGATTAAAATAAATAAAACCTTTTGTTTTTCGCCCTCTATAACTCATAGCATTTTTTAAGATTTCACAACAGTTGCCGAAGCAGGAATCAATGAGAACAGGCAAACACATTTATTTAAAATGTGGCCAAAAGGCCAGAACTTTATTATATACAAATTTAACCCTACTGGCAACAGGGTCCTGATACTGGCTGAAAAAGGTGAGGAGGCAACAGCAGCCACTTAACTCACTTCACTGATACTGCCCTGTCACCATCTCCCTTCAATACACATACTGAGTGTCCTGTCTAATCAGGGATTAATACATTCCATCTAATAGCAAAGCCTAAATTAATCTACATTTCTGAACAACCAACTGCTCATGGAGAGTTTTAAACCTTTAAAACCTGCACCTGAGTTTCTAGCAACAGCACATATGCACCAGCAACAGCATAAATGGCAGTATAGAACACACTCAAGTGTGTCATGAAAACCTGCTCAGGTCAGTCTACTGCAGTGTATCATAACAGAGAATGAAAACAGCCCTGAAAGAGCTCCAGCTGTTGCAAAATGCATCAGCCTGCCCACCATGATGGGGTGATATGCCCACATGAGCACATCACCCCTGTCTTCTGGACACTACATTGGCTTTCCAATGAACACCAGATCAAATTCTAGGTTCAGATCCTGATTTTCAAGGCTTTTAACAGGCTGGGGACGAGGCTACCTCGGGGACTATTTCCCTCAGCAGCCATGACCTTCCATGGCAGATGCACTCCTCAGGAACAATGGATTTATCAACAACAATGATGAGACTTGCAAGAGGAGACAGCTTTTCCTGCAGCTGTCTCCCGGCTTTGAAACTCTCTGCCTTCTGGACAAAATATAAGAATCAGCTCTTCAAAGCTCTCTCACAATAGTAATGTCAAAAACAAGTATTTTTTAAAATTTCTATACAACCTTCCCTCTGCCATCTGATAGGAAAAAAGGAGACGAGTCCCAAAGTATCAACGCTAATTAAACTAAACTACAGTCAATCAAATATTAAGCTACTCTGGCATTATAGCGGTAAAAATAGATAGGCATGTTTTTGCATTAGTAAGGGCATTTAACCCTTGCCTCCTTACCAAATTCCAATCTACATAATTAAATTTTGCATATTTAAATTTTCAACATTGTTCAACTGAAACTATGTGCTACTCTATATAGTCTTAAATAGCTTCCTCACACTACTTCAATGAAGATAAATCTATATACACACACATATATATATTTAATTTGTTTTTAAAAAGGGTTACTGAAACTACCCAATATTTTAGTATGTGAAGTACTGAGCAACTCAATCTATTGTGCAAAACTTCATGTTGCAAAGCACCAAATCAGCTTTGAACTGAACCAACTCAGTTTAAGAGACAGCAGAAAGCAATGCTAATCGAATACCAAAAGCCTTACCTGGGCAAAATCCATTCAACCTACTAAACAATATTTTTTTTCTCTCTCAAATGGACCAGTAGCTGCACAAAATAGAGGCATGGTCTTTTAGAACCTTGTGATTAACCTGCCAGTGTCCTACATCAAAGATCACAACTATGGATGTTAGGAGGGAGTGGCCAAATCATGTTATAATCACAACTGCTGAGAAATACCGCACACAGACACAATTTTTGTATAAAATGAAGTATGCCAGCAGTGCAGGTATTTCACTGCAGATGACAATATAACCTCAATCCAACCTGAAGTTTTACCTAAACACTAACATAAAAACAGTTTGGGGGAATACAAATTAAACATTGTTTGCTTCTGACTGTGGGCCAAACAATTATTTTAAAAACTGTGTTGGAAAATCATTTTCCAGATCCAGTTTCCTAACATAGTTTTAGAAGAGTTTTGTCAAATGCACAATGACCAGGCAAACATGAGTACAAACCAATTTTTAACCACTGTTTATTTCTAAGGAGCAATAAAATTATGTGTCATAAACAAAGAATTTTTGTTGTGGTGGTGAAAGCCTTTGTCACCTCCTGTCTGGACTACCCCACTACAATATTGCGAGGTATGAATCCATCAACCCCTAGGAAATGCACTAGTATAGAATGCTACAGCACATCTCCTCAGCAACATGGGTTACTGTGATCACATCAAACCGGTCTTCTGCTCTTTACACCAGCTTCCCACAGAATATCAAGTCAAGTTCTCTACCCTTATCTTCGAAGTGCTCAATGGCCTGAGCCCGGCATGCCTAAACCAGGGGTAGACAACCTATGGCATGCGTGCCGAAGGCGGCACGCGAGCTGATTTTCAGTGGCATTCCCACTGCCTGGGTCCTGGCCACCGACCCGGGGGGCTCTGCATTTTAATTTAATTTTAAATGAAGCTTCTTAAACATTTTAAAACCCTTATTTACTTTACATACAACAATAGTTTAGTTATATATTGTAGACTTATAGAAAGAGACCTTCTAAAAATGTTAAAATGTATTACTAGCACGCGAAACCTTAAATTAGAATGACTAAATGAAGACTCGGTGCACCACTTCTGAAAGGTTGCTGACCCCTGGCCTAAACTAAGATCTAGAATGAAGACTGTGGATTGCAATTCTGCTCCACAAGGGTAAAGCTTATTTGTTAAAGAGAAAGAGAATTCTGAGAGACCAGACCAAGACTGTGGAATGAACTCCAAAAGGAACTAAAGAAACATCATAAACCTTAGCACCTTCCGCTCAGGTGCAAGGTGTGCTCCTTAGACCTTGCCTTTTCCAATACAAACAGACAGCGGCATGTACATTTACAAACAAAACCAAAACCTTACCAAAACTAAACTCTACATTGAACAGACTGTTCGTCCCCAGGCGAGAGGATGAGAGAACAAATTACGTGACAGACATTAGTCACATTGCTTAATTCACTGCAGGATGTTTCTCAAATACTACAGTAGTAAGGGTGGTATAAGAATATATAGAACAGAACACATCTTACTGAGAATCAATTTATCATTTTTAATCAAACATTTTCCTTTTCAATTTAAAGTCACTAACTCTACAGCTTATTTACAAGTATTAAACTGATTAAGACATACTAAATAATACTGTTTCACCGATGAAACCTCACTCAGTGATTGCTATTTTCAAACACAAGGGTGACTCTATGCTTGGTCCCAGTGTTCCTGATGATGTCTTAGCACTAGCAAATTTTGCACTCTACTTCTAGAATAGCAGAGGCAAATCCTAGGATATGTCATAAAAGATTTACTGATATAGCATTTTTGATAATACAAACTACATGTTTTATCCTTCTACCTGAGGTGATAAAGCATCTCTGGACAATCTGGTTTTTAAGTAACAATTTAATGTTTGCAGTATAGTTATAGCTATATTGGTACCAGGATATTAGAGAGACGAGGTGGATGAGGTACCACTTTACTACCTTTCCCAGACCTGAAAAAGAGCTCTGTATAGCTCAAAAGCTTGACTCTCTCACCAACAGAAGTTGGTCCAATAAAAGATATTACTTCATTCACCTTGTCTCTAAAAAATTAATGGCTGTTTACCAAGCCAAATTTTGTAATCCCAACTCCATTCTTTATGGGCCTGATCCAAAACCCACTGAAGTCAACAAGACTCTTTCCATGGGATTCAATAAGCACTGGATCAGACTAAGACAATGTAATTTACAGTGTTCCCCCAGTGCTTTTAGAAATGAACTATGAAGACAAAGGGAAAAAGTTTGTGTGCTCTTTACTGCTTCTTTATAATGAATATAGATGCCTCATAGTCAATTTCATGTAATTTAGATGCAATATTTAGGATATGTTAAACATCTAAACAAACAGTAATAGTTTCATGATTTTTTCTGTTAGCTCAAATAAAAGTCTGGGTAGATTTAAACATCTTCCTGAAGCATTTGCAACCCAAACATACAACACTGAACTGTTGAAAGAGAACCAGACAGTGAAATTACTAGAAACAAATTTGAAAATTAAGTCAGCTTTCATTTTCCTTCTGAAGCACAACCCAAAAAGAAAATTTAAACAGCATAAATGAAGAAAAATAAATTACTTCAATGCCAATGAGCTCCAGTGTTCTCA
Source organism: Malaclemys terrapin pileata (assembly GCF_027887155.1). NCBI lineage: Eukaryota > Metazoa > Chordata > Testudines > Emydidae > Malaclemys > Malaclemys terrapin. The sequence goes on from NC_071510.1 coordinate 114,204,852, forward strand.
GTAACACAAACAGGGAAAGTTTGATTTTTAAAATACATGATTTTTTCACAGAAGGGTAACGATACTGATTCCTTTGTAAAGCACTTTGAGATCTACTCATGAAAAAGTGCTATATAGGAGCAAAGTAGCGGTATTTATTATTATTAACCTGACAATGTTCCTTTAAAAAGAAAAAATGTAAAAACCCCAAAGACTTCTATAGTTAACAGAGTTATTCTAAATATCAGTTTAGAAAGATAAATTAATCAAAAGAAAAACCTTTAACTGAATTAATGAAAGACACATTCTGAAAAATGTCTACCTGATGTCAATGAGGAAAGATGGGGAACCATCAGAAAACAATAAAGCCATAAATGCTTTTCTAAAGGAAAGAGGACAACCTTTTGCCAAGTTAATAAAATTATTCAGCGTAGCCATGGAACAAAGGAATATTGCACAAAGTTGAACAATGCACCTCTCACCAAAAAGACAAAGAATTAAAGACCAATCACCTTACTAATTCTAAAAGCTTTCCACAAACACCGACATTCTTGCAATAACCAGCAGAATAAGTAGTACTGACATATTACTTTAATACACACAAAAAAAAGGCTTTAAGTATGGTACTTGTCAGCTACACATTACACTGAGTGCCATCAAGAAAATATGGGCAAAAAAAATGTAAAACACATGCACAGATTTAGCATTTTTTAAAAAGTTAAATATGTATACATATTAAAGAAGAGGATCTAAACTATCAAAATTAAAGTAATTCAGATTTAATTTTGCATTCTTTCTTAGATACTGCATTGGAGTAATAATATGAGACTTTCAGTGTGTGTAATATTATTGAGGTATATAATAAAGTAGGGAGCAATAGTTTAAACTTTAATTTCCTTGCTTTTGTGCCTTTAGTCAGCGCCTTGAGATTAATATACACACTGTACAGAAGTTTGTGATTGATAAATTACATATTTACAACACCTTGCTAAAGTTGGATTATAATATTTTCTACACTCTCGAATCTAGAAAATACAATAATGCAACTTAAGGTAGATGTTTTAGTTGGATACCAAGATGGATTTTATCCTTGGCATGTGACAGCATGATTTACAGCTCTGGAGGGCTGATGTTGCTTCTGTTCTGCTCCAAATGTAAAAAAGGCCCAATATCTAATCTCCAATCTTGCAAACACTTAAAAGATATGTATCATTTTAGTTGTTTGAGTGAAGTTGTACACATGGCTCAAGGGTTTGCAGCACCAGTGCCAGGGGAACAAATTCTGCTCTCACTCAGGCAGCTGCTGAATACAGTAAGGTTGGTATATGCATGTCTGAGGGCATACCTCGTCTTTAGTTAATCTCTTTTCAGTTTTGTAGCTTACATGCTGAAGCACCGCAAGCACTGCTTTCCACTGATAATATAACAGACATTTTAGAATGCCTTTTTAAAGGCTGTAATCGTGATTGGTATGGCATATAAAAAGTACAGCACCAATTGCTAAATAGATCCTGTTTTGACATTTTAACAAAAATTTGCTAGCAATTCCAAACTGGCAAAAAAACAAACATTATTTTTCTATGCAGCCATTTTGAAATGTCAGCCATTGCTAATCAATATGAATATGTTATGACTAGACACAGTGGCTCACAAACTGGTCAGAGCGGCAATTTTACAATCCTCTAATCTGGTCACATTGCCAAGACTGCCAAAATGTTTCTTCATTAACCTAATTTATTACAATTGGGAATTTTAAAATCTTGGAATTCTTCCAAAGTGTTCTATACTGTATACTTTTGAAAAGAAATTTTGAAAAATTAACATTCTTATATTAGCACTTCAGAAATAAATATACGTAGCACCATTCCTGCACTGACATCTGTCATTCAAACAGATGTCGGCCTATAAACCTCAAAACTGTTAATGCAAGTTTATTGGGTGACATCTGTTTGAGTGACAGACACCCATATCTTTTCAGATATGTGCATTTATATATTGTTTAATTAAGCAGCTGACCCAAAGCATCTTTTTGGGACACTTTTCTTACAAAAAAAAAAAAAAATCCTAGACTTCTTATCCTTAATATATCATTGTTTTTTTCAAACTACTGCAAATTGTGAAATACTGGATTTTAGATCAAATGGATAATTAGACATTTTAGCAAAACATTTGTCAAAACACCTTTTAAACCCATGCTACTGCAAATGAAATCAACACGAGAAAAAAAACAAATGTTTAATTTCTAAATAATCTGAAATCTTAGTTATCATTCTATTCTTAATTGTAATACTTAAAAGATAAAAATGACATACAAGAAACAATATACATTTTCTTATTTAGCATCTGAAAGAGTTGAAATATGCTTCAGATGAGAAAACCTCGCTTATCTGGTGCTCTATACAATAGCCAGTGCAGGATATGGTGGATGGTTTTTCAAGGAGTGATTAAACACAAATTAAAAGCGTCTTTGATCTCTGTATGACAGGCTTGTGAGAGACCACATACCAAAATGTGTGTTGACAGCGTCTGTGGAAGGTTCTCAGGTTTGGTCTAACTTACTTAAATGAAACCCAGCAGGAACTTTGTCAAGAGCCTGACTCTTTTGGCACCCTTATTGTCCTGAACAGTGGGTCATTGGCTTGTTTGTTGGGGATGGCAGATGGTTTCATTTGTTGTGTACTTCCACTCATCACCAAATTTTAGGTAGTAGCCTGGTCAGTGATGGGAGAGAAGTAATGCGTGGTTGCACCTGTCGCTTTCACTTCAAAAAAAGTCCAGCTCCAATAGTAAAAGACAGTAGGGAAAAACGGTTAAGACTGGCTTGAGAAGCTCAATAAATCAAACAAGTAGGTGGCCTTAACACTATTTACAGCTTTTAATTATTAGTTCTTTCTGGTTCTTTTTAATGTTTTTCTTTTATGATAAGGTTCAAATACTTTGTCATACTTTAGGGAGAGATATTAAGTCATAAGAAACTAAATGTTAATTTTTAACAGTAGGTAGAGGCGAAGGGAAATTATACAATGAAATAAAGAAAATTGCTGAAAAAACATAATCAACCTGAATTGAATCTGAAATCTGATTTCTACCTCGTGAAAAGTGTTAATGCTCTATTGATAATATTTGAATAGATTCAGTGCCTGAAACCCTTAATCACGATTGCAACCCCATTGTGTAAGGCATGGTACTGAACATACAAGATACGGTCCCTACCCTTACACACTTACAAGCTAAGTAGCACTGAAGGTAATGCAGGTACACTACATTTTCCACTGTATCAAAAGAAAAAATATCTGCAATATGGACCAAGTGTGAGGTCTTTATTCATGCCACAGAATTCTTCTGAATAAAGACTAAGAATGCTTAGTAACTGAGTTAGGAGGTTAAGGATTTGCAGCATTTGGCATGTATTTATGACAGAAAAATCATTTACTGTACCCATACTCATACAAATGCATTAAATATTGAAGTAAAAGATGACAAGTTTTTTATTTAAACAGAATTTTAATTTTCAATACTTTAAAGATGTTATCAGACGATATTTTCTTGATATATTTATACATGTAAACATCATATACATATAAACGTCTATGTTTATACATGTATATATTATAGGGTTATATGTATATATGTTTATATTATATATTGTATATGCTGCTGTAATGAGCTGAGAGCTTGTTCACATCATAGCATCACAACTTCTGTGCAATTCGCAATCTATAATTAAAGATAATCACTTGGGCTAGACTCTACATTGGCTTGCGTGACTGCACAAGGAATATGCTTAGAGGGCCCCCTAAACCAGCTACCCAGATTGCAGGTAGTAGTATAGGGAAGGGAGTAGCCTCCATGGGGCTGCTATCTCCCACTCTAAAAGGGTGAGATGGGGATGGAAGTGGGCAGATTATTGGCTCTATCCTGCCACCCCCCATGCACTGGCTAGCACATTATGCCACCATAATGGAGGAAATACAAGACACCAACTGAAAACGTGGTAAAGGCTACTTTCTCTTGGAAGCAAGGGGGAACCAGATTGTTCACAGTCTGCCTTGTAGTCTGCTCCAAGGGCAGCACCTAACAAAGCACTGCCTCTTACTTGGGGTTCATAAACAAAGCAATGATTGAGACACTGAATTGCCAGTGTACTGTAAGTCAAAACTGAAACACACTGACAAAACTATGTGGGAGAAGTTACCCAGTACAATGCATTTATGCGTGGCTCTGGCATTAATTTTATGGGAACCAATTCACACATTGAATCATCACCCAATTAGTCTTCACATGTTCCCATGCCATATAAAATTAAACTAAAATGGTTACTAATCTTTTGTAATGGTTGTTCTTTGAGATGTGTTCCTTACGTCCATTCCATGTTAGGTATGTGCGTGGCGCATACACTGTTGCTGGAGATTTTTCCCACAGTGGTATCCGTCAGGCCGGCTCTAGCACTCTCTGGAGCCCCGTGCACATGCACTGGTATAAGAGGCGCCGCTGGCCCTGCACCCTCTCAGAATGGTGCCTGGGGAGCACTTCACACTGACACCAAAGTACTCGGGGCCGAATTGGAGCAGCTCGGCTCTGAGACTGATCTGAAGGCAGCTCCCATGAGGATAGCCTTCAGCATCAGGTCTCTGTTTTTTTTAGTGTAGGTTCTAAAGTCCCGACAGATCTTGCACTTGTCTCTCACATGAGTTTCCCCCTAAGCACTTTTGAGTAGTTGGAGTACGGGTCACTCACTGGCATAGATTTGCCACAGGAGGCACAAGGCTTGAAGCCCAGGGACTGGGGCATGCCTGGCCCCTGCGGCAAAGGAGTCCCTCGTTAATAGGAACTATCTATTTACACTTACTGTATACACCAACACTAATTACAAAAACTCTATATACACTAAACTAAGACAACCACGAACCTCTGGGAAGAAAGCCTTGCCGGAGCAAGAAGGGTCATTCCAACAACGGTGACGGGTGGTAAGAAGGAACTGAGAGGGTGCATGGCCAGTGGCACCCCTTCTACCTGTGCATAAGTGCGCAGCTCCAGAGGGCGCTAGAACCGGCCCGACAGATATCACCGAGGGAAAAATCTCTGGCAACGGTGCACATGGCACACATACACCAAACATGGAATGGACATGAGAAAGCACATAAAGAACTATATTATCCTCTGTACTGTGCCTACTTTTGAGTGCTGCCAGTAGAAATTTATCCTGGTGATTCAGTTCTTTAGCTTACCCAATTCCTCAAACCCGATTTCCAAGACTTCTAGTCTATCCCATCAAATGCCATTATTTCCAACATGAATCAATGTTATGGTCCTTTCAGCTCCTGACAAGAGGTTTCCAACTTGTCTTTTCATATCAGATACCGAACTACATGGACCAATGGTCTTATCCAGTATGCAATTCCTATGTTTCTGTCTCTAACCGTAGTTAGTACCAGCTACTTCAGAAGAAAGTTCAAGAAATCCTGCAGAAGGCAGTTATGGAATAACCTTCCTGCCAGGAAAGTTTCTTCCTAATGTGCATTAGAGTCTGGCTTATGCCCTGAAACATGAGGGTCTATATTGTTTCCAAAACTCTTGGTTGCTTTTACTAATCCTTACTTAGTATTGAATATTCTTATTGTCCATAGAAGCATTCAATCTATTTAAATCTTCCTACGTTGTTGGCCTCGGTGGTATTTTGTTGCAATTAGTTCCACAGATTAATTGCATTATGCAAAAAAGCATTTTCTTTAACAGTTTTGAATTTGCCACCTTTCAAATCCATTTAATGTCACCTGTACTTGTAATAAGAGATATGGTGAACAGAAATTCCTAATCTAACTTCTCTGTATCATTTATTATTTTGTAAACCTTTTCATGTCTCCTCTTATTCATCTCTTTCTAAAAGCAAACAATACAAGTCTTTTCAATCTCCCTTCCTATGGGAGTTTTCCCGTAATCTAGTCATTCTCATGGCCCATCTCTGAAAGCAACTTTATATTTGCTATATCATTTCTGAGATAGACAGACAAGTACTTTTTAGTACTAATACCAGGAATTTTATTAATTAGTTCTTTATCCACTACCTTATTAAGATATTCAAAGAATTCTGATATATCTGTGAAGCACAATTTTCCTTTGGAGAAACTATGTGGGTTAGATCTTATCTAATGATCAATAAGATGTTTTACAAATGTATTTTAAAAATTGTTTAAGCCAATTTACCAAGTATGGAAGCAAGCCTTACTGGTTTGTAATTCCCCAGATCTCCTTTATTAAAAAGATAGCACAAAATTTTCTACCCTCAAATCCCCTCGTATGGTAGCTGATTATACTGAATAATTACACAGGATTGATAGCAGTTCAGCCACATCATTTTTAAGTTACTCACAACAATGTGTACCACCACATGGTCCTAGTGACTTACTGAATTTAAACTTACCCTTTTGTTCCAATATCAACAATGTCACCTCATTCCAGGAGTACCTTGTCTTTATTGAAAAATAATAGAGATAAAACATTTAGCTTTTCTGAAACGCCTTTTTATCTTCCTTAATTGCTCCCTTTATCCCATGGTAGTCCAGCAAACACATCAATATTCTACAGGCTTCTTACTTCTGATGTATTTCAAAATTTCTTACCTGTTTTTACACGTCTGGATATTTGCTCTTCAGATTCTAAGGCCTGGTCCACACTAACGCCCCATTTCGAACTAAGGTACACAAATTCAGCTATGTTAATAACGTAGCTGAATTCGAAGTACCTTAATTCGAACTTACCGCGGGTCCAGACGTGGCAGGCAGGCTCCCCTGTCGATGCTGCGTACTCTTCTCGCCGAGCTGGAGTACCGGTGTCGACGGCGAGCACTTCCGGGATCGATTTATCGTGTCTAGACAAGACGCGATAAATCAATCCCAGAAGATCGATTGCTTACCACCAGACCCGGAGGTAAGTGTAGACCTACCCTAACTTACCCCTTCTAATTTCTTTTTACAAGTTGTCAGCTGTAGCTTATGCTTTTTTAATGGCTTTATTAAGATTGGGTTTCCATTCTCTGAAGGATATCTGTTTGACTCAAATAACCTCGTGAATCTTGCCATTTAGCCATACTGTTTTACTTCTTGTTTCCTGCACAATGTATTCCAGATATACATTCAGACCTTGAATATCTGGGTAAAGGCCAAATTTCTAGCTGGCCCCAAATCAGCCTCTAAAAATTGCACATAAAGCCTGCATTTAACAGGTAATTTGGTGCCAGATTCTTGATTTTTCAAGAACAAATGCCTGTTTGCAAAAAGACAACCTTAAATCCAGAACTGGCAAAAGCAGACATCTTTGAAGATGTAGCTTTAACCTGGCCCCTATGTCATTGGTGTTACTGCTCCATGCCCTACTGTTCCTTAACTGAATGAAAAGAGAATGGGAAGGTAGGAAGAGAGTTACACCTATAGATTAAAAAGGCAATAAACGAGGACACTTTTTTTTTTTAAAACCTCTTCCATAGAAGTTCCATTTCCAAATTTTGTGTTGTCTGGGTTCCTGTTTCCTCTTGCGGATAGAAATATTCACATTTTAAGATTCGCTACTGACCTCGGAGGGTGAAAAGCAATCTGGAAAAATTATTTTGAATGGTCTGAAATTATGTTTCTCTTTTTTTAAAAGAAAGAGACGCATTTTCATAATTGAAATTTAAGCCTGTTTAGTTTAAAGTAGCTGAAATGATACTTATGCAACTTTACTTGACAGTTTAAAATGTAAAATGTAACAATAGCTAATTTCTTAAACTATGTTTAAATTGGTCTAGATCACAAACTAAAATCAAAACTTAACGTCACAAAATGCAGTACACATGATTAAAGGGGTGGCAAGTGTTAATGGCCGAGTCTAATATTTCTTGAGTCACAGGTACTACCATCTACCAATAGAGCATCTCTCAACCTTTTCAGACTACTGTACTGCTTTCAGGAGTCTGATTTATCTTGTGTACCCCCAAGTTTCACCTCACAAAAACTATTTGTGGACAAAATCAGACATAAACATAGAAGTGTTTCACAGCACACTATTACTGAAAAATTACTTACTTTCCTCATTTTTACCATACATTTCAGTGTACAATATATAGAGCACTATAAACAAGTCATTGTCTGTATGAAAATTGTGTGTGTTCTGACTTGGCTAGTGCTTTTTATGTAGCCTGTTGTAAAACTAGGCAAATATCTAGATGAGCTGATGTACCCCCTGGAAGATCTCAGTGTACCCCCAGGAAGATCTCAGTGTACCTCTGATTGAGAACACACATCACAAGCAAAATGTTTTTGGTGGGTCTTAACATATTAATCTGCAGAATCAGTTAAACTACTGCTCAGTTTTGTAAAGTTGGAAGTGTGATCAAAAGAAACCTATAAATGGAACAAAGATGTTGGCGCAACTTGACAGACCTTTATGGATGCTAATTACATTCCTATAATGTGTCTGGCAGAGATAACAGGAGATCAGGGACCACAGTGATGGGCATAGTATGAGGACCTCAATGAGAGCAACTTCCCTCTGTGAACACAGAAACCCAAAGACACAATTCTATTCTAGACATGTTTTATTGCAATCTGAGAATCCAGAGTCTGAAGTAGTGGAAAGCTGCAATGCAAAAAATACTTAATTTATTAGAATATAGAACCTTAACAGACAAGAACCAACAACAGAGACGCAAAGCAGGCTAATGTTGTTTCAAATTGAAAGTGATAGCTTGCAATTCTAACAGTTTTCAATACACAACAAGGCTAGCACCTTCAGAAAAGTTGAAATCTCTCTCAAAAGCACATGTAAATGGGTTGACTAAAATTTCTAAATCAACCACAATTCTTAAATCTCAGTTCTGGTCCTCCTACTCCCCGCCACTAACACTGTTAACAAATAATGGCAAACAGAGATACAAGATGCAAATTATCTCAGATGAGATGTACAATAAACAGATCTTTCCTATAAAAGTATTCTAAAGCTATGTTGATTTTAAGCTTATTATAGGATGCAGTCCTGAAAATTTAGGCCAATATGAGATGTTGAGTTCTCAGCCCTTTCGAAAAGCAGATTAGTTGTTTATGTCTAAATATAATTTTGGAAAACTAAACTAGGCTCTGAAAGGTTTCTGAAAACCTTGGCCTCAAGCTTTTGTGTTCCCAGTTCTTTTGCTAGTGGACAATCTATTGTTTCTACAGCCTTTGCTGCTGATCTGACTGCACATCCTACAGAGATTATGAATAGGTTCTTCTGAAATTAAAATACTAACAGGTGAATGAAGAGGCTTTTTTCAACCTACATCTAGTACAGGGTTTTGTGTTTTGTGACATTACAAACATGTAGTACAATTGTTCCCAGTATCTACTTGTGCATCATCCCTTCTGTTAGCCAATACATATATGTTAGGTGTAATGCACACCACGTTATACTATCCAGCATGTGGCAGGTTAGGTTAATTGAATGTATTATGCTCTTCTCACAATGCTCTGTTCATTCATGTCAAGGTATACATGTAGGGCGCTATCGAATTCACAGCCATGAAAAATGTGTCATGGATCTTGAAATCTGGTCTTTTGTGTGTTTTTACCCTATGCTATACCGATTTCATGGGGGGGACCAGAGTTTCTCAAATTGGGGATCCTGACCCAAAAGAGAGTTGCGGGGGAAGAGGGGGTTCATAAGATTATTTTAGAGAGGATTGTGGTTTTGCCACCCTTACTTCTGCACTGCCTTTAGAGCTGGGCAGCTGGAGAGCAGTGTCTGTTGGCCGGGTGCCCAGCTCTGAAGGCAGCAATCTGGTAGCAATAGTGCAGAAGTAAGGGTGGCAATACCATACCATGCCACCCTTACTCCTGCACTGCTGCCCTTCTGAACTGGGCGGCTGGAGAGTGGCAGCAGTGCAGACGTAAGGGTGGCAATACCATACCATGACATTCTTATTTCTGTGCTGCTGCTGGTGGCGGCTCTGCCTTCAGAGCTGGGCTCCCAACGAGCAGCCGCCACTCTCCAGCTGCCCAGCTCTGAAGGTAGCGTCGCCGCCTGCAGCAGTGCAGAAGTAAGGATGGCATGGTATAGCATTGCCACTCTTACTTCTTCGCTGCTGCCTGCAGAGCAGGGCCTTCTGTCAGCAGCCATCACTCTCCAGCCGTCCAGCTCTGAAGGCAGCATCGCCACCTGCAGCAGCGCAGAAATAAGGTAGCAGTACCACAACCCCCGACTACAATAACCTTGTGACCCCCCTACACACAACTCCTTTATGGGTCAGGACCCTTAAAATTACAACACCTTGAAATTTCAGATTTAAATAGCTGAAATCATGAATTTACTATTTTTAAAATCCTATGACCATGAAATTGACCACAATGGGCCATGCATTTGGTAGGCCCCTGTATATAACCCACAATACCCTGAACAGCACAGCTTAGCACTTGGCATACGCAAATATGGAACTTGTCAGAATGAAGACACCTGAATGTTCTACTATGTTACAAGCTTGCAGGGTATCTTTATGTCCCTAGCACTTGGAATGTGGTATACAAAACAAGAGATAAGGAAAGATACAGAACAAGTTAAGGAAGTGGTATGAACTGGTGGATTGGATCTTAACTGACATATAGCTTGTCTATAACCTGACTATAAATATGGCTAATTTGAATGCATACTTCAGAGCTCACCATCTGTATAAGATGAACTGAATGTTGCAAGAAACAGTTTCCCAGAGGAAATGATATGTGTAGCTCCTTTTCATATTGTACTATGTTTTCTTTGGACGATAAATTGGCTAAGTTTGGTTATTTGGGCTCTTGAACATTTTTAATATCGAACCACATGTATAGTCAACATCAATTGGTTACACCTTTGGCAATACTGCCTTAATTTCTATTACTTCTCAATTTTCTTCTAAGGGCCTTTACTTCTCCCCTCCTCACCTTTAGATATCAGCTGCTGTTTCTCTTTACAACCTTATAAAAACAAAACAAAAAACCCTAAGAACAGTCAACTCTCTCTCCAAAAGCACTTAGCTATGGTGGTGGTTATTACTGAGTTGTTATAGAAAAAGCTAAATTAGGAGTACTAAAGAATTAGCTTTCTTTTATATTTATACATATATGTCTACACACACACACACACACACACAAGCATGCATGCATAGTATTTCAGAATACACATGTGTATTCTGAATGCTGGTGCATGTTGCGCAAGGCCTAAAGAAAGCCGCAGCTGGCCAACAGCCTATTTTTTAAAATCCCTTTTTCCCCCTTAACAGGGTGTGCACACTAAAAGCCATAATTCACAAGTGTGATGTAAAAACCTCTGAAATATGAGACATTGCTGTCATTACTCTTGTGAATTACACCTTTTTTTCATACAGGTTTGTGATCAATTATAAGGGCAATCCATGTAATATATAGAATATATATAATAGTATGCCACAGTATAATATAATTTATTTCCATCACTGAAGTAATATCACACAGCTCACCAGAGGCCAAATTTGAAAGTTCATTCTGAAGGTTATTCCTTCATGTAGGTCTATTTTATACCATTGCTCAATTTTCCCTTTTTACCAACTTCAGCTATTTGCTAAATAATGATACTTTATTTCCACATTGTTTCCGTTTAACTGAATTTCAGTAAGAAACTTGTTCAAAGATGAAAACTAAGCAATCAGGAGACTATGCCTCTGAGGCTTAACACTGAACATGATTCAAAAGCCAAATGTGGTTTGGAAAACAAATTCAGATCTGTATGTGAACTTTTAATCTAGCATATTCTGTGTTTATTTTTTTTTAAATGTTCTCTGGCTTTTGATATTAAGTTAGCATTATTTTTTTTCTGGTCTCTTTAGTAAAATCTTTATCCATCTGGTGCCATGTCAAGTATAAGAATTCAGAATCTGTAGACCTCATACATTTCTGTTTTTCCAACTGGTCACCTGTCGGGAGTTGGCTGGGTGCCCTGGGCCAGTAGTATTGCCTAATGGCGATACTCCAGAGCGTAATGCCTAGTTGTGAGGGTTCAAAGGGGCTGCTTCACTTAGCAACACTATCAGGGAAAGGGTCACCCAGTGGCAAGAGTGGGGAGGGTTGGGGACCCAGGACCACCCTACTCTACTGGGTTCTGACCCAGGGCCCTTCAAAACAAGGTACCCTGACACGGACACGTTCAAGTCCCAATACCCACAAGCACGTTCCCTGGGTTGCTTCCTACTCTTGTCCCAGTCACTTCGGTGATGTCTCCAGGGTTGGACGTAGGGTGTCTCTTGTGTCCTTTCCGTTTAGTCTCTAGCGGCTCCTCTGCTGGCTTTCCTAAGTCATCCCTCTTGGCTCCAGCGGTTGGCTGGCTTCCTGGGATGCTGCTAGGAGGCTCAATCCTGGCAGCTTGGAGTCCCAGCAGCTTCCTGGCAGGAGGCTGTCACACTCAACTGCTCTCCTCCTCAGTCAGCCCAGACTGAGCTGAGCTGCTCCCTTTTGAATGCTCCCTCCACCAGGAGCATGCTCAGCAGGGGTGAAGGGGCATGGCCTCTTGGGCCAAAAATGGTTCTTTAACCCCTATTTCGCCCATGGGGAGTTGGTATACCCCGTCACGTGCCCAGATAGATCATTAATGTGTCATATTGGGAAGAGAACTTGTTTACTTGGTACTACTCACTTGAGGATGAGCTTCCTTCACAAAACCACAAGTAGCGTTCAGCAATTGAAGTTTTCCCATTAATTGCCTCATTCCATTTCCATTTGGTAGAAACAGATGGAATGTATTTCCCACACATCATACGCCAAGGTCTTTTAAAACTCCACCACCCAAACACTAACCATATGGATACAGAAACATATTACAGGCAGAATAGGTTGCTATATTTAGGTGGCCTAACAATTTCCATTATACAGTATTATTGCAGCCTTTTCTTTGAGAAGGTCTCACATCTCCATTGTTTGAAGTAGGCTTTTGATATTCAGCAGGGGAAATACTTTCAGGCTACAGAAGTGCCTTTTTTTGTCCCAGGTAATTCCATTCAGCTTTGCTGAGGTATAAATTGGTAAAATTCACCATTTCCTTTCTCTTGTTTGCATTCCTCAGGAAATTTTGGGGAGCATGGCAATTAATAGACAGATATTCTAAGGGTGGGCTCATGCTGGCTGCCATCACAGCACCATGCTGTACTCACAATGTCTGGGAACTGCCAGAGCAGCAATAATGGGAGAGGTGTGAATGAAAGGAAAGGGAGCTGAGGACTCCCACTCCAGACCCAGCACAAAATCCCAATAGCCTATGACCCACTCTGGGGGAGCCACTCGAGGCAGGAACTGGGCCAATCCACCCCAGTTCTCCTGGACCCAGTGCCAGGAGAATATCTCCTGGACCCAGTGCCAGGCCTCAGCAGCCCAATTCCCCCAGGGCACATGGGGCTGGAGCTCCTTCAACTCCCAAAGAGTGGGGTGGGAAGGGGAGAGGGAGGTAGCCAGACTCTCCCTAAGCCTGGACCTAGCAGCCCACCCACACCTTTAGGGGTTTGGTAGGGGGCAAGGAAATCCACCTCCTGAATCCTATGGGGAGAAGATGAGAATAAAAAACGTGCTGGGCCAGGCAGAGCTGCTTCCCGGTCACTGGAACCATTGGTCCATCCTCTCTCTGGGATAGCAGCCTTGTCCTGCTATTGATTAACAGTCCTCAAATGCTAGTGGTCTGTGCTGCAATGATGAAGGGTCAGGCTTCAAAGTTGACCGATTATGAATTAAATACTAAAATTACATATTAAAAAGTTTTTTAAAGTTATTTTGCAAAGTCAAGCATGCAAAAATTAGAAAATTCCAGATTTATAATTGCTTGTGCACCTTAATTTTGCCCCTTGTGCAAATGCATTAGGATACATTCTTTAATTACATTATCTCATAATATTTTTTTACCACAAAATCCCGACCTAATTCAGTGCACAGGATGGATGTATAAGGATACAGAATTAATGCTGTGCAAGCAACTGTAAATCTGGAATCTCCTATTTTTGAGTGCTTGAATTTGCAAAACAATTTTGTAATGCAATTATGTACACAAGAACAGTAAGTTCCATTTATATACAACTGAGGATCATTTATAGATCAATAAGCAGACAAGACTGCTGTCCCAGGGCCAAACTATGTCCAGAGACTTAAACAGGAGCCACGTATTAAGAGCGTCTGTGGGCAGAATATGTCCCATAATGCAATACACAATGCTAGCTAACACAGTAAATCCAAAACTACTATCTCAGTCATTTGTAATTGTACAGTGAAAAATATTTCATTAATATTCACTCAGTATATAAAATCCTAATTTGTAGTGCCATTTCCTTCAATAAAGTCCACATACAAGTTTAACAGTTATTTTCTTTCACTCTATCTCATTAATTGCATACAGTACTATCATAATCAACTATTTATTATCATAATATTTTTAAACTAAACGTGAGAATACTGCAATGATAATCTGGGTCCAGAATCTCTAAAGCACATTAGTAGTCAGCTGCAGGACACATGTAAGATTAAATATTTATCTTTACATTTTACAGTTCTCATATTCACTCCTCTCTTTTTAAAATTTTGTTCTAACACACAGTTTGTAGCCAATTTTTTTTTTTAAATCAACAGTCTCATCCTCTAAAACACTCTCACCTTCTGCTGGGGTTTGGCTTAATACAGTATCACCAAAAGTTAACATTAACGGCTAGTCTACACTGGCAACGCTAAAGCGCTCTAACATGACTTGTGTAGTCACAGTAGAGCGCTGGGAGAGAGCTTTCCCAGTGCTCTAAAAAAACACCTCCACAAGAGGCATGGCGCACTGTTTACACTGGCGCTTTACAGGACTGAAACTTGCTGCGCTCGGGGGGGCGGGAGAGGGGTTCATGCCCCTGAGCGAGAAAGTTGCAGCGCTGTAAATTGCCAGTGTAGACAAGCCCTTAGCAAGAGTTATAGAAAGTAAATGTGTTATAACTGAATGATACTACATAACTTGTAGTCAATGCTCTTTTATTATTTTAAATGTAGTGACCATAGCACCTTCTGTCATGGTATGATGCCAACACCATCTCCCAATACTAGCTCCATTGTCCTACCTTTTGTCTAGGACTGAGAGCTATCAAGGAACAGAGAAATAATCACTTCTGTGAGTCCTCTCTCACCTCCAAAAGCAGTCTGGGCTTTTGGGAAAGGGAAACCCCCCTGCCTGCTCTAACATGTCTTCATCCCACTAACCCCGCCCCCCTCCCCCCCTTTTTTTCCCTATGACTGCAGAGGTGTTAATGGGCCACTCTACCTTGAATGGTCCCTTACAATATATGCTAACTACTTATTCTAAACAGTCTGTTCCATCTTGCATTTAGCTGTGATGCTTGGAGTACCTTTCCTAGAACTGAAGAAGAGCTCTGTGTGGTTTGAAAGCTTGTCTCTCTCACCAACAGAAGTTCGCCCAATAAAAGACAAAGATAAGGTGGGTGAAGTAATATAAGGCTGTAGCTGGGTGGTCACCCGCTTCGGCCTTAAAGGGCTTAAAACAGCCCAGGAGAGGGCTGGGAGCAAGCTGATTGGGGAAGCATGCTCAGCTGTGGCCACGCCCCAATCAGGGCTCAGCTGGCCCTTATAAGAGGGCAATGGGCCAGGAGCACAGTCAATCTCTCTCTGTCTCTAGAGGGAGAAGGGCCTGGCTGCTGGGAAGCTGAACAGAGTACCTGAGGGGAGCAGGGCTGGGGAATAGGGCAAGGAGCTGAGGAGCTCCAGCCCGGAAAAGCCCCAGGCTGTGGCCTTGTCAAAGGCCAGAAAGGTACTAGGGTGCAACCCAGGGTAGGCAGAGGCAGTCGGTCCAAACCCCCCTTGCCTGTGATGAGTGGCTTTAAACTGCAGTCTGCCCCAGTGAGCGGAGGCTAGATGGTGACTGGCAGTAGCCCGAGACTGAGGCGAGGTGGGGATAGTGGGTGAGGGTTCCTCTGGGTGGGGAAACCCAGAGAGTGGGTGTAATGCCAGGGGGTAGCGCCTGAGGACAAGGGGCACCAGGTCCGGGAGGGACACGGGGGGCCAGCGGCAAGGCAAGACACCGGCCTCCAGAGGGCGCTCTGGAGACTGGAAACATTAATTCCCTGGATGACCAGCAGGTGGTGCCGCAGGGGTGAGTCCTCGCACCGTTACAAAGGCCTTATATACACTAGTCAGCTTACAGCGGCACAGCTGTACCAATGCATCTATGCTGCTGTAAGATCACTCGTGAAGCTGTTCTATGCTGACGGGAGAGAGCTGGAACCCACACAGCCACAACTACACTGAATACATGAAAAGAAAGGCATCCTTTACTACCTGGCTCTTCCTCCTGATCCACATGGAAAACATGAATCTTCTCGAATGTAGGAGAACACCAACACCTGGCTCTCATCAACCACTAACAGGAAAAAAATCCACCACTAACAGAAGATGGTGCAATAAAAGTTATTACCTCCCCCACCTTGTCTCTCAGAATGTTTTGGCTATTTCCATAACTAAAAAATTCTAAGATGCCTCAACTGCTGCCATTTTACTACTACTTGTCTTCCCGGAAGGAAGCCTACTGAGATTGGGGCCAATACTGCGAGCCTTATCCACTTCAATATAGATACTTCTTTGAGCAAGGAACACTTACATGAGTAATGCCCGGTGTTACAAATCCATAATTGTTAATAAGCATTTGAGTGCATGGGAGAGACTAAAGGTTTTCACTATTTTACAGTATGTTCTACCATAAACCAGTAATTGTGTAGAAAATATTTTATTAATTTAGCATTGCTTTAATGCAAACACAGCATTAGAAAAATGTGTTGAAAACATAATAAAATTCACCTGCAAGCAACTCAAAGTCTCCAGCCTCTTTCATGCATTAAAATGTTAACCACTATTTCTCTTGTTGTCGGCTACGTCAGCACAAAGGGAAGATGGCAGATTCTGGTTTCTTTAATTTTTAATATTTATGGTTTTTTAAAAAGAATAAACTGCAATTTCCCTTTAATACTGTAAATATCTTTAATTATTTAATATCTCGTTTAGTTTTCCATCTTTGCAACTCCTTTTATGCAGCAATACAAGCTGTCACCCTCAACGGAAATGCTGATGAAAGGAAAAGCCTGTGGTTTCTGACAGCAGCAGCGAACTCTGACCTTCAAGGACCATAAAATAGCCAACTTGGGTCCATTTTACATGAATGAGTTGGGTGATATATGTGCCCTAGCTTAAGCTTACAGAGATAGAAGATATCCTATGAAAACCATAGAAATTATATAAAAAGCCTTCCAGGCTCAATAAAAAAAGTGAAGCTTCATAGTACATATGTTTCCCTTGATTTTGTCAAGGATGTTTACATGATAGTAGACAGAGAGATTTCTATGTGGGATTCAAACAATTTTTAAACGAACAGTTGCACATGAAAATGAACTGTGGGTACAGAGACAGAGCCACTGCAATCTGTAGGAGAACTGGTCATATATTCACAAAGGGGATTACAACAACTACTAATCCATCACAGGAAGCATAGGCATATTACCTATCATACAGGCCTCAAAGGAATAATAGGGGAAAACACACTCACCTGATAAAAGTACAGTAAAGGCTTTGTTATCCGGCATATTGGGGGAATGGGAAGGGGGCGGCAAGTGAAAAATGCCAGTTAACTAAGAGTTTGGGTGCGGGAGGAGGTGTGGGGTTGGGGTGCAGGAGGGGGTGCAAGGCATGGACTCTGGGAGGGAGTTTGGGTGCTGGAGGAGGCTCAGGGCATGGGGTTGGGGTGCGGAAGAGGTTTCTAGATCCAGGGGGTGCTTACCTTGCGCAGCTCCCCGCAAGCGGCGACCTGTCCTGGCTGCTTTTAGGCAGAGGCGTGGTGGGCGGCTCTGCGCACTGCCCCCGCCCTGAGCACTGGCTTTGCAGCTCCCATTGGCCAGGAACCGTGGTCAATAGGAGTTGTGTGGGCAGCGCCTGTGGACGGAGGCAGCGCACAGAGCTGCCTGCTGAGCCTCCGCCAAGGAGCAGCCAGGACAGGTCGCCGCTTGTGGAGAGCTGCGCGAGGTGAGCACCCCCTGGATCCAGCACCCTCAAACCTCTCCCACACCCAAACTCCCTTCCAGCGCCCACGATCTATACCGCCTCCCACACCCCAACCCCCAGCCCTACACCCCCTCCCACACTCCAAACCCTCATGTCCGTTCCTCCGCCTAGGAGCAGCAGGGACAAGTCACCGCTTCCTGGGAGCCACGTGGAGCCAGGTAGGGAGCCTGTCGGCCCCGCACCAACTGGACTATAAACCGGACTTTCTATGAAGATTAGAAAAGCCAGTATATAGAGCTTTCCAATTGGTACAGGGCTGGATAAAACAGCTTTTACTGTATTAATTATTCCTTCAACCCATCTTTTTTTCCTCTTTCCAAAAAAGAAAATCAACCCACAACATAACACACATACACAAAATAATTCTGAAGGCATTATTATGAGACACGGGTTGACGATCCTGCTTCATGAATTTCCCTTTGCACTCATTGGCATCACTTCTCCATCTTGCAGAAACTACTGCTAATTCACAATGAAATCCAAGGAGGTCTAATTTGCACACTGTGCCAACCTATGCAAGATGGCAACCTCAGAATGAAATGCACATCAGAACACACACAGCTAAACTGAGTGCTGTGGGGAAGGTTAGTTCAATAAGAATTAGAAATATTTGTTAAAGTCCTTCAGGTTGCTCTTGCAGTAGTCATCACCAGCCAATCCCAGAGGAGTTAATCCCTACCACAAAGTGCATAGGCAGGCATCCTTGCTTCTACGCAGCCTGACCTTTCCTGGCAAGTGTCAAAAATTTACCAGAATCTGAATGACTTTTCCATGTTCACCTCCCATGATACCACCTGAAGCCCTGACTCAGTTTCCTCAAAAGATAAGCTTACATTAGCTATCTTATTAAATGGATTCAAATTACTTATATTGCTGTAAATTCTAAATCTTTAGTTTTCTACTACTCTTTAAAATGAAAGAGGCTTCATGGCAATGGAAACAAATTTTTACTGTTTTGGTTCCAAATACCACTTTTGTTCAACTAAGTAAAATATTTGAAAATGAATATGGAAAAGAAGAAAAGAGAAGATCAAATTTAAAATCCCTGCACATCAGCCGGAATAGGTGACTTTTAAAATTTGTTTGTAGGCTGCTCAATTTATAAGCCCTTGTATATCAATATTTGAAGACAGGCTCTTTTCTATGGGTTAATATGGAGAAGAGAAACATTTACAAAATCCAGACTCCAAGTTACCTAGAAAAAATCTAAAAATGATTACAAATTCCCAGACAAAAATCTACAATTAAAGTTGAGAGTAAGTACCAGTAACAAGAGATAAAAAATGTTACATGGATGCTGCAATTATAACCAAACCAAACATTATAAAATCCAGTCAATTCAGAAGTAAGTTTGTTAAGATACCCAAACAACTTTCACTTTAACCATAAGTGATGTAATGGAATAACTATATTATGATGATTCAGGCATTTTAGTATTTGTGACCCCATATTAGTTTTTACAGGTTTTTTAAAGACATCACATTTTTTCTCCTTGTGGCATCTATAGGGCAGAGTTAAGGTTGTTCATGTGCTTTAACTATCCATGTCTTACCTTAAGAATCTAGCTCTTAATTTGCAATTGCTTATTTATTTTAAACATTGAGTTAGTGAGAACACCACTATGTGAAGCAGGAGCAAGAAGAGCTCAGTTTCCAAGTCCCAGTGTCTCTGGGTATGTCTATACGGCAATGTAAGCCCAGGGTTTGGATTCAGGCTCAAGCCTACCCTCTCCCTTTCCATCTATACACCTCCATAATATCATAATTATATATTTATATCTCAATATACATATAGGCCACAAATGCAGTACAATAAAGGATAGTGACATATGTTAAATGGCATGTTTGGCTACCTAACCTAAATTCTGCCAATTCAGGGCCTGACTCAGAGTCCAGTGAAATCAATGTAAAGATTCCTATTTCTTTAATAAGCTTTGGTTCGTGCTTCTAGTTATCATGTCTTGTAGTTATATCAACATTCCAAACGCCTGTTCTATTTTATGTATTTATTTGGGCAGACAAACATCCTTCAAGAGAAACAGACTCTTTTCTTCCTAAATTTGGAATCCCCTCCTCATCCGTAATTACACTGGTCTATTGTACAAGACAGGCAATATTCAGCTTTGGCCCAGTGACAAGCCTAAGGTCCTATAGTCAATTTTTTTTACAATACAAGATGTACAGAAATGTATAGTTACAGTAAAAGTGAGTCCCAGATTTCTAGAATTTTGGAAACAACAGACCTTTAAGACATACAGTTATGTGTTGAAATGGCATTTTATGTCTAACTGATTTTTTCCTTCTGAGGTCTGCCCAATTGGATTCATAGGAACTAAGCACAGGTGGAGGAATAACAAAAAAAAGTGTCCAGATAGAATGTTTTTAAACTCCATGAAAATAGGCCCTCTGTAAAAAGCAGCATGTACTGAATACATCATGAACATGTGGTGAACCTGCCCACCATTAATAAATAGTTTTTGGAACTAATGTTTAATATGGTTATCCCAAATTCATGCTAACAAATTTTTGTCAATGAAATGTTTGTTGTACACTCTTATTATACATACGTGAATTTAAAAGTAACAATATACTCTGCTGTGCTATCACTGATCACAGTCTGTAGTGTGCTGTGAAGAGCATCTTTTTTTCACCTAAAGGTTTTTTTCTTGTCTACACAAAATTTACCTGTAGAACTATGCTGGTCTAATTATAATGTTATAGCCATGCTGGTACAAGTCTCCACGTGGACGCTCTTATTCCAGAAATCAACAGCAGTGTAAGTTATACCAGAAAAAGACACTATTATTCTGGAATAAGAGTGTTTCCACACAGGGAGTTATACCAGCACAACTACAACAGTATAATTATGCTGTTACAATTCTGTTGGTAAATTGCACGCAAGCCCTTAGTATTTACTACAGGTACAATTCTCTCTCTTTTACTACTGTGTGTAAGTTTTGAGTTATTTTACCTTCATATTCTGGATGGTGAGATATTAGGAACTCTTAGGGGGTCTAATATGATCAATTCAATAGGGTAACTTAGGTTTTTGAGTGTCAGAGAACAAAGGTGCTTTTTGCGATACCTCATGCATATTGGTTCACTTAAACTAGTAAAGGTTTATTTTTATGTTGTATTTATTGCCACTACATTGCAGAAAGAAGATGACTGAGTTAAGTTTAATGCTGTATATCACTGCAGTGCACATCTGAGTTCAAATAAAAAGAGGGACAAATTCGTAGAGTAAACCCAAAATATTACTATAGCATTTGAATGTATTTAGTTTTCATGTACCATGTAATCAAGGAGATTGAGTAGGGTATCTTGAGGATACTGTTATTTTTATAAAGAATCTTAGGATAGTAAAAAATAAAAATATGCAGAGTTTATTAAACCATGAGAAGTAAATTAATACAGATCAGTGCAAACATGCAGAAAGGACTTTAAAAAAATTACAGAGATATTTGGATTAATAGACAGAGCATTTTAAGGCAGATTAATTTGCTATTCTAAGCCTCAAAGCAAGAGAGAAAACAAGAGGAAAATGAAATTCAAATAATTATCTACTAGATTGAAAGGCTGTAAACATGCTGACCATAAAGTGATTGGGAAGTTACTGCAGAAGAGTCCCTAAGGCCATCACACCAATGTGCAGCTGCAGCATGCTGGGTTGCACAGCTGAGGGAATACAGAAAAAACCAAGAGAGGTGGCATTTTGATATTACAGTTATCAGCATTGCAATAAAAATGGCACTTACCATATTTCACCTTGGTATAGTGACAGTATTGGTATTCTAAAAATAGCTTTACACTTTTCTAAAACTAACCAGAATTCATTCTTTGTAATACTTTGAGGTAGTCATAATATTATTAGTAGCAAACCTTGACTTGTAAATTATATCAGGATGCTAGGTTTACACACTGGGGGGAAAAGTTAAAGATCACATTTGCAAGTCTAGTTGCCTACAATTCCACTCCTAAAGCCATATTTAAGTAACTAATAAAAGCAGCCTCATTTTCAGAAGCACTGAGAACTCACAAATCCCACTCAAGTGAATGGGAGCTGTAGGTGCTCAGCACTTCTGAAAATTAGATCACTTATTTAAATGCCTAAATTTGGTTTCAGGTGCCTAACTATAGGCTCCTCAGTTAGATAATATTGGCCCAGTTAGGTACCTGCAATTCTTTACTAAAGATATAAGCTGTAATTGTCACATTCTTGGACTCATGCCACCAGCACATTACTCAGAGTTTTGTTTGCTGATAACCCTGGCTAAGAAAGGTGGTACTTTGTATTCCAACCTGAAAGGGAATAATCCCTAGTTCCTTTTTAACTACTGTTGCAGAGAAGCTCCCAATGACATGGCTATTCCATACTGCTGATGCAATTACCATTTTTTTTTAAATGACTCTCTCAGGACAGTTATTTCCTGTAAGATATGGAGTCAAAATTATGGTAATAGTGAAGGAAGGACCCAAAGGAGATACTATCTACTCTCTTGATTTAGGAAGTTTGTCAGTGGCCACTTGTTTGCAACTAAGGGTACGTCTACACTACGCACCAGATTGGCGGGTAGCGATCGATTTATCGGGGATCGATTTATCGCGTGTAGTGTCAATGTGATAAATCGATCCCCGATTGCTCTCCTGTCAACTGCTGAACTCCAGTTTGGTGAGAGGTGGAAGCAAAGTCGATGGGGGAGCTGCAGCCGTCGATCCCGCGCCGCGAGGACGGGAAGTAAGTAATTTTAATTCGATCTAAGATATGTCGACTTCAACTACGCTATTCTCGTAGCTGAAGTTGCATATCTTAGATTGATTCCCTCCCCTCTCCCCCCGCCCACCTCCCCCCCGGCATAGACCAGGCCTTAGAAGTAATGTTTGGACGCCCAGTTGCTTTTAACCAACATTATAGAAATATCCAGGATGGTTTCCCCCTCCCCATCTGAAAATAGCCAGGAGGATGTCACCTTTTCTTTCAGATGCAGCTACTGCAATCCATGCTTTTGTCACTTCAAAATCAGTCTAGTGCAGTGTGCTTGACATGGAGCTATACCATCTTAAATCCATTACAAAACCAAAGGTGGAGCAGAATGCAGCATCTTGCTTAGCAACTGGTGTATTCCATCGGAGCACACAATATCAGTGTTACATGCTCTATGTTGGCTGCCTATCATTTTCTAGGTGGAGTTTAAAGTGATTTTTTTTTAAGCATATAAAGCCCTAAATGACCTGGGACATAACTGTAAACTGAAGCCCATTCAGTATAGAAGAAAGGAATTGGCTGACAGGGTGTTTTCCAAATGGGTCCCTTGACGCTGGAACTTGCTCCCCTCCTTAGTCTGAAACAGACCAAATATATTGACTTTTAGAGCATACCAAAAAGATAATCTATTTACAAGGTTTTGGGAAAAGGTTGAAGACATGAGTTTGATGGGGTTTTGATAAGACTGGGTCTTTCTAGAAGCCATTAAAGACTGTATCTGTAGGGTCTGGCCAAACACACTGTCCTTTGAATTCAGACATATAATTTGCAGGCAGCTTTTCCAGTATGAAAGAGCCTTAAAGCCAGTTATGGCAACTTCCACAGCTATGGCAACTTCCACAACCTGCCCAGATAAATATTTGCATTCCTGAGATTTACAGTGGGCATGTGGAGATTGATACATATTTTTACTTACCATTACTCTCTTGAAACTACGACCAACTTTGGAAGAATTTGCTTATAATCCTTTCTTAAATTTAAGACAATGCCTTCTTCCTCAAATAGATTACTATTGCTGATTTTCTCCAGCTTCCCATACACGCTGAGTAAGTGGTGTGGCAGATTGAAATGGATCACAGTCGGAGCTAAAAAAGAACCCTTGTCCCAGGAACTGCCAACAAGCTAACTATACAAGCAACAGATGTAATCCATGTGTTAAGATGGGTGTAGTACATGGATTTAGGCATTGTATATCACAACAGGCTTTCACTCTAAGCAACAGCAGTTTACCACACTTTCAAGCCTAGTACAGACAAAGCCTAAGAGTTGATATATATGAAGGCAGTAAACTAGGTTAATTGAAAATCTGAGTTTTCTGACTATATTTCATTCATAGATTCATATTCACCCCCCTGATCCTCCCTTTTTGAATTTTCTTGGATCAGACAAAGACTGAAGGATGAAGGGGCAACAGGCCTTTTTAAATCTTGACAAGTTTTTTTTGTGTACATGACAGAGACAGACCATCCTGGAGATGAATGCCTAGCTGCGAGGATGTTGTCTCCAGGAGAGCTTCAGCTTACTTGATCCCAGGATGCTGTTCCAGGAAGAAGGGCTGCTAAGCAAAGGTGGGATCCACCCAGAGATGGGATCCACCTATTCACCTATTGGAGGAAGGGGGAAGAGCATATTTGGATACAGACTGGCTAACCTAGTGAGGAGGGCTTTAAACTAGGTTCGACAGGGGAAGGTGACAAAAGCCCACAGGCAAGTCAAAAACATGGGGATCTGGGAGAAGGGTCAGAATCTGGGGGGAGAATGGGCCATTATTGCAGGAATAAGGGAGAGACAAGAGAGAACATAGGGGAGGAAACAAATCAGTATCTTAGATGTCTGTATCCTAATGCAAGAAGTATGGGGAATAACCAGGAAGAACTTGAAATGCTTGTTGATAAATACAACTATGACATAGTTGGCATCACAAATATGCATAACTGGAATATTGGTATGAAAGGGTACAGCTTTCTCAGGAAAGACAGGCAAGGAAAAAAGGGAGGAGGTCTTGTCTTATATATTAAAAATGTATACACTTGAACTGAGGTTGAGATGGAAATAGGAGATAGACTTTTTGAAAGCCTCTTGGTAAGGAAAAAAGGGGTTAAAAAAAAAAAGGGGGGGTGATGATGTCTTGGTAGGGGTCTATTACAGACCATCTACCTAACCAGAAAGAAGATTTGGATGAGGCTTTTTTTAAATCACAAACAAAATCATCCAAAGCATAGCACTTGGTGGTGATGGGGGACTTCAACTACTCAGACATCTGTTGGGGAAAGAATACAGCAGAACACAAATTATCCAATAAGTTCTTGGAATGTATTGGAGACAATTTTTTATTTCAGAAGTTGGAGAAAGTTACTGGGGGAGTGGCTGTTCTAGATCTGATTTTTGACCAACGGGGAGGACCTGGTTGAGAATTTGAAAATGGAAGGCTGCTTAAGTGAAAGTGATCATGACATGGTAGAGTTCATGATTCTAAGGAATGGTAGAAGAGAACACATTACAATAAAGATAATGGATTTCAAGAAGGCAGAAGAGCAAACTAGCCCACTGCATAGGAAAAATAGTAGGTATGGCAAAAGACCACCCTGGCTTAACCAGGAGATTTTCAATTATCTGAATTTCAAAAGAGAGTCCTACAAAAAGTGGAAACTAGGTCAAATTACAAAGGATGAAGATAAACAAATAACATGAGGATGTAGGGAAAAAAATTAGAAAGGCCAAGGAACAAACCAAGATTAAACTAGCTAGAGACATAAAGGGTAACATGAAAATATTCTACAAATCTATTAGAAGCAAGAGGAAGACCAAGGACAGGGTAGGTCCATTACTCAATGAGGGGTAAAAAAAACAATAACAGAAAATAACTTTTTTGTTTCAGTTTTCACCGAGAAGGTTAGTAGCGATTGGATATCTAACATAGTAAATGCCAGTGAAAATGAGATGGGAAAGAACAAGTTAAAAATTACTTTGACAAGTTAGATGTCTTCAAGTCACCATGGCCTAGTGAAATATATCCTAGAATGCTCAAGGAGCTGACTGAGGAGATATCTGAGCCATTAGTGATTATCTTTGAAAAGTAATGGAAGCCAGGAGAGATTCCAGAGGATGGAAAAGGACAAATATAGTGTCCATCTATAAAAAGGCAAATAAGGATAAACCAGGGAATTACAGACCAGTCAGCTTAATAACTTCAGTACCTGGAAAGATAATGGAGCAAATAATTAAGCAATCACTTTGCAAACACCTAGAAGATAATAAAGTGATAAGTAACAGTCAGCTCAAGAACAAATCGTATCAAATCAACCTAACAGCTTTCTTTGACAGGGTAACAAGCCTTGTGGATGGGGGAAACTAGTAGATGTGGTATATCTTGACTTTAGTAAGGCTTTTGATACTATTTTGCATGACTGTCTCATAAACAAACCAGGGAAATACAACCAAGATGGAGCTACAATAAGGTGCGTGCATAACAGGTTGGAAAATCATTCCCAGAGAGTAATCATCAGTGGTTCACAGTCAAAGTTGGAAGCTCATATCGAGCGAAATCTCACAGGGATCGGTTCTGGGTGCGGTTCTGTTCAATATCTTCATCAATGATTTAGATGATGGCAGAGAGAGTCCACTCAAAGTTTGTGGATGATACCAAACTGGGAGGGGTTGCAAGTGTTTGGAGGATAGGATTAAAATTCAAAAAGAGCTGGATAAACTGGAGAAATGGTTTGAAGTAAACAGGATGAAATTCAATAAGAACAAAGGCAAAGCACTCCACTTAGGAAGGAACAATCAGTTGCACACATACCAAATGGAAAATGACCGCCTAGGAAGCAGTACTGCAGAAAGGGATTTGGGGGTCATAGTGGATCACAAGTTAAATATGAGTCAACAATGTAACACTGTTGCAAAAAAAGCAAACATCATTCTGGGATGTACTAGCAGGAGTGATGTAATAAAGACATGAGAAGTAATTCTTCCGCTCTGCTCTGAGCTGATTGGGCCTCAACTGGAGTATTGTGTCCAGTTCTGGGCACCACATTTCAGAAAAGATGTGGACAAATTGGAGAAAGTCCAGAGAAGTGCAACAATAATGATTAAAGGACTAGAAAGCATGACGAATGAGGGAAGATTGAAAAAATTGAGTGTGTTTAGTCTGGAGAAGAAGACTGAGAGGTGATATGATAACAGTTTTCAAGTATATAAAAGGTTGTTACAAGGAGGAGGGAGAAAAGTTGTTCTCCTTAACCTCTGAGGATAGGAGAAAAAGCAAGGGGCTTAAACTGCAGCAAGGGCAGTTTAGGCTGGACATTAGGAAAAACTGTCAGGGTGGTTAATCGCTAGAATAAACTGCCCAGGAGATTGTTGAATCTCCATCATTGGAGATTTTTAAGATCAGGTTAGACAAAAGTGTCTAACCTGGGGATTGGTCCTGCTTGGAGCAGGGGGTGGAACTAGATGACCTCCTGAGGTCCCTTCCAACCCTGATATTCTATGAAAAACCTGTCAGGGATGATCTAGATAATACTTAGTCTTGCCATGAGTGCAGGGGACTGGACTAGATGACCTCTCGAGGTCTCTTCCAGTCCTACTATTCTACGGTGGTATGTGGCCCCATCCAAGGGCTACCTGCGTTCAAGAATTTTAGGGTCTGTGAGGCACAATATGCAAACTCCAGTCACTGGAATCAGTGAAGGCAATGTCATCAGAGAGAACTTTATATCAAAAATAATACACCCAAGATAAAAAGGAATAATATTTAAACATTTTATAAATTCACGAGTGGAAAGTCTGATGAACATGTATATTTTATTAGTGAAAATAATATCTATACCACATAGAAGAGATAAGAATCACTGTCTGATCCACAAATTAGGTATTTTATAGTTCATGTAAAAAGTAGTGAATTTTTGCATTCTAGATTTAGTTTGCACTTTAATATGGTGCCAATTCCCATAATCTTTCAACCAGAAGGGACATATAAATGTTTTGTAAGTAGGGACCTCAGAAAGCAGTGATGTGCAAAAATCAATATTCAGTCTCAGACTAAGAGTCTTCCTTCAGTTACACTGCTATACACTGCATATGGTTATTTTCAATATTTAAATATACAGTAACCATTCAAAAATTGCTTCATTCATGTATTTATTATTTACCTTTCTAGGCGTCTTCTAGTAGCCTTGTACTTCAAAAATCCAGCAGGCAGTTTGCAGATGCAATAGAGATACTGATAAAAGCAGGACATTTTTGGAGGGTGGAGGTTAATTGTTTAAGGATGGGACAAATGGCTATAGTGAGCAATAATTTTAGGATTGCTTGTATATATTTGTCACACCTCTGTATTTACTGCTTGGAGCGAAAAGGGACAGAATATGAATAGCTTTAAAGCAGATTTCCAAATTAGATCTGTACTCATTGACAGGACTATAGCTCTTTGAAGAATGCTTTAAAACACTTTTATAATAGTTCAAAAGAGCTACTGTGAATCAGTTGAGTATATATAAGTAGTAAAATAGAGTTAATACAGCTGAAAAATCCACTGATTTACCTAGCCCTACTAAGCAGGAAACTTCTCTTGAAAAGTGGGAGGACCTAGTCCATCACATTTTCAGAATCTAAGCTTGAATTAAAAATATATGTATACATATTAGATAGATAGTGTGTGCATGTTTGTAGCTCTTTATTGATTGCAAAAAAAAAGAAACAACCCACTACATACGAACAGAATGTGAACGGATGCACTGCTATTTTACTGAGTCTGCAGACACACTGCTCCAGTGCATCTGATCATAATCATAGGTTTGTCAAGCTACAGCTACACAGCTGCTTGGGAAAGCTCTGAACATAAACAGAGGCAGACAGAGGAGTTATTCAGTGGGGAGGAGTGTCCCCTTTAATCCTCTTTGTGGTGTGCTCAAAGAATGCCTTCTCAGGTTTTAGGCCTTTAACAACACCTCTCTGTGAGCAAGGACCCACATATCCCTTCTCTCTCCAGACTAGATTTTAGTCTGCAGCTGCCTGCAGTTGAATTGTGATTATCTCAAGCAGGTCCGATTTACCTCCAGTCCCTGTGCTTTGCTTTCTCTCCAAGAGCTATTACCAGCAGTTACAAATGACCACATAGCTTTTCCAAAGCAGAGCACATTTAAGAACAAAAGCATACAGAGAAAACATATAAAAGAAGTTGCCCATATATGGCAACCCTGGCAGGTTCAAGCCCTTCCAACCCTTCCACAGGATTTGACCTCTCCTTAAACAAAAGGTCATGTCTATTTATTGAATCATCATGAAGGCCTCTCTGTCAGTTCAAACTCACCTTTTATTTCCCAAGTCCTTTCTTTGTCATTGAGTCTCTTGAAACCCAGTCTGAACTAGTATACCCAAACCACCCAGGTATTGTATTTCACTGGAGCTGTTTACAGCCCTAGGATCTGCATCAAATTGCCCCCCACTGTATCTAGTTCCTGGACGACCTGCAGTACCTGTCACAAGGAGAGACCAAAAACAGAGGCTGATGGAGGGATAGGGGAGCTAAGGACTTCCACTACCAATTACTCCCTGCTGCAGCGAAGAGACTAGATGAGGGGACACAATTGCGTAGACAGCCCTTCTTGTACCCGCCAAATGGCACTAGTATGTGTAGTAAGAAGAGGGCCTGAAACATAAGCCCATGTATCTGAGGCCTGGTATCAGGCCTGAGGTAAAATAGTCAAAACTTGGCTGACATACAGCAAAGTTAAGTTGTGAGCAAGAGGCAGGCCCTGCTCACAGAATCTGGCAAGAACAGGGTTGATATTGAAGAAACACACATTCCTAAGTAGTGCTAGGCATAAAAATATATATGCAAAAAAAACCACGTTCCAGAAAGGTGGTACCAGAACACCCTGATACCAAACACATTCCCCAAAGATAACAGGAACAGACTGACCCATCCTAAAGATAAGGTCAGGATGACAGCATAATGGATAGAGATGTTTTAATCAAACCAGCATGTACAAGGTAATGGGTGGCACCCAAATACGTCAGGAGTAATACAAAACTTCTTTGTATCGGTGTATAAAGAGGTATCTCAGAGGAAGTGTCTTTGGCTGGCCTAGGGTATAATGGAAAGTCCCACCAATAACTGAGCTAGTCCGTTGCAAGGGACACACATGAGTTAGTGTGCCTGTAACCATTGAGCCAGGACATTAGGACCATGCTTCGTTAACAACAAACCTGACCAAGTTCTTTCGCTACGAACTGAGTCTGTGGATTTATTGGGCTGTTCGATCGGAGCCTGCTGTATGGGCTATCTGGACAGAGTCATTACAGCACGCAGAAAGAACACACACTCAGCCAAACATCTCACGACAGTATACGAAGGAAGAACAGAGAGGGGTAGTGGGGGGGGAGGAGGGGAATTCCAGGCACCAAAGGGATCAAGACATTTAATATCTACTAAAGATGTAGGGTGGGATTCCATAAGGGTTGATGCCATTAGAGATTTAGAGTAGTCCCTCCACTATCTTTCACATCAGCCTCTGGCTAGTGGATGTAATCCGCTATTTATTGAGTGCTCAGCACATTTTTCAAGCCCAGAAAGATCTACCTATTTATGAAGTCTACCTTCTGTATATATTGATAGTAATTAAATTACATTAGAGAGCAGCAGGTGGCTCTAATTCTAAAAAGCATAAAGACTAATGAAGACACAGATCACAAGGACCCATGTTAATCATTTTCTGGTTGATGAAACATATGTATATCATAAAAAGAACAGGAGTACTTGTGGCACCTTAGAGACTAACAAATTTATTAGGTCCACGAAAGCTTATGCTATAATAAATTTGTTAGTCTCTAAGGTGCCACAAGTACTCCTGTTCTTTTTGCGGATACAGACTAACACGGCTGCTACTCTGAAACATGTATATCATAGAGGTTCTTAATTCTTATTGCAGTTTTACTTCTTGAGAATTTCTTTTCAAGACAATTTCCACTACAGTAAATTCTATGGATGTTTAAGACAGTTATCTTTACATTCCACATATCTCTATATTGCTTTCTTTGTAAGCAGCTGAATTTGTCAACAGATACTGATGTAGTATCATGTTGTCTGTTTTTGACAATGTCAGTGACATTTGATCCTTTACCCCTGTTATATGGTCATCTATGTCCTTGCTATATTGAACAAGTGGTGGATTAAAACCATTTATACAGACACTGCAGTACAGACCCTCAAAATTCAGCAGTAGCACTCCTTAAAAGTGTATATGTACATTTCTAAATGAAAAAGAGATCTAATTGATGTTAAAATTATTTTGTTTCTCTTTTAGCACTCAGGGAAAAATATACACTAACATTTTAAAAAGTGTTACATTAAATGGAAGAAACAGTGCATTATATTGACAATGTTCTGGTTAGAGGCAAATATATTTTGACAAATAGATATTTGATTTATAAACAAAGCTCTTGTCTCTTTCACAAAAAAACTAAAACTATTACAGCTGGTTATCTCATTTATCTGTACTAGTGTCTTCTCTTCAAGCTTTCTGACATTCTAGATAAACTCATTCTGTTTTGCATAATTAGGATATACGGTGTGGGGAAGGGGGAAGGGTTAAGTGATCAGGTTAATACATTTTTTTTCAAGTCCCCACATCTTGAAATCTACAATATATTTAGAATATAGGGTTTTCAAAGTCATCTGACTTCTATTCTGAATCCTGAAGTCTTGACCACTGAAGCCAGTGGTTTTTTTGCCCAAGTAGGAATTGTTATAAATTGCAAAATCATAATGCTTATGATTTGATCTAAAATGTATGTTCAATCCATGCAAAATTGAAACATTTTACTGGATAACTGCAATAGAGCAATCATTCCAGCCATGAAAGATAATGTACATAATACTACTGTTTTGAAAGAATATTACTTAAAAACATTTATGTTCAGTATATTTAAAAACAGATCCAATTTCCCTGAGGACTACTGTAAGTGATTTTTTTTAAATGCTTAACACACAGTCTAGTATATTAGTAAAAGTATTTTTTCTGAAATAGGCTTCAGCAATTTTTTTAAACTGCCTAAACTAGAATGTCCTAATCTCTAAAAGGATTGATGTGAAAGTGATCCTTTTAAAAAAATTAGATAAATGAAAGTGTTTGGTGAATGTCAAGTTGGACTGAAGAAATTCCTGTTGACTGACCACTGCATACTAGCATTACTTTGTGCAGCTGATCAATAGATATTAGCTTTAAAAAGACAGGCAGAAAAAGAAGCTGCATCATATTTTTAAGATGACAAGGTGAGATTTAAATTGTTTCATTCAAGGCTCAATTTTATTTTTTCTTACTCCCATTCCCCAGTTAGAACTATTCTTTTGGGGAAAAAAAATATATTCAAGTGATCATAAACTTAATTTACACAGCTTTTAGCTTTGTCTTTCTACCTTTGTAAGTCAATCACTTTCAATATGTAGATGAGAGATTTTTTTGGTCCCATTTTTTTAAACTATAAATTATAAAATTATGCCACAAGTATCCTAATTACCTAACACAAATCATAAAATTGTACCAGTAGTGAACTAACCAGGAACCCTTACTACTTTTGACCAAGGCCCATCATTGCAGACGGACTTCAATCATGTACTACGGTCTCCTGGCCTGAAAATGCTGAGCGTAACACAAAGCTAAAGCACGCTCACGTCTTAGAATTTCTCCGATGTGAGACAGTCTAATCTTCTGTCTCTTCCCTTTCCTCATAAACTTGCTTCCCTTTCCCTTCAAAACCTTTTATCAGCTGCAACATTCAATGCTCACAATAGTGCTATCTGACACTACAGTAACAGTTTCAGGGAAGGAAGAAGGGAAACTCTAGGGATAGGAGAGTCAAGGAGTAGGAAAACAGTAGATAGGCAAAGGGAATACTGATTGAAGAAAGAGGTCTTTATTTCCTTGTGAATCTACATTCTAGTACTCCTAACTTTCATTAATTTGTTTTCATTTTCATAATAGTAAACTTTCTATTAAATGTGGATTTAATTACATTTAGATATGCCTTAAGCATAACAGCATTTTTCATTGATGATTGGCTTTTATAAGAATAATTATACTGCTATTAAACAATGCTAGAAATACATTCTGCATATTACATATATTACATTTACAACTTATAATGCATACAAACTGGCAAAAATAATTATGCAGTAACGATTTCCTTTATAAAGGAAGAAAAAAATGAATAAGCATATTCCTTTTAGTTATTGTGAAAATCAGACAGATAATCAAGAAATCTACTAGCTACATTGCCCATAAAGCCCTATAGAACAAATGCTCCAACCATTCGATGCTCCCAAAATAAATGTACTCTTCTTGATACAGGTTTCTGTCAGCATGCCGATCAGATTTTTCATAATGTAATTTACATAGGCTTCTAGTCAATAGAAATAAATATAGTTTTCTTTTAAACCCTCACAAAATCCATACACAGCTCAATCAAGTCACACAAACTAAAGGTAACTTACACAATCTATAAACTGTGGTATCCTAGTTGCTTTGATGGTGTGTTAAGAAAATCTTTTAGCTATTTAAATTCTGAGGATATTGAATATTCTTCCTTCTTAATACACTGCACGTAAGGTGGCATGAAAGGAAAGATTCAATTCAAGAGAGCAATACTGTATATTTTGCTTATTTTTATGGCCAGTCATAATATATTTTGAACTAAATACACCAGAACTCTTTAGACTTCATCAACTTTGCCTACAATAAAATCTACCAGTGGTGACAAGTTATGATGGTACTGTATATCTTTAACATACTGTAGTTCAACCTGCTGTGCACGGATTTAAACAGTGCTTATTTGTTCAAAACCCTCAATATCATATATAAGTCAAATAGTGAAAGATCAACACGTCACAAAGACAATTCTTTAATTAACCATAATTGCTAAGAAATAAGCCATTTCATCTCACGGGCAGTAAGCTGAACATACCAGATCTTGCCAGATTTAAGACACTAGCTGAGAACATGTATAACGCAAAATAACTGAACAGGGTAAAATTTGCTCAGTAATAGGAATTTTCTAGCAAATATAATTACAGAAGACATGGCTATTTTGTTTCCGTCTGCAACTATTATAGTACTATTTCTCTGCTTGTGAATCATTAAAAATGATTTCAGTTCCTCAAAGGCTTCTGAAATAATTACTAGTTACTTTTCAACCCACACTTCTTCATATGGACCTGACTACATTGGAGAACTTCTCTCGTCAGAGAGCCTATTAACAAGAATAAATTCATTCTCTCAACATGTTTATATTCTAACATAATAGGAGATAAATGGGGACAAAACAGAAGATCCCATGTTAATTAACTATATGTTTGCTACATGTGGATCAACCCCACACAAAATGACAGTTTTACAGTTGTCTAGGGAGATCATTAGGGTCCCTTAGCTTCTTTTCCCAGTGGAAAGGTTTGAAATACTTTCAGTTGAAAGAGGTTGTTAGATGGAGATGGGAAGAACCAAGATACTGGATTATTACAACAACAGAGGCTGACTATGTCCACAAGTTGCAATTTTACAATCGGTGATTTCATATATTAATAATAGAGGGCATTTTTTTGCTTCATAATTTAGCAGTCAGATCAGAAATGGAGATTACTTACAGTAACTGGAGGTTCTTTGTGAAGTGTGATCTCTCTCTGTATGGCACGCGTGTAGGCATGCATGCCATTTGCCTGAGTCTGGAAATTTTTCAAACCAGTGTCCACTGACTCATATATGCGCAAAAGCTTCCCTCATGCTCCCGACTGAGGCTATAAGAGGGTCAACGCTTCTCCAGTTCCTTTTCTTACCACGATCCAACAGGATCTGAAGTGGAAGGGAAGGAGGGCGGGCAGTGGAATACAGATAGAGACCACACCTCCAGTTACAGTAAATAACCTTCATTTCTTCTTCAAGTGATGGTCCCTATGTGTATTGCACATGTGGGCGACTGGCAAGCAGTATTCAGACGGAAGGGAGGGTGTGAGGAAGATGGTAGCAGAAATGCTTGTAGTACTGCCATTCCTACAGCTACATTTGCAGTTTCAGCTTGAGTTAGACTGTAGTGTGTGGTGAATAGGTTGACGAAGCTCCAAGTTGTCGCTCTGCAAATCTCCTGTAATGGAACATCTGATAAGGATGCTGTGAAGGCCACCTGAGACCACATGGAGTGAGCTATAATACCCCAGGAGGAGGGTTCTGTTTGTTCTTTTGTAGCATTCTACGATGCATCCTGAAGCGCACTTGGAAATCCTCTGTGAGGATATGGGCTGTCCATACAATCTTTCTGCTATGACAACAAAGAGTCTCAAATTTTCTAATGGGTTTGGATCTTTGCAGGTAGAATGCCAGGGCATGCCTGACGATGAGAGTGAAGTCTCCTGTCTTTGGAAGAAGCATGGGGTTTCAGGAAAAATACAGGTAAGTGTAATGATGTAGAACTCAGAAAAAATCATGGGAAGGAATTTTGGAAGTAATCTTAGGGAGATCTTCTCTTTGTGAAATACTGTATGAGGAGGGTCTGCCATCATGGCTTCTTGCTTATTGACCCTTCTGGCCAAAGTGATGGCTGCTAAAAACACCACCTTCATGGGTCATGTTGCCACATTGTGATAGTGGGTCATGGCACATATTGTGATAGTTTCAAAGAGCAGACCTGTGAGTGTTTACAGAACAAGGTAAAAGTCCCATTGAGGTGTAGGTTTAATGATTGGTGGGAAGGTCCTGATCAAGCCCTTCATAAATCGTACAGTAGCCAGGTATGTAAAGACACAACATCCTTCAACCGGAGAGAGGAAGGCACTAATCCCTGCTAGGTGCCCCTATAGCGAACTAGGGGCCAGACCTGAACTATTTGAGGAAAGGAGATAGTCTAGGATAACTAGAATGCCCACAGTATCAAGTGAATATTGGTGGCGATGTGCCCAGGCCAAAAATTGATGCCATTTAGCCAAGTAGCGGGATCTAGTAGAATCTTTTTCACTTTGGTTAAGGATTTCCAGAACGGGGTGGAACATTAGCATTCTATTTCCGACGTCCATCCAAATACCAGGCTGTGAGGTGGGGTGAGCCTTGGTTGGGGTGCTTGATTTTTCCCCCATTCTGGATTAGGAGGTCCTAAAATAGGCAGATCCTGATAGATAGGTGTGTGGACATCTTTAGGAATTCTGTGAACCAGAACTGCCTGGACCAGTAGGGTGCTAAGAGGAGGATGGTGGCTATGTCGCCATGGAGCTTCTGTTCAATCTGTGGTAGTTGGGTCAAAAGGTATATCTGACATTATTTGTCCAGTACAGCAGGAAAGCATGACCGTGGGAACTGCAGCCCGTGGCTCTCCTGGAGTAATACATGGAAAGCTTTCTGTTCGTCTGAGGTGCAAAGAGGTCCCTTAGTGGAATATGTGCTAATATGTTGGTTAGAACTGTGTGATGGAGCTCCCATTTGTGGTCAGAAAAGCTTCTGCTTAACCTCTCTGATAGGAAGTTGTAAATACCCGGGAGGTATGCAGCTTGTATCGTAATGTGGTTTCTGATACATCACCTCCAAAGTCTAACTGTTTCCAGGTAGAGGGGATGAGATCTTTCTCCTCCATGTTTGTTTATATAGACCACTGTGGTGATATTGTCTGATGCTATTTTTACATGGAGTAAGCATATGAGGGAAAGGAAGGCCTTGCACGCAAGGTGGCCTGCTCTCACTTCCAGTAAGTTTATGTGTAGCCCGGCCTCTTTTAAAAATATAAGAACGGCCATACTGGGTCAGACCAAAGGTTCATCTAGCCCAGTATCCTGTCTTCCCACAGTGGCCAATGCCAGGTGCCCCAGAGGGAATTAACAGAACAGGTAATCATCAAGTGATCCATCCCCTGTGGCCCATTCACAGCTTCTGGCAAACAGAGACTAGGAATACCATCCCTGCCCATCCTGGCTAATAGCCATTGATGGACCTATCCTCCATGAACATATCTAGTTCTTTTTTGAACCCTGTTATAGTCTTGGCCTTCAAAACATCCTCTGGCAAGGAGTTCCATAGATTGACTGTACATTGTCTGAATGCACACAGGGTCCAGGTGCCCTGAGCATTGTGGTAGTCCAGGTGAACACCCCACCCTGTAAGGGAGGCATCAGTCAGGATGGTGGCCCTTGCTTGGTATGGGAGGGTTGAAGGGAGTTCCACCATGAATTTGTTTGGGTTAGACCACCAAGCAAGGGAGGTCATAACTCTGGTGGGAACTGTGACCTTGGAGTCAATGCGATCCCTATGTGGTTGGTAGGTCGAATGGAGCCAAGCTTGCAGGCACTGCAAGTGGAATCTAGTGAACGGCATCATGTAGGTGCATGCAGCCATGTAGTCTAACAGAGAAAGACACCAGCGCACCATAGTTTGGGGGTGATGCAAAAGATCAGGTTGCTAACGGTGTAAAACCTATCTATGGAAAGAAATGCTCTTGCAGAGACTGAGTACAGCCATGCTTCCATAAAAGTTATTGTCCTTGGGAGGTAACAAAATGTACTAACACCTAAAGTAGGAAGAAGGTGCTGAAGAGGTCCCATTGCTGACATGACCTCCTGATGAGATCAGCCCACTAGGAGCCAGTCATCCAGGTATGGAAATACTGTATAACCCTGGCATTGCATCTGGGCTGTTACCACAGTGAAAACTTTAGTGAATACCCTCGGGGCTGTAGCGAGCCCTCAGGTAAGGACATGAAACTGGTAGTGCTCTTGGCCAATGAAGCACAGAAACTTCCTGTGAGACGGGTCAACATCTATATGGACATATACATTCTTCCTGTCAAGAGCTGCAAACCACATTCCCTCCTGAAGGGAGGGGATTATAGATGCCAGTGCAATCATCCTGAATTTCAGCTTTCAAATAAAGGTGTTGAATTGCCGAAGGTCCAGGATGGGTCTCCACCCTCTGTCTTTTTTGGGGATTAGAAAATATGGAGCGTAGAACCCTGTGCCTTGATACTGAGGTGGGACACATTCTATTGTCCCCCAGCGTAAAAGGTATTCCGTTTCCTGTTGATCAACTGGTGAGATCCCTCCCCGAAGAGGGATCAGGAAGATGGTTTGTGAGGAGAGAAGAAAAGAAACTCTATGGAGTATCACTGATGGATAATCTGCAGGACCCAACTATCTGTGGTGATCTTGTTCCAGCTGTGGGTGAAGAAAGTAAGATGGCCTCCAAAGATGACAGGAGAAGAAGTAGGTGCCATTGAGGGTGGTATGCAGGTCTCGACCTGCATGTCAAAAATGACTGCTGGCCTGTGGTTGGGAGTAAGTGGAGGCTGTGGCAGTACAGGGAGCCATGAAACGGGACCCCTGAATTCTCTGTCATTTATGCAGAGGCTCAGGTGGACATATGGAGCATGCCACAGGGGTGGTCGTGGTCTAAAGGGCTGTCTCTAGTGTTGCCTCTGGGGGGACTGGAGTGTAAATCCCCAGGGATTTCAGAACGGATCTTGAGTCTTTTAGAGAGTGCAGGAATTCATCCATATTTTCATTAGAAGGTTGGATTCATTGAAGAAGAGGTCTTGGAGGTGTTTTGGATCTCTCTAGGAAAGCCTGATGACTACAGTCACGAGTCCCTTCATGTGATCAGTTCTGTGGCCAAACTTCTGGACACTATCTGCAGCACCTATTGCAGCCTGGAGAACCAACTGTGCCACTAACCTCATATTTTGCTAATAAAACTTAATAATTAGCTATACAAAATTGAAGACCAGCAGAAGAGAAGACCTTCCTATCCAAGAGATCCAGTCTCTTTGAGCCCTTATCTGTTGGGATGATTTCTGATAGTGCAACCAAGCTCTTTCCATAGCTGCCTGTATTGCCAACAAATTGGGGCAGGATGGGAAAAAAGTCACCTCCTTTGGTAGGAATAAAATAATATTGGGGGGGGGCCAGGTATACAGTCACAAGATATTGGTGTGTGCCAAACTGCTAAGGTCAGTACTAATATAGACATGTTAATTGGAAGGGCCACCCTGGTCGGTCCCTGTGGTTGCAAATTGTCCAAGAGATGGTGTTAAGGGTCCTGGACCTCTTCTAATGGGATCTGCAAATTGTTAAGAGATTCCTTACAACAGTTCCTGATATTGATGGTGGCCATCTGATGCAGGAGCGATGTCGTCATCTGGAAATTATGAAAAGGCACCCATCGGAACTGTTGGTACAAATGGAATTTGTTCCAGCTCTTCCTGCTTATACACGGATGGAATCATCTGACGAGAGGGGGAGGAGTGGTACAACTCCTGACAGGGGTTTGGGCACCTGCCACAGAGATCCCAAGGGCCCCAATATAGAGGGATCCATTAGTCGTGGTGGCCCCCAAGGGAAATCGGTACCAACTATCCCCGGGGGGGAGGGTCATATCTGGAGGGATGGTAAGCATAGCTTCTCAACCATCTTCCAGGACCAGAGAGGATTTCCTCCTACTGGGACTAAGTGGGAGGTGGGGGGAACAATACTATACAATAACTAATAAGCTAAGATATAAAACTATGTACAAACATCTTACTTTATACAGGTTATGCACAGAGTGAAGGAGGACATGATTCCAACTTAGGACATGCGGCAGTAAGAAGGAACTGGGGAGGCATCGACCAACACTCGGTTGGGAGTACGAGGGAAGCTACTGCATATGTGTGTGTCAATGGACACTGCTTTGAAGAATTTCCAAACTGGGGTGCATGGCATGTATGACTACTCATGTGGAATATACATAGGGACCATCACTCAAAGTTGAAGTTAACATTGTCAGGGCATAATCAACATGTACCCCATCCCTGGAAGCAAAGTATGCAAATTTTCAGCCTGTAATATTAAAGTTTGTCTTATGCAATGATCTTCCTCATGCAACACAAACATTTTCTTTTTAGCAATACTTGTAACCAAGTACTTTGTACTTCAGGATAATTGTTGCTTGACAGTAAATTTTATCCTAATTCATATTTTCAGATTCTATGTTAAATATAAAAGATCACTAGATCCAATTCACAAATATACAACATACTAAAAATACACATTCAAATTATACTTTCTTGGGAAAGGGTTCTTAAAGAGTTTTGCTCAAATTCATGTTCCCTCCAAGCAGACACTAGCCTAAAGGATTTAAAAGGAATGGGACAACAATAGGAATCTAGTAGTATTATTAAATATATTCATGCTCACCTGCTGTGATGTCATCATCAACAAGATCATGCTCTTCTTCCTGAACTTTGACTTCTGACCCTGATGAATCTGGACTTGCACTACCAGTTTGAATGGCTTCCGCTGTCACTCCAGCTGAAACAAATTCAGTCACATTAAAAAAATGACTATTTTGTTTTTAGTTGATCTTTTTTTGGAATTTATAATCACAAACAACCTTAATTTTCTCCCACTAGGAATTGCCAATGCTTTGAAATAATACCTTTATAACTCTTTCTGATCAGCACTAAGGAAAGTTTCTTTCCAATAAAATTTCAAATTTTCCTTCCTTTTATATTAGCATATAGAAGCAGGTTTAATATTGAGATTTGGAGGCAAAATATAGACACACCTTTAGCCTTCTTTAAAATATATTAATATCAGATTTTTTTTTCTAAGTGTGACAAAATGGTATATAATTTTCTATAAATATAAACATAGGAATGATTTCTCCTAAAAAGAAACATTAAAGGCATTTATATATTTCTTGTACATCTGATGCAATTCAACAATAAAAAGGATTGGACATTTACATGGATAATGAGAACATTGAGAATTACATCAGAAAGAATTTTTAAAAACTAGAGTTTGGAAGTTGTGTGGAATCTCATGCTTCAGAGCACGACAACTTCTGGCTAATATAGTTTCAAAGAAATAGCCCTTATGGGCAAATTATTCAGTAATTGCCCACGTGATGATTTTTTGGGGGCGGGATTTTTGGACTAGTATCTGAAGCCATTGTCAAAGGCAGGATACTGGACAGACAGATCACTGGTTTGGTTGGATACAGCAATTCCTAGGTCTCTGATGAAAAACAAAACATGACAGCCGCACTGTGGTATACTCTTGTGTAAAAAAACATTTTACACACACACCCACCCACCCACACATAAAAACAAAATTCTGTGTCAAAATATTAGTTCAGCTGTCATAATAATATGATCAGGAGCACCATGAAAAATTAATTTCTAAATCCAAAGTACAAGAAAAAGATTTCTCCATAAGTGGTTGTCCTTAAATTGAAGGAATGGAGTAATAAAAGAAGGTAATGAAAAGACAGAGGACGGAACACACA
This sequence comes from Malaclemys terrapin pileata, assembly GCF_027887155.1. Lineage (NCBI taxonomy): Eukaryota > Metazoa > Chordata > Testudines > Emydidae > Malaclemys > Malaclemys terrapin. The sequence continues at coordinate 114,245,962 of NC_071510.1, forward strand.
ACCAAATCAGTAACAGTTACTAGTATCACTTCACTAAGCCTGCTAGTAGTGATCATGTTAAGACCACCTAAATTAATAGCTTTGGAACACAGTACATTATTAAAAAATAAAGTTTATAATTTTATCTTACCACTATCACAACTAATGTACACCACAGTTCATAACTTTAACTCTGCTCCTCTAGGGATGTGAGCATTTCAATGCTTCCTTTACCAGACTACCCATTCCAAACACATCAGACTATCTTTCAGCCTTCTCTCTGGCACACATCCTTCATCAGAATATCCCCTGTCCCCCAAAATGTTATTAGTTGTGCAGATTTAGTGCAATAGTTTGGTGTGTTGCGAGGGGTTAGTCTGGTAAGGAGGTGCTGGAAGGCTGGCATTACTAGCGGGACAAAATTAACGTAGTTTGTGATGTACAGTAATTGTGGAAGTGGTAAGGTGTATGAATGAGTGGAAGATTAGAAAGCATATAGGAAACTTGACTTTTCATTTCCTGTGAAGCAACCTTAACAATGCTGGTGAACTTCCATATTTTAGAAAAAGAGTTTAACAGTGGATGTCACATCCCCATGCAAATCTACACGATCCCGATTTCTCTCTTCACACCAATGATCCCCCCAGCCAAAAGATGGGATCCTTGGGCAGCCACAGAGGAATTCCCCGTGATGAACCATGGGGAGTTTGTCAGACAGAGGTGCTGGCTTTGTAATGGAACTGGGAGTGCTACTTTTTAAGGGCTCTCTGCCCACCAGATTGTCCCTATCCTTACACCTTTTAACAGCTAGGACAAGAAGGAAGGCTAGGACTAAAGAGAAGTGATAAGTGTATTGAGGGACATAGAAGCAGTATTGCCAGATACATGTATTCAAAAGTCAGGAATTGGTTCCCCCAAATCATGAAACGGGCTTAAATATAATGAGATTTTAGTGGGGAAAAATTCATCTGCCTGCTAATTTTTGAGCCATTAAGGGGAAACTGCCTACACCCAATTTGTGAGTTATCATTTGACATTCTAAATTCAACCATAAATGCAAAAATTTGAGCCTCTCCATTTGGCTGTTGGGAAATGACTCTACTTAACCCTATGGTGAGTGAGCTGCCATCCCTCTCACTCATCGCTATCCAGTGTCTTCCCAAATCTTCCCTGCTATCTCAGGCAGTCTTCCACTCCATTTGCATTCTCTCTTTCTTACTACCCATTTTGCAATATCTACTCAAGATCAATTTTGTGTAGATACATATTGTTTTAATGATGCACATCTACAACAAAAAACTAGAAAGTCTCACAGATTTCAGATAGAAACCCACTGCAAACACTTCCGGTTAATGATCTATTACACAAAGCTAAACAAAAACTACATAGAAAACTCAAAAGACATAATAAACTTTTTGTAGAATTTACAACAGAAAGATCAACATGTAGGAAACCACTTTCCCTCCCAGGAATGCATGCCCTAATTTCAGCCTCTTTGAGAAGGCAACCTTAACTATGGAGTCACAATCAAACCCTCCATAAAAGAGCACCACCCCACACCTATTAGGCTATATAAATAATCATAATAACCTATGCACTGAATAAACAAAAACATATATGAATACACATCTCTACTGAGTCAGAGAACACATTGGTCCTCTGCATAAAGGCAAGCAAATAAAACCATTCTGCAACAAGGAGCTTCATAAATTCCATCTTCTGCATGAAGCAATCTAGAATATGGTCCACTTATTCCTAAGCACTCTATGGAGAACCCACTTGCCTACATTAGGATGTCAGCAGGCACAGCAAACATGTTTGATGCATCCCCCAACATGACTCTTAAGACCCCAGGGCTAGGCAGTGTCTGCAATTCTTCCATGTCTTTTCCCATCCCAGGAAGAGGATAGATTTGAATGGTTGCTTAATCCTGAAAAATGCATTAGGAAGCGTCTTCGGAGATGGAAGCTCCTCCTCAAGTAAGGTACAGTCTCTGTGGGTGTATAACTGGATAAGTTATCAGAAGCTTATGGTATGGTGGCCCCAAAAGGTAACTTTTTATTGGATAGCACTCTTAGTGAATATTGGTTTGCATAAGCATTATGGCAACCATGAATCTGTCTGTCACCAAAAGGAGGGTGATGTTCCATTTGATATGTGCTACAATACCTAGGCTTAATAAGGATGAATAAAATGGACAACATTAAAAGAATGCCCAGGCATGTGTTGGTTTACATCAGATATACAAAAAAATATTTCTTCCGCTCAATGAAAATCCAGTAATCAGGAACATGTATTCCTGTACTCCAGTGCTTTCTAGATAATTGCTAAAAATAACACCTAAAAAGTATGTCTTATATATGTCAAAAACCTGAATGCATGTTCAAAATAAGCCAAATAAAATACTAAATCTAATGGAAAACTTATTTTACTATGAGTGATTTCGCCAATGTCTGATATCCAATAAGTGTATTAATCATAGTATTCAATATAGCTGTCTAACCTATTTATCATTCACTTAAATACATTAATATTGTGCAATGCAATATTATTTTACTTGTATTTTTCTGCTCTTATAACTGAAGTCTTCCAAAAGTAAAAGGATCAAGCACACGTATGTTAACGTACACCAAAGACCAATTAGTGAGCAACAGGTTGGGGTGCTTTTGAGATCACCAAGTGATGCCAGCTCATTCAATATCATCTGTCACTGTCTTCTACTACTTCTTCCTTGGCTTGTCTCACTTTCTCTTTCCTCCTTCAGATATCCAGTTCAACGCTTTCTTAGCATGTCTCCCATCTTCCATTCAGTGTACAGGTCCCAACCGTCTGAGCGTTCTTTCTTTGATATTTTCTAACATGTACTGCTCGATCAGGTCCATTACTCTCACACTCTTTTTGTTAGCCACTACCATCGGCCAACTCTCTGCTCTGTACAGTGGTGTGCTCTGTACAATCTGACCTTTCATTTGGTGTGGAGATCTCTAATTGATCAGATGTTGTTCATCCTTCCAAAAGTGGTGTTTGCTTTTCCTAATCTAGTATGAATATCTTTATCGCAATCTCCTTCAAATGTCATCACTCTTCCTAGACAACAGAACTGTTATATTTCTTTTCTGTCCACATATACCTTGGCATCAGTTTCCTACCTTCAAACATCTTTATTTTCTCTTCATTTACTTTCAATCTAATAAAAAGAACAGGAGTACTTGTGGCACCTTAGAGACTAACAAATTTATTAGAGCATAAACTTTTGTGGACTACAGCCCACTTCTTCGGATGCATATAGAGTGGGTGGGCTGTAGTCCACGAAAGCTTATGCTCTAATAAATTTGTTAGTCTCTAAGGTGCCACAAATACTCCTGTTCTTTTTGCGGATACAGACTAACACGGCTGCTACTCTGAAACCTTTCAATCTAATGTTTGCTGCTTCCTGTTCTACCTCTGATGAAAGGACAACCATTCTGTTTCACTATGTACTCAGTAAATCAATGGCGAGTCACTAGTTTCTGTTACCCATTTAAACCTGCATGCTGCCTTTTGTTGTTCATTTCATCACCCAGTCGACTGCTAATGCAAAGAGGATTGGTGATAACACATACCCTTGTCTAACTTGTCAAACCACTCACGCTGACCTGTATCTGATCTTGCTGCACATCTACTTCCATCATAATGAGAAGTTTATATGTTGATCAGTTTGTCTGGTATCCAGTAGCTCTTAACAATATTCCGCAGGGTCTCACTGTGGACACTACTAAACACTTTTAAAAAGTTGATAAGATGGGTTTTTGCCAAGCAGTAGCTTTTTTGATCATATATCAAAGACTGGATATCTGCTCATAATATCGTCTACCTGGATGAAACCCAGCCTGTTTTTTTCGTAATATTCGATACACTGTTTTTTTCATTCTATTCAGCATAACAGTAGCCAATACTTTGCCCAGGACTGATAGCAGTACTATACCTCTCCAGTTTATGTATTGAGTAAGATCACCATTTTTTGGCAATGCCACAATACCACCATTTTTCTTTCACCCATATTTTGTTAGAGTTTTGTTAGGAAGCAAAATTCTGATTGAAAGCTAACTTTAGTACCTTTGCTTGAATTCTGTCAACCCCAGGAACTTTGACAAGTGTTATTGGTCCTTTTATTTCTAACTTAGCACTGGCATTTTTCTAGAACCTGTGCATGATCTGGACAGTTTAATATAAAATGAAAATGTTCTTTCCATTATTTGACTTGTTCTTCCTGCATTTTCAACATCTATCCATGAAAATCCTTGATAGTCATCACCTGTGACAGTCTGGTTTTTCCCGAGAGGTCATGCACTATTGTATAGAGTTGCTTGATGTCTCCCCTCTGAGCTGCTTCGTAGGCCTCTTAGCCTTCTTCCGAAAAAAGGCATTTCTATCTTGCCTTCATCTCTTCTCTTTTTCTCTGTATCTTTCATCTCTGTCTAGGAGTTCTTCCTGTGTCTTGCACTGTTTCTTTTTTGCCTTCAGAGCTTTTCATTCATCAGTCATTGCTCATGTTCCAGATGTAATCCATGCATCTTTCTTCCGCCTTCTTTGGAAGTCTACTACTTCCTCTGCTGTCTCAACTACCATCTTCTACCAAAAAAAGAACAGGAGTACTTGTGGCACCTTAGAGACTAACCAATTTATTAGAGCATAAGCTTTCGTGGGCTATGCATCCAAAGAAGTGGGCAGTAGCCCACGAAAGCTTATGCTCTAATAAATTGGTTAGTCTCTAAGGTGCCACAAGTACTCCTGTTCTTTTTGCAGATACAGACTAACACGGCTGCTACTCTGAAACCTGTCATCTTCTACCAGTTTGACCATCTAACAGCCTAAACACTGGAAAGATTGCTACGGGCAATCTGGAATCGGAGCTGTTTTTCTTTGTCCTTTGCCCCTATTGCTATAACATTCTTTTAATCTGTCTTAGTGCTCTTTTTGAGTTTAAGTTGTAATGTGGCCACTAAAAGAATGATCTGAGCCAACATCTGCTCCTCTGCTCCTCTCCTCTGATACCCCTCAAAGACACACATCTCTTAGATATACACACATGCTCTGATTGAAAGTCACAGTGACTGGTGATCTCCATGTGAACTTGCGTCTCCTCTTGTGTTGGAAGAGATTGCCTCCTATTGCTTGGGTGTTTGTGCCACATAGATTCAAGAGCTGTTCACTATTATTAGTTTGGATATCTTCCACTGCTGTGTCCATGACTCCTTCCAAATCAGCACAATTGTTGCCGATTTTACACTGAAGTTGCCTGTCATCAGCATAATGTCATGGTTAAGCATGACATCCAATACCTGCTGCACCTGCTTGTAGGATGTACCCTTTTCACTGTCACCTGCAGAGTCTGTTGTTGCACATACCTGGATTATTGTACACTTGACTTGTCTTCTTTGCAGTCCAGACGTTGCTAGTCTGTCACTCACTGGTTCCCAAGCCAGCAGGGTCTTCACGGAGATGTCATTTAGCATCATTCCTCCTCCTCTTTCATACGTTCCTCTTTATAGCATCATCTTGCCACTTCCTGCCAATTTCATCTCACTGATGCCAAGTATGTTCAGACGGTATTTTTTCATTTCTCATGTAACCAGTGCCAGCTTTCCAGTACTGTACGAAGTACTTACATTAGCTTATGCTCTAATAAATTTGTTAGTCTCTAAGGTGCCACAAGTACTCCTGTTCTTTTTGCGGATACAGACTAACACGGCTGCTACTCTGAAACCTTACATTCTATGTGCCGCCTACTTGTTACAGATTTGATAGTCAGGATTCAATGTCTCGAGATCTCAGCTTTCTTTTTGCTTTCACGGAGATGTGTCATATTTGGATTTTGAGCTCCGTCTGCATTCTTATGGTTTGATTTAATGGAACTGTTTTTGTTGCAGGAAGGCTGCATCTCAGTGATTGCAAAACCAACTGCAGAACCCTCCTCTTTTATCTAAGCTTGGGAGTGAGCTGAATCAAAACTCCAATTGAAATCAATGCAAAAAGATGCATATAATCTGTTAGAAATATATTAATTTTAAATCACTGATCATTTGTTTTCTTTTGTAGGGATAGTATGGATTATCATTCATATTTAGGCAAATTAAATAAATTCATTTTTTAAAGTTTTATTTCTTCAATTTCATACAAATGCATCTGTCAAAATTTCTAATTAAAACACAATAGGGGCAATGAATTGATATATATAATTATCCAAATGAATTGGGTTTTGACAATGGGAGCATGAGAATGTCTGCAGTTTATTTTCAGACAGAGGGTTTAAATTTATTGGAAACAGATTTCTGCAGTGACTGACCAGCACTGCCCCACATTCCCTGCAATCCTTATGACAGACAGACTGCCTGCCTCACATTAATTCACTTCACACTATTTCTATCGATCCACAGCCAGTTCCCTAGTCTCTTTGCACACACTGCCTGTCTGACTGCCTACATCCACATCAGCACATACACACAAAGGCCACAGAAAGATAACCTTTTGCTTCCATTAAAGACACAGTCTCCATTTTTCTAGCTACAACAACATCAGAGATTTCAAATATACCAGCTTCTCTGTTGCCTAGTGAACAAATTTACTTGGATAGTATGCCCATTGTATAGTCCGGGAAATGATCATTTCAACATTTTAAGAAAAGTTATGTTGACCAAAGAGAAAATGGAAGCAATGGGACAGAAGGTATATATACAGCATGCAACTAGAGAATCCCTTAAAAAAGGAATTTAATTTGAAGAACCTATATCTTACTGAAGACTAAAGCCGACCTTCAACATATTTTTATCTTTAAACATAAATAAAGGAAAACAGCATTTTCTTTAAAAAAAATTATACTTGCTCACAAAGCCCCTATTTGGGCAGAATATATTATAGACATTGGTGAATGCAACACCTGAGGTGTAATTTTAAGAAGTGAACATAAGGAATAGAAAATGAACTTACTGAATGCTTTATAGCAGTAAAGCTCAAATATCTTCCCAACATGAAGAGCTCAAAATATATCAATGGTCAAAACCACCTCTAATACTTTTAATTCATGACTAGGGCTCTATCAAATTCATGGTCCATTTTGGTCAATTTCAAGGTCATAAGATTTTAAAAATCGTAAATTTCATGATTTCAGCTATTTAAATCTGAAATTTCATGGTGTTATTATTTTAGGGGTCCTGACCCAAAAAAAAAAAGAGTTAAGGGTGGGGGGGGGTCACAAGGTTATTATAGGGGAGGTTGCGGTACTGCTACCCTTACTTCTGCACTGCTGTAGGCAGCGGCGCTGCCTTCAGAGCTGTGCAGCTGGAGAGCAGCGGCTGCTGGCCAGAAGCCCGGCTCTGAAGGCAGAGCCGCCGCTGTCAGCAGTGCAGAAGTAAGGATGGCCTGGTATGGTATTGCCACACTTACTTCTGCACTGCTGCCTGCAGAGCTGGGCCCTCAGTCAGCAGCTGCCACACTCCGGCCACCCAGCTCTGAAGGCTGCAGCGCACAAGGAAGGGTGCCTTAATTCTGCACTGCTGCTGGCGGGGCGCTGCTTTCAGAGCTAGGCACCCAGCCAACAGCCATTGCTCTCTGGCCACCCAGCTCTGAAGGCAGGACAGAAGTAAGGGTGGCAATATTGTGACCCTCCCCCCCCTCAAAATAAGCTTGTGACCTCCCCCTTCTCCCCCCGCCTCCCCTTCGTAGCTCCCTTTGGGTCAGGACCCCAATTTGAGAAACACTGGTCTCCCTTGTGAAATCTGTATAGTATAGGGTAAAAGCACACAAAAGACCAGATTTCATTGGGGGACACCAGGTTTCACGGACTGTGACGCATTTTTCATGGCTGTGAATCTGATAGGGCCCTATGCATGACATACACTTTTATAAACATTCCTGTTTGATTTGCAGTCAACAAGCTGAACACACCAATTTTAGATCCAGAAGGCCAAAATAAAACAGGATTAATTGTACAATCTACAGTGTGTTGTGAAATTAAGGCTAATCCATCCTAACACCTGAATTCTAATACATTTACTGCAGGAGTAGCTGCCTAAGCAGCATGAGCAGGTACCAATCCACTGGTTGGGAGACGCAGGAGATAAAATGGGAGCCTCGGTGACCCCTTTCCCAGAAACCCTCCTCACTCTCACCCCACAAAACTGTGCAGAGAGATCCCCTACTTTGGGTGAATTAAGACCCATGGGCCATCCTTCCTTCTCCATCCAATTCAACAAAATGTTTCCTGGTTTATAGGATAAAAGATAATAAATCCAACTTCAATATTTGGAATTTATGTTTAAAATAAACAGCATATTTTTTTCAAAATAATTCAGTTCTACATGTAAGAAGCCAAGGAAGTTCAAGTTTATGCCACTTTTTTGGAATTTGTTGAATTCTACTCTTGCTAGTGACAAATACTCGTATTGCTATAAGACATGAATCTCTTTAAACTTCCATAAAGGCACAGGCTTCTTTATAATTCATCTCACCAGACTCCTTTGTCTGACAACAACAGATTATGGTAGCCACTTTACTAAACAAACTATTAATGATGATTACAGATAAGTATTTCAAAATATGTTTGCTATTTTTATACTTAATTCTACTGTCAAATTAAGATGCCCCTTGTAGGGAAAAAAATTCATTGTACACACACAGGGATAAATGGCCTGCCTGAAGATCTTACCACTTTAAAGGGCTTCTGAGTACATGTACACAACTTAAATTGCAATCTGTAGAGTGAGACTAATGAAGAGGAAATCCATTGCTCATTTTTAATACCACTAGTTTAATGCAAAGCAAACAGAAAATGGCCTCTAGTAATCCAGAGCTAGTTTCATAGATCACCAGTAACCAAAAAGAAATCATCTATATTTTAGAACAGGATATATTAAATTTAAATAATTTATTCCTCTGTAAAGTCCACAGTTTGAATGAGGAGGGAGATCATCTATTGCTTATTATGCAAAAGATGACCAACTACAACAAAAAGGTGGGAAGAAGAATATTTCCACAACTGCTTGTTAATTTTTAGTTAAAAAGCTAGTGTTCAAACATAGCTACTGCTGGAGAATGGGGGGGGGGAGAGAAGGGGGGAAATGGTTTCAGTAACCATCTATTTCAGACAAACAAAATAGGATCACTTTCAGTCATGTCAGAACTCTGGAAAGGAGTTATTATAAGCATTAAATTGCACTCATGCTGTAATAACACATTTGCAGCTTCTGAATTAGAGACCAAATTCTGAAGGTAAATAGAATCAGAGAATGACAGAGCAGAATCTGGAGACTCCCTGGAATCCTCTCAGGATATAGTCCCAGAAACCACAAATGCAAACTATCCAACAGCGGTGGGCCAGAAGGGAAAAAGTTTGGCCTAACAGCCCATCAGTAAGAGATAGAGAAGCCACAAGTCAAACTTGAGAGATTTCATGTTGTGGAAGTCTTAGAGGATGGCCGCACTGTATCATCCAAAATGAAGAGGCCCAAGGATGACTGATGGTAAAGAAATTTCCTTGTCTTGCACAAAGGACCACAGACCCATATATTAAAATATACCACGGCAGCTTAGTGACTGAATCGACAAACATTTCAAGTGCTTCTTGAATCACTATCAAAATGCATTTTATTTAAAACAATTTGGCTCATGTACGATAAAGTTTTCCTTCCAGTTTATTACCAAGAATATTTGCATGAAACAGGATCTTAGTCAAACCTCTCTCTGTAATATCACAGTTGGTTTCTTGAGAAATGAAAGAGGAAGATACAGTAAATATGATACACATTCATAATTGTTCCTAAATAAAATGAAAAATATTCCTATGGTCATCAACAATTCTTTAGAATGCCAGTGAAAAGAATTTCTAATAATGACAGTTTAAGGAAAAGTTTTGACCAAGGCCTTATTAGTATGTGTTCCATATTCTTACTCAAACTCACTATAACTAATAATGAAATTCCATAAATCAGTTATGCATTTTAACTGTCTGCAAGGATGCCTTTTTCCGTTCCACTTCCACAATGAATACTTATTCCACACACTGATTTATTGCTGTCAGGGTGGCCTTAGAACTGCACATTTTTACAGTTCTCATGTTAAGTAATCAGGCAACCAGTATGGGATGATATTATGTATATTTCTGGCTTTACTAATATAAGGTGGCACATGATCATCCACAAAAATAATGAACTAGTGTTGCGGAAAAATAGAAAACATTCTTTTCCAGCAAACCTTGAAACAATCCATACTTAGCAGAACCCTATGCCTCGCCTCAAGAATCGAGCAGGGGTTTATTAATTAATTAATTGTTTTCAAGATGAGAATAGTGGTGAAAACCATCTACTTTAAAAACATGATTAGCACCCTATTATGGTTTTGAAATTGTAGTGTGGACAGGTCTTGCACATTAATGCCTATAAGGTTTACAGTATTTGTCAGTACAAATCTACTACTCAGCTGCTTGGATTTAAACATATTCATCTCTTTCCTCTCAATTTAGCGGTTTGCTGGACAAATTTCTAACAAATTTCCTGTTGGACTCTTAGGTGCTTCTTCCTCACTGGTAATCCCAAAGTCCAAATAATTTAATTACAATTTATACCACACTAGAAACAGATAAAAGCTTCAGTTAATTACTTCCCACGTATGCTAATGATACCAGATGCTAACTATAACAGGGTTTATTAGTATATTTTACTGTGTGACAATCCCTTACCCAAAGAATTTATATTCACCAAAACGGATTGAAAAAAATAAAATAAAAATGGAGGTCAGGGTATAGCATAAATATATGTGATGGCTGTAGGTTGTTACAGTTGAACATGTACAAGCCACTAGTGGCATCACATAGATCTGCCACTTAGGAGTTATATTTCTAATCCATGAAAATTAAAGAGTTACATTAGCCAACATTTTGTATTCTCTTTATTTTAATTAACAGTATCTAAGTAAATGAAGTAATCGGCTATATATTTAACAATTTGGACCTTGTTTGTAATGCAGCTTTCTAAGTTACTTTCTTCTAACTTTCTACCACTAATCTCTGATTTAGTACTTCCCATACTTACTCTGGTACCTGACCATTCCAAAAACACTTAACAAACCTTAACTTAAATTAAAACATTACAGCAAACAAACAAAAAAAGAAAGCAAAACAGTTTTAAAGATCTGCTTTCTTTATAAAACAATGTTCCCCTGCACTACCTTTTGTCTGTCCAAGCCAGAAGACAGACAGGAGGTCATGGATATGGTTTAATGAGGCCACATCTTTATTCACTTATAATATCTGGAAGTACCTTGCAACAAATTGTAGAGTGCAAGGAGGAGGGGATCAGCTCCCAAACCCCTTATTTAGCTCCCTTTGAAGGAAAGGGATGCTTTCCTTCAAATCCTTTTCCAATCCATTTTCTGTGGTAACCATATCCACTTCATACCAAGTACCTGCACTGCACATCCTCCACAAGTTTTACATTATAAAGTCGCAATTTAATACACCTCTACCTCGATATAACGCTGTCCTTGAGAGCCAAAAAATCTTACCGCGTTATAGGTGAAACCACGTTATATGTGAAACCACGTTATATTGAACTTGCTTTGATCCACCGGAGTGCGCTTTGCCGCGTTATATCCGAATTTGTGTTATATCAGGTCATGTTATATCGAGGTAGCAGTGCATTTAATCCCCCTACTCTACCCTACCAGGTCCCAGACCAGCTTTCGGAAGGCAAAAAATACATACCTTGCTTCAGCCAATCTGACAGTGAGAGAAAAACTCATTCCCAGCTCTCTAAGGAAAAGGGGCAAATTATGGAACCTGGTCCTTTTGCCAAGTTTATGGATAGGTGGATGGACGCTGCCAGTCCAATCCTGGTAAAGAGGGCCTATTCATGGCTGCATGGGATATAAATACCAGCCCATGTCCCCTCCTCCCCCCCCCCCCACACACACACACTCCTCTGCTCAACAGAAAAGGCAATGCAGTGACCTTGTCCTGACCTGGCCCCAACTGCTTCCTCACTTTCCTGTCCATCCCTGTAAACTTTTCTGTACCTGATGTAAGGCAGCCTTTAAAGGGTCAATGCCCCTTTTCTTCCAGCTGGACAAACACCCACTCACATAAAGGTTACAGTGGACACATTCTTAACATTGTTCACTCCCACCCCATCATCTTCTTATAATTCACCAAATATTTACCTATTTAAGGCCCCAGTACAGTAAGATACTTAAGCACATGCTCAATTTTAACAACATACATATTTAAAGTACCTTCCTGAATCAAGGCCTAATGGGAGGCCCCAAACATGCAAGTAAACCCCTGCTTCAGAGCCCCACCGAACTAAAGTCTTTCCATATGGAGCAGATTGCAGGATCAAGGCATGCACTCTGGTTTTTAATACAGATTTACACACCAATGTTTGGAAGGGCCGGGGGTGGGGATTGAAGTTTTGACAGATTTCTATTTTGATGTGCAATGAAGCCAAGACCCTTTGCGGGGGGCGGGGTAGAAAGTTCTCCCAGAATCGCCAATAACCCAGTGGTTAAGGCTTTCACCAAGTATGTGGAAGAATCAGTTTCAAGTTGCTGGTCTGAATCAGCCAGAGCAAGGACTTCAAATTGGGTCTCCCAGGTTAGTTCCCTAACCATTGGGCTATTGGCTAGTCTGGGGTCAATCTTTCCTCCTCTCTTGTTTTGATCAGAAACTCATGGACTCAACAAACTTTCCCAACAAAAGTTTAGTAAAATATGTGTTTCTGCAAAAAGTTTCAGTTTTAACAAATCAGAATTTTCTGACAAAACGTTTAGTCAAATGATTTCCAACCAGCTCTAATTATCACTGCTTTTTCCTTTTCTCTGATCCATTTTTGCACTGCCCAATAGAGGGGACAGTTTTGCCTAAAGTAATGTTTCCTTTTGGCAATAGAACCTGCATCTTATTGAAAGTTTCGTGTTTAGGAAGTTCACAAATTTACATGGAAAACAGATTAATCTTATATCACTGCAAAGGTAACAGATGACAAGGTTTGGACATTTACCTCATGGTATTCTTAGAATAGTAAATTACAATGTCAAATCAATGTTGTTTTTCCTGAACTATATTCATGTAATTTCATATAAATATGCTAGGACAGCTACCTTCAATTACACCAATGAATCCCCATTGGCTTTAGAAAACCTACAACCCCTCTGTTAAAATGCTATTCACATTACAGATATAACTTGACTTCATTAAGGCTGCATGGATATAATTGAGGTCAGAGTTTGTCCCTCTGTATTGTATCAGTTTGTCTTTAAATTAAGTAGGTAAATTATGTGGTCTTCTGGGGGAGACAACACAGGCAGTTGCATAATCTTTAGTTTAACATACTTTCTTTTACTCTAAAAATGACAAACTGCTATTAAACTGCAGAAGAAATACACTTTCATACAGTAAAATCATTGCAATGCATCTATAGAAGCATGTTGTTATTCCAGTACATTACACGGATTAAATCTCACAATTCATTTTAAAGACTATTCATATCAAACAAGAGATTTAGAGGAAGGAAATGATGAATTAGCTTAGGAAGCACTGGTCACAACTTAGAGCAGGGCTTTTTAAAGTATTAACTTGTAAACAAACAAAAATAATGAAAAATAAGAAACAGTCTGACAGAGATCTAGAGAAATGCCATCTAAAATAAATGTTCAACGAGTAAAACATTTGGCAGATGAAAAATTGTAGAACAGGAAACAGACAGGCATACAGATAACATAACGGTGTTGTATATCCAGAACCAAAACCCTTAGCTGCCTGTCAAATTACTATAGTACATCCAGATACAAATTATTACATAGAAGGAAAAAAGAATCAAAAGGGCACTATTTTGTAATGCTGCTGTAGAGTGGTGTCAGTGAAAATATCAAGCAATACAAAGACAACAAATTTCAACCTATGTTGTCACAATAACTCTAGAATAGAAAAGAGAAAAAATAAAAAGGAAAATGGCAAAAGTGCTACTCAACATCTATTAAGATGTGGACCAGTTAACAGCAACAGAGGGTCCTGTGGCACCTTTGAGACTAACAGAAGTATTGGGAGCATAAGCTTTCATGGGTAAGAACCTCACTTCTTCAGATGTACCAGTTAACACTATTCCATGTTTGTAGATTATGTTTTATTAATAAAACTGTGGTCATATGCCTTAAATCTAGAGTCTCGTGTTATGTTTTTATTCTATGCTGTCTGGGGGGGCAGATGGGGATGTCAGCAATGACTGTTTTAAACATTATACAAGTACACTAGTTAGCTAAGGAAAACTGGGTGTTTTATTTGTCATATTTTATATATATCTTGTTTCAGCAATGTACAACTTTTCCAGCTAATGTTAAAGTTGAATGGGTTGGCATTTTACAGGCCATAAGGCACTAGATCCATCTAATTTTTTTTAGTTCAGTTTGGGTTCTTAAATTTATTAGACAAAATAAACTTTGTTTTCAAAATACTGTTTTACATTTGTATGCTTCTGGCTCTTACTGCAATGTACAGTAGCAACCAATTTTGCAAATGAACAGTGAAATGCAACTCTTTACCATACAATTATTAATTAAAATGCAAAAATTGAGTGTGAAATCCTACAGTCCTTAACCAGGCAAAATTCACATTGATCCCCATTGTTTGTATGTTAATATTCACTTTAAATGTGCTGAGAATACTACTGACATATCAGCAAATCACCCTAGCATTTAAATGAATTGTAAATATTGCTGTATTCATCTCTCTTTGAAATGCAGAGCTAATAATCTGTGAATGGTGGAGAAACAGGCCATTGCCTTATGTTAAATTGTATAGATAAATACCCAATGTTACCCTAATTACCTATTGTTCCCGAAGGGACTCCGACTTGTCAAAGGTGGCTTGTAATTGTATAAAAGATCCTTGGGTCCCAATCATTTTTTAACTCAGATCCGCTTAAGCTTCATCAGGGGAAGTTTGAGTTGCAAGATTGAGGTCTCAGTTGAGCTAGAAACACCCAGAATATGATATTGGACATTGGACTATAACCTAGGGACTAAATTCTAAAAGAGCTCTTTGCAACTACAAAGCTCACCATCTCTGTTATGTATCTGAACCTCAAGAATTGAACTCATGTCTGCATGTATATTGATCTTTTAACTATACTCCCTCTCTTTTGTTTTTTAATAAATGTTAGTTTAGTAAATAAGAATTGGCTCTAAGCATGTAAGATCTGGAATATTCATTAACCTGGGAGGTAATATGTCCAATCCTTTGGGATTGGTAGAACCTTTTCTTTTATATGATGAAATAAGATTTTCAGAAATCTTCATCATATTTGACTTGGGTACCTGGATGGAGGCCTGAGGCTAGGTTACTTTAAGGGACTGCGTTGTTGGCTTCTGGGCAACCAATAAGGAAATAAAAAAGCTGTTTTGTGCTGGCGTGGTAAATCTAAGTATTGAAATATCCACCAGCTTTGAATATTTTCTGTCCCATTCTTTGCAGTTCACCCTAGTTGAGTGACCTCAGCTGGCCCCCACTTGGATCCTTGTCATATATACCTAGTGAGATTTTCTATTACATATAATTTGACAGAAATGTAACATTTAAATCTGTTGTCTAGAAGTGAAATGGTAGGATCCACCCTCTCTAGCGAGGCTTCTCTTCCTGAGACCTCTACTGTTGAGGAGGATGTTCAGACCTTTCCCACCCTTCCCTGTTGTTTGAAGTTTCCTTGTAGAGGATAGGGCACTCTTCCTCACTCTCTAATGTTGTGTCATTTTTAGCTTGCTAGGGGCCTTGAAGAGCGGTTCTCAAGTTCCAACTCTCTGGAGTACTATCCAGTTCTGCAAGGCAGGCAGGGGACCAATGCAGAAGCTTTTTCCAGCAGTACTTGTGCCCAGAACATCCAGACACCCCATCAAGGAATACAGCAAGGTCTGGGAAGATCAGTAATCTTTAACCCACAACCAATATTTTTATTCAAGTCCCCCTGAATCACAGCCACAAAGGACATGCCTGGGTGACTACAGAAGATGACAGGAACTGTGATGTGCCAGACACTTAACACACCCCCTCCAACAGACCACAAAAGCCTTCAAATACACTCCTTTCTCTCCTTCCTGCCAATGCAGAATGACTCACTGAAATCTATTTATTATTTTACAAATGTGTCTCTTATTCCTAACTCTTTCATTCAGTCCTTATACATAGGTTTTCTCTGCCTCTAGACCCATTCCACTTCAAGTATATTTAATTTTTAGATGGAATGACCAGAACTGGATCCCGATGTTCAATGTGATCGTGTACTTATATAATGTTGTTATAATTTTTTTCAGTATTGCTAATAATCCCATTCTTCACTTGTCCTAACTTTTTTCCCTTTGGACCACTACTGCACATTAAGTAGACAACTTAGCTGAGCTGTCCACAATGAAGCTCAGGTCTTTTAAGTGGTTTCCGTTAATTTAGAATCCACTGAGGTGTAGGAGTAGTTCAAATCATTCCTTCCAACAAGCACTACCTTGCATTTCTCAACAATGAATTTCATCTGACCAATTACCTAGCATCTTTCAGTCCCTCTGAAGATCCTCAGTCTTCTGTATTCTAGATTAAACTAAAGAGTTGTGTCTCATTTGAAAAGCTCTTCCATGTCACTTGGATCATTAATAAATATATTAAACATCAGTTTTGTAGAGATCCTTGGGACAATTATTCCTACTTGTCATTTTTTGTCTCTTAACAGGTACCTAATCCATAACAGATCTTTAGCTCATTCCTATGACTTACAGTTTGCTTAACAGCCTCTTGCAAGAGGCTTTTGATATGAAAATAAATCATAGATCAGTGTTCCTTCATCCATTATTTTGTGGACAGGGTCAAAGAATTCTAGGAGTCTGGCATTGCATTATTTTCTTTTACAGAAGCCAGGCTGGTTTGGTCCTTCCATATCATGTTTAATTAGGTGTTTTATAAATGCATGGTAATTATAGTTTCAATCAATTTACTTGTTATTAAATGAGGCTACTGGTCTGCCATTCCCAAGATTACCCCAGTACCTTTAAAGACAGGAATATCATTTACCATACCTGCAGTCTGCTGGTATAATAACTGGTTTTAATTAAATTGCATATTAGTGGTAGCAGCTCAGACATTTCCTTCAGAACCCTTGTAGGAACACCAGCCAGCTGTGGTGACTAGTCTAGTTTGTTCCAACAACTTCTCTGTGACACTATAATTTCTGACTGTCTCATATTCTTATTACTGGAAAATAGTAGGTATCTCCCAAACATTTGCTCTAGTGAAGACTGAACCACAAATAATTTAGCTTACTTAGTGGCTTTACCCTCCTGAATTGCTCCTGTTACTCCTGATAGTCCAGGAGACATACTGATTCTCCCAGAGGCTTCCTGGTTATAAAGTCGTTATAGAATTTCATGTTATATGTTTTTCTGTCTTCGGCTATTTAATCTTCAGATTCCTTGTTAGGAACCAATCCTATAATGAGTTCTGTTTGCACAGAACCCTGAAGTCAATGGGGCTCTGTACAGGTAAAATGATTCTGCTCAAGCAGAGCTCATTGAAGCATCGGGTTCTGAGTCCTCTCAGTGTTAAGCACATGCGTTAGCAGACACAGTTTGTGTTCCTGTGACTTCAGATGTGATAGATTTCCTTTTTTATTTGATATATACCCATTTTGCTTGAATGTTTTCTTGTACCTTGCCATTTATCCATACTAATTATTTCATTACCTGTTTCCTATTAAGTTCAGGGGTACCTGCTATAACACATTTATAGTATTCTCAAGTAGTCACTTGATTGGGGTTAAGAATTTCAAGTTTCCTACATTTTCTACGTTTAAATAAATATTAGTTTTTACAGATACTCAGCAATCTCAGATTACTAAACTGGGCCATTAGCCAAAAAAAACCTTACAGTCTGCACATAGAAGCGCTGTGACATGTTGTTAGATATATTATGTATATTAGAACAAACAAAACAAATATATTTTTAAAAAGCTTCCTAGACAGTTTTTCCATTTCAGAGACATTTTCCCGTATTCATGTGCAGTGTTTTGTAAAGCACTTTATTTCCATTAGCATTAAAAAAAACTCAGGTCTTCAGCAAATCAGCAAGAGACTAATGGCACAAATCAATATCAGATTCTTCATAGCAACTAATATTAGGTCATTTATTATATACAGTGCTCGCTAGCACCACTACAGCTATAGGTCTATCAGTGATTACGTAATGAGCCTTTTTAGGGAGCCCCAACTTTACTGTGGCTTGACGCTTGACAGAGTTTCACAACATAGTGACTTTTTTCTGAACTTGATTTAATTTCAGCTGTTCCTAAGTTACAGGAGTACTTACAAAACTCTTTTTTGTTGTTGTTGTTTTTTGACTAAATGAAAATAATCATTTAATGGGTTTAAGTAGCTGGCCTTAATAGGAATTATACATATTTTTATTAGTGCTTCTGAGAGTACTGAAAGAAGAACACTCATCGCAAGTTTAAAAAACAACTATAGATCATATATGATCATTTCTTTTTAGAGTTATTAGCCACAACTTTTATCCAGTAGGACAGATCCCCTTGGTGAAGTAGTTGCCGTTTGCTCAGGCTCATTACTCTCACCACTACTCAGATGAATCTAAGCCATCACAGTCACTAATACAGCATGTGTGTCAGGTATTTCAGAAAATGTTGGATTTTCTATTTTAAAAGAGTGATGGAGGGATGGATTTTATACCACATACCTGCTGCAATCATTAGGCACACGTAGGAGAATTAAGGAAAGCATGAGAAGTCCCACTCTGAAATTCCTTGCTTTAATATATGGAGAGCACCACTTAGTTTTTACTTCTATGCATATACAAGGAAAGTGTATCTATGTTTACCTGAACATTTCCTTTCTTCAGGCAACAGGGACCACAGATCCATTCAAATGGATCTTCAGCCTGCTTGAAGCTTTGGGGCAAACTCAACCTGTTGGTCCCTGGCATTGTCCTGAAGTTCCCTCCAGCTAAGACAACTTCCACAACCAGGATAATTCAATTTCATTTTTCTAAATTACAGATTGGGTTAAATATATTTTGATGAAAAAGCAAAATTTCTCCTACTGCAGAGCATTGGAAATTCCCCATAATGAAAGTCAACTCAAATCTCTACAAGTCTGCTTCTCTCTCTACTTTGGATGAACCAGATCTGTGGATGTCATAACTCAAAAAAAAAAAAAAAAAATTCAGGTAAACACAGATTAAATTTTCCTATTCTTCATTGTGCTAAGTCCCCAGATCTATTCCAATATGATTTTCAAAGCAACATAAGAACATAATGTAAGACTGGCCATACTGGGTCAGACCAAAGGTCCATCCAGCCCAGTATCCTGTCTACTGACAGTAACCAATGCTAGGTGCTCCAAAGGCTAGGGACATCAACTTGCAAAAGAGGAGACTAAGGGGGGGATATGATAGAGGTATATAAAATCATGAGTGATGTGGAGAAAGTGAATAAGGAAAAGTGATTTACTTGTTCCCATAATATATGGTTTAGGGGCCACCAAATGAAATTAATGGGCAGCAGGTTTAAAACAAATGAAAGGAAGTTCTTCTTCACACAGATACTGAAACAAATTATTAAAAAATCAGTTTGGAAGCTTGTAGAGGACAATATAAAGCATGGCCAACATGGATCTGTCAAGAACAAATCATGCCAAACCAACCTCATTTCCTACTTTGACAGTGGATGGGGAGGAAGTACTAGACATACTATACCTTGATTTTAGTAGAGTTTTTGACAAAGTCCCACATGACATCCTCAGAAGCAAACTAAGGAAATGTGGGCTAGATTAAATTATTAAGATGGGTGCACAACTGATTGAAAGACAGTACTCAAAGAGTAGTTATTAATACTTGCTCCAGAAGATTTTGAAAATAATTACTAGTGGTTCCAAGATTGTTTCACCTAGTTCCTACATGTTTGTGGTATTTTTCGTATTCCTCCTTAGCAATTCATCCATGCTTCCACTTTTTGTAAGATTCCTTTTTGATTTTCAGGTCATTAAAGAGCTCCTGCATGGAGTCATATCTTTGAAAAAGTGCCACTCTCTTTAACTCCTTTTTCTCTTTGATTTTCTTCCCATGGGAGCTTACCTACCTGTTCTGAGTTTGTTAAAGACTGCTTTTCTTAAAGTTCACTGTCCTTATTCTGCTGGTCTCACTCCTTCCTTTCCTTAGGAATCATAAAATCTATCATTTCATAATCATTTCACTCAAGTTGCCTTCCACCTTCAAATTGTCAACCAATTCCTCAATGCTGGTCAGAATCTAATCTAAAATGGATGTCCACCGGGTTACTTCATTCATTATTTGAAACAAAAAAGTGTTCCCAAGTATATTCCAACAACTTATTGGCCATTTTGTGGATGTTGTGCTCTTTCTAACACCTATTCCTTGAATTGAATTGGGACCTGAATAAGCCCCCCTCCATTATCCTCCGTGAGCATCTGACTGAACGATGGCTCTCTGACTGGTTCACTAGCTCTTCAAAAATCATATTCTCTGTACTCAACAATTGTGGAAGCAGAGAATATACAAAAAGATCTTAAGCTCTGCTAATAGACAGGAGAAGTAAAGGATAAAAGCTATATAGGTCTCAAATTTTGGTTCATTGAAGCATGTCTGTGAATGAGATCCTCATTCCCATTTGGCTCCAATAAGAACTGGAGTTTTGATTCTTGTTCTTCTTTATGGCCATCTTTGAGATGAGACTTTGCACTTGATAGAATTAATCTTCCACCCAGGTCCATGGTTGACTTCCCTCTGTGTTTATCATGAATTCCAGATTGTCCAGAAACCATATCACTATTTGTCTCACTTGTGTCTCTGTAACAGAGCCTTGACCAGAAAAAAACTGTCTAGGAAGTGATAACTGTTTTACCTTCTTCCTTCAAGCCAATATGAATACCACCATGATTCTGGAAGAGACCCTGAAAGCATTAGTCTGATAAAAAGGAAATGATTGAAATTGGGGGGAAGAAAGCTGTCATCCATATGCAAACTTGAAGTATTGTTTGTGGATGTTAAAACAGGAATGTTTGAAGATAAGCCTCCTCCAATAACTTATTTAGATGCGTCAGATGGAGTCCTGCTCTGTTTGCTTCTGATTTTCTGAGGTTAGAAAAGCGGGCTGTATTGCTCCAATCTGAACCAGATGATGGATGGCTTCACTCATGTCCTCCTATTCCCATGGGTTACTTGAGATTGGAACTGGGACAAATCTGTTCCTGTGATTCTTGCACAGCTCCAGAGAGTATCCCCTTTGCACAACATACAGTGATCTCATTTTGACTAAAGCTATCAGTACCCACTGGCTCTCAAATTGAAACAGCCCAGCGCAAACTGGGGGTCTAACTCCCGATAGGATCATGCAGATAGCATGACAACAGCAGGAACGCAACTGAGGGAAACTACTGACATTGCCTCAGTACCCTACCTTTTACAAATTGGTATCTTCTGTTGTATTTCATGGATTGCTTCACCTTGCCATAGGAGCTATATTCCTTTCTATAGCACCTAGCAGGAATCCAGATTATAGATCGACTTTTCTGATTACTCTGAATTGCCTCAGCTTTCCATAAAATTTTCCACTGAACCACTATGAGAACTGGGCCCAAGTGTCTGATCTCAAGGACCAAAGCCCCATAATGCTGCATGGAACAGATTTGTATGCCACTATCATTTTCAGGGAGACGTCCTTAGGTTGTGAGATAGACTGTGAGATTTTTTTAGGTTGACAGGAACCTTATTTGCAATACTCTCCACCTATGTCTCCATTGTTTATGAAAACATGCAAAAGCACTTGAGGTGTTAGGTAATAAACTTTGTGAAGCCACCAAGGAGTGTTCATGCGCAAAGAAGAGTGCTGAGGTGATGCCTGCCCAGGCTTAGCTGCCTATGAAGGGTCTGTACAGTTCAGAGGTCACTGATTCAGGAACACAGAGGCCCTGACCACCAGTAGTGACACCAAACTGACTTTGGACTGGTGCACACTGAGGAACTTTTTGGCTTTATACAATGCAGGTCAGGGGGATAGAAAGAACTAAAAAGGAGAGCCAAGAGGCCACGTACACCTTGCTTGCTCTTCCATACCTAGGCTGCTGGCCCCCTTGTGATTCCGTGGCCAGCTGCTGGAGGGAGGATGAGGAGGGGAGGCATAACAGCCTGCAGCAGAAGCTCAGAAAAATACCCTAGACATAAGGCATGGTGACCAACAGCAGCAGCTAGTTATAACAGCCCAATACTTTCTCATTCTTTAGGTATGGCAGGAAATCCCCATCCTTCTATTATACCTTCCCAGAGACCATTAGGTAGAATATACTACACTCTGCCCATAGAGCCACCTGAGCTCCCCAATGACTCACTCAATAAGAAGGGTAAAGCAGGCAACACAGAATCTTCCTTTTGCTTCTGGCTTTCCCTGAATCCTGCAGGGACCCCTGCCACTGTAAATGCATGAGAAGGGGAAGTAAAGCTGAGCATTCAGTCTCCCCCAAAGGTAACACAGCCCTGGGACACTGCTGGGAATTAGAATGACATGTTATTGAGCCAAATTGTTAACCAGAAATGTGACAAAGATCGGAATTTGACTAAGAAAATCTCTGCAGAGGGAGGTCTGGCTGAGCCACCAGCCACTGGGGAGGCAGAAAAAACTGGAGGAATCGCCCTTTTGCCAGTGACTGACAGATCTAATTCTGCCCCCAAGACACAAGCAGGCTGAAGTACCCATTGTAAGTGACTTGTGGGCCCTAGCGCAAAGAAGAAATTAATACTCTCTCTCTCACACACACACACACACACACACAAAAATATCTTTCACTTTAATAAAGAATTATTGAAAAACTCTTTTCTAACATCTTAAAACTTGAAATGTTTACAGTATTAAAGAAGAACCAATCACAAAACCTCCCACCTACATTGTGCTAATATGAAATATTAAGTAGCAGCTTAAAATTGCTATGTACCAGATCCTGTCCTGAAACATGCAAATACTATACTGTATCAAAGAATAATTTGTATATGAGAAGGTAAAAGCAGCCCAAGTAGTGAATTGTGCAACTCTTCAAGGTCAAGGCATTCTCTGACACCTATAATTTTGATAGCGCCACATCTTCCAAGTCTTTTTTCAAGGTAACTGCAAATAGAGCATGGTTTGATCAAAAGTGGAAAGTGTTAGCCTATATTCCAATTATTCATAATTTGACTATCTCAGATGCTTAGACCAAGAATACATTTAAGTGTTTATGCATAATAATGTAATAATGTCTGCAAATAAGGTGTATTATAAGAAGTTATCAAGCTAAATGTTATTTTTACAAATCTTCCAGCTAACTCAGAGAAACAACTACAAAAATCCAGGATTCATGGACAAAACATGAATGTGGAAATGGGTTTTATCATTTCACAAAGTGATAGCATTTAGTTAACCAAAAGAGGATTTTTGAAAGAAAAAAAAAGTTTATTTCAGCTCACCTTACTTTCTCTGGCAACAATTACACCTGCTTATCTATAGATTCTCAAAAGAGTCGCATTTCATTTCAAGTTCCCTAAGCACATTTTACCAAGGGGTGGAGACTGACTGCACTGCACATTAAGTGGTGGGGCCGCTCTCTGGCTTGCTGGATGAAGGTGTGTACCTGTTTAAGGGGAAGACACAGGGTCAGTGCCTAATTTGTGCCAGGGCTTGCCAGGGCTGAGCCCCGGCACCTCTGGGCTTGCTGTGTCAGTTATGGAAGTAAAAAAATTGCTTGAGCCCCAGCACGTTTTTCATTACAAATTAAGTACTGTACAGAGTGATGTTGCAGCACCCACAGAGCAGGTTGTGGGGATGCTGACCCATCCTCCTCCCAGGTGATCAGAAGAGAGGGAAGGCTACATAAGTACATGCTGGGTAGAGGAGAAGCCCTCTTTTATCTGGACCAGGTAGAACAGCACCCACCTCCCACCCATGGAAATGGAGAAATATCAGGTTTGGTCAGGATCTGCTGTGGACACTGACCTAGTCACTCCTTTCTTGGGAGACCTAAGAGGAATTTTTCCCTTACTGCCAAATTGGCATAGGCAAAGTGGGTTTGGTGGGGGGTTTTTTGCCTTACCCACATTAGGTTCAGCCGGAGGGGGGGGGGGGGGCTTAGTTGGGGGAAAACATGGAATGGGAGTTAGGCTATGATGTCGCAACTCATGTTGACATGGGGCGCATGTCCACTGCAGTTACTCCATAGGGAAGGAATACAGTGATCAGATAAATTGATTGGTAAAGGATTTATAGGAGGTATTCGTTAAAGGAGCAGAAACTGGGGAAGCGGGGTTCCAGGGCTCCTATGACTAGCACAACAGGGAGCCAACCCCCCTCCCTCCCACACACACCTCTATAGCCCACCTTAACCCTCATTCGAGGGGGGAATGGCAAGATCCCAACAGCAGGAGGGATGGGCACCAGGATGAGGAAGGTGGAGGGCTGACAAAAGTCTCCCAGGATATACTAAAATAATCATGGAATTACCTGCACTGTATACTCCTATTTGCCAGGCACTCCCAGACAGTTAATGTTGAAGTTGTGGCCCAATTAAACCACATCCAGTGTCTCCTGTCCTCCTTCCAGCATAGCCAGACAAATTACAATTTAGTTTAAACTATACGAGTGAAATCCTGGCCCAAATCTCCCATTGGCTTCAGGGGAAAAGAGATTTGACCCTGTATCTGTTTCCTCCAGACAGCTTTCTAATGTCAAACACTTGTTCACTCAAGAGTCAATTATCCTTTTTAAATGTATATTGCTAGAATATATCACTATAGCAGCAGACTTGTGTTTATGTTTGTTACTTGTTGCAATTAAACATGAGCTTGTATACAAACTGCACAAGGAACATTTTGTATATATAGTTTCTATACTGTTAGTGTGAAGTAACATTCTTAGCAGGCAAAAGTCTTCTGGTAACATTTTATGCTCACCCAACTCTCCTGAATAAAACAAAACCAAGTACTGTATCTTGACCTGTCAGATTCCACACCCATGCATTTTAGCATAAATTTTCCTGTGCACAAGTGCATGCCTTTACTCTTAGTTATGCTCAGATTGACCAATTCCTCTCTCCTCTTGATGCTTTTGTCCTAAAATACATGTCAATGTTTACCATTTTAGCCATAATTTATCCCAGTCATATTTATTTTACTCTTTCCTCACAATGTAATTCTTCTAGACCCTTAATCATTGTATTTTTCCCTTTGAAATCCCTCCAGTCTGTCAACATTTTTCTGAAGGTAGTCCACAGGCCACTATTTTAAATTGCCACTTCTCCAGTGTCATTTAGAAGGAACACAAACTCACTAAGCAATAATGGGATGCCTCTGTTAATACAGCCCAAATTGCATTGTTGTCATTGTTTTATGATGTTGCAAAATTAAATCCAATTTGCTAGTCATTATCACTTTCAAGTTTTTTTTCAGTATTACTGTTTTCACAGTTGGTCCCATACCACCGATATCTGTATTTCAAATTATTTTCCCAGTTGTACTAGACTGTATTTTTCTCATGTTAGATTTTATTATTTCCTGCACATATTAGTAACTTTCTAGGTCCCTTTATGTGATTATTTTGTCGTGACTAATGTTCCAATTTAGTATCAAACTAATCTGCTGATTAAACAATAAGCATTATAAAGACTTTAAAAGATCAAATTCAAAATATCAGTGTAATTATATTTTCTTACTAAACACTTGAGAGAATATTTTTCTGTGAACAAATAAATCACTGGCTGCTACTAAGAAAATAGATCCTCACCTCCATAACCGGAACACAAAAGCAAACTAAAAAGACAGATTCTACAAGAACAAAGGGCTGTGCTTGCAACTGACATAGATATACATTATGCTGCACATTTCTCTATAATTTTTTCAGACATAAGGATTTAAATAATGAGCAGAATAGTATATTGCAAAGAACTGGAAAAAATCAAAATGACTATTGCCACTTGTTTTAACTAACATTTCGGGGGGTGGGAGGGGACAGTTGTTTTCAGGGCAAGAGTATCATAGTCCACTGGCTAGTGTGAATAGGAGTTTTATATATACATAATTTATTTTTGTATTGTGTGTGTGTGTGTATGTGTGTACATAGTTATATATATATATATAACTATGTACACACATACACACACACACACACACAATACAAAAATAAATTATGTATATGACCTTGTATCCTAGAAGGTCACTCAGTCACTCTAGAGAAAAGAAATTAGTAATCATCAGTAGTTGCTATAGCAGCCACTCCCTAGAACGAAGGCAACTACAGCTGTATTCTACAAACAGTGCAATTGACCTCATAAAAAGGTCAATCACAAAAATAAATCCAAATATACAGAATAGCATAATGTCTACAACTATGAATCAAGACTCTTCCACCCATATACAATATGCCATTGCTTAATATCTTATTCAATCCTTATTTTTGTGTTTCATTGTGTAATAATAAAAACATACGTGTCATAACTTTGGATAAAGGCCTTAGTTATCAAAAGTTTGGTGCTCTGAAATGTACAGAACTGTATGTAACATTTTAAAGCTGTGTGTTCCATGTAATTTAAGTTATATGTCCAATTTAGATTTACTAAGAATATTATATGTCTTCCAGAAATCAATTGGCATTTAACATAAAAATCTATCTTATTGAATAGTAATTAAATTTGTCCTTTGGACAAACACTGAAATGTTCATAAAAATGTACATTTTATTTTTTAAAGCAAATAAATTTTCAATTCTGAAACAAATACGTTAAATAATTCTCTATATGAGATAGAAGTGTTTGCATATTATTATGCAACTACTTATAATAGGTAAGAACAGGTTCGGTTTCTAGGTAAATCGTGGTGTATGACTTGAATAGATGATCTCATGAAGCACTACAAATTCCAAGAAAATAGATTCTAGGACGGTTGTACAGCCATCCCTTTACTATGCTGCATACATTAATAGGTAAGAAAATAACTATGTTTGAAGAAAAGAAATAACTTTATATAAGGTCTATTGCCAGCTATTTAACAGGGTCGGAGAGGAAAGGAAACGTGTATTGGCATATCTCACACACAGACACACACACACATATATATACTACTGTACTGTAATATATAATATAGTAAAGTATGTATAATATATATTACATCATATACATGTTTGCGAGTGTTAATTAATCATGAGAAAGACAAGACTTTTTTTTTCTCAATTTTAAATTCAGCTTAACCTTTGTTAGCCTATGAGTACAATGCCTCTGTCTTTTGCACCAATGCAATCTTCATTAGGGTCCATCATTCAGAAATCCAAAAGATAGACATACTAGTCAGGAAAAATATTTTGATGAGATTTTCTCAATATAGCTCCATCTCCAAATGCAAAACAAGATAACATAAGGACACTTAGCTATACACCTTAAGCCCTAGTTTTACCGAACAATTCACTTTAAAAGTATCACCATTGTACTGTATACTTTTCCAAATTTCAAAACTCTAAAGAAAGATAAAACTATATGGTCAACTATATGGTGAAACTGCAGAATAAAGTAGTTAAGAGGAAACAAAATAGTTATTAAAGGATTATTGCATATACAATTTTTCTCCCCCTTAAAAAAAAAAAGCACTCCAAGAAGGGAAAAAAGTTTCAAAATAATTAGGATGATTTCCAATACAAACAACATCAGGAACAGAATAGTATATTGGATGCAGGAAGGCTAGAGGAGGAGAAGAAATAGATGGCTCAAGGGAATTGGTAATAGGATATAGAGCCTTTCATCTTCAGTTCACAGGTTAAAATCCAGCCCAAGCTGGCAGTGACCAAAACTGGTTACTATACAGTGGCTGTTCAGTAACCAGTGTGAAATGAATTGGTGGTCAAAATCCAGTCTCAACCAGACAAATGTTCAGTATCATAAGCTGACAGACAGACTCAGCAGAGAGGTCAAAGTAAAAACCTTCACAGCCCCAGAAGCATTTCCTCTGGTCAGGTTTGAGACATAATGGCATGACAGCACAAGGGAGCACTGCTACTGCTGTACTAGTTTTATGGACAGAGGACCTGAGTTTCCAATGCATCAATCCCAGCACCGATTACTACTTTTTTAATTTTTTTGATGAGAGAGAGAACAGAAGAAAAAAAGTGAACATACCCTTTCTATACAGAGGAAGGAAGTGAAACAAAGATATCCTCCGGTATTAAAAACAAGTTAAAGAGAGTCTTAATATATGTTTAACACAAAAATTAAATGATCACTATTGTTTATGGTTTTTACTTAAATGATAAAAGCCAAGGAATAATTTCAAAAGGAAGGAAGGTAAACTACCAGCAGTGTAGTCCCTACCCCTACTTCCAATGTCTAGGCATTACTGTACATAATGTATGGTCACAGACTCAAATACTTGTGAACTGGCCAATTATTTGTTTGTGGTGTACATGGCAAACTGTAAAAATAGGCAAAGTTACTGTAGATTAATATTTAAATAAATATTTATATTATATTCAAATAGATCCTCTAGCTCCGAAAACAGGGCAAATGAGACATGTCATGAGTAGTTCCTTTAAGACACAGTGTTACTGCTTCCAAACAAGTAGCTAGACAGTGAAGTGATGGGTGGTCTTCAAGGCCTGATTCTGGCAAATGCTTAGGCATGTGCTTATCTTTAATATCATGAGTAGTCTCGTTTATTTCAATAGTTATTTTGATTTCAGTGGGATTACTCTCTGTAATTGTTAACCAGGTACAGAAGTGTTTGCAAGAATGGGGCCTAAATGATGAAGGCATGAATAAATGTACTAGATAGCTCATAAGGGTTAAGTAAGTTCATTATTTTAGTATAGCGTTATTGTACCTATTTAGAGAATTGTGTGTGTTTTTCACTATTTTATTACACTAGAAAAATATAAAAAAAATCCAGAAAATACTAGGACAGTACAGTTTTTATTAGTAGTATGTTCAAAAAAAGTTATCAAAAAAGTTTGGTCAGCAAAAACAGCACTTAAAATTTTAGATTAAAAAACCCTTTATAATTTCCAAAGAATTGCTGGAGGTTGGGTTTGTTTTTGTTTTTTAAGTAAAAAAGTAGGGCAAAATAATAAAAAATGTCTGTATTAATATAATCTTAAAATGTGATTTCATCAAATCTCAAAAGGTAAGCAAAGTCAGACAAGCCTTGTTGTTCTTGTCCCCTGCGAACAGGGGCTGCTAACAGGGAGTTTCGCAAGGGAGTTCTCCAGGTGAAGGAGGAGCAATACAGCAACCTTTTGGGGTAAGTGACTGTCTGTAGTGTGTTTGTTTGTGTTTGAGGGTTACTTGCTGTGTGCTGAGCTTGTGTTTGTCAGTCTGTTTGTTTGTTTTGGTTGTTTGAAGGACCGTGTGCTGTGGCTGGCAGTTGGAAGCTGTGAGCTTCAAAGGAAGGTTTGAAAGCTAGAAGCCTCTGGTAAGTGGCTGAGCCTTAATCAGTGGGCGGGGCATTCATACAGGCCAGGGCTTTATAAAACAGCGCACAAGCGACCAGGGGCTGCTAACAGGGAGTTTCGCAAGGGAGTTCTCCAGGTGAAGGAGGAGCAATACAGCAACCTTTTGGGTCTGTTTGTTTGTTTTGGTTGTTTGAAGGACCGTGTGCTGTGGCTGGCAGTTGGAAGCTGTGAGCTTCAAAGGAAGGTTTGAAAGCTAGAAGCCTCTGCTGACAGGGGGCTGCAGACGGGAGTTTGACAGAGGGAGGCTTACGATGGTTAGGAAGACCCGCAACACCTGTGCCAGCACTGCTACTGTCTCCTCCACCTGTGCCTGTAGCCAGACAGAGTGCCTAAGCATGGATGCCTCTACCCAGATCCTGGTGTGGTTTTGCTATGACTGTAACTTGCAATTTCCACTTACTGATATCCAGGCCGGGGGGACCATCCAATGTGAAAGGTGCCTGCTGGTGAAATCTCTCAGGCAGCAGGTGGGAGAGCTACAGGAGGAGGTGGCTAGGTTGAGGAGCATCCGTATCCACGAGCAATTCCTCGACAGTGTCCATGTGGAGACAGCTGAGGTAGCTGTCCCAGTACACAGGACTGCTGATACACCACTGGTGGAGGAGGAGATGGCTCAGGGTGGACGCTGGCAGCTGGTTACTTCTGGCAGCAGGCAGTGCTCCACCCTTGCTCCGAACCCTCCTGCCGTGGTTATAGGTAACCGTTATGCTCTTCTTGATACAGGAAAGAAGGAATCACTCCCTACAGTAAAGGAGGAGAAGCCTCGTACCCCTAAGGCTGGAGAGTCTGCTGCCACCACTGCGAATAGGAAACGTAGGGTAGTGGTGGTCGGAGACTCTCTGCTGAGGGGGACGGAGGCGCCCATCTGTCGCCCTGACATTTCATCTCGAGAGGTATGCTGCCTGCCGGGGGCCCGTATCCGAGACGTTATGGAGGCATTGTCGAGGATTATCCGGCCCTCTGACTACTACCCCATGCTACTCATCCATGTGGGCACAAATGATACTGCGCGGTGTGACACTGAGCGGATCAAGAGTGACTACAGGGCTCTGGGAGCACGGGTGAAGGAGTTTGGAGCACAGGTGGTATTCTCTTCAATTCTTCCTGTTAAAGGTAGGGGCCCGGGCAGAGACAGATGCATCATGGAGGTGAATGCCTGGCTGCGAAGATGGTGTCGCCAGGAGGGCTTTGGCTTCCTAGACCACGGGATGCTATTCGAGGAAGGACTGCTAGGCAGAGATGGCATTCACCTTTCGAGGAGAGGGAAGACCCTATTCGGACACAGACTGGCTAACCTAGTGAGGAGGGCTTTAAACTAGGTTCGACGGGGACAGGTGAGCAAAGCCCACAGGTAAGTGGGGAACATGGAGACCGGGGAGATGGGTCGGAAACAAGAGGGAGTGTGGGCTATATTGGCAGAGAGAAAGGAGAGTCAGGAAAAAACTGGGAGGAAAGATCAAACCAGTATCTTAGATGCCTATATACAAATGCGAGAAGTATGGGGAATAAGCAGGAAGAACTGGAAGTGCTAATAAATAAATACAACTATGACATTGTTGGCATCACTGAAACTTGGTGGGATAATACACATGATTGGAATGTTGGTGTGGATGGGTACAGCTTGCTCAGGAAGGATAGACAGGGGAAAAAGGGAGGAGGTGTTGCCTTATATATTAAAAATGTACACACTTGGACTGAGGTAGAGATGGACATAGGAGACGGAAGTGTTGAGAGTCTCTGGGTTAGGCTTAAAGGGGCAAAAAACAAGGGAGATGTCATGCTAGGCGTCTACTACAGGCCACCTAACCAGGTGGAAGAGGTGGATGAGGCTTTTTTCAAGCAACTAACAAAATCATCCAAAGCCCAAGATTTGGTGGTGATGGGGGACTTCAACTATCCGGATATATGTTGGGAAAATAACACAGCGGGGAACAGACTATCCAACAAATTCTTGGACTGCATTGGAGACAACTTTTTATTTCAGAAGGTTGAAAAAGCTACTAGGGGGGAAGCTGTTCTAGACTTGATTTTAACAAATAGGGAGGAACTCGTTGAGAATGTGAAAGTAGAAGGCAGCCTGGGTGAAAGTGATCATGAAATCATAGACTTTGCAATTCTAAGGAAGGGTAGAAGGGAGAACAGCAAAATAGAGACAATGGATTTCAGGAAGGCAGATTTTGGGAAGCTCAGAGAGCTGATAGGTAAGGTCCCATGGGAATCAAGACTGAGGGGAAAAACAACTGAGGAGAGTTGGCAGTTTTTCAAAGGGACACTATTAAGGGCCCAAAAGCAAGCTATTCCGCTGGTTAGGAAAGATAGAAAATGTGGCAAAAGACCACCTTGGCTTAACCACGAGATCTTGCACGATCTAAAAAATAAAAAGGAGTCATATAAAAAATGGAAACTAGGACAGATTACAAAGGATGAATATAGGCAAACAACACAGGAATGCAGGGGCAAGATTAGAAAGGCAAAGGCACAAAATGAGCTCAAACTAGCTACGGGAATAAAAGGAAACAAGAAGACTTTTTATCAATACATTAGAAGCAAGAGGAAGACCAAAGACAGGGTAGGCCCACTGCTTAGTGAAGAGGGAGAAACAGTAACAGGAAACTTGGAAATGGCAGAGATGCTTAATGACTTCTTTGTTTCGGTCTTCACCGAGAAGTCTGAAGGAATGCCTAACATAGTGAATGCTAATGGGAAGGGGGTAGGTTTAGCGGATAAAATAAAAAAAGAACAAGTTAAAAATCACTTAGAAAAGTTAGATGCCTGCAAGTCACCCGGGCCTGATGAAATGCATCCTAGAATACTCAAGGAGCTAATAGAGGAGGTATCTGAGCCTCTAGCTATTATCTTTGGAAAGTCATGGGAGACGGGAGAGATTCCAGAAGACTGGAAAAGGGCAAATATAGTGCCCATCTATAAAAAGGGAACTAAAAACAACCCAGGTAACTACAGACCAGTTAGTTTAACTTCTGTGCCAGGGAAGATAATGGAGCAAGTAATTAAGGAAATCATCTGCCAACACTTGGAAGGTGGTAAGGTGATAGGGAATAGCCAGCATGGATTTGTGAAGAACAAATCATGTCAAACCAATCTGATAGCTTTCTTTGATAGGATAACGAGCCTTGTGGATAAGGGTGAAGCGGTGGATGTGGTATACCTAGACTTTAGTAAGGCATTTGATACGGTCTCGCATGATATTCTTATCGATAAACTAGGCAAATACAAATTAGATGGGGCTACTATAAGGTGGGTGCATAACTGGCTGGATAATCGTACTCAGAGAGTTGTTATTAATGGTTCCCAATCCTGCTGGAAAGGCGTAACGAGTGGGGTACCGCAGGGGTCTGTTTTGGGACCGGCTCTGTTCAATATCTTCATCAACGACTTAGATATTGGCATAGAAAGTACGCTTATTAAGTTTGCGGATGATACCAAACTGGGAGGGATTGCAACTACTTTGGAGGACAGGGTCATAATTCAAAATGATCTGGACAAATTGGAGAAATGGTCTGAGTTAAACAGGATGAAGTTTAACAAAGACAAATGCAAAGTGCTCCACTTAGGAAGGAAAAATCAATTTCACACATACAGAATGGGAAAAGACTGTCTAGGAAGGAGTACGGCAGAAAGGGATCTAGGGGTTATAGTGGACCACAAGCTAAATATGAGTCAACAGTGTGATGCTGTTGCAAAAAAAGCAAACATGATTCTGGGATGCATTAACAGGTGTGTTGTGAGCAAGACACGAGAAGTCATTCTTCCGCTCTACTCTGCTCTGGTTAGGCCTCAGCTGGAGTATTGTGTCCAGTTCTGGGCGCCGCATTTTAAAAAAGATGTGGAGAAACTGGAAAGGGTCCAAAGAAGAGCAACAAGAATGATTAAAGGTCTTGAGAACATGACCTATGAAGGAAGGCTGAAAGAATTGGGTTTGTTTAGTTTGGAAAAGAGAAGACTGAGAGGGGACATGATAGCAGTTTTCAGGTATATAAAAGGGTGTCATAAGGAGGAGGGAGAGAACTTGTTCACCTTAGCCTCTAAGGATAGAACCAGAAACAATGGGTTTAAACTGCAGCAAGGGAGGTCTAGATTGGACATTAGGAAAAAGTTCCTAACTGTCAGGGTGGTTAAACACTGGAACAAATTGCCTAGGGAGGTTGTGGAATCTCCATCTCTGGAGATATTTAAGAGTAGGTTAGATAAATGTCTATTAGGGATGGTCTAGGCAGTATTTGGTCCTGCCATGCGGGCAGGGGACTGGACTCGATGACCTCTCGAGGTCCCTTCCAGTCCTAGAATCTATGAATCTATGAAAAGCCAATACTTGGGTGGGAGCCAACCACAGAACATAGAGGTGCTGCAGACGTAATTTTAGGCCTTGGCTTCACTTGGAGATTCACAGCGCTGCCGCGGCAGCGCTGTGAAGCGCGAGTGTAGTCTCACCGCCAGCGCTACGAGAGCTCTCTCGCAGCACTATAAGTACTCCACCTCTCCGAGGGGAGTAGCGTGCAGCGCTGCAGGCGCTGATTACACTGGCGCTTTACAGAGCTGCACTCGGGGGGAGGGGCATTTTCACACCCCTGAGTGCAGCAAGTTGCAGCGCTGTACAGCGCCAGTGTAGCCAAGGCCTTAGTGATTTAACTTTTTGTCAGTGTTTAAACAATTCTTTAACATGGTTTCAGGAAATAACAGAATGCTGGAGTATCCTAGACAAATTCCAAGTCAGGAAATTAAATATGGCCAACGTACATGTTTCCTGTAGTTTCTATTAGATTCTCCTTCATTTCTTGTTCTAATCTTTTGTGAAATATTGATACAGGAATTATAAATGGAAAAAACACCTCTTAGTTCATCTACTTCATCCCCAGGATTAGGGCAGACAAAATGTTGGTGCACACTGTTACTGTCCAGTTTAGCAGTGAATTAAATTATACCTGTGCAATAAACTATATACCCATAAATCCTATTTCAATAGGAAATTATTACTGTTTTTACAAAAATTGTAATTCCTTTTGAGTAGTTGACATCAACAAATTTATATTACATTTAATAAAATACTACAATGAAACAGCACTGAAGCTTAAGGGATTTCCCCTAAACTTACAATAAAATCAAATTTGAAGGCTCCATTGCCCACAATTACAAGTTGCTGTAGAAATATCATTGATGTGTTACAGAAATATTAAGTTAGGAATAGGTTGTAATAGCAAATATTGTAGCTAGGAAAATCCTGTTTTCATAAACATATATTTATTAATAATAGCTGATTGGACCAAAATCAAATCTAAGATGTATAAAGTCATTTTGCATCTAAAACAGAATATTTTTCAAAGTTTTCTATTAGGGATAAAGATGGCTATTCAATAGCTTGAATAAAATGGCCTCGTGGTCTCAGAACAGCTTCTAGTGAACAGATATTACAAATAAATATCGCTCTACTACTTTACTGGCAGTATCAATGGAGACAATCACAGAGATTAAACTACCTCTCTTACTCTTACTGATGATCTCCACATCTGAGGCACATTTGTAGGTAGAATGGAGAAGCTTGCTTTATCAAAATATGTATGGTATATATTCAGTGGATAAACACTTAATTCTCAGGACCACCAATGTAGCATCTTTCAACAGCATCAAAATTAGGTCCGACCCCGCAATCTGATCCAAGTGGGAGGACCCTTGTGTCAGGAAGTGCTCCATGTACTTCAGTAGGAATGTGTGTAGAAACAAGGGTATTAGTAGATCAGACTGCAGAATCTAGGCCTTAATAACAACTAGGTGTTTGGTTTTTTTAATAAATTGTTCCATGAAACTTGGTTTATTATATAAGGAAAGACAAAGTGCAACTCTTCAGTTATCAGCTAATGCTGTTATGCAGCATTAGTACGAGATGGAATATTTTCAAGATGCATTCCTCAACATATCTAAGAAAACTAAACTGGCAGAACTTCCTCCTCTCTACTAGATAACAGCATCTCTAAGGGTAACATTTTAAAAGCAACCAAGATATTTAATAACTCAAACCTCATTACCAGAGTATTTCAGGCACTTAGGAATCCAAGATCTGTTGACTTTTAGCAAGACTTGGGCTCCTAAGTGACTTTTGAAAAAGGTACTGAGGCTTCTAAAGTCATTTCTGTGCTTTTGAAAATATTATATAAATAGTTCTAGGTGAAGAGAGAGAGAGAGAGATTGTTAGGGAGGGAATATTTAAACACATAAATGGCACTTTATTATTTGAGTTGAAAATAAATCTATGAATACTCTTTTCAAGTAAATTGGAATATTAATTTATTGATGTCTTGTAACACTGCATGGCACTAAGTCTGAAGCTTAACATCTAGAAGTAGAAGGTTAACCATGGCTCCAGTCATTAGTTCAAAGATAGCATAAGAAGAGGAGCAAAAATAACTACATTTATTCAAGGCTACTGGACAGATTTATGGAAAAGCTGAATTTAAATACCAGGAAATTACAAAGCCTTCTGTTGTTCAGCTCACAAACACATATCCAATTACCATCAGAGAAATCTCTCCCATCCTTATAACTAAATTTTTCATATTTTTTTTTTAATTCAGCCCTACTCTGTTGAATTGCAGCAAGGTGATCTAGTTAACCATGTCCTTGGTAGCGCATGAACTGTCTGAACTTTACTCAGACGGGGGGAAAAATGAAGGATTAGTATTTGGTTTTCCTCCCAGTTTTACAACAATTAATTCACTTGGAAATTCCATGGGATAAATATTGAAATAATGTGTTTATAAATGGAACACTAGCCATTCTCCAAACGTGACTTAAAAGCAAAACTGGACCAGACCAACCTTGTATGGCTATTTCAGACACATACAGTACATGTCCATGAGCATTTAGGAGACAACAGCTCTAGTTTACTGTTTTTCAAAGAACATTTGACATTAAACTACTTGTAAATAAATACAGAGATAGGTTTTGGTCAAGAAATTTTAGTGCTGCTTTTGCTAAATACACTATTGCTTTTTTAAACAAGTGACCGTTAAAGTAGTTTGCTCCCTCTTTTTTTCCTCCTTCTTCTTCTTCATAGAGAAACACACACAAAATGTCACAGAATTTAACAGGACAATATTTATAGCACAAATCTGTGATTGTGAAGCTGATCATTCAGAAAGAGAAAAGTTTGATTACCCAGACAGCTAATGACCTAAATTCTGGGATTCCATGAAACAACAAATATTGCAAATAAAACAGCTTTCCTCTGGTTTGTACCAGTATTCATATTTGTTGTTTATACACTTTCCTTAATCATATATTTTAACCAAATTAGTTTCGGGATAAATGGAGAGTACTCACGTGATATAATACTGTCAATATATTGTGGTAAATATGGAGCCCAAGCATCAATTGTTTCTTTCCGCCCTGCCTGTTCAATTCTTCTCAATTCTGCTAACAGTAAGGCCTGGGCAGCTTCCCTTACCTACAGAGGGAACCAGAATGTCATACAAACTCAACTCTCAAATAAGATTTACAAATATTTTAAAAAAGTAACGGTAAAGTTGTCCAGCCATTACATTCTTACAATACAAACAACAGAGCTAAGCTAAAAAGATAAATTTACAAAACTCAGCACAGACATCACATACTTATGCCACCAAGTTACTGTTCAGTCCTTGCTTCCCTTAGCTGGGGCTGAGGTTGGGAAGGTCTGTGCAAGCCACATAGCTGCTTTAACTACACCTTGCCTTCCGGAGGAAGAAGTATTAAGCTCCACAGTAGCTACTTTTCCCTGCTAATGAAAAGATCAGCAATACAAGGAGGCCAAGTTAGGGAAGGGGGAACACAAGGGAGCTCACAACTAAGTCCTCAATTTACAGAGCATGATATTTAGCAACAGATCTAAGAAATTAGACCACCTTTTCTGTGAAAGACGTTAAAGGAAAACTAATTTGGGACTTTCTATAACTACTTAGAGAGAGAATTCTATAAAATTCTCTTCTATACTTTCACAAAATACTTTTCCAACTTCAACAACGTTTGAAAAAAAGTTAAAAAAAAATTATTTTTTTAAAAAGTCATTGTTTAAATATGCTTTTGCCCATTTAGTATATAATCTGGACAACTGAGCAATAGAAGTGGAGGAAATCCTTAGAAGATTTTCATGTTAAAGAAAAAAATACTATAAAACCAACAAATACAAAATAATATTTTAAATGTAATTGGCAAAATTTCCATTCACAGATTTCAAAGCATTTAATAAAAGTAAGCATCACCATATACATTTACATATGGGGTATCTGAGACACAGAAGTTAAGTGACTTGCCCAAGGTCAAAGAAGAAGTCACTGACAGAGCAGGGACTACACCCCTTACAGCTAATTCAAGTGTTCTAGCTACCAAACTTTGTGGCTGAGGAAAATTTCAGTTATCTTTAAAAGCGTTTGTGCTTTCTGGGAACATGAACATATTACATAATATCTAGTAATAGGACAACTACTCAGAAATATACAAATCTACTAGTGCTTTTATACAAAGTATACTTCAGGCAGATAACACAAAGCATACACCAATTAAACTAGAAGACTGCTGAAATTCTACAGCTCTGTTCTTCATTTCTTTCTTTTAAAGCTGCACAATTAACTCCCCCGCCGCCCCTTTCCTCCCTCCCCCCCCCACACACAGCAGCATAGGTGTGATGCTAAGGTCAGCTAGTCAGTTCTCAAATAGTAGGTGCCAACCCATTTTCTGACTATTGTAAATGCATTCCAAAAATTATAATAACTTAGCAGCCTCTTGATAGAAATTGAGTTGAAAACTTTGTCCTTAATGAGATTTTAAGCAGATTCCAGAAAATTCTAGATCTGAATGAATAAAACATAAATGTACTGTATATATTTGAAATATATATCAGAGGGGTAGCCGTGTTAGTCTGGATCTGTAAAAAGCAACAGAGAGTCCTGTGGCACCTTTAAAACTAACAGATGTATTGGAACATAAGCTTTCGTGGGTGAATACCCACTTCGTCAGACGCATGTAATGGAACATTTATGTTTCCTGTTCATCATTGTAGGTTACTCAACAATTAAGAAAAAATACAGATGTTAAAATGTCAAAGGAATGTTTATAAATTAACCAGAAAATTAAACATAATATGCATGAAACTGTAGTATGTTTCATTTTTGAAACATAAAAAGATAGGGTGCAGTGAATATGTCCTCCCTGAACCTAAATACTGTTTTTAGGTCTCTGGGACATAATGAAAAAAATTATCTCTACCAGTTACATTTCCATAACTAAATGAAAAAAATTAAATAAACATTAATAGTTTTTTTAGCTTTCACTGACTTCTTGATGCACTGAAGAGCACGTTCACTTAGAATCATAGAAGATTAGGATTGGAAAAGACTTCAGGAGGTCATCTAGTCTAACCCCCTGCTCAAAGCAGGACCAACCCCAACTAAATCATCCCAGCCAGGGCTTTGTCAAGCGGGCCTTAAAAAACCTCTAAGGATGGAGATTTCACAACCTCAATAGGTAACCCATTCCAATGGTTCTCCACCCTCCTAGTGAAAAAGTTTTTCCTAATATCCAAGACCTAGACCTCCCCCACTGCAACTTGAGACCATTACTCCTTGTTCTGTCATCTGCCACCACTGCGAACAACTGAGCTCCATCCTCTTTGGAACCCCCCTTCAGGTAGTTGAAGGCTGCTATCAAATCCCCCCTCACCCTTCTCTTCTGCAGAGTAAATAAGCCCAGTTTCCTCACCCTCTCCTCATAAATTATGTGCCCCAGCCCCCTAATCATTTTCGTTGCCCTCTGCTGGACTCTCTCCAATTTGTCCACATCCTTTCTGTAGTGGGGAGCCCAAAACTGGACACAATACTAAAGATGTGGCCTCACCAGTGCCGAATAGAGGGGAATGTGACGGTACCTCCCATAAGGCTTTATGGAAACATGCTTAGAATGTGTTTTATGCTACATATGCCATGTAACATATCTCTGTAAAGGTTATGATCTACTGAATGTATTAATCTTATTTGTATGCATGTATAATTTTTGTATTCAAAGTTATGAATGTTATGAAAGTTGGCTGTGTACTGGCTTAATTTCTAAATAACCTTAGTAGAGCATTTGGTCAGTTCCTGGAGAAAGGAATGTGGAAGTTAAGTACCTAATCGAGAAACACTTAAAGGACAATGGATCTTGGAATGCTCCAATCCACAAAAGACATCTGCTTTAGGACGTTCAAGATAGCATGTAAACAATGGATGCTACCTGTAAAAACTGAGTCATGCATGGACATATGACTTGCCCAGGTGACTCCAAAACTCCATCTTGGAGCTCGACTTTGCATAGGAGAGAGGAGGGGGTCTCCACCCACAAAAAGAAAGTACATTTAAGCCAGTGGGAGACCCCTCCATTTTGTGATCAGCTGACTAACGAGAAGAGCCATTATGAAGAATCCCCTAGCTACCACCTGAACTGGAACAAGAGCTGTACCAGGGGAAAGAATTGTGCCCAGGCCTGGAAGGTGTCCATTCTGAGGGAAAAAAAATTACTGAAACATCTCTGAGGGTGAGATTATCTGTATTCAGTTTGATTAGACATAGATTTGCGCATTTTATTTTATTTTGCTTGGTGACTTTGTTCTGTCTGTTACTACTTGGAACCACTTAAATCCTAGTTTCTGTATTTAATAAAATCACTTTTTACTTATTAATTGACCCAGAATATGTATTAATACTTGGGGGAGCAAACAGCTGTGCATATCTCTCTATCAGTGTTATAGAGGGCAAACAATTTATGAGTTTACCCTTTATAGGCTTTATACAGGGTAAAACAGATTTATTTGGGTTTATATCCCATTGGGAGTTGGGCATCTGAGTGTTAAAGACAGGAACACTTCTGTTAGCTGCTTTCAGGTAAATCTGCAGCTTTGGGGCAAGTAATTCAGACCCTGGGTCTGTGTTGGAGCAGACAGGCGTGTCTGGCTCAGCAAAACAGGGTGCTGGAGTCCTGAGCTGGCAGAGAAAGCAGGGGTAGAAGTAGTCTTGGCACATCAGGTGGCAGCTCCCAAGAGGGTTTCTGTGATCCAACCCATCACAGGAATAATCACTTCCCTCGATGTGCTGGCAATGCTCCTACTAATGCAGCCCAATATGCCATTAGCCTCCTTGGTAACAAGGGCACACTATTGTCTCATATCCAGCTTTTGGTCCACTGTAATCCCCAGGTCCTTTTCTGCAGAACTGACGTTTAGCCAGTCAGTCGGTCCCCAGCTTGTAGCCGTGCATGGGATTCTTCCGTCTTAAGTACAGGACTCTGCACTTGTCCTTGTTGAACCTCATTAGATATCTTTTGGCCCAATCCTCCAATTTATCTACGTCACTCTGGACCCTATCCCTCACCCCACCCAGCTTAGTGTCATCCGCAAACATGCTGAGGGTGCAAACCATTCCATCATCCATCATCATTAATGAAGACGGTGAACAAATTTGGCCCCAGAACAGACCCCTGGGGCATTCCGTTTGATACCGGCTACCAACTAGATATTGAACCGTTGATCACTACCCGTTGAGCCCAACAATCTAGCTGACTTTCTATCCAACTTATAGTCCATTCATCCAATCCATACTTTTTTAACTTGCTGGCAAAAATACTGTGGGAGACTGTATCAAAAGCTTTCTCCATATCCACAGAGCCAGTTATCTCATCGTTTTATTTCATTTTATTTTGCTTATTTTATTAAATAAAAGAGAAGGCCTATAAACTGCTTGGAATTCGGCTACTCCAAATTAATTTGTTAAAATGGTCTGTAGATTAGGGAAAGGGGGGTTTTCTACTGCCAACTAAAATTACTTACAGGTATTTTAGTGGAACAATGATGACATCCAGTGGTCAGTTACATAAACCACAGATTCATATTTCTCTTGATAAAGTTCTACAGTTCTAGCTCCCTATTTAAATCCAAAATTCTGGTTTAAAATACAGAGAGGCCATGTATCTGTTTAAACGATGACCTGCTATTTAAAAATATACTAACCATTATCCAATTTCGCAGCTTACAATTTTTTTTAGAACCTAAATTCTTTGTCATACGCAGAACCCTTTGTTTTGCAATTTGCAACTTAATATTACCTCCAAGCATCGATCCTGCCACCTGCGAGCTAGCATCTCAAGAAGAGGCGGTCTAAATTTCTCCAGTCCCAACAGGTCAGGGAGCATAACACAATGCATAGCAGCTAGTTGACTCCATCCTGTTAACATATGTTAAAAACAGGCATAAAAAACACATAGGCAATTTTAACAACAAAAGGTCAAAATAAATGCATTTTATTTAAATGTATTCAAAATATTTTTGGATTTACTCTGGCCACTGTTCTTGGGACATGCACTTTTTCCCTGAGGCTAAATTGCTTCTTAGGGAACAGTGTGGAAACTACTCTGGACGCAGACAGACCTCTCACTGACAAGATCAGTGTCTTAGTAAATAATATGCAATACTTTTTCCTGTAAGGCAGATATTTTTACATAAAGAACAATATTACTGTTGCCATGAAATAACAAATACACAGCTAAATCTCTATTCTAAGCTAAAGTCAGACAAGTTTGTCAATTGCAACAACTCACAAAATGTTATATAGTAGCAAGAAGTCACAAAAATCCAGGTTAAAAAAAAAAAAACAAATAGGACAAAACAAAACAAAAATTACACAGATGAGTTACTACTACAGATGTGAGGTATATTTAAACAGCAGTTAAAAGAATCTTTGCTGAGATCAAAAGAGGGCTGTGTGTCAGCTAAAAACATGGACATCTGTTTGTCGCTGTCATCTGAAGCAGAACAGAATTCTTTTCCCCTCTGTCATGGGAACCTAAGGTTTACCCCTACATAGAACTTGACCCAGAGCCCATGAAAATTAAATGGGCATCTTTCCACACTTTTCAGTGGACACTGGATCAAGCCTCCACAGCACATAAGAACTTCCAGTACCAACCACACAAATTGAATTGGCTCTCTAAGTCTCAGATCCTGCAAAGAACACTAACTGGTCAGTTCCCTACACGCGTGTAGAGCCCCACTGACTTAGACTGGGAGTCTACCTGCCTGTGTCTCAGTGCACTCTGAGAATTAGGGTGTCAGTCATAATCTACATTGTGATCTTGACACAACAAAGTATTTAAAAACATGCTTTGAGACTTAAGAAAGTGCTTAAATTCATTACTGAATCAGGGACTATATATAGAATAAATGCAAAAACAAACAAAAACAAAAAACAAAATCCATGAATTCATTCAACACTGAAGCTGAGATTTTAAAAAGCACCACCCTGAAATTCAAAGGAAGTGTAAGTCAGCTGGCTCGTATATACATTATAATTTGCATTACTTTAAATGGAGTTTAATGCTTTAATATTCAAGTGCAACATGTCCAGATTACAGTCATTAAGCATGTAAAGTGTCAGTA
This sequence comes from Malaclemys terrapin pileata, assembly GCF_027887155.1. Classification (NCBI taxonomy): domain Eukaryota; kingdom Metazoa; phylum Chordata; order Testudines; family Emydidae; genus Malaclemys; species Malaclemys terrapin. The sequence goes on from NC_071510.1 coordinate 114,288,924, forward strand.
GTAATACTGCACATGTTGTTTTTGTACTTAATTTCATTTTTAGTTTTTTAAAATATTATTTTAAACAACAAATAGAAAAAGTGCTAGTTTAAAGGGACCTACCACCACGTGAAAATAGAACATACATACAATTTAATATTTGCATGAAATCTTGACCTGTTCATTTAAATCCTTATTTCAACATGTAACGTTTCAGACATATATTCATACCATAACACACTGAGGCATCACACCTTCTATGTTTTTTTAAAAAGCCAGTAAAAATAAGCATATCTAGCTTGTACAATATGGTATATTTTAGAATGTTTATAACTTATTCCATGTAAAATTTCTTGAATTGTAATCTTTATTACAGAAAAAGACCCTCTCTCTTAACTTACTCAGTGGGTACTAAAAGTCAGTGGGGCTTTCCAGGGGCTCAGGAGTCCACCATGAAAAGTGAATTTCTTGATCAGGGTCTTTATCTATGCCAAGTTGGATTTATTTATTTATTTTTAATTGTTTGTAAACTCTAAAAATTATTTGTGCATGGAAGGCATCTCAATATTTTCATTAACTATGGAAAGGTCTTTCCTTCATTCAAAGATACCACCAAAAAACGTACAAAAATAATTTCAAGCTTTCCCACAGAAAAATTAATTTCTGAACTAATAAAAAAAATCAAAAGAAATGTCATCTTTAAAAGGTAACTTTCTGATAGTTATTAGCACTTCAACACAGGAGTTCATTTTCATTATCTGAGTCAGATAACACCAGCAGAAGGTTGATTTTCTTTTTTGGTAGTTTGGGTTCTGTAGTTTCTGCATCTGAGTGTTGCTCTTTTAAGACTTCTGAAAGCCTGCTCCACACCTCATCCCTCTCAGATTTTGGCAGGCACTTCAGATTCTTAAACCTTGGGTTGAGTGTGTAGCTATCTCACATTGGTACCATCTTTGCGTTTGGTCAAATCTGTGGTGAAAGTGTTCTTAAAATGAACAACATGCTGGGTCATCATCTGAGACGGCTATAACATGAAATATATGGCAGAATGCAAGTAAAACATAACAGGAAACATACAATTCTCCCCCAAGGAGTTCAGTCACAAATTTAATTAACACTTTTTTTTTTTAAATGAGCATCATCAGCATGGAAGCATGTCCTCTGGAATACTGGCCGAAGCATGAAAGGGCATATGAATGTTTAGCATATCTGGCACGTAAATACCTTGCAACGCTGGCTACAAAAGTGCCATGCGAACGCCTGTTCTCACTTTCAGGTGACATTTTAAGTAAGAAAGAGGCAGCATTATCTCCCTTAAATGTAAACAAATTTGTTTGTCTTAGTGACTGGCTGAACAAGAAGTAGGACTGAGTGGATTTGTAGGCTCTAAAGTTTTACAGTGTTTTGTTTTTGAGTGAAGCTATGTAACAAAAAAATTCTACATTTGTAAGTTACACTTTCATGATAAAGAGTTTGCATTACAGTACTTGTATAAGGTGAATTGAAAAATACTATTTCTTTTGTTTATCACTTTACAGTGCAAATATTTGTAATAAAAAATAATAATATAAAATTAGCACTGTACACTTTGTATTCTGTGTTGTAATATAAATCAATATATTTGAAAATGTAGACAAAAACCCAAAAATATTTTATAAATTTCAATTGGTAATCTATTATTTAGCAGTGCGATTAATTTTTTTAATCGTGTGAGTTAACTGTGATTAATCGACAGCCCTAATTTGTTTATTTTAAGCATCCTTTTATTTTTTAAATTTTCACAGTTGTGCAAAAGTATGGATTTTAAGCATTTTTTCTTTCATTTTAAATTTTCACACTTGCGGGAACGTATTTGGGGAGGGGTCAGACAATAATTTTATGACCGTAGATGTTGAGATTCAAAAAAAGATAAAAAGTTTTATAATTGTTAAAACACACATTGTTAACATAATATGTCAAAATATACAAAGTAAATAGCCTTAAATCAAACTCAAGTTCTCAAACAGCATTTTCCTTACTTTGCCTATCTGTAAATTTTAATAATCACTGATGGAAAATTTTTCATCTTTTGTGAGTGTTCAGTGAAATCGATGTTTATCAACGTTTACTGATAAAAATCAAATCCTTGCAAGCCAAGATACAGGACAGAGAGAGGGGGCAGTTGGCATGGTGTTATCCTGTGAGGGCCCCTCAACTTTGGAACATGCTGCCCTTCCCAGTCCAACACAGTCCTAGTTTGTCAACCTCAAAGGCATATGTTTTTTCCCCTAACTGAGATACATTGAAATGATTCTGTTTTCTAAATAAGGGAGGTTTCAAATGGAAATAATGTCTATAAACAATTCTCATAGATTTAAAGTAAACATGATTTACACAAAATTCAGGTAATATGAATTAAAACTAATCCTTGTCAACATTTTTACCCAATATTAATGAACAAAGTTAGAGACAAGTTTCATTTTGCATCTCTCCCAAAACAAATGAATATGCAGATTAAAAAGTCATGTCATAACAATGATAATGACATTAATTGTAAGTAAATGACGAGTAGATAGAAAATGTGGAGAGAATACCTTCATTTACTAAGAAACAGCTACGTAAAGTAGGAGCAGGGTCAGAGCCAGAGCGATCAGCTTCAGTGCTAGAAGAAACAGCAGGAGCAACTTGCAGAGGAAAGAAGAAGAAATTAAAAAAAAAAAGAGAGAGAGAGAGAGAAAGAGAGGAAAATGAAGATAGACATTTCTGAAAAACTGATTAGTGTTACTGAAAAATGAAAAAAGAAAAACTGAGACAAACTGTGACTATATCAACTATAAAATAAAAATATTCTAGGTTTTACCAGAAGTGTAACATCAGTGACAGAAAGACATGCAGTTGCAGAAAATACAAAGATACTAACATAAACTTGCTTATTTGGAATAGACAAGACTCATTGTAAATTAAGGGATTTCAAATTTGCTTTAAAATATAGCATGAATTCACAATATTACACAGCACATCAACTAAATGCAGCTAAAACTCAAATCATATCTGTGAAATTAAAAAAAACCACCAAATATGACACTTTAAAATTATTCCCAAAACTAAGCGATTTGCTATTTCCTACTACTAGTTACAAAAACTAGAAATAGATACTCCTAAAACAAGGCATACCATCTAATCCATCGCTCTACCACTGAAGGAGTGCTTCCTACAATTCTAGTTTAGTCTAGTTTTAAATGTCTGAAACTATTTAAACCATTTTAAAATTACACTAAATAAAGCCCTATACAAATAAACTGTAGCAGAAAACCTACACGAACATATAAAGTGTGTACTATAATAAAGTAGAACTACACCTGTAGATAAGCAACTTTTAACGTAACATTGTACAAAACTGTAATTGCTAAATTAAAGTATTTCAGGCTTTGATATAGCCATTTTGTAAATTGCATAATCTCTTAGTGCAAAGGCAGTCCAAAACTAGTACTATTATAGTCCCACTAATGCTCCATGACTCAAATTATCATATGAAAAGACAGGCAAATCTTATGTCTCACACATTCTACAAGCAGAGGTCAATGTTAAGATTTAGAGGTCACTATTTGACACTTCCTTCCTATAGAGAAATTACCATATGTCATGCACAAGCATCTTCAAATTAATCCCTCTCCTTTATTCCATTGCAGAACAACAATAGGTTCAGGCTCCTGAACAGATTAACCATGGTCTTCTAAATGGTATGTTTGCTTTTCATGCAATGAACTTCTTTTGTCACTGTAAGGACATCTGCATCAAAACTACGTTTTTCCATAATTTCCATGCATCATGATGGCACGTGTAAAGTGAAAGGATGACTAGCATAAATTGCCAACCTTTTATTTTATCTAAAGAAAAATTAAATGTACTAGAAATGGTAAAACAATAAACCCTGAATTTGATTTATGAGAATAAAAAGTTTAGAGAGTTTTATAAAAAATAAACTGCCTGGTAATTTACTTGGGAAAGTATCTGTTCATTTTCTTAGGATAGCTCCCTCCAAATGTCACTATTTATATCAATCACTGTAACTGGAAGTTACAACAACTGGCTCAAATAGCCCAATGACATTGGACTCTAGTGTTCTCAGGACAGATACTGGTCAAAGTGATGGAGATCAAACATGCCACAATGTGCACTAATTTCACTTCTACTAATTGATCTTAAAAAAAAAAAAATAGCAAAAGAAATCAATGAGAAGACAAGATACTACAAATACCACATATAGGGATAAAGAGATAGGAAAATATTGACTTTAACCTACGAATACCACCTGGAACTGAAAGATACTAAATAGAAATGTGGAGAAAATCAGAATTCAGCTTCCCATAAACAAATATATAAATCTAATTTGGAGAAAATAGAGGTATAATAAGCATAAGTAAGTTTGTAACAAACACTACAAAATTTAAGTTGAAAATGACTATTTAAATAAGAGAACATGTCATGCTATACAGGGATTTGACACCAACGCATAATTTAATTTTGGTAGATTACATTCTAATATAATTCAGTTCCCAACTGATGTCTTTAAACATGTTATTTACCATCATAATTAGGACTGCCACTTGGATGAAAAATGACAGGTTTTTCATTCTGAAAAGGATAACACTCATACAAAATGTATGACTTCTTTACAATCTCTACTGAGCTCTCCCTAATTTTAAAAACTGTCTTTATTTAAGAAAAAAGGAAAGTAAATGGGTGAAAAGGGGAAGATGTCTTGATCCAATAACATTCAATGGGCAACTAGTCTGGATCTTTTGTTACCATAATTTTGCCATTAAGCTCCAGTTCTCCATCTCTTTCATCTCATCCCAACTTTGGCCCTGATCCTACAAACCCCTTTTTTTGAGTACATTTATGCATCCAAGCCCTGAAGCTAAACTGAGTTGAGCTCCTGTTATCTAATGAATGTACTGGCAAACATTAATGCTTAACAAAAGAATGAAGATTCACAAATGTTGCTGCCTAGCAAATTTCCTCTTCGAAGAAGAGCCCCTATCTTTTTGTGTCCAAGATGAGAATACCATCTTTTAGAGAAGAAATACAAATTATCCCTTGTGCCTAGTAGCTTTTCGAATGGTAAAGCAAATTCACAGCTTTTTTGATTGAGCTAGATTATAAATAAAGCAGCACAATGGCAAAAGAAATGGTTACTTACTGTAACTGTGGTTCTTCAAGATGTGATGCAGACGTGTATTGCACGTAGGTGTGTGTGCACCTCGTGCACCAGAGCTGGAGAATTTTGTCTAACAGCACCTGTAGAGGGGCAGTGCTCACGTCTCTTGCTCTTAACCCCTCCCCTGGCTATATGGGGTGCCACCCCACCCCGAATTTCTTTGCCCCCAAATTCCCAGAAACTAGACTCTGATGCAGAGGGGACGGATGGTGGATCATGGAATACATGTCTGCATCACATCTCGAAGAACTACAGTTACAGTCAGTAACAATTCATTCTTCTTCGAGTAGATGCAGCCATGTATTCCACTTGACTTACAAGCTGCCCACAGAAGGTGAGTCTAGGGGTCTATTTAAACAAGGCCTCCTTCCCAGTGTTTGCATCTGCTCTGGATGCTGTGGTAATGGCATAATGGTTTGTAAATGTATGTATCAACAACCATGTGGCAACCCTGCAAATGTCCAGTATCGAGACGTCACTTAAGAACACTACTGATGTAGCTTGTATCCTCACAGAATGAGCTTTCACCTGTTTCATATGCAGTCTTGATACAGGACGTTATCCACTTAGAGATCCTCTGTGAGGAAACTGCCTGTCACTTCAGAGGGTTTGTGTATGACACAAACAAACAAGGTGAAGCCCAAAAGGGTTTAGTCCTGTCAACATAAAAGGCCAGACATCGTCTGACATCCAAAGTGTGAAGATGCTGCTCCTCCAGAGACGAAAGGAGCATAGGAAAAAACACATGAAAATATACTCCTTGGTTTAAATGAATCTGAAAGAAAACTTAAGACACAAATTACAGCTGCATCATCACTTTCTTTTTGATGGCAGAGCCTCCTTACATGCAGTTCTCCAAAACTAGCAACACTCACACTCTCCTTGCAGATGTTATCACCACGAGGAATGCAGTTTTTTTGACATAAGAAAGGAAAGAGGCAGGATGCCAGAGGCCTGAACAGAAGTCTCACAGAGGCTGCTAAGAATGTGTTACGGTCCAACAAGGGAACCAGTTCCTGCACTGGCAGATGGAGGCACAGGGTTCCTTTTAAGAATCTCACCACTATGGCACTGGAAAACACCAATCTTCCAGAAATGGGTGGATGAAAGGCTGAGATTGCTGCTACATGCACCTTAAACAAGTGAAACTCAAGGCCTGGTGGCTGAACATGCAGCAAATACTCCAAGATGTTTTGGCATAGTAGCCAGCAATGGCTGAACTCCAAAGACCAGTGACCACATTGAAAATGCATCCACTTTACTGAATAGGCCATTCTGGTAAAGGGTTTTCTACTACTGAGTAGGACCTGTCGAACAGCCACTGAACACTGCTCTTCTTCCTCATTCATCCACGCAGCAGCCACCCCATGAGATACAGGGAGCTGAGCACGGGATGCAGAGTGCAACCATGATTCTGTATAAGCAGGTTGGGATGGAGAGGAAAGGATATGGGAGGCTGAATCAACAGTGCAAGAAGGTTGGAAAACCAGCACTGCCTCAGCCATGCCGGGGCAAGGAGGATGAGCTTTCAGCTGTAGTCCCTTGTGGCAAACAGATTGATCGCTGGATGCCCCATGCTGCAAAGATGACTCACAGAACACTGGGCTTCAGAGACCACTTGTGATTCAGGGAAAAATTCCTGGTGAGATGGTCCACAATATGATTCTGGACCCCTGGGCAAGTGATCAACTATCAGAGAGTTACTCTAATCAAAGCAGAATTGCCACAACCTGATCGCCTCTTGGCAGAGCATGCTGGAGTGTGCTCCTCTTTGCCTGTTACCGACAATACCACTGTGATGTATTGTGTGAAGTATGTGAACTTGATGTGGTCTAGGAAAGTGAGACAGGCATTGTTGATGGCCCAAAGCTCCAGGACATTGATATGCAGTGGAGCTTCCTACTCCGACCACAGGCCCTGAATCTTCAGGGACCCCAGATGCGCTCCCCAACCAATCACAGAGGTGTTGGCGAGAACAGTCCTCACTGGTAAGCACCGGATGAAGGGAATGCCTTGAGATACATTCCCTTGATCCTGGATTCCTTGCACTGGTGGACAATTCAATGAAGGGAGATACAGGCCTGAGCCACATGCGAAGAGGGCAAAGGTGCACCTTTGTGAATTGAATCTCCTGGGTGCCTGCAGACATAGGGCCTAAGAACCTCAGGCATATGTGAACCTTCATGGAAGGCTGAGAATGCAGATGGAGACAAAGGCAGCAAATTGTCCAGAAAAAGTTGGTTAGCAGAAACACTTTCAAACTCGTAGAGTCTATTAGGGCCCCAGTGAACTTGATTTTCTGAGTGGGAACCAAGATCGACTTTCTGGTGTTTAGGATAAGACCCAGATGGTTGAGTTAGCGAAGTGTATGTGTAAGTGAGAAAGGACTTCTTCCCTGGACTGTCCCTGAGAAACCAATCATCCAAATATGGGAAGATGTGGATTTCCTTTTTCCTGAGGTAAGCTATCACCGTGACCATACATTTGGTAAAAACCCAGGGGGCAGAAGACAGATCAAAGGGAAGGACTGTGTACTGAAAATGGCTGTGCACTATAACGAACTGGAGAAATGTCTTGGGGCTCAGAAGAATTGCCACGTGGAAATAAGCATCCTGTAGGTCCAGAGTAGCAAACCAGTCATTCTGAGTCAAAGCAGGGAGGGCAGCTGATTGAGTAACCATGTGGACCCTCAGGTATCTGTTATATTTATTGAGGTTGCGGAGGTCAAGCATAGGTCTTAACCCTCTCTTGGATTTGGAAATCAGGAAGTACCTGACACCAGTGTTCTGGAGGAACTTCCTCTATCACTCCCAAGACCAGCAAAGAGTTGAGCTGCTTGAGGAACAGTATCTTTTGAAAAGGGTTCCTGACAAGGGTCAGGGAAGGAGGGGGGAAGTTTGGTCATCTTTTGTATGAAGCAGACAGTTAAATGTCATGTGACCACACTATGTTAATATCAGCACTTCATTATACTGATTAAAAAAATACATGGATCTTAATACACATTTTCATATGGAATATCATAGTATTTTCTTTTTACAGCTAGAAACCAATACAATGTTATCATCACTACAGAGTAGCTAGACCATTTCAGTCTAGAGCTAAAATGTCATGTCAGTTATCTCACAGGCTTTAATTTTACCTTGTTTAATTTGCCCTTGAGCTGCATTACTGGAAGCTGGTGGGGGAGCCTTCATTTTAGACAAATCTGGGGTGCCTGGCCTAGGAGGTCTAAAAATAAAATGAGACAAAACATTCAAAGCTTATTCTCCAAAAGATATTTATTCTGATTTAAGGTGTCCCATTAAAAGAGTGTCCCATCAAAACACTTTAGTTGCTATTAAAATTAAGGCTTATTAGCAATTCACAGATAATTTCTCACCAACTATAACTGAAATATTATCAGTATAATGTATTTAGAATTTGATAAACTATTTAAAAGTTATTGAGAAAACAATACAAATATGTGAGCCTAATTCTCACTCTCTTACAACCATTTTATGTGCTGTAACACCAATTAAGTCACACTGGTTTAAAAAAACCCATAACATATAACATAATGGATACCCATATCATGTTCATCTAGTGTGGCTGTAATAGGTGTTCAATAGCACAAAGCTATAAAGAGTAACAATTAAATAAAACAAAAATATTGTTTTACAATAAAAAAATCAAAAGGCAAACAGGTTATTACAAGATAAATAAATACGCTGAATCCTTTTCATACCTGATTGGACCCTTCTTCATATGGTCTCCAATAAACGTTGCATTAGTCATACTCATCAAAGTATTCGCCAAAGAGATAATAGACAGGAGATGCTGAGTAGTGACTGCACGTGATACTCCATATGTCCCCCTTCCTAGTCCCTCTGTAATGGACATTTTCCTTCCTACTTCCACACTACCATATGATGGTTTGCGTAGGGACTGGTTATATCCTGGAAGCATCAGAGACATGTGGCCTCCTCTAGATAGCAGACCAAAGGACACAGAACAGTGTGGTTTAAGCATGCCAAGGCGATCAAGACAAACATCATCTAGATCTTCATTCAAACCCCAGGCATGAAGACAGGACATAAAAAGCTTTGCTGTGTCCATGGTTAGATTATACTCTAATAGGGTTAATGGTTTAGATTTGCTGGAGCGATATTCTGGGTCACTGTCTTCCCTTCTCTGTCTCATTGATTCTTCATCCTCATCTTCATCATCAAGAAGATGTTCTTTTATGTTCTCTTTGATCGTTTCCTTGACTTGCTGGAAGAGCACTGCTGCTCGTTTGCCAGCCAGAAAAGACCCCCCCTTATCAGAACTGCCAGATGCTTTCTGTAAATTCTCTGGGGAAATGAGTGCAGTATTAGGCCTAGAGGCTTCTTCAGTCAGTAGCTGAATAATCAGAGCTTCTACATCAAAGAAGAGCACATGTATATCTGGATCTGTTAGGTTAGTCTTTATGGCTTGAACCATCAGAGAATTGTGTGAATATTTAGGCAAATTCCCCTGCAATTAAAAAAGAAAAAAGAAAAAGTACGGATTAAAATGAAAATAATATCTTCACTTTATTAGTATTTTCAATCTTTCCACAAAGTTAGTTTATAAACATAAGCATCACAGGTAAGAAAAGTTTGAGAACTCATGAGATTTAAAATATGTAATGCAAGTGCCAATGGAAAACGTTATATGATTCCATTTAAGCCACCATACACAAGAGAGGAAACATAATAGCTTTGAAATATCATTGGGCGGGTTTTAGCTTAAATACATGCAAATTTTAGTTATATAACTTCATCAATGAAATACCAATCATTAGTTCACCAGTCACTTCTCATTGGTTCTTTAGATCATGAACCCTAAAAGATAACAGCTATTTTACAAATATAAAATAAACCCATGTATTCTGGTCTATTAAATTCAAACCAAACAAAAGAAAGAAAGAAAACCTTTGGTATTTCAGACACTAATAAAATTTAAAAAAACGAAGGGGATAATCTAGCCTATTATGCCAATGTACGTGATCAGAAGCTGAAACAAAGTAAAATAGATATTCCTTAAGTCTGCATTTTTCTCCACTGTTCCACCCCTCTCCCCCAAAAAACAAACACTACTGATAGAGAAAAGCCAGCAGGGGTGTAAAGAAGAAAGGAATAAACAACACCAACATTGATTTCTAAGTACTATTAGAATTCTATTTTCTCCCTGTAACCAAAGTAAACATTAATTCCTGAGGAAAACACATTTATATATTTATATAGCACTCGAATACCTGCTACATCAGAAATGTGATAGTTTCCTTTTAAAATGTCATATATACAAAGGGCAATTGCTAAGCTATTATTCTTGCTGCACAGTTTAAGCAATGGACGGCAATCTGTAAGGGTCTGAGGGGGAAAAAAAATAAAAGGATTGATATGTGATCAATGTATAGCATTTCCAAAAACCCAAAATGTAGAAAAACTATGGGTGGAGAGCAGTGACTAGTTGAGTAATCAAATTAGGTGGGTTTTTTTGGTACTTGATTGCGGTCAGCTACTGTTTCTTTTTCTTCTGAAAATTCAGTCGTTTGTTATAATTTACAGAATTGTAAGATTTGAGGGGACATGTACCTGTATCTTTGCCTTCATGTTTAAAGTAACTGTCCACTGGGAATACAATGGTTATTTTTCATCATTTAAAATTAAATACCATTAACTTGTACAAGGCTGAAAACAGATAATAAAGTTACCTTTAGCACTTTTCAGAGTAGCAGCCGTGTTAGTCTGTATCTGCAAAAAGAACAGGAGTACTTGTGGCACCTTAGAGACTAACAAATTTATTAAAGCATAAGCTTTTGTGGGCTACTGCGAAGTGGGCAGTAGCCCACGAAAGCTTATGCTCTAATAAATTAGTTAGTCTCTAAGGTGCCACAAGTACTCCTGTTCTTTTAGCACTTTTGATATCCATCAGATTGAATGGTTTGCTAGAGCACTGCTGCATTTGGTGAGAGCTGGACAAGCAGTGGGGTCAGATATTAGGAAAAAACTATTCACTAGGAGGGTGGTGAAGCACTGGAATCGGTTACCTAGGGAGGTGGTGGAATCTCCATCCTTTGAGGTTTTTAAGGCCCAGCTTGACAATGCCCTGCCTGGAATGATTTAGACTGTAACAGGGTTCAGAAAAGACCTAGATAAATTCATGGAGAATGGGTCCATCTATGACTATTAGCCAGAATGGGCAGTGATGGTGTCCCTAGCCTCTGTTTGCCAGAAGCTGGAAATGAGTGACAGCGGATGGATCACTTGATGGTTACCTGTTCTGCTCATTCCCTCTGAAGCACCTGGCATTGGCCACTGTTTGGGGACAGGATGCTAGGCTGGATGGACCTTTGCTTCTTATGTTGTCTTTTATCATTTTTCTGTGTTAGTTCATTGGAAAGCATAGTCATGGTCTGATTTCACCCACTGAAAAATAAATCCCACTGACCACACACCCCAAGTTGTAACGTACCACCCCACACTAGCACCCATATCATCAACAGTTACAAATCATGCTTGATAGGGATCCATCCTGAAAGAAATGCCCCTTCCCGCAACTTCACCAAGCTCATCATCAGAAGCAAGCTCCCCACAGACCAGGACACACCAACTTAAAGCAACACCAAACCCTGCCAGAACAGATGCAAAACATGCAGACATATCTTCACTACTATGAAGATAAATAACCCCCTCAACACACCTCTCAAGATGAATGGGTCCTACTTATCACAACATGTAGTGCACCTCATGCAGTGCATCAAATGCCCCAACAAGAACTATGTGGGTGAAACCTGACAATCACTGTGCTCTCCAATGAACTGACACAGAAAAATGATAAAGACAAAAACTGAGGAAGAGCGGTGTTGTTCAAAAACTTGTCTCTTTCACAAACAGCTGGTCCAATGAAAGATAGTACCCTCTACCTTGTCTCTCTCACATCCTGAGATCAACACGGCTACAGCACTGCAAACAATATTGAAATTGCCATACAGATCAGACTAACACTCCGTCTAGTCTAGTCTAGACTAGAATAACCTGCCCTTAGTGTAAGTTTCTTCCTAACCAGAGGTAGATAGTGACTGGCTTATACATTTAAGCTCTATACCTCTTCTAACACAAACTGTTGTTCTATTTAATATAATTTTGGATATGCAGAGGCTGGTATCACTGATGGAGGTGGGATTGACAATTTAGATATATATAAGATGCTATGATAAGCAAAAACAAAGGAAAGTCTTAAAAATGAACATTATCAGTTTGTATCTGATATAATAGAAATACGGGAGCCAGTGGAAAGATGTAAATAGCAAGGTGCTGCAATCAATAATAAAGACCCCTATTATTTTTCCCCCTCTGTTAACTAAATAGCCTTCTTTTTTCCCCACTACTCTTTCCAACTAGAAGTCTTTCAATGTTTCTATCATAAGTTCTTTTGAGGTGAAGTGATTAGAAGTGAATAAAGTACTCAAGGTGAAGGCTTAGTACCAACTTATATAATTATATTCTCAATATTATTTTCTATCCCATTCTTTATACATCCTAACATTTTGTTTGCTTTTTGACTGCCTCGGTGCACTGAGCAGATATCTTTCTTGTGCTGTCCCCAATGAAGGCTGCATCTTTCTTTGAGTACTTACAATCCATCGAGCTGCATGAGTGCTTTACTCCTCCAAGATGCAGTACCTAGAATTTTTCAACATTGAATTTCGGCTTCCATTGTGGTGACTATTTTTGCTATGTTTTTAGGTCCCCCTTGAGTCCCTCAAAGTCTTATCTAGACTAACCTAAATAATTAAATCTGCAAACTTTTGCAACTTAACTGTTCATTCCATCTCCAGACCCTTAACAAATTTGTTCAACCCTATAAGTCCTCGCAGGGATCCTAGATGCATACTGTTTAACCTTTGGCCAATTTGAAAACTGGCCATTTATTCCTATCCTTTCTCTCTGTCTCTTTGCTCGTTTCTTCTAATCCAAGATAGTACGTCCTTTTAACCCCATGGCTACTTCATTTCCTTTAACAGCTTCTTGTGCAGGACTTTGTCACACACTTGTTGAAAACTTAGGTAATTGACATCTACTCTTTTTCCTTGCATCACCATTTTGACATGATCAGGAAATTATAGTAAATTTGAAAGGCATAATTTTCATTAACAGAAGTAATGCTGGTTTGTCCCCCATTATCTCCTGCTCATCTAGTTGTTTTATAAAATACTCTAATTATTATTTCAACCATTCTAATAGATTAGTATCCTTATTTCAGTACCGAATTCCCAAGATCATTCTAGCACCTTTTTAAAAGAAAAGTACATGTGCTATTCCCCCATCCAATCGTATAGTAGATTATTTTAATGAGAGTGCATATTTATGTTAGAAGCTCAGGTCACTCCATGCTGGATATCCTTCAGAAGTCTTATATAAAGATTATGAACTCCTAGTTATTTGGTGCTGTTCATCTTATCAGTTTCTTTCAGAATTTCTTCTTTTGACATTTCTGTCTTTTGCAGTGCTTCATTTATTACCTGAATGGGGTCATTATCACTACAGCAGATGTTCAGGAGAAGACAGACCTTATCTTCCTCAACTGCTTCCTTTACACTCTGATAAGGCTTATTTGTTTTTGAGATCATCTATTTACTCCACAAAATTCCTCTTAACCTTTATAATTTCCAATTTATATTTTACCTGAAATACTTTATGTTCCCTTCTACTGGCTTCAGTTGGGAAGGATTCACACTTTTTGAAGGATACTAGCTTACTTCCTGAATTAACTCCTCTGTGTTATTTAGGACCAAGTCAAGAGTATCCTCTCCTCTTCTGTGCTCTAGAACTAATGCTAAGAAGCAATCATTTAATGGGTTGAGAAATTGCTTCTATAAACCTTGCTCAGCTGTGATATGTGGCTAGTTGGGGGTGGGGTCATCATTATTGCATCTGTATTTGATTTAGTTATATCTTTGATTTTCCTCCACAGTGCACTTTTAATGTATTTTCCTGATTCAAAGGCTGGTAGTACAATGCTACTAATATATTTTTATGATGATGATTTGGAATTGGTATGCATACAGATTGTGTTACATGGTCCTTTCCACTTGAAATCTAATGTGATAAAATTTCTACATACTCTTTCAGATACAGTGCTATTTCCCCACCACAACCTAATGTGCACTTCCAATACAGTTTATAATATACAACAAAGTGCCCTGGTTTGACATTCCCCGTGTTTCAGAAGTGTCTATTATAATCAGTCTCCATCCAGTCTTCTTTAGCTGGCATTCTAGCTCACCTATTGTTTTGCTTTTAAGCTTTTTGCAACAATATATAGAAATGTATAGCTTTTATTCTTGACCACATATTTTTATTTAACTCCTTTCCTTGAAGCCCTGTTATTTCTCTGGAACGTACTTGTGATAACAACCTGGACCTTCTTCATTTCGGTTTTAATTTCTGTTTGCTGAATATACAGTTTTGTATTAATGAAACCCCTAGCAAATGTCTTTGGGTATGTCTATATTAGAAAAATTACAGTGGCACCGCTGCAGTGACGATACTTACTATAGTAACAAAAGGAGTGCTTCTGTCACTGTAGGAAATCCACCTCTGAGAAGTGTTAGCAAGGTTGACAGAAAAATGTTTCTGTCTACCTCGTGGTGTCTACACCAGGGCCTAATTTGGCTTATTTACATTATACAAGGCATACATTTTTTCACAACCCTGAGCAATCTAGTTTACCTAACTCTGTAAAGTAGACCAGCCCTTAGGGCATATCTACACTACAAACTTCCGCCACCACAAGTTACATCAGCATAAAGCCGCCGCAGTATGCATGGCGCTTGTGTGCATGCATACTTGGCTCTCTGCATCCGCCCTGCAGTACTCACCAGGAGTGCTTGTTTCAATGCACAGTGCAGTACACCATGGGTAGGTATCCAGTGTGCAACTCGCCACTATCCAGCACACTGACTCATGGGAAGTTTTGGCAATGCATGGTGGGGAAGAAATGAGTCATGCAGGAGTGACGTGGACAGAAGGGTCAAGTTCACATCATGCAACTTTCTCGACCCCATAATGCCATCTCTGTACCATAATTTTTGTAAATCCCACGAACCCACAAGGAACTGGTCATGGTCCGCCAACTCTGACAGAACGATGGAGCCTGCACAGCTCTGCACTATTGTCACAAGCATTGCAAACACAGGATGCACAATCTTCTGGTATTTGCAGAGCCGCAAGAAGAGCCTTGGGGAACATGACAATTTCCTGGAGGTCAGATTACTGTGGGACGTAGCAAGACCCAATTAAAGATTGTTGCTGGCATTCACAGCGCTCCAAATGGTGGAACACCACTTTTGGGCCTGAGAACTGAGCACTGACTGGCGGGATCGCATCGCAATGCAGGCTTGTAATTATGAGCAGTGGCTGTAGAACTTTTGGATGCATAAGGCCATATTCCTGGATCGGTGTGCCAACCTTACCCCAGCCCTCAAGTGCAGGAACACCAGAATGAGAGCTGCACTGACAGTGGGGAAGGGAGTAGCAATCACACGGAGGAAAACTGCAATGGCAGAAATCATTTTGTAGTTGGAAAATCCACGGTGGGGGTTATTGTCACACAAATGGGCAGGGCCATTGGTCGTCTCCTCCTACACAGGACTGAGACTTTCAGCAAAGTGTAATGGATGACTTGCTGCAATGGGGTTCGCGAACTGTGGTGGAGCGATTAATAGCACGCATATCCCTATTTGGCACCAGACCACTTTGCCACAGAGTACATCAACAGATAGGGCTATTTTTCTATGGTTAGGGAAGCACAGGTGGATCACCAGGGACACTTAACCAACATCAGTGTTCGCTGGTCAGGGACAGTGCATGACTCTCGCATCTTTAAGAACACTGGACTGTTCAGAAAGCTACAAGCAGGGGCTTTCTTTCCCACCTGGCAGATGACTATTGGTGATATTGAAATGTCCATAGTGATCTTGGGGGGACCCAGCCTATGCCTTACTACCATGGTCATGACACCATACACTGGCCACCTTCACAGCACCAGGAGAGATTCAGCTACCGGCTCAGTAGGTGCAGCAAGACAATTGAGTATGCTTTTGGTATACTGAAGAGGCGCTGACATAGTTTACTCACAAGATTGGAGCTCAGTGAGAAAAATATGGTTTAGCTGCCTGCTGCATCTTGCAAATTTGTGAAGTAAAGGGGAAAAAGTATCCATTATGGTGGAAGGTAGAGCTGGTACTGCTGTCGGCTGCGTTTGAACAGCCAGATACAAGGGCTATCAGAATTGCTCAACGTGGAGCTATATGGTTCAGGGAGGCTTTGAAAGAGCTCCAACAGCGAGCCACAGTTAATGCACTGTGCTCACCCCGGTCCTGCAGCTTGGAACTGTTAGAAACTGTGTGGTGCTTGGTGCACATCTATGGCATGTAACAGACAATGCACCCTATTAACTTTGTGGCGCTTGCTGTACATTTATGATTATTACATTGTTTGTCAGGGATTCTATGAGCTCTGTCAAAGTTTACAGTCACAAGTAAGTGGGTGCTTTCAATGCCACCAGCCATTTTGCAAAATACGTTGCGACTTAATAAAGATGAATTATTTTCTGAACAATATAGTTTTACTATGTAATAAAACACTTCAAAAATTTCTGTGCAAGTTAAAAGCAAATACATTAAAACCTTAACAAATTTATGTGTAACCCTTTTGGGGTTTAGGGAGGGTGGCCCCTTTAAATCTTTGTCCTGAGTGGGAAGCGTGAAGGGAGGGAGAGCAACAGGGTATATGTCTGGAGCACCACATAGAAGAACTACAGCAAGCAGCTCCTCATATAGTGAAGCAGCCGAGAACCTGCCCAGAGTCTGGAGTGGCTGACCGGGAACACCCCAGGACAGGAGCAGCACTGTGCCAAGGAGGAATCACTTGAGAAGGACAAACTAGAGCTGCCCAGAACTGTATGAGGCAGTGAGTACTGAAGCTTGTGACCTTGCATTGGTAGGAAGAAGGGAAGCTGTAGCTAGCTAAGTGGGTTTGCAGAGAGTGCCAAAAGAGGCACAAGAAGGGTTTGTCGGAGAAAGTTTAGTAGTGCCAAAGACGACCAGGAACACCCAAGACTCACCACCAGACTGGAACTTTGCCCAGGACTCCTGAACTCTGAGTGCAAATGCATGGCTTGGTGTTTTCCCTTTCAGACAGTGATACCACTGGGCCTGTGTTGAATGTAACACTGTGTTACCGCTCCCTATGTCTTTCCCCTGTTGTTTTTCTCCATTCATCCCTCTGTGAATAAGTATTTCACTTTCCTAGATTCACTGTACTATTCCAGTGTGTGTGTGTGTTCACTCCGGGGGGGTTGTATCAGGTGCCCCTGGGGTGGAAGGGACTTTCCCTGCTGTGTTCCTACACATGCCTTTTCTTGGCTGGAGCTGCCTGCAGAGCAGACTCCATCTTGGCAAGGACGACGCTAAAATTACATATGGAACAGAGCTTAAAGGACAGGGAAGGAATATTCATGTCCATTTTAGCTACACATACATCAACCATGGCTTTAACAGGTCAGTGTATGTGAAGCTGTGTTTGTCCTTAATGTCCCTCGATGTGGAGTGACAGGGGCAGGAATGTGGGCCCTGATGCCACATGGAATGTTGAGGGAAGTATAGGGAATGTTGCCATTCTCCATGGACTGCAAAGGGAGGCAAGCCCAGGAGTGTTGAAACTTTAGGTCCAGAATTTTCTGCAGCATCAGCGTTTGCGGCCAGAGAAGCCCCATTATGTCCTGGTGCATCTTCCTCTCTGACTCCTTGGCCTTTCTCCTGTTCACTCTTTCCTTCGCCATACAGTTTGCAACATTCATGGATCCATGCCTTCTGTTCATGATCTGATGCAGCACTGGCTTGCAGGATCTCGCTGAACATGTCACCCCCTAGTCCTCTTCTTTTTCCTCCTTATCTGGCTCAAGCATTCCACTGGTATGAAGGGGGAACCCCTCAAGGCTACAATGGCAGCAGCTACAGATAACACACACACAGGTACCATTGTCAGTACAGTCACACGAGAAAGCAGAAGTTAAGATTCAGAATTCCCTTCCCTTGCTCACTTAGGGCTTGTCTATACTTACGCGCTGGTTCGGCGGCAGGCAATTGAACTTCTGGGTTCGATTTATAGCGTCTAATCTGGACGCGATAAATCGAACTCAGAAGTGCTCCCCGTCGACTCCGGTAATCCTGCTCGCCGCGAGGAGTACGCGGAGTCGACGGGGGAGCCTGCCTGCCGGGTGTGGACCGCGGTAAATTCGAACTAAGGTACGTCGACTTCAGCTACGTTATTCACGTAGCTGAAGTTGCGTACCTTAGTTCGATTTGGGGGTTTAGTGTAGACCAAGCCTTAAAGTTTTAAATAATACAGGCTTATTGACACTTCTGGTTCAGAGTGCCTGTGCATGGTGCCACTCACAGCACCAGGGAAATGAGGAGGGAATTGCTCAGTTGAGTATGAGTATTGGGCAATGACATTGAATACTTGCACCGTTTTCGTAGGCGGTGATGATTTTAGCTAATCTCACTCTGGACGGTAGCAAAGGCAGAGAGAGCACAGCTGCTCCTGGGGTTCCAAAGCCACCCCCAGCCAGCATACTGCTAACCCTGTTTAACCTGCTGAAGTTATCACCGACTGGCATAGGAAACTGTCCAACCGCAGAAGAAGAAATAAGGCTGCTAGAAATCTTTGGAAGAGGATTGCAGAATACGTCCGTGCACATTTAAAAGCAATCTCTCAGGAGGATTCACAGGACTTCTGTTTGTGTACAAACAAACTGCTCTGCATGTCCCTTATTTCTACAGGGGAACAAAAAGCAGATAACTCCCTCTCTCTCTTTGTTATACCAATACCTTTTCTAGTATGAGCAAATTGATGAAAAGTCAATAGCTGAGTCCTGCTAAATTGGAGACATCACTGTAATGAGAAACACTCTTACCCGAGGATCCTTCCCCTGTGTTGGGCTCACTCATGCTTGACTACCAGTATAGTCAGTACTGACTGGACTGTGGTAGAGTCTCAAACCCTCCCAGCTGCATGTCCCCCATCCTTCTCCTCTTCCTCCTCCACCTCATCATCACTGTTCATGTCAGGGTCCTGCGATTCTGGCTTCTCGGAGGTATCCACAGTGGTGTGCAGGGTAGTGGTGGGGTATCCACAAAGTATGGCATCCTGCTCTTTCTAAAAACGCCACATCTCCGGCTTGGTACCGGATCAACTGTTGGCCTCCCTGGCCTTCTGATATGCCTGCTGCAGTTTCTTTGCTTTCATGTGGCACTGCTACTAATCCCTGTCATACCCCTTCTCCTGCATCCTCTGTGCAATCTGCTTATAAATGTCCAATTTTCTATGGCTGGTCCATAGCTGTGCTTGCGCAACCTCTTCTCCCCACAGGCTCAAGAGATCCAGCATCTCCTGTCTACTCCAAGCCAGTGCACATCTGGAGTGCGTACCCAGCATGGTGAGCGGGGCAGTTGTGCACAACAATGGAGAGCTCCTAAGTGTGCTCACCAAACTGGACAATCAGGAAAAGGCATTTCAAAAAATTGCTGGGCTTTAAAAGGGAGCAGGTCGGGCCTTCTGGACTCCGTGACTCCTGGACAGTGGAGTGCACAATTGTGGTCAGTGTTAGGCATTGTGGGAGAGCTGCTTAAGGACTGCTAGGGTCAACACAGGTGTGTTGCAGTGTTCATTCATCCTGCATTGACCTCAATACATGGACCATGGCCTGCATACTGCAATGATGCCTGCTGAATTGGTGTTACTGCATCAGTGTATTGGGGAGCACCGAGACACATTCACAGCTAGGTCAATACAAGGCAGCTTACTTCAACCTAACTTTGAAGTGTAGACCACGCCTTGGTCTGACTCAAGTGTTCCTCTGTATCTGGTAGTTTTCCCTCACATCCCTTTCCCTACTTTAAATATTCCCCAAAAAAACCTTTTTGTGCCAGCAGTCTAAATAAGATGCTGCCTATCCCATTAGGATAGGCTATCCCTTCCTAACAAAGTTCCCCACCAATTCCTAATAAATGTCAACCACTCTTCTTTCCATTATGCAGCCATCCATGCATTGAGACACTGAAGTTCTCAATCTAGTTGTTCCTGTGCACCAGAAGCAATTCAGAAAAAGCCATTATGGAAGTTCTGGTCTTAAACTTTTCCCCAATCATCAAAATTAATCATTCAGGATCTCTCTCCTATCTCCTGATATCAGTACCTGTACAGTAGAACCTCAGAGTCCTTACAAACTGACCTCATTTTGAACTGGAATTATGCAATTAGGCAGCAGCAGAGACCAAAATAAAGGCAAATATAGTACAGTACTGTGTTAAATGTAAACTACTGAAAGAAATAAAGTTTAAACTAAGATTTGACAAGGTAAGGAAATTGTTTCTGTGCTTGTTTCATTTAAATTAAGATGGCTAAAGGCAGCATTTTTTCTTCTGCATAGTAAAGTTTCAAAGTTGTATTAAGTCAATGTCCTGTTGTAAACTTTTGAAAAAATAACCATAACATTTAGTTCAAAGATACAAACATTTCAGAGTTGCGAACAACCTCCATTCCCAAGGTGCCCATAACTCTGAGGTTCTACTTTATGTACCATTACTATGTCTTCCTTAGCCACTCATTAGAATGTTTTTATAAAAAGCCATGTAAGATCAACCCATTTCTCAACCAAGAGGCAAGTCTCAGTGCTATCACATGCTCATTTGTCAATATTTCTAAGGACTGAATCCCCTAACATGCTACCTGGTCGACAATTTAGTCTCCTGGAGAGAACTTCTCAATGCATTAGGCATGAATCAACCTCCGCTCCTTCTGCCAGAAGATGGGTCTCATCTGTCCCTCCACTCAACCTCAGTCTCCACTCATGATAGACTTCCTCACCTGGAGTACCATGACAGAGGTGTGTCTGCTCCAGCATCTCTGTAAATAACTATATGTGCTGTCTTCCTCTGCTCTTCCAGTTCATCAACTCTGACCTCAAGCTGCTGTTCTTGGACCTTGAGATGCATGAGCTGCTTGCATCAGGAACATACACATGCCACCTGGCTACAAGGTGAATAGTCACACATGTAAGTAATCTAACATTTGCTCTTACACAGAGTTTGGATTGCTTAAGAGGCCCATGGAAGTATTCATTTTTAACAGGTGTTTGTCAAGGGAGGGGGCCAGCTGAAAATACATTCCTAAGGACTGATTTTTAAATATGTGGAACCTACTTACAGCAAGTTATAGTGTGCATAGAGGCTCTCCACCAAATCAAAACTCAGAGCAACTGAGTTAATCTTCAATAGCATCTGTTGCTCTGCTAAATATTTTTTCCACTCCTCCTTTTTGTTCAGCATCCCAGTTTAAATCCTCATTTCTTTTGCCCCATAAAAATTAGACTTTCTTTCCAGCGGTCTCTTCACTTTGGACAGGAAGACAAATATAAACAAGAACCTGTTCTCCCACCCCCTTTTTTCCTGTTACATTTTAGTACATCACTCAACCATCAGCAGCAGCACTGACTGAACACCCAGATGGCCTAAGACAGTCGAAAAAAAAAAAAAAAAAAACCAATGAATAGCCAAGTTCTGTGTTACAGGATCAGAAAATCAAGAAGTTCCATTTATTTAATAAATTAGCCAGGAAAGACAGATCACAGGAAATGAGTGTGTGGAAGGAAATTACTCAATTTCTCAGTATCGATGAGAAAAAGCTGAGAGAAGAAGAAGCCATTTTTAAACATGTTATTTTTTTAAATGGTATAATAGAAGGGGGGGGAGATCTAATTTACAATGCATTAATTACTCTTATGCCTTATGTACTATAAAGTCTAATAATTTATCAGAATACAGTGTACAGAACTATATTTATTTATACAAGACATTTTGTTTATGGCTGGAGGGGGGACAATATAGTGAAATTTAGAGATAACATAAAAGAAATATTTTAGCTATTAAAATCTCTGCACATACATTGCTACCAATGCATCTCTTATATATGCTACCCTCTATGGTTGAAAGATAGATATGCAGTGATTAACAACATCTTAATTAGATTTGGAAAATTTGTTCATTAAAAATGGACTCATCTAGATAGAGAACAGTTTTGAAATCATACTTGTGCAGCTGTAATATTTAAGAGTCCAACCCTACAAGCACGCAAACAGACACATTTGAGTTCAATGGGAACAATCCCATACATAAACTTAAGCACATGGCTAGTATTTGTCAAATGAAACATGGTATGCTAAAGGATATACTGTATAAATATTAATGAAATGATTTTGAACATAGAATATGTAAAAAAAGAAAAAAACATAGCTCTAAAATGGGAATGGATCTCTGATGCCCCCTGCTGTCCTATTGTTGTCACTACTAAAACACTAGCAAGCATTAATATGAGAATCAAATCATTTCTGAGGATTCACTTCAAAACTTAAAGTAGGCTAATTTAATTACCTGATACTCCAATTTGACAGGTTACTGTTAGGTATGAGAATTTAATTATTATTAGTGCTCACATATGAGATATCAGAATTTACCCTCTGTTAAATTTTAATTTTCTTCATTATAGGCAATAACTTGAGCAGGTGACTTTCCCATCCATTCTATGACAAATTCATAAGCCCTTTGTAGGGGCAAAGCTTATCCCCTTCCTGTGTTTGACTCCAGTAACAAACAAATGCACATGAAACAAGTCCAGCCCAAGCCTTCTCTTCAGGCTTTACCCCTAAAGTTCCTCCTTGAGAGTTACTTAGCTACCCTCTAGAGTCCCTCTGCCTCAGACCCAAGATATCTTTGTCAGGGAGCCTAGTTTTGAAGTTTGCTTTCTCCCTTTTTATTCCATCCAGCTAGAGGGTTCTCTTCAGCCTGATATTGCTGGCAAGTATTGCAGGGTGGCCAGCTTCAGCCCAGCAAGAGGAGTTGTATGGGGTTTGTTTACCCCACTATAGATATGTAAAACTAATTATTCTTCCAAAATTTCAAATAATAAAAACCAAAATATAGTTGAAAAGGTTTAAATTTAAATAACAGGGGGGGAAGGGGAATCTAGCACAAAACAAGGTCAATGCTCACGACTAAATATGGGACATTTATCAAGAACACATGTAACCCTACTATTATCCTCACTACAGTTTAATAAAATTTATACAAACATTTGCTTGGGATATATGTTTTATTTTATTTGCTCTCAAATGCTAAAATGACTGCTTAAAACAGCCAATTTCAAAATATTAGCCTCTATAATATAATAATATATGGAGATATACCTATCTCATAGAACTGGAAGGGACCCCGAAAGGCATCGAGTCCAGCCCCCTGCCTTCACTAGCAGGACCAAGTACTGATTTTTGCCCCAGATCCCTAAGTGGCCCCCTCCAGGATTGAACTCACAAGCCTGGGTTTAGCAGGCCAATGCTCAACCCACTCTAAACAGATTTCTCTTGTTGATAATAGTATTAAAATCAAAATCAAAATCAGAATTCAAAAACATAGAAATGCTTCCAGCTTATGCAATAATTTTAACCTGAAACTTAAAGAGCAAAAACTGATCATCATATATTGACACTAAATTCCTTTGTTTTTTCCTTAAATGGTTAGGTTATTTGCCTATTTCTTTTTTGGGGGAGGGGGGGTTACAGTCTCCATAGACTAGACTAATGTATAAACTCATCCTGCAGCACTGATAATGTAACATCCGTACAATTTACTTAAACTTCACTCTAAAATCTAAATCTTCACTGAAAGCTCCAGTTAGCAGGGTTGTCATTCAAGCATTTATTTATTACTCACATTGATAAATAGCGCATTATTATACTATAGTTTACATAAACTATACATTTTATGTTTCTAAATGCATACACAAATGCATGCAATTGATCAACATGTGCCTTACTAATGGTTAATTAAATTATTTTAATGAGTAACTGTAAATAGTTTTATTTTATTTACTGAACATATGTAAACATAGAAAAAAAGTGTTAACATGTTTTAAATATTAACTCTGTCAGTTACTTGTATTTGTAGAAAAAGCAAATCCATTAAAGTGTTCTTGTGTTAGACTTCATTAAAATCTTTCTCCCTTATTAGTTTTAGCAATGAGATTATTCAGCTCCACATATATCCCCTCATTCTTCTTCTGTAAGCCTCATATGTATATTTTATTAACATTATTTCCTGGTTTCCCACAATGCACCATTATAAAATCAAACTTCAGCCACATCACAATGGAGGAATTTTTTAGGAAAGTCAATCTACTACAACTGACATGAAAAAATATGGATCAATGCTGCTTCTATGCTGCAACTTTAGCGGACGGACACACACACACACACACACGACTTCTTTATATTGGCTAAAGATCATACAGTAGGCCCTGACCCAGCTCAATTACCAATTATTGAAAGGGACACAGCTGATACAATATATTTGGATTTTAGTATTAATAATCTGGATTTTGTATTGTTTCACAAAATCTTATTATTTAAAAAAAATTCAAATCAACTTGGAAAAGAGCATGGTAAGCCATAAACAAATAGTGATAAATACCAATATCAAATTGGGGATCAATATCTAGAGGGATCAGTGTTGGCTTGGTATTATTAAGCATCTTTATTACCTATCCGGGACAGAAAGTAAACAGTATCTTCACTGAATACCTTTGTGCTTGCTAAGTCTAAAGAAAAAAGAATAAACATCATGGTGGGAATTGTGATGACTGAAAGATATTGAAAAGGATATTAAAACTTTTTAAAAACATTTAAAATTATTAAGAGACAAGAAAAGGAAATCCACTACCATTGTGCAAGCGGTCATGAAATGGGAATTTTCTGTAACATTTTTATGAATGATATGCATGGTAGCAACTTACTTGAGTGGGAGCAAAAAAGATGCTCTGATGAAAGAATGGTAGACATGAAGTGTTTATGTTATCATCTGGGATGGTATGACTGGTAAAGTTCTGGCTGAAACTGACTCATATCAATGGAGGATCCAGAAAGACAATGGGAACACTGAACAACTGACAAGGGGAAACTCCAGCAGGCAGAACATTTAAACTCAGCAGGAGTCTGCCGGAGGATGACAATGGACTAAGAGGTGACAGGAGGCTAGGAGAGATATAGGAGCTCAACAGGAACTTACAGACAAAGGGACAGAAAGAGAGAGAGGAACAAAGGTACACCTCTACCCCGATATAACGCAACCCGATGTAACACGAATTCGGATATAACGCGGTAAAGCAGCGCTCCGGGGGGGCGGGGCTGCGCACTCCAGTGGATCAAAGCAAGTTCGATATAAAATGGTTTCACCTATAACGCGGTTAGATTTTTTGGCTCCCGAGGACAGCATTATATCGGGGTAGAGGTGTAGTTCCTTCAGCAGCATGGCTCAAGGGAACCCTGGCTTGGCCAGTAAGACTACATCTTAACCTTTGCTTCTCTGTGCTAACCTAAGGACTTCCTTATGCTGTGTCCCAGTTAACCAATAAACCTACACTGTTTTCAGAAAGGCCATCTGGCATCATTGCAAATACTTGTTACGCTGTAATGATCCCTGAAGAAGACAAAAAGTCTCTGACCAAGAGTCTATCTCAGTTGGACTTCCTGGGCAGAGGTCACGGTGTGAAATAGGAGTGATGGAGCCCAGAATCTCAGTCTTGGAGGCAGTATGGCGGCCTAAAGGAAGAGTGGGACTTCTCGGAGGTCTAAAGGGGTTCCTCCAAGTGCCTGTTTAAAAGTTGGGGCATAGCACAGATCTTGTGGGTCCATGACACAAGCACGGGTAACATATAAATGCATACCGAAATATACATTGAGACGTTTATATTTTTCTCTCCTATCATCAGCGTGATGTGAACATACATTCAGATGTATGTAAAAACATGAGTAGAAACTGATCATCTGTCTGAATAATTAGTCTGCAGACTGGAAGGCAAATCCTATGAGAGTACAGCTGAGCTAGCTCATGCTGCTAGATGTAATGGTCATTACAGATTAGGTTCAGAGTAGGAATTTAAGTCTGCAGTAGAATTTCTTAATATAAGAAAGGCTGACTCTCAAAAAGGCTGCCTTGTGAAGGTGACACTAGGATTTCTCCAAAATTCAAAGGACAGGCTTGAAATGAGCAAGAAGCCATGTTATATATTATAAAATAACGATAGTTTGAATTGGTGCATCTAATAGTACATAAAACCCAGTTTATTCATTTAAAACTCACTTCATATTTTTCCCCACTTAGTTTCTACAATAGCCAAGCATGCTGCAGACTGCCAGCTCATTCGTTCAGAACACATTTCTTTGGTAACTTCACATCAACTCTTCTCTCTCACTATGGCATTTTTTCTTAATTACTATTACAGAGTGTTGCTAAAATTTCTTTTTTAACCTTGCTGTTTAAGTAAATCAATGCCTTATACTCCAAAGTTTAATCAAATCCCACAAGCTGACCCCAGTAAGCTAGTTCTGGTGGGGCTGATGGATTATTAAAGCAGTGCATGCTTGAAGTAGGGCATTGGTAACTATTTCATGGCCCTAAAGGCTCTAAAATGTGTCTAATGAGGGTAACTAAGTTAAGAAGAAAATACATATTCAATTATAATTAAAAACATGTTCCTTGAGCTCCACCCTGAAATTTTTGAACTGAAGCGTTTAAAACAGTCCTGTCACTAAAGGAAGGAGATACGGGGCTCCACCTCCACAACTGTCTGCCAACTTCCCCTGCAGCACCAGGAACAGCTCTGATGTAAGCCAGCATCACTCCAGACAGCCACTGTCCTATCCCTGCTGCAGTTGCTCAGTACTGCCCCCATTTGCAGCCTGCTGCATCACAGGGGAGGAGGGAGAGAATAGCTCTTGCTGCTTCATTGCTTTCTTCCCTGCCAGGCTGTGTTAGGCCCAGAAAGAGCAAAATAAGAGCTCAGCTGGCTCTACATAAGCCTACTAAATAGCTAAACTATTGATTATAGCCCCTTGACCTTTCTGAAATAATATATTCAGCCCACAGGCTGAACAGGTTAAACACCACTAGAGAAAGGGATCACTGACACTAAGAGCCAGTGTTATCCAGTAAGTCTGGATGCTGCACAATATAAAAGGAAAAATTAAGCAAGGTCAACTAACTGGTTCCTTTTACACTCCCCGTACCCTGCCACAATTGGTGAGTATCCACCAACTGAGGCCAGGTCAGCAGTCATGTGGACATAATGGTCGTGCAGCAGAGTTGCGTGTAGATCACTTGTAGCACCGCTTGGACTCTGTAGAGGAGTTTTGGCTCCTCTACCACTAAAGATTCCCACCCACCCAGGTTCAATAAAGTCTGTGTTGAAAGCCAGAGCATGCCTGATGTGTATGTGTTCTCCTGTACTGCAAAGAAAATGTGATTGATTTTTCAAAGTACAGTCTATGTGAGCACCACAATTAAGACAATTACAATAATTCAAATACTGTATTCTGAAGTAAAAAAAAAATAGCAAAATGTATAAAACAAAAGCACACTGGATTTTGGTGCTCTGAATTTTCAAAGATTTATCGTCATCATCAAATGCATGACAGTAGTAAATTACCATACTCATGACATTAAATATTCTAGATTTACATTTCCTAACAAAAACACTGAAGGTAAAAGAATGAATGCTTCATTTGCCACACTATGTGCACATTTCCCAACAGAAAAAAAAAATATATTATGCAATCCTCCACTTTAATCTTTCAGTTATTTTTCTGAACCTCTCTTGCCATAGTCCGGAAGCTGAAGTCATCAAGAAGGTGTCTCTTTGCTAAGATTTCTCTCAAAGAGACCCACAATCTCTACACAGAAGAGTGGTGAAAGAAATCCCCTAATGAGTGGAGAGTGGCAAGAGAAATCCCCAATGATTCTGTCAGCATACATTTTTCATAAAGTGATTATCCCCCAGCAGCCTTTAGCTTCTTAGACTCCTTCTCCCCCCCAGCTCCCTTCTATAATTGTTTTCCTTGTAGACTAGGCAACAATTATCATTGCTGCAGGACTGAATATGTTCACAAGCTATACATAAACACTAGTTTCATATCAGGGGCTTTTATCACTAATTGCACTTTAAAATGTGCTATTAAAACTGAGATAAACAAGATTGTAAAGAAAAAAAAATCACATAATGGGCCATGACCACTTACAAGAAGTGTTTCATAAATGTCACAGTAAAACTTATTTTTCAAAATTTTAGTCATAATATATCTTTTCCCTCCCTACTCTCTTTTCAGATGGGATAGGGAAATGGTTCTGAATTTAAATACGTACTATTATATATAAATTAACTGAAAAATAGAATGCATTTCTATCAAGTCTGTTCTTGGTGTACTCAACTGTTAATGCATCTTAACAGACATTCTGAGATTTACAAATCATTTACAGTGTTGACATCTATTGTGCATTGCACAGTATTTAAAAAAAGAGGACAAAAGAATTATACTAAGTTTCAATCTATGTTATAAATATAAATTATACTAGTTACCTTATGAAGAAATTCCATAAATCTCAAAATGCCAATACGGCAGGCACAGAAAAAAATAGCATATGAAAATCCTCTCACTCAGTTGCAATATTCAAGTGAAAATGCAAAGTATTAAGTCAATTATAAAATACAGGTACTACAAAGTATAGTTAAAATGTACAATTGACATGTTTCAGTGTGACCAATACTTTAAACCTCAAACACATCAACTAAAAAATAAACCGGTTTCCAAACTATATAACAAGTACTCTAAGCATTTGCTTCGTACTTTATATAGAACAATCCTACCAAAGTGTAAAACTCATAGCACACTTTTAAAAGCAGTGGAATTTACCCATATTGTTTTAGAGAAAAAAACATATTGTAACCTGTCACTTAAGCAGCTGCAGATACAAGAACAGTTAATCAATGTATATTAAAATGAATCTCTAAACTATAAGAGCCACTCAAATACTTCTTCTAATGAAGTATTAAAAGATTCGAGTTTGGATTCCCATAAACAGATGTCATTTTAATTAATGTGCTTCAAATTTTAAAACAATGTGTATTTTTTGTCTTTATTTTGGTTTATATTTAACTTATATTTAATATTCTTTATGTTAGAAGCTACAGAAAGTTCTAATCAACTTCAATTCATTTTAATAGCCTCAAAGGACATCTCTTTTTTGGGCCTGACCTAAAGCCAACTGAATTCAGTGAGAGTCTTTCCATTAACTTTAAAGGCTGTTTAGGGTTACCATATTTAACAAATAAAAAAAAGAGGACCCTCCACGGGGCCCTGGCCCCGCCCATTTCCCACCCCCAGCCCCAGCCCCGCCCCAACTCTGCCCCCTCCTCCCTCCCACTCCCAGCCACGCGAAAAGGGCTGCCCGAGCGCTACCGGCTTCATGGTTTACCAGGCAGCCCCCAGACCCTGCGCCCCCGGCCGGCGCTTCCCCAGCACAGCTGGAGCCCGGGAGGGGAAGTGCCCGGCCGACGGCTGGGGTCCGGAGGCAAGGGGGCTGCCTGAAGCCCATAGCACTCGGGCAGCTCGGCTCTTAAACAGAGCCGAAGAGTCAGGGGAGGAGCAGAGCCGCCGCGGGAGGGGAAGTGCCCGGCCGGCATTTTCCCGGACATGTTCGGCTTTTTGGCAATTCCCCCCGGACGGGGGTTTGCTTGCCGAAAAGCCGGACCTGTCCGGGAAAAAACGGACGTATGGTAACCCTAAGGCTGTTGGTTCGGGCCCTTTGAGATTAAAATGATTAAAATTTTCTACATAGGTTCAGTTATGGCAAACAAAACAAACACGTTCCAGCTACTGCATTAAAAACAAACAAAAACCTTACTTTGTCAGATGCTTCAGAAGCCAGAAGGTTAGTAGCAAGAGTCTGTAGTTTCTGATGGGCCACATTTTTTAGAGCAGCAAGGCTACGTCTAGTCATAGCCTGTTTTAGATTGACGGCTGGGTGACTAAGGGAATCTACTGCAGCTGGAACTGCCTCATCACAAGCATTCAAGATTTCGACTGCCGTTATCCCCATCACACAACGATCCAGTGCACCTTGAAACATAAGGTGAATAATAAAATGCATTATTTTAGTACAGGCAATTCAAAAATGTCAAAAGCATGTGTTAAGCAGTCACTTATTCTGCAGTATTTTCTGTAATGCCTAAGACTACCACTTATTATTCATGTTACTCACGTGGTTAGGAGCCCTAGCCATGTAACAGGACCCCAGTGTGTGAGGAGCCACACAAGAACATGGTCCCTGCCTCTAAAGAGCATACAATCTAAGTATAAGACAAGAGACAACCAACGGCTATAGCAGGGGTCGGCAACCTATGGCACGCGTGCCAAACACGGCACGCGAGCCGATTTTGAGTGGCACGCAGCTCCCTGCCACGGTCCCGGCCTCCAGCCCCACTCAGCCTCCCCGCACACCACTCTCCCCTGTGGGGGCAGGAGGCAAAAGCTTGGTTCTGCGGCAGCCAAGCTTCCCCGCTCCCTCGCTTCTTCCCCCAGCGGTGCTTTCCGGCCCCTCCTCCTCTCCGTCCCTGCACCAGTCAGCTGATGGCCCTAGCGAGGGGGAGGGGGAAGAGCAGCAGCGTGCACACAGCTCTGTAGAGGATGCAGAGAGAGGTAGGGACGGAGCCTGGGGGAAGGGGGTGGAACAGGGCATATCCCTTCCAGCCCCCTGCCCTGAGCTGCTCAGGGCAGGGGGCTGGGAGCACCCCCACGAGCCGAGCACCCCAGCCCTCTGCCCTGAACCCCCCCCCACTCCAACACACACCCAGCCTTCTGCCCTGCACCCTCACACCCCCGAGCCCTCTGCCCTGAACCCCCCACACCCCAACACACACACGGCCTTCTGCCCTGCACCCCCCACAGCCCCCAGCCCTCTGCCCTGATCCACACACACACACACACACACACACACACACCAGCCTTCTGCCCTGAACCCCCTCCCCCACCCCCCTGCCCTGACCCCTGAAACACCCCCCCACCCCCCAGGTCTGGGGTCCTGGCCGCAGGCCCTGCTCAGCCCGCTGCCGGCCTAGGTGAACAGAACCCCAGGCTGGCAGCGAGCTGAGCAGGCTGGTGGCGTAAGATCAGCATCTTGATTTAATTTTAAATGACACTTCTTAAACATTTTGAAAACCTTGTTTACTTTACATACAATAGTTTAGTTATATAATATAGACTTATAGAAAGAGACCTACTAAAAACATTAAAATGTATTACCGGCACGCGAAACCTTAAATTAGAGTGAATAAATGCACACCACTTCTGAAAGGTTGCCTACCCCTGGGCTATAGAAAGATGAGGGAGTACAGGAAACCATGAGGCCACTAGTCAACACATTTGGCACAGGTACCATCGCAACAGCAACCAAACTACTCTCTCCTTTGCCCCAGTGCTAAATTATAAAACTCTGAAAACTGCCATTTGCACGTGCTCAGTAGAGCTTTTAAGCGGCTTGCTGCTAAAGTCTCTGATCATTCCATCTACACTGAGCATGCTCCACAGCCTCACAGAGCTCTGGCTCCAGACAGGGCACAGCACCAGCAGCAGCCGCCATCTCACTATTTTATAGGCAGTAGTGCTGGCCTGGAAGCAAGGAAACCAGAAGTTCTAATCTCAGCAACTTCACTTACCAGTATTAATAATTCTGTGCATTTCACTGAATTTATTACTGACAAGTCCTCAACACTAACTTATGAAGGAGGCAAGTATTCCACAATATTTTGCAGATTGGATAACAGAGGGTACACTAGGTCCATTCTGGCAATAGATGTCTGAGTCTACTATATTAGAGACAAGTCGCATTCATTCTAAAAAGCATTGCGGCTGTGAATGTATGAATAAGACACAGGTTCTCATTCTGTGGTGGAGGGTTCTAATAGATTTTTAGAGGCTCATCAACAGGTTTTGAACACTGGACCTTTCAATCCACAGCCCAAGCTCTACCACTTGAGATAAAGGAGTACTAATAGCAGAAGTAGTATGTTATCCTCTGTGTAGGCTAGCCACTAGAAGGGAGCACAACATATACTAGCCAGTGGTTTACACACATATTAACTAGCTCACAGTGGAATGTTGGATGCCTGGATTGTTAGTTTCTACTCCCAGCTCGGGAGGTCAGTAGATTGATAATACAGCTGTGTTCACAGATTTGGCACATTCATTTTAAAAAACAAAGTTATGTGCTCAAAAGTTAATAAGTGCCGGAATCAAGGTTGCTTGAGAAACACTAATTCAGCTCCTTGTGAGTATGAATGATGATACAGTCTTGCCCAACATCACATAGGAAGTCTGGCAGAGCTGGGGATAGAACCCAGCTCTCTTGGGTTACAATCCAGTGTCTCAGGAGGGTCTGAATTAATGTTTCCCAAGCAACTTTAATACTGGCATTTCCTAACTTTTGAGCACTTGTGTTTGCAATCTTTAGTTTCATTAAACAGGATGTAATTTTATATATGTGCATATAGGCGTGTCCACACGCACACCCTCAATGCAAAACTATACTTCAAGATGTTTCAATGGGAGATGCTGGGTACTCATAGCTTTTGAAAAAAATATCATGTCACTTTATCCACATCTCTACCTTTAGCCATCCATTTTTGAATATGTTGGCCACTATGCCTTCTCTAGAAAGTTGCTGATACCTGCATTCTTTCTGGGCCAGTACCATAATGAAATGCAGCTATATAAGTAACTAAAGACTTTATATTTGAAGTTTTTAAAGGCAAAGTTTTTTAAAGAATATAAAAAACATAACTGAATATGCCCTTTATGTCATGACTTGTCCTCAAAAGAGAATAATGTACCAACAGCCTGTCGAAGTACAAAGGGTAAAAGTCTTTAACCACAGCGGTGGGACTAGATTAAAAAAGTGACTTCAAAACTGGAGCTTTGAAATATTTATTAGGACCAATAGTACATTTCATGTTTTTAAAGACATTTAAGATGTTCTTTGAAGTCCTTTTCAGATTTGACATTACGAGGAGTCCCAATTTATAGGAAAAAATGTTTCCAGTTCTTTTCCCCAGTACCTTCCTAGTGATACATTCAAGCCGATCTCATAGGATATTAATTTCACCCAGTTACTCCTGTACTGAACTTGGAATATTGGAACAATGGGTGCTGGGATATTTGCACAGTAGAACATTGTTATGACAGAAATGGTTGACTGGTATATGGTCTGGTATACGACTGATCTTTTAGCCACTTTTTTCCTGTCTTTTGACAGTGGCCAATGCCAGGTGCTTCAGAGGGAATGAACAGAACAGGTAATCATAAAGTGATCCATCCCATCACCCATTCTCAGCTTCTGGTAAACAGAAGCGAGGGACACTTCAAAGCATGGTTTTGCATCCCTGCCCATCCTGGCTAATAGTCATTGACTAGTAAATTGGGACTATGAGTGATAATGAAAGGTTTTTGGTTTGGGGGTTTGTTTGTTTTTTTGCACAGATGGAAATGTTATGGTATCCCTGCAAAATTCCAATTTGGGCAATTACATACCTACAATAAGATCACTTAAAAAATTGCTTGCAACCTGGGTTGTTTTTTAAATCATGCCCCAG
The DNA here is from genome assembly GCF_027887155.1 of Malaclemys terrapin pileata. Lineage (NCBI taxonomy): Eukaryota > Metazoa > Chordata > Testudines > Emydidae > Malaclemys > Malaclemys terrapin. The sequence continues at coordinate 114,322,704 of NC_071510.1, forward strand.
TCCGAGTTAAAGTAAGTTACCAAAGCATCTTAAGTAAAAAAAACAAACCTATTTCTCCCTAGCTCAATAATCTCAATTAATAGAAATATAAGTGCTTTTCATATTAAACCACATCCTACTGTGGAAACACTTTTGGTAGCAGGAATATTATATGTATCAGTTCAGTTAATGATGTTTGAGAAGCTTATTATTGTCTTACGTAACCCCTGTTACACCAGGATTTAAACTATGGGTGAGAGCCCAGGCACTGAAAAGGTCACAAAGGATTGAAGCAAAACAAGAAGCCATGACCCCTCCTACGCCAGGCTGGCCACACAGGCCAGCACAACGACATAAGTCAGTGTAAGTTGCCAGGAAAAGCCATGAGCATAGTAGCCAGACAACTGTGCTTATTCACTTCCTCCTTGCAGCAACCCCCTCACATGGAGCTCATTTGCACCCCCTCACAGTGAGATTTAAAAGTGCTCCTTTCCCTAGTGGAAACACAGATGGAGGCCTCCATCTCAGTAAGCAAAGCTTTGCTGGTACATGAAAGTATAATTCACATTGTTACACTGAACAGTATGTGAAATCATCAACATAACCCAATAGATAATGTTATTTTCTACTTCAGACTGTGACGTAATGATAAATAGATGGCACAGCTGCAGGAACTCCTCCTGCTTCTACCTGGTATCATGTATTGCGAGAAAAACACAGCAACAAAACTAACTAGCTACGACATCGGATATGAAGAAAGATCTGCCTTGAAGAGAAGTTCACAGACTGTCAAAAACGAAAAAAGCTTTTCACAATTTGCTCCATTCATCTGCTGGGTTGGAAGAATCTGGTTCCACGCAAACATTTTCTCCTTATTGCGCTGTCCTGTTATTGTTCCAATTATATTTCATAAGACCTCATGATGTGCTTTCCTTTTCCCCTTCTAGTACATTTCATAGTTTCCCCTGAAGTTCAGAAACCACCTCTTCTTTCCCTATCAGGGAAAGATATCTGTTACTCTAATGTTTTCCCCCCACCCCCAACAATGTGATTAATCAGGTCACCCAGGTTAACTGTCTATTTGAAGATGTGCATATTACTGATTCACTACAGTGGTAGGTTTAACGAGAGGATGGCTTTCCACAGATGAACACCGCATACGTATTTTGATTTATTTCCTTTCTATGTCTGTAACAGCTTAGAATATATACATTTTCTACATCATATCTATCACTTTTGTACACTGTTGTCTGTTCTGTTATTTAAAACTCATTCTCATCCTCTTAAATGCTTCCAATTGAATTCAAAGCTGTAATTTTGAGTATTATCTATCTTTTACTTACTTACTTAGAACAGCTTATAGAGCACCTTTCATCACATAATTTTAAGGCACTTTACAAATCAACTACGGCACCCCCGTGAGTAGGTAAATATGATTATCCCCCATTTTACAGATAAGGAAACTGAAGCACAGAGAGGTTAAGTCAATGGCAGATCTGGGAATAAATGTCCAGATTTCCTAACTCAAAAGTCCTGTTGATTAACCACTAGACTGTGCTTACTCAGCAGTTACTTCAAGGTTAAGGACAAACGTAAACAACAGACAGTTACTGAAATCTCCATCAGTGTGTCCAGTAGTTGCCAGCCCAAGTGCATTGACTAGCTTTCCTAAAGATAAATAAGAAATTAAGTGGGGGGGAAATAACCACGGTTAACTGTATTTCTCTAAATATAATCAAGAACTAATTATTGGTTTCAGCTACTGGAATGTATGTAAGAGCTTGTGGCACCAAAGAATCCTAGATATACTCCATATTTAGAGAACCATATTTCCCAAAAGTAACATGTGATAATGTATGTTTGGTGTCATGCCAATCTGTCTTGCAGATGGAAAGCTAAGCAAATCTTTTAGAACAAAAAAGTAGAATTTAGCTCCAAATGAAGGGATATTTTGTTCAGTTTCTTGCACTTGACCTTACCAGTATCCATTTGCCAGACGTACACAGATCCGTCTGCACATCCCACCACCAGGTAATCATCTGAAGGCCTCCACTTTATTACTTGAATAGGGAAAAGGTGACGAGATGCCAGCATAATGCACTTTTTCTCTCGCAAACTCAAAAGTCCTACTGAATGGTCACTGGCTACTGAGCAGATGCAGTGCTGGACTCTTGCCTGAAAAATAAAATGTGTCTTGATCATAATAAGATTACTTTACATTTCCATATCAGTCTTCATCAGAGATCTAAGTAACAAACAAACTTCAACAATCTGTGAGTTTTGTAATTACTACCATTACCCATTTTACAGATAAGAGACAGAGGGTGAAATCCTAACCCCATCAAAGTCCATGGCAAAATTCCCATTTGACTTTAATGGGCGCAGGATTTCACCCAGAGAACTTACGTGATTTGCTAAAGATTGCACATATTGAAGAGCTGGGAACAGAATTTAGGAAGTTACCTCTTAACCACTTGAACATACTTGCTTATCTAGGCAGGTTGTGAACAGGTGTTAGGGGCTAATGAACATTGTGCCTCTCCTATATTGCTTAATGGTACAAGAGTCTCAGTATGGAAGTATCTGAAAACCACTACACAAAACCAATGATGTTACTTAACTAACATTAATTAAGAGGCTCTGAACTTTTCAAACCTTGATATACATTTATTTGTTCTTAAAAAGCGATCGCTGAAGTTACCTAACATTTTTCCTTATTAGAAGAAAATTTTGAGATAAGGTTTAAATACATTTTTTTAAAAGTACATCTCATCCAAACACTTACTGAGATGTTTTCTGAAAAGCTGCAAAATTAATGCAATGAGAACAAGAAATAAGCATGTCTTTGAACAGTTTTGCAGTCTTTTAAAAACAATTCAGCCATTTGACAAAATAGTTCATCTTCAAAATAAATACAGATTATTTACTCTCAAAAGAATCTTTGTTTTCATTTTATTATATTACAGCATGAAACATGAGCCAATACAGGGAACGACACTACAGCCCTGATCCAGAAGGGAGCTCTGCATTTATAAATCTCCGTGCCAATGCAGCTTCCCACTGACTTCCTTGGAGGTCTGCCTAAGTAGAGCCATTTGTAAAATCAGAGCCTAAAACAGTATTTTTAGTAAATCTATTAATTCACAACTTTGCTGTAGGAGAGGAAATGATAGGAAGAAGGTATTTGCACCTCCAATTTCCTATTTTTTAAAGGTCAAAAAACACAGCTGACAAAGGGGAATTTCTATCAAACAAGCATATATTGCTCCTGAAGCTTTCAATTTGCAATTTGTTTAGGTGATTTGCCAAAACAAGATTTTCTGGAAAAAAAAAATCTTATTCTTTATTACCACTGGCTGTGGTTCTTTTAACGTTTGCATAATTGAAAACACAAAAATGTGCCTTTGTAACTAATCAATAAATCAACATATAGAGACACCATCAGAAATAATTTGAATAGAAAGGAATACGATAAGCAAGATACTGCTGAACAATTTCTTTTTATGCCTTTAAATTCAAGCATCATTGCAAACTACATTTAATATTACATTTAATTTTGGGCAAGTGTTAATTTTTTTAAACGGTTATAAGTTGAATGGAGCCATAAACATCCAGTAACAATTAAAGTAAATATAAGACTCTATAAGTATTTACATCATTGTGTATTGTTTGCCACAACAGATACAGGCCCTGATTCAGAAAAGCACTTAAGCATGTGTGTAAATTGTTTTTCTCAATAGGGATTGAAACACATGCTTCCCTAAATGAAGGCCATAGTACTTACAGAGACTGGCACATATGATTTTATTCAGATGAAAATAGACAGGAGAAATCTTTAGAATATAAAATCAAAACAAATCCAACCGCCTGCAAGTGTATCAAGGTGTATTCTAAGTAGCAACTCTAGAGTAAAGTCTTGAGATTAAAATAACATCATGTACCCAAATAAATGTAAAAAGAACAGGAGTACTGTGGCACCTTAGAGACTAACAAATTTATTAGAGCATAAGCTTTCGTGGGCTAAATTTATTATGCTCTAATAAATTTGTTAGTCTCTAAGGTGCCACAAGTACTCCTGTTCTTTTTGCGGATACAGACTAACACGGCTGCTACTCTGAAACCAAATAAATGTTATGTATGGCAGTGCTTCTCAAAGTCAGGCCGCCGCTTGTTCAGGGAAAGCCCCTGGTGGTCCCAGCTGGTTTGTTTACCTGCCGCGTCCGCAGGTTTGGCCGATCGCGACTCCCACTGGCCGCGGTTCGCCGTCCCAGGCCAATGGGGGCTGCGGGAAGGACAACCAGCACATCCCTTCGCCCATGTCGCTTGAAAACTCATGGCAATCGGGGAAGGTCCCGGATGACTGGAAAAAGACTAATGTAGTCCCCATCTTTAAAAAAGGGAAGGAGGAGGATACGGGGAACTACAGGCCAGTCAGCCTCACCTCAATCCCTGGAAAAATCATGGAGCAGGTCCTCAAGGAATTAATTCTGAAGCACTTAGAGGAAAGTGATCAGGAACAGTCAGCATGGATTCACCAAGGGCAAGTCATGCCTGACTAATCTAATTGCCTTCTATGAGGAAATAACTGGGTCTGTGGATGAGGGGAAAGCAGTGGATGTGTTATTCCTTGACTATAGCAAAGCTTTTGATACGGTCTCCCACAGTATTCTTGCCAGGAAGTTAAAGAAATATGGGCTGGATGAATGGATGAAGGTGGATAGAAAGCTGGCTAGATCATCGGGCTCAAGGGGTAGTGATCAATGGCTCCATGTCTAGTTGGCAGCCGGTATCAAGCGGAGTGCCCCAAGGGTCAGTCCTGGCGCCGGTTTTGTTCAATATCTTCATTAATGATCTGGAGGATGGCATGGACTGCACTCTCAGCAAGTTTCCAGATGACACTAAACTGGGAGGAGTGGTAGATACACTGGAGGGTAGGGATAGGATACAGAGGGACCTAGACAAATTAGAGGATTGGACCAAAAGAAACCTGATGACGTTCAACAAGGACAAGTGCAGAGTCCTGCACTTAGGACGGAAGAATTCCATTCATTGTTACAGAATAGGGACCGAATGGCTAGGAAGAAGTTCTGCAGAAAAGGACCTAGGGATAACAGTGGATGAGAAGCTGGATATGAGTCAACAATGTGCCCTTGTTGCCAAGAAGGCAAACGGCATTTTGGGCTGTATAAGTAGGGGCATTGCCAGCAGATCGAGGGACGTGATCATTCCCCTCTAATCGACATTGGTGAGGCTCATCTGGAGTACTATGTCCAGTTTTGGACCCCACACTACAAGAAGGATGTGGAAAAATTGGAAAGAGTCCAGCGAAGGGCAACAAAAATGATTAGGGGTCTGGAGCACATGACTTATGAGGAGAGGCTGAGGGAACTGGGATTGTTTAGTCTGCAGAAGAGAAGAATGAGGGGGGATTTGATAGCTGCTTTCAATTACCTGAAAGGGGGTTCCAAAAAGGATGGATCTAGACTGTTCTCAGTGGTTCCAGATGACAGAACAAGGAGTAATGGTCTCAAGATGCAGTGGGGGAGGTTTAGGTTAGATATTAGGAAAAACTTTTTCACTAGGAGGGTGGTAAAGCACTGGAATGGGTTACCTAGGGAGGTGGTGGAATCTCCTTCCTTAGAGGTTTTTAAGGTCAGGCTTGACAAATCCCTGATTAGGATGATTTAGCTGGGAATTGGTCCTGCTTTGAGCAGGGGGTTGGAGATATACCTATCTCATAGAACTGGAAGGGAACCCGAAAGGCATCGAGTCCAGCCCCCTGCCTTCACTAGCAGGACCAAGTACTGATTTTTGCCCCAGATCCCTAAGTGGCCCCCTCAAGGATTGAACTCACAAGCCTGGGTTTAGCAGGCCAATGCTCAAACCACTGAGCTATCCCTCCCCCAGAAGTAACAACTCTAGAGTAAAGTCTAGGGGTTGGACTAGATGACCTCCTGAGGTCCCTCCCAACCCTGATATTCTATGATTCTATGATCTAGAAACTTCTCACGACTCACTGGTATGTCTGGACTCACCGTTTAGGAGGTACTGATCTAAAGAATGGCAGTAGGCATACAACAAATGAATTCTGAATTAGGTTGAAGTCATTTTACAATAGCAGCTGAAGTTACTGTCATCAAATTATCAGTCCAACCAGTTTAGGACCCTAAATCCCCATAATAATCATTACCTCCAGAAGTCCATTCATTAACAAAATATAACTTCTATTTACCAATGAATACCTAATCCTGGCAGTAAATTACTGCACACGCCGATGAGTGTTGCATAAACATAATTTAGAATATACAGGATAAGCTAAATTCTTATCCCACCAAAGTATGGGTTTTTATATCAATGGGGTCAGGAACCTACCCTATGAATTCTTTGATATCTGTAAAGCACAATGCACAGTTCAAACTCTATAAAAATCACAACCCTCTTTTTATATCAAAGGGAGTTACATGCACGTACAGGGCACAGATCAGGCCCAGTGCTGAACCACAGAGCACCATAAGCATCATAATTACAGTAGGTATGCCATAAAAGCTTGTGAGGATCATTCTTTTGGATCCCTCTCCAGTTTGAAAGCACACTTACTAGGGCTGTCGATTAATCACAGTTAACTCACGCGATTAACTCAAAAAAATGAATCACGATTTAAAAAATTAATCACAATTAATCACAGTTTTAATTGCACTGTTAAATAATAGAATCTCAATTTAAATTTATTAAATATTTTTGGATGTTTTTTCTACATTTTCAAATATTTTGATTTCAATTACAACACAGAATATAAAGTGCACACTGCTCACTTTATATTATTTTATTACAAATATTTGCACTGTAAAAAACAAAATTATAAATAAAAGAAATAGTTTTTTTCAGTTCACCGCATACAAGTACCATAGTGCAATCTCTTTATCATGAAAACAATTTACAAATGTAGATTTTTTAGTTACATAATTGCACTCAAAAACAAAATGTAAAACTTCAGAGCCTACAAGTCCACTCAGTCCTACTTTTTGGTCAGACAATCACAAAGACGAACAAGTTTGTTTACATTTATGGGATATGCAGCTGCCCACTTATTTAAAACGTCACCAGAAAGTGATAACAGACATTCACATGGGACTTTTATAGACAGCATTGCAAGGCATTTACATGGCAGATATGCTAAACATTCATATGCCCCTTCCTGCTTCGGCCACCATTCAGGAGGATATTCTTCCATGCTGATGACGCTCGTTGATTATGTTTCGGCCATATATTTAATGTTATAGTGGTCTCGGATGATGACTCAGCACATGTTGTTATTTTAAGAACACTTTCACTGCAGATTTGAGAAAATGCAAAGAAGGTACCAATGTGAGATTTCTAAAGATAGCTACAGTATTTGACCCAAGGTTTAAGAATCTGAAGTGCCTTCCAAAATTTTAGAGGGACAAGGTAGGGGGCAGAAGTCTTAAAAGAGCAACACTCAGATGCGGAAACTACAGAACCGGAGCTACCAAAAAATAAAATCAACCTTCTGCTGATGGCATCTGATTCAGATGATGAAAATAAACATGCATCGATCCGCTCTGCTTTGGATTGCTATCGAGCAGAACCTGTCATGAACATGGACACATGTTCTCTGGAATGGTGGATGAGGCATGAAGGGACACATGAATCTTTAGTGCCTCTGGCATGTAAATATCTTGCGACACAGCTGCAACAGTACCACGCGAACGCCTGTTCTCACTTTCAGGTGACATTGTGAACAAGAAGGAGGCAGCATTATCTCCTGCAAATATAAACAAAAAACTTGTTTGTCTGAGCAATTGGCTGAACAAGAAATAGGACTGAGTGGACTTTTAGGCTCTAAAGTTTTACATTGTTTTATTTTTGAATGCTATTATTTTTATACATAATTCTACATTTATAAGTTCACCTTTCATGATTGCACTAGAATACTTGTATTAGGTTAACTGAAAAATACTATTTTTTTTGTTTAACAGTGCAAATATTTGTAATAAAAATAAATATAAAGGGAACACTGTGCACTTTGTATTCTGTGTTATTGAAATCGATACATTTGAAAATGTAGAAAACATCCAAAAATATTTAAATAAATGATTTTCTATGATTGTTTAACAGTGCGATTTATTGCATGATTAATTGTGATTAATTTTTTTAATTGCTTGACAGCCCTAATACTTACAATATTAGTCTCACTACTGCTTTATCTAACTTGTCCTTACATCTCCAGTAATGGTGGCTTGAACACCTCCATTAGCAACATCTGAAAGGACAAGGCACGGGACAATACAGGCCTTTTAGAAATGATGGCAACAAATTATTTATCAATTTACCACTCAATATACATAAACAGAAATAATGGGCCATACAGCAACTGAACCGTTCTGCTCACTATTCTCTTTAGACCCTAAATGCTATGCATTACAAGCTTGTTAAAAAAGCAAAAGCAAAGTATTCCTTAAATAATGGAAGTCTCCACTGACAATTTATCAGCTTCATCAATTCATACAAAAAGTGTTCCATTAAAATATCTGTAATAATTTATGCCATGTTTAGATCTATTTTAATAAACGTCTCCCACCAATATTGGTATTCGGTACTCAGAATAGGACATTTGCTAACTTAAGTATGTGAGAGTGCCCTCTATATTTTACCTTTTTTTGGAGCGTTTTTTGAAAATAGGAGTGGAACATGGCTAAGTATGATTATCATCAAGCTCAGGCTTGATCCTGCAAAGGCTTACACACATAAGTAGTTAGTGCAACTACTCATGTATATAAAGTCAACATGAATAAGTGTTTGCAGGCTCAGGGCCATGTAGCGTAAGGCAACAGTGGCATCACTGAGATTCCAAATATTCTGATATTTAACTTCCAGTTCTTGTGATAAGCCAAACATCATAAGTAACAAAACAGTAGCTCGTGTCACTACAGTATAATTTTTTTATAAAAGTAGATGCCAAACAAAATTAAAAAAAAATCAATATAGAATGAAACAAAGAGTAACATGTAATCTCAAAATTTCCACACTAACTTATCAACCAAATAATGCTTATTATATGTTATTACAACTATCCCAGGAAATAACATAGTAAAAAATAACCTTCAAGGAATGAAATCACAAATGGAGAAGAACCTCGAAAGACATTTTCCCTAAAGAAATCCTCTAGTAGTAGCACAGAAAGACAATGAATGGAAGAATAGCACCTGAAGGAGCATTATTAAAGATCATAAACTATTTTGATGCAAGTGTCTTTGCAAAATAAAGGACAACCGAATTGTTTCAATCCTTCTGATTTATAATAGAAAATACAAGTTACAATATGTAAGTACCTAAATTATGCTCAACATGGACAATAAAAGTTCTATAAGGCTTGCCTCCGTGAGCTTAGCTAAAATTCCCTCCACATTCTGTTATGTATCGTGTTGTGCATCAGGTGTCAGAAGCTATCCACTCATGAACATACATTTCAGTAGTGATGCATGTATAATTTGTAATGATATTTTGGATCCTGTGAAATAAGGCATTTCATATGCAAGAAAAATTCTTCTTCATGCATTTATGCTGACACTGCATTTATCCAGCTTCCTGTCCAATTATAACCTTCTAAAAGATTTTAACAGAGTTCTTTTTCAAAGGAACAAAATCCTGTGCCCAGGACCCTCACCCTCTTCATTATTTTTTCTGCTGGAAAAAAACACTTTTAAGACCATGGGAAACATCTTCTGTTACATTAGGGTGCCTTGCTCCTTGGTGCAGCTAAGATTAGCACATTCGTGAAAGTGTAATTAAACTATATTTTAAAAATGTCTACATTTAACTAAAAAACCTAGACTAAAAATCATTCATTTAAAAACCAGAATCCATGCTTATTACTATACTTCATCCATTATCTTTTGGTGTAAAAATGTAATAGTTCTTTTAAAAAATTTGAGAAAAATAATCCACACATGAAAAATCCACACATTGACAACATCTTCAAGAAACAAACAGTGATTCATGTCAGACTGTAGGATCTCATAGAGTTTGATTTTAAAAATAATTGGAAGAAAATTCCTTTTCACTTAACATGCCATAAGGTGTAATCTGCATACACACTGCAATAAATAGTAGTGCTCTGGTCAAAGGTTAAGTGAGACTTTATCGAACCAGCTAAACAGAGATATTATGATTCAGTGATCAGCACATAATGCGGTTAGCTCTCAAATACTCAACAGAACGGATGTTTGCCAGGCATTCAGCAAATATGCCTATACCCCCTCCCCCTTCACTTTTTATGCATCATTTAGGCCCTTTGGTCTTTAAGCGCATCTATTGATGCACAACCAAACAGGTCATTAAGTTAGTAGTAATTCTTCCATTTGTGAAATTAGTTTTATAGAGGATATTACCACCTTTGCTTCAAATCAATATGCTGCATGTGTTCTTTTCCTGAAAAGGATGCCAATCTTGAACATTGGGGGAGGGATAGAACTTTTAAGGTTTATTTTGTAATTATTACAAAACACAGCAACTCATTTGTCTTGCTTTAGTTAAGGTTGTAAGTAGGGCTGTCAATTAATTGCACTTAACTCATACGATTAACTAAAAAAAATTAATCACAATTAAAAAAATTTAATTGCGATTAATCATAGTTTTAATCACACTATTAAACAATAGAATACCAATTGAAATTTATTAAATATTTTGGATATTTTTCTACATTTTCATATATATTGTATTCTGTGTTGTAACTAAAATCATAGTGTATATTTATTATAAATATTTGCACTGTAAAAATGAAACAAAAGAAACAATATTTTACAATTCACCTCAAACAAGTACTGTAGTACACTCTCTTTGTTGTGAAAATGCAACTTACAGCTGTTGATTTTTTGTGTGTGTTACATAATTGCACTCAAAAACAAAACTATGTAAAACTTCAGAGCCTACAAGTCCACTCAGTCCTACTTTCTTGTTCAACCAATTGCTAAGACAAACAAGTTTGTTTACATTTACAGGGGGAGGGATAGCTCCCTCCTGAGGTCCCTTCCAACCCCGATATTCTATGATTCTATGATAAGATAATGCTGCCCACTTCTTATTTACAATGTCACCAGAAAGCGAGAACAGGCATTTGCAAGGTATTTATATGCCGGATATGCTAAACATTTGTATGTCCCTTCAGGCTTTGGCCACCATTCCAGAGGACACACTTCCATGCTGATGACACTCATTAAAAAAAATGCATTAATTAAATCTGTGACTGAAATCCTGGGGGGAGAACTGTATGTCTCCTGCTCTGTTTTACCCACATTCTGCCATAAATTTCATGTTATAGCCATCTCAGATGATGGCCCAGCACATGTTCATTTTAAGAACACTTTCACTGCAGATTTCACAAAATGCGAAGAAGGTACCAATGTGAGATTTCTAAAGATAGCTGCAGCACTCAACCCAAGGTTTAAGAATCTGAAGTGCCTTCCAAAATCGGAGAGGGATGAGGTGTAGAGCATGCTTTCAGAAGTCTTAAAAGAGCAACACTCAGATGCGGAAACTACAAAACCCAAACCACCAAAAAAGAAAATCAACCTTCTGCTGGTGGCATCTGACTCAGATAATGAAAACGAACATGTGTTAATCCGCACTGCTTTGGATTGTTATCGAGTAGAACCCATCATCAGCATGGACGCATGTCCTCTGGAATGGTGGTTGAAGCATGAAGGGACTTAAGAATCTTTAACGCATCTGGCAAGTAAATATCTCGTGACACCGGCTACAACAGTACCATGAGAATGTCTGTTCTCGCTTTCAGGTGACCTTGTAAACAAGAAGTGGGCAGCATTATCTCCTGCAAATGTAAACAAACTTGTTTGTCTGAGTGATTGGCTGAACAAGAAGTAGGACTGAGTGGACTTGCAAGCTCTAAAATTTTACATTGTTTTGTTTTGGAGCACAGTTTTTTTGTAGATAATTCTACATTTGTAAGTTCAATTTTCATGATAAAGAGATTGCACTACAGTACTTGTATTAGGTGAATTGAAAAATACTATTTCTTTTATTTTTTCACAGTACAAATACTTGTAATCAAAAATAAATATTAAGTGAGCACTGTACACTTTGTATTCTGTGCTGTTACTGAAATCAATATATTTAAAAATGTAGAAAATATCCAAAAATATTTAAATAAATGGTATTCTATTATTGTTTAATCGTTCAATTAATTTTTTAATCACGCGACAGCCCTAGTTGTAAGTAGTTCTATTGTGAATTTTTTCTTTTTTTGGCAGGGATTCTAAAATCTGGTCATAAAAAGTTCACTCTCAGCAAAATATTTTAATTTAGGAGGGAAGTTTGGTGGAGTTTATAATGGCTACGATTTTCTCACAGAGGTCACAGAAGTCATGGAATCCGTGATTTCCAGAGACCTCCATGACTTTAGCTGGCAGCACTTGGGAGCTGCAGGGCCCCCCCACTGCCTTTGACGGCTATGAACGGTGGGGGCCCTGAGCTCCCAGCCGCAGCGGGGATACCCCACAGATTGGAGCCACCGTGGTGGTGTAGGGACCCCGCATCTCCCTGTTTTGTCATGCATATTTTTAGTAAAAGTCACAGATAGGTCACGAGCGTCCATGAATTTTTCTTATTGCCCGTAACCTCAATTATGAGTATGGGAATGAACAAGAATAAAGCAGAACTGCTTAGCCAAGAACAGTGCTGAACTAAAGGAAGAAAAAAAAAAAAAAAAAAAAAAAAAAAACACTTAGAGAGCAGGAAGTTGGCAAGGTCATATGACTTCCTTCCAGTGGTACCCAACCTTTTCAGCCACAAAAAAAAGTTTTGCAAAATATCAAGGAATGCTACCAGGAAGGGAAAGACTATTTAAAGCTGCCCCAATGTCCATCTTACACTCCCTTCTACTACTAAGGGGGAGAGATAGCTCAGTGGTTTGAGCATTGGGCTGCTAAACCCAGGGTTGTGAGTTCAGTCCTTGAGAGGGCCACCTAGGGGTCTGGGGCAAAATCAATACTTGGTCCTGCTAGTGAAGGCAGGGGGCTGGACTCAATGACCTTTCAGGGTCCCTTCCAGTTCTATGAGATAGGTATATATCCATATATTATATTATTACAACTGAATTGGGTGCCTAAAAGCAGCTCTCAGTTCAAGCCCCTAACCCCAAACTTTAGGTTCCAAAGTGCTCTGCCATTTATTCAGAGTACCAGAAGGGCTTGGAAAGGGAAGAGATGACTTTTTTCAAACCTTACTTTTAGTGGCCCCACCCCTCAGAAACCCATTTATCTCTGCTTTTAACCCTCACCTACCTCCCAACCCGTTTTGAAAGCATATTCCTCAGCCCAAATTCCTGAAGAGAACCTTTAGTTCTTTTTCCTGAAGCCTCCAGCCCCCAGGAACTCAGCCCATCTTTCCCACCATACACAGCCCCCAGTTTTCCCAGGAAAAACAACCCTCTCCCCCATATCTCTCCCTCCTTCCCTTCTATGCTCCTCAGGAATACCCCCAATACTTGCCTTAAGTCCCTATTCACCCCATTCCCCAAAATAAACTCTTTCCAAAAACAAAACCACTCAACTGCAGTGGGGGCATCCCACCTCCAAAATCAATGACTACTGCCCTGTCTGGGACCTCTGCTATTGTCTCTCTTCCTCATGCCCTTTCCAGACAGCCAACACTCCTACTGAACCAGCAGCAGTTACACTTGCTTGCTCCCCTTTCCCTTCTGCTTCACTTTTTCTTCCAATGACTTTGTGGCTTTAGTCCTCTGCACTACCTTCCTCTTAAAGAAGCAGCAACTCTGAGGTTCCTCACTTCCCCTCCTGGGGAAACTGCACTAGGGGACTTTTAGCACACAGCAGTAGGGTCCACACAGACAGCTTCTGTACGGGAGGCTAAAGTGCTACACATTACACCACAGCTTGTCACTCACTAACTCACTGTATAGACAATCCCCAAGACTTAATATATTTTGCATATGCATATATCTATATTTATGTGTGTGTATTTTGTGTAAAACAGTTTAAATTATAACTCAACTTCAGTTATCAAAAAAATGAACCAGCAGCTCATTCTTTTACTTAATAATTTCTAAAACAGAATAGAGTAGAACAAAAGATTAAGATTCATTAAGTGTAACAATAGGACCTACATATTACAGTGATGGATTAATTTAGAAATGCATACAGTTAAAAGCTTGGTGCTGACTAAAATTTTTAAAAAATAAGAGCAACATGATACAAGTGTACCAATGTATCCAGCTAATTCTGACAAACCTTAATTGCTCATCTAAAAAAAACAAAATCATGAAATAATTTCACTTTGCTCCTAACTCAACAATTAACACCTACACATGTCAATGCGAGTTGTATTTGGCCGACATATATCTCTCAATTTAGTAAATGTTGTTTGTTTTGTCCAAAATGTCTGTATATATGCACACTCATTATAAGGGTTCTGTCAATATAATTTTTGGAGGACTGCATTATAGACGAATGAGGAATCCACGATACTAGTGTGCATTTAATACAAACTTACACTACAGTTTTCTGGTGGAACTAGAAGCTGCGTAATCTCTCCACCATGGACACAGAAGATGTGTTTCATTTCTCCAGAAAAGATGTCCCATATAATGACTGAGAAATCCACACCACCTGAGATCAAGTATCTTTGGTCATAACGAGACGAGACCTGATGAGGATACAGTAAACATGTAACTTTGTTCCGATGAGCCCGGAGATTTCTGTGAGGTGGCCAACCTGGGAAATAATTTAAAAAAAGTTTAATAGGACAAAAAATAACTTTCAAAATTCAACAATATTTTAAATTAAAAAATGGAGTATAATTTTAGCAGGAGTGGTAAAAGAGGCAGGGAGAATTCTCAAATCTTCACCCTTCCTTCCTCACCCCTCGTGCAGATATACTAGTTGCGACACTGGTAGACCAGGTACCAGCTCATGCCAAAGCCCCAGGCCAATTCACTTGTTTATTAGTATAGATCACAGTGATTGTTAAATGTATAAGTGTATTTAGTGTTTAAACTTCATGAAAACTAATGGGATGTTACTTGCATTGTTTTCACTTATCTGTGTCCTGTTACAGGGGGGTTGGAACAGGGTGGGCCAGCGGACCATGGCCCTCCCACTTTTTACAAGCCTTAAGGATGAGCGACAGGGGGAAGGAGGCAGCGGGGTCTTGTGCGGGAAAAGCCAGCGCAGGAGAGGGGCCGCGGGGGGGAAGGGGTGGTGCAAGGGGGTGGGGCCACAGTTCAGGCACCGTTGGCCTCCCCACTGTTAGGAAGCTTCCCCCGCCCCTGTCCTGTTATAATGTAGTAGCAAACATTTATATTATGTGTACCCCTGTAACTAAATAATCCATCAAAGGAGAAAGAAACCTTGTAGAATGCAAATGAAGAACTCTGACAGAAAAGAGCTAATTTCAAAGGAAGTGGTCATTGTGTGTGATGATTAGAGGTCAAAGACTCAAAATGCATTCCTTGTGCTCTACCATCAAAGGAAAGGCAGTGACACTGTCAGCTTGTTTTCTGTGAGAAGAAGCTGTAAGTATGGATTCAAGGAAATATCCTTCATCTCTGGACTGTTTGGACTCTTACAGGGAAGTGCACCAGATGCAAAGCGGAGATCCCCAGAGATAATCTGGGTACCCTGAAAAGACTTTTAGGAAACTGGCAGTTTATTACATCACTGCCATCATTTGGAATTATGAACTGTGACTCACTTGTGCATATATTTCACTTTAACTCATTTCCTTTTCTTAGCGAATAAACCTTTAGTTAGTTTACTATAGAATTGGCTACCAGCATTGTCTTTGGTGTAAGATCTAGATTACCAACTGATCTGAGGTAAGTGATTGGTCTCTTGGGACTGGAAACAACCTGATGTGGTGTGATTTTTGGTTTAAGTGACCTTTTATCATGAAGTTCAGTTTGCCTGGGTGGCACGATAATCTGGAGAGGCTATGGGGACTGTCTGTGACTCCACGGTAAGATTGGTATAGTGTTCCAGTTCACATTTGTTACTGGTTTGGTGAAATCTAGTTATAGAACACGACACCACGTTGGGATGTCTATCCTGTTTTCTGACAGTCTACCATGAGGTAGGCACTAACAGTTGTGAGCCACTCCAGACAGCATAACATGAGCTAGGCGCCTGCTTGTGTTTATTATTTAGATTTCTCCTGATATAAAAGAATTTAGCGATCATCAAAAGTATTGTAAAAATGGTTCCCTTTTTATCTTTTATTCGGTAAAGAACTTGATGCTGAAAAGTGACCTCCCACAATTCCTACTTATTTCAACGTTGTTTGCAGACGACCAGCACCTTTTGTAATTCAGCCATGCATGTCTAATGTTTGCTACATACCTCTCCTGAGCATATGCTCTCCTTGCAGAAGCTGAACTATTGCAGTTTGAGTTGCTGGCACAATAACAATGCTTCCATCTTCACGACCACAAACCAGGCGTCCATGTGCTGGGATATACACGCTGGCTGTAACTTTAAGTGGTTCGTTACTGTTTGGTATTAAGCTTAATTGGTCTATAATTCCAGCAGGACGAGGAGTAAGTTTACAAAAAGCTTCTTGCAGAGAAGTTGAAGTTGTCATTTGGAGTCCTGTTTAAAAAAAAAAAAAAAAAAAAGTGATTAAAATAATTATAGCACCTGTCTTGAGAAGATCTCAAAGCCCTTTATCAATATTAGTAAATTTTACAACACCCTTGTAAGTAAGTACAAAATACATATTGGAGATTAAGTCACCTACCATAACAATGCAGTCAGTCAAACTTTAACACTCAACTCTACTAGCACACAGAAATACCAGACCAGAGTTTGAGAAAGGAATTGAAACAGAATGTATCCAACTTAAACTGCCCAAGGAACTTATTCAGACAGATGGCAATTACCAGACATGGAATTTAGTAAGAGACCCCAGTTAACTCCTTTAAGTCTTGTGAAAAGTACTATTGGATTTTTTCAGTGACAAAACACAACTAAGACTTCAACTCTACATCTCATCTGAAAGAGGACTGCTGTAGGAACACAGTGCAGCACTGGTTTACTAACTGATCAGAACAATCTACTGACTCACAGCCCCTTTCTTCAACATCTAGTTGTTCTTTGAAGGTCTCTTGATTGTATGGGTATACCGCAAGAAGGACAGGAGACTTGTTATGAATTTTAATCAGGCCGCAACTTTATTATATAGATGTCTGGGACTACCCGGCAGATAAAATGTACAATGCAGGCAAATCCATGCTTATTCAAATCAATTCTCCAGGGCTTTCACCAGCCCCCCTTTGTTTTCATCCAGGTCCCCCCTCTCTTCCTCCCCCTCCCCCAACCCTCCCTCCACAAATTTTATGTAAAATTAGTCAGTTAAGTTTGAGGTGTATGCCAAAGAACCATCTCTCTAACGTTCCCCAAACACCACAGGCTGGCCTCTTACACAGAGGTGTGATAACTCGCTTCTATCCACTCTTGGGTTTGGATAAGGAGCACAGCAAGAAAAAAAAAATTCAGATATACCCAAAAATGCTGGGTCCAACTCTGTGTTAAAATTGCCATCACATCCTAAGGCTGGGAGCGAACCAGCACTTACTCTCCTCAGGGAGTTTTCACACCACAAGTTTGCCTTGCTTTACCACAGCAATAGCAGCTACTGCAAGAAGAATTCCACTTCTGCCACCCTCACGGAAGCTTCCAGTAGCACAGGGAGTCATACCACCTTGTCTTCCTGCAACCACCCATCTGCTTTAACAAGAGATAGTGGGAAATCCAGGCCAGAAAGGAGACTTCCCCTGCCCCTCCTCACACTAACCAGAGAGATTTGTTCCCTCACCCAATCCACCACCTGAAGAAGCTTGCAGAAGAGTAGGAATGGAAAGAATGGTTCTAATCAGGCTCTTACATCACATATCACTGAGGATGGTGTTATGTTAGAAGGCAGATAAGCATATTAAATTAATGGACTTAGAGGAGAAGAGGAAGCACGTTCACCCAAGGAATGTCACACACATAACCAAATAAGCAAAAAAAGGGAGCGACTTGTTAAAAGTTTTGGCAGCAAGTCACTGTGTGTTAGTTAACGCTACCTTGTGTGTTGTCTTGCAGTTCAAGTGTATCTGGCACATTCCAAATACACAGTCTCCCTGAAGAATCTCCCTGGATTAGAAGTTTATGGAAATACTCCCTGCGTCCATAGAAGAATCGAGTAATAGGGGGACAGATAAGCAGCTGTAAAATAAAGACATATTGAACAATTTCAGATGCATATGGCAGGTTCCTAATCTTGACAATAACTTCCCTCATATAACCTGCTCTATTCCTGCTATACCTTTTAAAGACAAACAAGAATGGGAAAACAAAGTAACACATAGCAAAACAAAACCAAGACTAATTACAGAGCATATTATAAACATAAAATATATCAGGCAGAATTTTAAAATAGACAATTTAATTGCAACAGAGGACTGAAAGGTGTGATTTGAAATGGTGAAAGTTAACAGCAATAAGATCTGAAACACAAACAGAATACAGAAAGAGTTAAATAGTGTCCAATAATAAAATAGTCAGGAAAGGTTTCAGTCTCTTCTGTTGGGACAATATTATGGTTAAATTAAAAAAAAATGTATTCCTAAAAAACTATCTTGTGACCAAGTTATTCTTTTTAACTTATGCATATCTATGAATATGAATACTGTATTGTTTTAAGCATCTCAGTATTGACAGTGTCAAAAAGGGCATCAATTTCAAGTTATACAATAGCGATACATTTTTATGTCTAGTCTTCCAAAAGAACTCAACTCCCATTTCAGCACCTCACTTACAGCTGCCATGTACTGAGCACTTCTGAAACTCTATCCCTTTTGAAGTACAGTTGCCTGATGTTCAAAATCTACTGTAAGTTCCATTACAGAAAATAGAGATGGAAGAGACATTAGGTTATCTTGGTCCATATCTCTGCCAGTGCAGGATTGTTCCCAATAATATCCTCTCTAGCACTTTGCCTAGTATTATTTTAAATAAGAAAGGGCTTCCATTATTTCCCTGAGGAAACTATTACAGAGTGTTTTACTCAATATTTACCCTAAGTTTACATTTTCTTAATTTCAGTCCAATTGTTAGGTATCCCTTGAACCATACTATATATTTCCACATACCCCTCAAATATTTGTCAGTATGCCTCACTTTAGCAGTTGCTTAGCCAAGCTACAGAGTATATACTTCATATAGCCAGTCTTTTCTCAGATTCTACATAAATCCCTTCAGCTCTTCAATCATTTTTGTTACTTTCTCTGCAGTCCCTTCAGTTTGTCTATATCAGGGGTAGGCAACCTATGGCACACGTGCCAAAGGCGGCACGTGAGCTGATTTTCAGTGGCACTCACACTGCCCAGGTCCTGGACACCAGTCCAGGGGCCTCTGCATTTTAATTTAATTTTAAACGAAGCTTCTTAAACATTTTAAAAACCTTATTTACTTTACATACAATAGTTTAGTTATATATATATTAGACTTATAGAAAGAGACCTTCTAAAAATGTTAAAATGTATTATTGGCATGTGAAACCTTAAATTAGAGTGAATAAATGAAGACTCGGAACGCCACTTCTGAAAGGTTGCTGACCCCTGGTCTACATTTTTCTGTTAATGATTCACCATCCTTTGGCACAAAACCTCTGAGGTACAGCGCCCAAAAATTGCACTGACTTTTTTCCACCTCATTGCATTACATTGTAGTTATACAGTAAAAATGGTGTTTTCCGGCACTTTACCAACCAGAAAACTCTAGAAACCAGCATTTCTGATAACCATGAAAAGTCCAGTTGACGCGGGGCTGGCAGGCTCCCTACCTGGCTCCACATGGCTCCCTGGAAGCGGTGACATGTCCCTGATGCCCCTCGGCAGAGGAACAGCCATGGGGGCTCCATGCACTGCCCCCACCTCGCCCTGCCCGAGTGCTGGCTCTGCAGCTCCCATTGGCCAGGAACCACAGCCAATGGGAGCTGCAAGGGTGGCACCCATGGGTGGAGCAGCCCGCAGAGCCACCTGGCTGCGCCTACGCCTAGGAGCAGCAGGGATATGTTGCCGCTTCCAGGGAACCAAGGTGAGCACCACCTGGATCCAGCATGCAAAACCCCTCCCGCGCCCCAACCCCCTGCCCCGAGTTCCTGCCCATACCCAAACTTCTTTCCTCCATTGGTCAGTATAACTCTTAGTTAACAAGAATTTTTGACTAACCGGCACTCCCTTCCCCCATCCTCCCAACATGCCGGATAACAAAGCTTTTACTTTACTTAGGTTTCAGTATTCAAAAGGCAACATTTTCCAGAAGACTGTTTTATTTAAATTGTACAGAACTAAGCTCTTCAGCCTAATATGACAGTAACATAAAAGGAACAGAAAGCAACCCGAAAATAAAAACAACCAAAACAATACATACAAAGGGAAATTGGTTATATGCTCTAGTAACATGAGTGTAGAGTAATCAGAGATAGTAAGATGTCTAAGCTATGTGTGTATTTATTTATATATTTAAAAAAGAAAAAACCCTTATTATCATTAAAAACGTATATTATCAGTGTCTCCTTCTCTGCTGCTTCCTCTACTGAACAGGGGTCTGGGGAATCAAGGGAGAGGGAGGGAAGAATCCCAAAAGGGTGAGGAGAGAACACAGGAGTGAGGGGACCCACAAGTTGTGTGTATGTGGGGAGGGAGAATGGTACAAAAGACCCTCCAAATGATGTGACGGGGATGAGGGAAAAGAAAGTGTCCAAAGTGGAGCAGGGGATGGAGAAAAGGGAGGGAAAAATTCAAAAAAGGGTTGCTGAGGATGGTCAAAGAGGGAAATAAATGGCAACCCAAGTTAATGGACAGAGGCAAGGAGGCTCATAAATGAATTTAACTTTTTTAAAAAACCTTACATTTGTGTAAATGTAATACTTAGCATTCCCTTAGATATTGAGACTCATTTTCCAGTAGCAATTGGGCAAGACTGTGAAACTTGCCTACTTGCTAGTTAGCTTTTTCCCACCTCACATCCCGCACACTCTAACCAAATGGGTAATTCAGGCTCAGAATAAGTATGACATGTCTGACCTAGAAGATTATTATTGGAGGATACCATCTAACAATACTCACTGAAAAAAAGGAAAAATTATATCTAAATTGGTACATTGGTGTGAGGACGCCTGAAGAACTGAAAACAAACTGATCTGACCTGTGCAGTGCTAATTATGACATTCATCTTAAAAAACAAAAACAAAAACAAAAAAACACACACACACACACACAAACTCATTAAATACTAAAGGAGTAGGAAATTAAGCCAAATGAATTACACTTTAAAAAGTCAGTTATTCTCTGAAAATGTTGACTTTAACTAAGGAGAAGAAATAGACAATTTCTAATGTTTGTGAGCAAGTTTTTATATAAAAACCATGGACAGCATAATCCACAAGACAGGGAATGTGTTTTACCTGTTTATCTGCTCGGTCCAATACACTGAACAGTAAAGGAGGAATTAAATTTTCAACAGCTTTTCCCACATCACTGCGAAACGTATCACTAGCTGGTAGGCAACTGAGTTTAACACAGAACAACAAAAGACACCAATTTAGAACTCTGACCTTATTAAGAATCTATTACTGTATCACTGTTTAAATGCAGAATTTACTAACAAAAAAATACTTAAAAAAAAAAAAAAAAAATCAGTGTTTCCACTACATTATATTTATTCATTTTGTCAATTTTTCAATATAGAACTATACAGATGCCCATTCAGTCATTTAGGTTTATTTCACGTAAACTAAAAATCGCGATATAAACAGAGGGCTACTCATAAATGTATCCAGCTCAGTCTACTTCCATCTCAATGGCCTTAGAAAAGAAAGAAGATGAGCTTTGCAGTGGACCTGGGAGATTCAATCTAGCCTCTGGTGGACCAAGGAGGGGAAGGAGCGAGTGCCAAAACCAAAGATTCCTCACAAAGCACCCTACCAGCAACTCCCTCCCATTTATATTGAGGGAGCTCTAGCTCAAGCCTTTCTGCTGATCCCTGCTGCGGCAGTATATGATGTGGAGAGAGATGCTCTCTCAGATAACTTTATCCCAAACCAATTAGGGCTTTACAGGTTTAAAGTAACACTCTGAACTCCACCTAGAATTCTACTGAACCTTATTAGATTCTGCATACAAAACCTAAGAGTTTATACATTATGAAGAGACATGCTCCCCAAACACATACAGTTGTCCAGTCAGAAGACTGTATAGAATTGAGAACAATTAAAAAATTAAAATTTCAAGTGGCTACAGATACTATATTTAAAGACAATAATTTTCTAGCTCAGATTGAGAGAACTGTATAATTTTCCTGTCATATATAATGAATTATGATCCGAATCATGTGTAACTAAAATTTATTTACCACAGCATGTCATTACAAAATCAAAGCATCTTGGATAGGCTGAGACAGGAGGTCTTTCTCTCATGACACTAACTAAAAAGAAAAGTGATAAAACTGCTCTCTAAAAAACATCAGATAACTGATTCCAGGGCTTGTATATTGTACCAATTAGCAGGCCCACGGACCGGCAACATGTTACTAAGAAATATTAGCTTGACCTGGGATACTGTTAGTAGGCTTATGTCTAGGACAGAACTGGTTCCAAAACTCGTCCAGATAATGTTCAAGACATGCGGTACAGAAATCAGATCAAACAGTGGCTTAGGAAAGGTTAAACAGGATCTCACCACATAATCACAGAAGCATAAAACAATTTTGCACTGGCTACAAACTCAGCAAGAATCACAGCATATTTCATGCAAATGGAGTTGAGAAAGAGTGTAGCCTATAAAGATGATGTTTGCTTATACCAATGTGCTGAAATGTAAGTAAAGAATACGTTTTTGGGCCTAAATTTGGGCTTGAAGATAATAAGGCCTAATAAAATATGAGTAAAGTAGACAATTCAGGGTCAAGTTAGAGGTAAGGTAGGACAGGTCACGCAGCAAACATATTTTGGTTTTAACAAATGCTCTAGACAAAATGTGTATGTTTTGGAAGAATGTTATCTGTACTAATAGTTACTGGAACAATATTTACATAGATGTTAATTAAGATGACATTTCATGTGAAATAGCCTATGATAAAGTAGAAAATATTTAATCATGGTGGTGGAAATATAGATATTGTAAAAGGTGGGCCTAATTAATTAAGGGGTATTATTATAATTGATTATAAAAATGGTAGCATTAATTTTAGGTTAGCACACACATTGGCCATCAAGGTACCATTAAAGAAAGGATTACATGCCTGTTCTTCTCAACCACGGACTGATTACCCCTGGATGCACCATTTCATCTTGGAATATGGAATAAATGCAGTGTATCGTTATACTGCAATACCTGTTTACTTGACCTGATTATTTTATTTTAAATAAAGTCTTTTATGCTATCGCTAATTGTATCAGAGGGGTAGCCGTGTTAGTCTGGATCTGTAATAAGCAACAAAGAGTCCTGTGGCACCTTATAGACTAACAGATGTATTGAAGCATAAGCTTTCATGGGTGAATACCCACTTCGTCAGACTCATGCACTAATTGTGTCATTCCCAGTCCTCCACTAAACTAAATTATCTGTAGCGGCCCCAAAGGCTCCAACCTTAAATAGTTCAGTTTAGTTCTATTCCTTATCTTTAAACCATTAATTGGGAACACTCACCATTCAAGTTAATCAGCAGCATACAATTTAGATATTCCCAGTTGAGGTGGTTCTGATAACAATGAGTTCAGCAGAAACCAGTCATAACCAGAAAGTAAAGTCAAGGGTCTGATTAACATTAAATTAAGTATCTTTGGTGGAAACATACTTTAAAAACCCACCAAGTCTGATCTTTTACCTTTTCTGTGTACAAGAACAAGTAATGCTTTTTAAAGGTTGAAATACTACACTTAACTTACTGTAACAACATCCTGTTGATCCTAATTAACATAGCACAAATAATATTTCTTCCCTCGATGTGTCCCTGATTCAGCAAAACATTTAAAATACATGCTTGAACTTGTTCATGGCACACCTTCAAGGGAAAAGCAAACCCAGTAACACCACATGTTCTCCAATGTCAGCAATAACGAATCACAAAGGACCATAGTAATGATGGAAAATACGTGTCTCAAGCTTTGACTTTATTATAACCTAGTATTGTTTGGTATGTACCATAACATTAAGGTACAACATTTTGGGGATACACAAATTTTAAGGTATGTTAGTGGCATTTTAGTTTCAACAACATTAGTGTGATTTAGGGATCAAACAAACCCATCAGATTTAACATTTTATTTTTATTCTACATCTCTGAGTTTTACCTGCTACCGCATATGTGCTCCATTATTTAAAATTCTGAGTACCTGGCTGGTAGTTTGTAAATAAAACTTTGTCCATCTTCTGTCCATATGATCACTTTATCAGCTGATACAAAGTCACCGCCAGTCCACGTTTGTCCATTTTCACTGGGAACTGAACATAACAAGGAATAATCTCCAGCATCAAAAACCTAGAAGTAAGCAAAATTAAACAAAAACAAAAAAAGTCTATTTGTTTATCATTACATGGTCATATTTTGGATAGCTGATAATTTAATACCTCCACATATTTAGTTTTAAGGAACATTCAATTCTATTGCCTATGGCAGCATTTACTTAAGAAGATACTTAATATATACTCAATTCCATAAAATAACCAAGAAAATACATTTGTTACAGAAATTATAATGTCTGTGTCATATTTGCAATCCTTTGATACACATTACAAATATGGTACAGCATATCATGCTTTCTATTTATTTAAATTTTGCAGATTTTTGTCTGCATAAAACAAAACCATATCAACTATTTAACCTTCAAAAGGGGTTTTCATCTATTTTTTAAATAATGTCCAAAGCGTGAACGCAACATACTCCCATCGCTGTGAGCCAATATACATGAAATAGACTAAATACTCAATGAACTCAGAGCTCTAACTGATTTATAAACACTTTCCCAAGCTTCTTTCCCTACGTCTCACTAACAGTTTTATTAAATCACCCTCTATTGCTAAGAAAGAGCCAGTTTTTTTACTTAACTGGTTATCCTTACCCTCCAGTATTTGGAGCACACTACCAAAAGTGATCGTTGGGTAAATGCACAGAAAGAAATGCTTTGGCAGTTTTGACAATAAATTGGTTTAGACTCCTCCTCAAATACTGGTTCCGTATCCTAAAAGAGAAAGAAAGAAAGTTACCTTTAATTAACCCTAGGATACCTAAAA
The DNA here is from genome assembly GCF_027887155.1 of Malaclemys terrapin pileata. NCBI lineage: Eukaryota > Metazoa > Chordata > Testudines > Emydidae > Malaclemys > Malaclemys terrapin. Next base: position 114,348,013 of record NC_071510.1, read on the forward strand.
TTGTTCTGCTTTGTGCCAGGATTCTCAAATTATGCTCTCTGGACCTCTGAGAAGGTCTAAGGAGCATTTCAGGTGGTCCCACAGAACTTCTTCTGTCACAATAGCAAAACATTTATCAAGCTTCAAGCAAGGACATTTCCTGAGGGGTAGCCCAAGATATAAAGATGTATGGGTGTTATCCCATGTGGATGCAACATGTTTTACTCTGTCAGATATTTCTTTGGTGAAAATTCAACCAAGATCAAATTTGCAGACTGCCAAAACTAAAGGGATAGGAAGCATACAGAAGAGTAGACCAAAAACCATGAAGTGGCATGGGTTGTCAGATGTTCGGCTGCGTCTGTGTTCCCTCCATATGCCGTGCCAGCTCTGCGCTGATAGCTGGCACAGCAGACCTCGAGCGAACCGCCCAATAAGACCACAAGACATGGTTTAGTAGCGAAGGGGCCTGGGCAGGTTTACTGTCGACGAAGCACAGTAATAGCACCTGGTAGACTCTACAAGTATACTAAGACATGTATGCCCATGACAATGGACGCAGCTTGGTCAGTGGTAGGACTTTCCACTGCTCCCTAGGCTGGCAAAGACACTCCCTCTGAGATACATCTTTATACACCAATACAAACAAATTACGTATTACCTCGACGTATCTAAATGCCACCTTCTGATGTATTTGGGTGCCACTCATTACCTCATACATGTTGGTTTGATCAAAACATTTCTATCCATCATGCTGTCATCCTGACCTTATCTTTAGGATGGGTCAGTGCGTTTCTGTTATCTTTGGGGAATGTCCTGGTATCGAGGTGTTCTTGTACCAGCTTTCTGGAATGTGTTTGCACATATAGTCTTATGCCTAGCACTACTTAGGAATGTGTGTTTCTGCAATATCAGCCTTGTTCTTGCCAGATTCTCTGAGCAGGGCCTGCCTCTTGCTCACAACTTAACTTTGCTTTATATTAGCAAGTTTTGACCATTACTTTAGCCCAGGCCTCAGGGCTCATACCAGGCCACTAATACAAGGCCTTATGTTTCAGGCCCTCTCCTTACTACAGCATATAGAAATTAGAGAAGTGAGGGCTGCAGGCAACAAGTGGAGACTCAGTTATAGTAAACTGAAAGCCCTATGTCAGGGAAAAGCGGGGGAAAAAACAATGTAGAGACAAAATGGATGAGATATAATCAAGCAGCCACACTCCTTATGTCAAATGAGTTTATTTTATATTTGACCCCTTTCACGTTAACGAGTATTAGAGCTACCAGAGGAAAAGGGTGCACTTAGGATTGGGAGAAGTGTTCATAAGAGGATCTCATCATAAATGATCCACATGATAAAGTTTGAGAACCACTGTTTAGTCAGTTACCAAGAAAAATTAGGTAAAATGTTCAAGAGTGCCTACATCCTAGGTAGGCACTCAAACATTTTACCCTCTATTAATAATAAAAACTTATGACAAACTGGAAAGGGACACAAGAAAGAGGGAGAGGAAGAAGGGAGGGGGGGAACAAGACAGCTAGTAGACAGCTACCTCATTTCCTAGCTTTTGTGGTTTTGTGCACCTAAGAACACCAAAGCAGTTTGGTGATCTCCTCCTCCCGTTGTTCCAACCATAAAATTTAGTATATGTTGTTCTGATTGGCAGTGTGCTTAGAAAAGACCCTGAACTGAAACGTAGGAGGGATGCACGGGAAGCATTGTTGGGGAGAAGAATAAGAAGCTTATACAATGACTTGTCTGTGAAATTCCCTGGCTCTAGCCAATGACATCAGCCTCCTAACTTTCATAAAAACTGGATCTAATTTAAGGAACAAAAGAGGAAGGATTGGTTCAGTGGTTAGGGCTCTACCGTGGGACTCAAAGGACCTCAGTTCCTGTGTGACCATGAGCTACTCACAATCTCTCTGTGCTCCTGTTCCCCCATCTTTAAAATGATGATGTTTCACTGCCTATAGGGGTGTTGTATAAAACACAACGAATATCATGAAGTGCTTACATAATGTGGGGGTCTTAAGTATCTCAGAAAGATAGGCAGTAAGCAAAGATAACACATCAATAATTGTACTTGTCTTATAATATATAGTTAGTTTTTCTATATGGGAATCTTAATAAAAATCTCATTACATTTAAATTTATCACTCAAAATAAAGTTTAATAAGACAACAGTGGATATGTCTACACTGCATTTTAAAACCCAGGGCAATGAGTCTCCAACAGATTCAGGCTCAGACCACAGCAGTAAAAACTGAAGTCATTCGGGCTCGAATTTGGACTATGAAGCCCGGCATTGAGAGGTGGGCTTCAGAGCCTGAGCCACAATATTTACACACTTGTTTTTAGTGCCATAACACTACTAGTTTGTAGACCAGAGCTAAGAGTCTTGCGTTTGCAGGTTTTAAATCACAGTGTTGACATACCCAATGTGCATGTAATGAGAAACGGAAAATTCTGTGTTTCATAAGAGACCCAAGGAAGAGCCAAAAAACTTTTTGGAGGTCTTATGAGACTAATAGAATAAAAAGATCTGCAAGAGCTGGTGGTAATCTAGTCTGTCACTGGTAAACCTAACAAATTCCTCTGCAGGACAGATTACTGCTGCCTATTTAGTACTGATGCTGTCAAGTGAGTGATCTTGCCTGTAGACAGTCAGCTGAGCCTAACTAAATAGGATGGATATTGTTTTAAATTCAAGCTGCACTTTCTCAGGGAGCCCAACATCTTTGTAAGAAAAATTAGATGACAAAGTCTTTTATGTGGTTTGATTACCTCTTTGCTATCCACATCTTTCCAAAACAGCCCAGATCCCTTGCAACTAGAAATTCTTAACATTTTAACACTGTTTTTAAGGAAGACTTTTAAATTAAGAAACACTAGTTGTATCAAACATGCCAAATTACTCTAGAGCAAACTCTGGCAATTTCAGTAAGTGAAACAGTAGAAAAAGGAGTTCCCCTTTTTTTCCAGTCTCTGCCACAGAGGACGAACTAGTATCAAGTAACTGTTCTCGTTTTCAACCAATAGACACACAATCCCTGTTTGTAGTTTCCAAAACAGGTCTCAGAATTGTTTACTAAAGTGAGTAACTCAGCTATTTGAAGTCATCATCTATATTTGATCTTATACATAGTAAAGATAATTGATGCCCCCTTAATATTCAAGAGCAGATGCAGCCTTCTAAATTAAAGCAACAAAATCTAAATTAGCTGTAAAGATTTACACCGTGGGAAAAGTTTGCAGATGTTTAGCTTTGATGTACACAACATATAAATCTCCTGTGGGCAGCTAAAATGCTAGTAGTCTCCTAAAAGTGTTACACACCTTTTTAGAGAAAGATTCTTTACTGACTGGCACCAGTTCAGATGCTGACAGTACAGGAGGGCAGGAATAACAGACTATCATACATCTGAAGAAGTGAGGTTTTTACTCACGAAAGCTTATGCCCAAATAAATCTGTTAGTCTTTAAGGTGCCACCAGACTCTTTGTTGTTTTTGTAGATACAGACTAACACGGCTACCCCCTGATACTTGATAGCTATTTATGCAATTCTATCTGCTGCTCTGCATGGTACACTGAAATCTTCACTTACCAAAACTCTCTCTGCAATCCTCTCAAAGGGCTTTTTTAAGTCACTTACAAAGTACATCATGCAAGGTTCAGAATGGGGTGGGATAGGGGAGTTAACTCTGAAGAAAAGGATGGTATTGTGGTTAAGGCACAGTTCTGGAAGGCAATAGATCTGGGTTAGTTTCCCAGATCTGCCACAGATTTCTTATGCACTTTAGGTAGGTCACTTAAATCTCTCTGTACCTCAGTTACTCCATATGCATAATAGGGATAATAAAACTTCCTGTCTGTCTCCCACGTCTATTTAGACTGTAAGCTCCTTGAAGCAGGGATTGTCTCTTATTATGTGCTAGGTGCTGTTGTATACACAATATGACCTCACTCTCCACTAGAAACCCTAAGAGCTACTAGAATAAAATAATCTCTGAAAGTTTGCCTTCTGAGTCTACTTTTCCATATCCCCATTGGAAATTCTGTAAAAATGCACAAGAAGAAGTCATTACTGGAGAGAGGGAGAGAGAGAAAGCTGGGGGAGAATGGAGAGAGAGAAAGAAAGTAAAGTGAAAAGTATATATGCATCAATATTTAAAGCCCCACCTTCATCCTGCAAAGCTGGTTGTAATTTCCTTGCAGTACAAGTAATTTTTAAATCACCAAATAACATAGCATTAAATGGAGAGGGGGGAACAGGGGGCAGACTTAGCACTAGACTCTCTCTCTGGACTTAACTTTAAGAGTCAGACCTCTAAGAAGGTGGTACGAGACATGGACAATAGAAAAATGACATCCCTAAAGAGTTTGCAGCTGATCTAAGGGAGAATTTAGAGAATAAGGAGTCCCTTTTTGGAAGGCAGAGGAGAGGTTAATTATTATGGCTCTTGGGCAGCTGGAGGATCACATAAAAGATGCTGACCAAAAGAATTTCTCTGTTCAACAATACTAAGAGGAAAAAATTATGGGACTCAACACAGAGAACATACCGAGAGTGGCCCACAATGGAAATTGCAGAGCCTTGTTCATGCCCCATGCAATGTTTGACAGTGAAGGAAGAATTCAGATTCAGAAACTTCTCTGCTTACCTGCATCCGACTAACTTCAGAAGTTACAATCCACACTTTCAGAATACCAGTCACTGAAACTGCTACGACAGTATCCTCTGGTGGGTGAGAGAGGGGCAGGAAAGAAGTTACAATAAAATGAAAGATATGTTGTACAAGAGTTTACAAACATCAAAAATATTCTAAAAGTTTTTAATGAATTCATGAAGTGCTTGTTCCAAATTCAAGTCGTTAAATTAGAACTGGCAAATTATATGCAAAGAAAACAATGCACTAATTTCCCATTTGTTCTTTTGCTTTGTGGGAGTGAGGAATTCTCTGCATACATAGAGCTCAAATTGGGGAGAAAAAAAATGACGGAGTGGCACTCTCCCAAGCTGTGCACATGAGCCAAGCTCTGCCTACGTTAGATGTCAAAATAAGACTCCACTCCAAGTAGATTGTGCAGATGTGATCACAAACTCTTAAGGGTTGGGTCTCCCTCTGTGGGGTTTGGATAGACCCATGCACAGGGCCAGGTTACATAGTAGTAACGATTTATTGAAAACGTATGGAGACTGAACTACACTACCATTCCTAGAAGCAACTGCTCTGAATTACAGTTCAGGCCAGTATACAAAGCCAGGGTCTGAACAGTAATTCTTATTCTGTGGATTAACAAAAAAAAACTGCAGTCTCAAAGGCTACCAAGCTTGTACCTTTCACCGACACCAAATTCTTAATGATTTTTGGCAAAGATAGCCTTAATCCTTCAAATGGAAGAAACATTTGAAAATGTGTGATTTCAACATGAAGTGACACATTCCAGTCTAGACTTTGCCAGGAGACTAGAAAAAAAAAAAAGTAGCTGTTTTTCTTACTTAAAAAAGAAAAGTACAATAAACCCAAACAACTTCTCATTACCTTGTGTTCTATGGGATCGAATAATACTCATGGAGCTGATCCAGTCGGGAGAAATCTTTGACACTAAGGAATAAAGAACCTCGAGACTGGTAGCATCCACAACAAGAATTTCTGGGTAATGGCCATGACACAGTAGCCTGCCTTCACGCTGAGTCCCAACTGTGAACTGGTAGAACTGTTGTAAAGAGAACAGAGTCCCTTAAGAAACCAGTTAATATTTTTTAAATCACAATCTAATTATAGGTTTTTGATCTCTATGGTGTTATTGGTGTATTACAATTATTTTCTATTTTCATAAATTATTTTGATAAGTTAGAATTCCTTGATTAACTAGCAGAGGCCAGCCAGGTATTTACAATTTGTTTGTTTGTTTTTAAATCCATACACCCTTCTGCCCCAAAACACATTGTGGTATTACATCACATAACCAAATATTTTAAAAATTTCTGGAATTGGCTGACCAAATATTTGGCTTTACATTCCAGCTGGTCTCTGTGGGGAGCAGTGCTACTTGCCTGATGATAAATATAATCGCTGTAAATTAATTCTTGACAATTTTTCAAAAGCTGAAATGCAACCCATTTCTAGGGTGACAATGTAGAAATATATTTTATAAACTGGCATAAGTGAACTTGTGAAGATAACAGCCCAGTATTAGCAACAAGACTACAGCGATGGAGCTAAATAGTTCCTCAACTGTATAAAATATAGTACAGGCCCTCTCAAGCATTTTAGCATTTACATGAATACAATACCAACCTGTATTCCAGTATGGGTGCAGGCGAGTTTTGTAAATTCTATACATCTCCCATCATTCACATCCCACAGACACATCTCCCTAAAAAACACATAGGGTAAGTAACTCTGATCATGCCCATGCACTTCATTTTTCAAAGGTCTTGCAAGTTACAGAATTATTTTGGTTTCAAGAAAGCTATATTGGGTCTTCTAGTCCAGTGACTCTCAACCTTTCCAGACTAGACTACTGTACCCCTTTCAGGAGTCTGATTTGTCTTGCGTATCCCAAAGTTTCACCTCACTTAAAAGCAACTTGCTTACAAAATCAGACATAAAAATACAAGTGTCACAGCACACCATAGGTGACGATCCCATGAGTGCTCTAGGACTGGAGCACCGACAGAAAAAAAATTAGTGGGTACTTAGCACGCACTAGCAGCCAGCTACCCCCTCCCCGCAGCGCCTCCCGTCTGCCAGTGGCCCCACTGAACAACTCCTTCCTCTCCGCCACAGTATCTCCCACCCAGTGCAATCAGCTGTTTCATGGTGTGCAGGAGGTGCTGAGTGGGTGAAGAGCGGGGGCAGGGTGGAACTAGGCAGGAAAAGGTGGGACAGGGGTGCAAAGAAGCGGGGTGGAGGCGTGGCCTGGGGCAGTAAGAGGCGGGGCGGAGGGTGCAGCTTGTTGGAAGGGGGTGGAGCAGGGGCTGAACACCCCCGAGGCCCAGAGGAAGCTGGCGCCTGTGCAGTACACTATTACTGAAAAATTGCTACTCTCTCATTTTTACTATATCATTATAAAATAAATCAATTGGAATATAGATAGTGTACTTACATTTTAGTGTATGGTATAAAAAGCAACAAACAAGTTATTGTCTGTATGAAATTTTAGTTTGTACTGACTTTGCTAGTGTTTTTTTCATAGCCTGCTGTAAAACTAGGCAAATATCTAGAGGAGTTGATGTAACCCCAGGAAGACCTCTACGTATCTCCCAGGGTACACAAGCCCCTGGTTGAGAACCACTGATCTAGTCCATTCCAAATGTTTAGGTCAGGTAGCAGTCAGCCTTCTTTTAATTCCCCTTCCTTTTTCAGAGTCATCTCTCTCTATTTTTTAAATCCACAGCCTTCCATGCAAGGTCTGCTTCTCTGGCATTTTTTTAGTTACAATGGAAAGAAGAAGAGAGGAGCCAAGACTTGTCACAAATAATAAATAAATAAATAAATAAATAAATAGGATGCTTGTGTAGAGATCAGGGCTCCTGATTTCTCTCGTGCAAATATTTTCAACAACCTTTATTTCCAATCACCTATTAAATACTAAGACTAAAGAACTAGGTTTTCCTTTTCCATATCTTAAAGCACCACTGCTTTTACTGCTTTATCATGTGGCAGTGAAGACTGAGGGTAATTTCACAGCTTTTAAATTGCTGAAAAGTGAAAGTATCACTTGATGCTGCTATGTGATGGGGCAGACAGGTGCCACACTGGCACTGAGAGGATTAAGGAGAGCCTGTGGACCCAGCTGGCCTTGCAGTCAATGTCAGGCATGGAGAAGAGAGTTAGAAGGCGGAGACCTAGCCCAGTTGAGATCTAACCAGGAAGGAGAACAGAGCTCTGCTGCTTCCTCAATGAGGAAAATCTGTTTCTAGCCAAGAACCTAAGGTTCCATGCTAGATGGATGAGATGACCAAGCACAGGACAAGGAGAGACTAACTGCACAGACACTAGCCTGGAGACCTGCCAACAAATCCTTGGATTATCCTGATTTTTAGTATTTTTAGAATGTTTTCCTTTGTTTTGGACTCGAATATGCTGGAAAGGGTACAAAGGGGTGCATGCAGTAGGGCTGAGGCACCAAGTCATTGTCTCTATGAGAGGCGACAGTTGCCCATCAGAGACCTGCTGTGGGGAATTGTTCCTTGACGAACTACAAATGGGCGCCACCTAGACAACCAGGTTGCTTAAGCTGAATCCACCAAATAAACAATTTAAAAGTATCATCCAGTGGAGATTTTTCTTACAGACTAGGAGAATGTGTATTATCATTTTGAAGTCGCTTTTCTCTTGGTTAATTCCACTCAATGTCCAGGCAGGTGAGCACAGGATGCTTGGACCTGGATGAAGTATTTCATGGAAAGATTTCAGAGTAACAGCCGTGTTAGTCTGTATCCGCAAAAGGAAGAACAGGAGTACTTGTGGCACCTTAGAGACTAACAAATTTATTAGAGCATAAGCTTTCGTGGACTACAGCCCACTTCTTCGGATGCATATAGAATGGAACATATATTGAGGAGATATATATACACACATACAGAGAGCATAAACAGGTGGGAGTTGTCTTACCAACTCTGAGAGGCCAATTAATTAAGAGAAAAAAAAAAAAACTTTTGAAGTGATAATCAAGCTAGCCCAGTACAGACAGTTTGATAATAAGTGTGAGAATACTTACAAGGGGAGATAGAGTCAGTGTTTGTAATGGCTCAGCCATTCCCAGTCCTTATTCAAACCGGAGTTGATTGTGTCTAGTTTGCATATCAATTCTAGCTCAGCAGTCTCTCGTTGGGGTCTGTTTTTGAAGTTTTTCTGTTGTAATATAGCCACCCGCAGGTCTGTCACTGAATGACCAGACAGGTTTCATGGAAAGAAGCATCGATGGATTCTCTGATGCAATAAGCAGACCCCAAAAAAACCATTTTGCTTACTCAGCTAAATACTTAGAGGATGATCAATGCTGTGTTCTTTATTTAATAATTCATCACTAGAATGGGAACATGGAATTATAGAGGAGCCCACTAGAAGATCTGATCAAAACTTTTCCAGGGGTATGTTTTCATTTAAAAATATCAAAATGAAGCATTTTATTAAGGCCATAATATTCCATTTCAACCTTGTTGTAAGAAACATTTAAAACTTCCCATTTATTTCTAAATTTATTTTTTTATATTTTTATTTTATCACCCTACAAATTACTATTTAGAGAACCAATTACAAATTACCAGTTGGAATATCAAATCACCAATTTTTATTATAATTTAAAATTTAATCTCTAACTTTAACAAAGATTTCAAAGTCAAAATAAAACATTTTGATTGATTCTAACTGAAATACTTTCGGAGACTTTGTTTTGTGGGAAATTTCTACTTTTCATTTAAAATCAAAATGAAAAAAGCTGAAATGTTGGAAGATCCCATGGTACAGAAATTCCAAATTTCTGTCAGTTCTTCTCACTATTTCAAGGTTGGGAGGTCACGTAGAGCTACAACTCTGACCATTCCAGCTGCAGAAGAGGAGAATTTCCTTACTACATATTTGGATACAAACAGATCTATAACTGGTTAACCACATTTCTTGACTATAAATCAGAATGTTAAGGGGTAAAGAGTTTGTCTCATTCATTTGATTGAAGCAATATTGCTTCCACCAATATTGAGGTACACCTTGAAATGTATGGCTCATATCCAAAGTCGATGGGACTTTGGAGTTCTGTTTTTTGTTGTTGTTGTTGAACGTGTTTGTGTACCCAAAGAAACCACTCATTCAAACGATTAATTCTTCAAAAAACCCTTAACAACAGACCAGTGCTCTGACCAACGTGACTTTTGTGAACACTCTCAGGGCAGATGCCAGGACAAATGGAAAAGAGTTGAATTGGAAATACTAAAACCCAATAGAAACCTCAGGTTACTTTTGGTGGAAGAGAGTGATAGGGATGTAAAAAGAGGCATTGTTAGGTCCATTAATGCCATGAAATCAGGTGGCCTTTGTGATCCATGATTGGCAGCCTGGATCTGATTGATTCTGTTTGGAATACTTGCGATTCATTAACTTGTTCACCCATTACATATAAAAAGCATTAGGTCCCTCTCTCTTTAGGTCCACAAAGAATTTCAAGTAAATTCCCTTTAAAGTTTCTGTTTTTCCGTGGCTAGGACCCTAGTCCACAGACTCTAAAAGATTTCCAGCAGTTTCCGGGGGGGCCTCTCCTGATCTAAAAAAAGAGGAAGGAGAACACTAAGGCTAGGTCTATACTACCCGCCTGAATCGGCGGGTAGAAATCAACCTCTCGGGGATCGATTTATCGCGTCCCATTGGGACGCGACAATCGATCCCCGAATCGGCGCTCTTACTCCACCAGCGGAGGTGGTAGTAAGCGCCACCGACAGAAAGCCGCAGAAGTCGATTTTGCCGCCGTCCTCGCAACGAGGTAAGTCGGCTGTGATACGTCGAATTCAGCTACGCTATTCACGTAGCTGAATTTGCGTATCTTAAATCGACTCCCCCCTGTAGTGTAGATGTACCCTAAGGGCTTCTCTACACATGGAAGAACAGGAGTACTTGTGGCACCTTAGAGACTAACAAATTTATTAGAGCATAAGCTTTCGTGGACTACAGCCCACTTCTTCGGATGCATATAGAATGGAACATATAATGAGGAGATATATATACACACATACAGAGAGCATAAACAGGTGGGAGTTGTCTTACCAACTCTGAGAGGCCAATTAATTAAGAGAAAAAAAACTTTTGAAGTGATAATCAAGCTAGCCGAGTACAGACAGTGTGATAAGAAGTGTGAGAGTACTTACAAGGGGAGATAGAGTCAACGTTTGTAATGGCTCAGCCATTCCCAGTCCTTATTCAAACCGGAGTTGATTGTGTCTAGTTTGCATATCAATTCTAGCTCTGCAGTCTCTCTTTGGAGTCTGTTACTCCTGTTCTTCTTTTTGCGGATACAGACTAACACGGCTGTTACTCTGAAACTTGTCTCTACACATGGAGTTACTCTGGAATAACTATTGCACTTGAAATTTACATCTTACGTTATTCTGGAATAATTTTCAGGTATAGACAAGCCCTAAAAAGGAAAGTTGGCATAACTCAAAGAGTTACCATCTAGGGAAAGGAGATCCAACAGTTAGAGGAGATAGCTTCCCACTGGAATGAGAAAGAAAATGCAAGCTCATCTCTGCACAGTGCAAGTCCACAGAGTGGAAACATTGAGAGCCCAAAGCCTTTGTGACACTATTAAGCATCTGAGGGAAATAAGGCTTATGCTTACTTGAAGTATACAAAAAAAAGAAATCGCTACCCCTGTTCCTAAAAACAAATTAGGCTTATACTTGGAAGAGAACCTCGTGACTGCAAGAAATGACTTTTCCTCGAGGAAGAAGGATATCTGGCCTATTTTCCATCCACCATGTGATGGTTTGGTTGGTTTCATTGCGGAGGAGAGGTGTCAGAGTAAGCCAAACTGTAGCAGAGGATTGATTCTCCAAGAAAATATGAAAATTTTAAAAAGATACCTCACTAAAAAGAGTGTTTCTGGCTCACTGCATAGGGAGACCTCTCAGACTCCAAGAGAACACGTGGCAGCCATATTAGGCAGAAATGCCAGGGCTGAGGAAAATCAAATGGCTACATTCTGTAGATGATCTCTGAGTTTAAGGCCACGAGAAATGATGAGACACCGAACTTCTTGCAATAAAGAAGGAAGTAAGTGACTCGGTAGCGTGCTAGAGACTGGCCTCAGAAAAGCAAGAAGAGAGAAAAAGAACAGCAGAGCCGAATGGCACTGAGGGAGAAGGAACAACAGAAATAAGGGGCTGCCTGGAAATGCTGAAAGAGGAAATCCAAACTGGTATGCAAAAACTTTAATTGTGGAGTTGTTACATCTGAGCTTCCTAAAAAGTGGTAAAAGTGGAGAGATCACATAGGATGCTGCTAACTCCCCCCCCCCCCAATAATAATAATAAACCTAGAGACCTGAAAGTGAAAATTCATGATTATCAGCAGGAAAAAAAATAATTATGAAGCAAACCAGAGAGCATTCAGCGCTCATATTCAAAGGCCACAAGCTGCAATTCTTTTCATGACCTCTCTGCCCTAACTTTAGAAAAGAGAAGAGAGCTGGGGGAAATTACAGCAACACTCGGAAGGCCAGATATCTGCTACACTGGGAATTCCCATTTAAACTCTCATTCAGGTTCTAAACTCAGCATTATACAGTAAGAGGCTTGGGGGGGGGGGGGGGAAGAAGGGGGACACACTCCAGCCACTTGGAATAAAAATCCAATTTTCATATGTACAAGACGACTCTCCAGAGGTAGTAATTACAGATAAGCTTATGAAAAAAATCTTGGCAAAGAGTGAAACCCAGGAAAAAAAAGAAAAGAAAGTCTCTAATGACCATATTGGCAATGGCAGTAGTGAAGCTGAACAAGAGAACTTGGATACCTGAGAATAACCTAAAGACTAACCAGAAGGGACTTCTTGGGAGTCACCAGGAATTAACAGATGAATAATAACTATGTAAATGCTATAAAGGAAATAGTATGAATTTGCTTTAATTGGGGGTGATCATTAATAGCTGGGTTCTATATTTTAAAACATAGATGAAATAAAAGGATAATAAGAGGAAGGGGGCAGGAAGGAATCCCAAGGATGGAGGAGATTGGAGAAAATAAAGAGGGGATGGGAAAGAGTGTTTAAGGGTTCTGTGTAAATCCTCCCTATAACTCAAATGATCAGATGGTAATCTATCCCTAAGGTTGAGGGTCAAAGTCCTATAAGTGAAGATTGTACCTACTTTGGATTGCAAGAGAAGCAGTCCAAGCATTCATAGGGAGAGTACAGAGTTCAGCAAAGCACAGTCATTTGGGGATTGGTTTACATGTTACGTTGATATTTTATTTGCAGTTTTAGAGTAAGTGGAATGTAGGAGAGAAGAGCGAAAAATCAGGATGTGGGGCGGGGGGGGAGGGGGGAAAATTAATACAAGTTTAAAACAGAAACCAAGCTATATTCAGGAACACAATCATGAATGCAACATAATCAGACACAGGTGAGACATTGACCAGAGATGGATACATGACATCAAACAGCTAACTATCACAATTATTTCAAGTTTTTCCAATAAGCTAAACAATTACTCTCAATAGTCTTCCTAAAGTGACATCTTTGAATGTAAAAGGGATAAATAATGTCATTAACAGGGAAAAAAGCCATGGTAGAATAGAATTTATTTAAAAAAACAAAAAAATCACACAGATTATTCTTGTTCAATAAACTCATTTCAGGATGGATAAATTATTGTAATGAAAGCTAATTGGTTGCAGCAGACATTTTTTGCTTCAACCAAAGAAAAGAACAGACTAGCGGGCATAGTAAACATACCTTTTCAAATTAAAGATCAATTTAAAGGATAAGGAAGGACAATTCACATGGTTGAAGAGGACAATTGCTGGGTTTTTAATATCATTTATACTCCCAACCAAAAGCAAAAATCTTTTTTAAGGATTTCTTTAAAACACTGCCAACACTTTGGGAAAAGGAAAATTATACTTGGAGGAGACTTCAAATGCACACAGAATCCATACTGGGACAGATCTTATTAAAAAAAAAAAAAAAAAAAAAAAAAAAAAAAAAGACAAGGTGGATTGACAAGCAGATGCAGCACTAACTTCCTTGTGTCAACAATTCACTCTCTCAGATTGCTGGAAAGAACTGCATACAGGGGAAAGAGATTACATATTTTATTCATACCATCATCCATTACATCCTAGAATAACGCTAATGTTAATCCCTAAATCCCTAATGAAGCAGACGAGTTCTGCAATAGTTGTCAACGTTACATGGTCAGATCATGCACCAGCTAAAGTAATACTTGCTGGCTGGTTTGGGTCACAAAGGTCACTTTTTTGGAAAATGAACTGCTTGCTTCTCCAAAACAAAGATCAGATTGCAGTACTATTGCAGATTGCAGGACACTATTCAATACTTCCAAATAAATTATACAGACAATATAAAAAGAGGCCTTCTCTGGGAGACAGGAAAAGCAGTATTTAGGGGGCAGTTGACAAGGACAGCCTCTCAAATGAAAAAAAGGAAGTTCAAGAAAAAAATAGAATTAGCACAGGAGATAAAAAGGTCTCAAGACAGTCATAAAAGATGCAGGTTCAAAAAAATCCCACAAAAACAACATAACTAATTAAGATTAGGCATGATAGATGCCACTGAAAAAGCCCTTAGGTTTACAAATCACAAGTTTTATGAAAAAGGAAATAAAAGTGATAGCCTATTGGCTAAAAGCTTTAAGGTATTCAAGAGCATCATCTTCCATCGATTATGGGGGGGGGGGAGAAATCAGCAAAAGATAGTTATGCACCCTGCTGAAATGTGCTATTTTAGCTGTTTATTATAAAAACCTCCATACCTCAGATACTCCAACTTCTGAAGTTATTCAAAAATATCTGGAAGTAGTAAGTTCACCAAAGATAAGCAAAATTGATAAAGAAACTTTAGACAAAGAAATAACAGAAGAAGAAATCCTAGAGGTAATAGCAAGTATGACAGAGGTAAAATTCCACGACCTAATGGCTTGCCAGCTGAATTTTACCAGGTATTTAGGGAGGGTATTGCTGGGTCCCTTGAGAGCCACCTTCAACGCTATTCTGTTAGGGAAGGAACTTCCTCAACCTATGAAAAAAGCTACTGTGGTTTTTCTCCCTAAAGATGGAATAGACTTTACCTTAAACAGCTCCTAACAGCCCTTACCACTACTGAATCACAAAAAAGATTTTAGCAAAAAATATGAGATAGTCAATTGCCATCTTATATAAATCCTGATCAATCTGTATTTGTTAAGAATAGACAGATTTGAAGGGTACCTGTAATTATCCATAATGCCAGATGAAAAAAAGATCCATTTCTTTTTTATCACTAGACTCAGAGAAAACCTTTGATAGAATAGAGTGGAATTTCCTTGTTTCAAGGCTTGTCCCATATGGATTTTGGCCACCAGTTCCTTAAATGAATAACTGCTTTTCTACACCAGCCAAAAGCAGCTCAGAGTTAATGGGCTAAATCTCCCCTATTTGAATTGCACAGAGGGCCTAGGCAGGGATGTCCATTGTCTTCTCTACTTTTTGCACTGGCCATGGAGAGACTTTTTCACAAGGATAAAGAACAACAAATCTACCACAGGAATCAAACTTGCGGGAACGCATCAGAAAACAGCATTATATGCAGATGTAATCATATTTTTACCTAAAACAAAGTATTTTCCTAAAATTAGTTGCTAAAGAAATCCACAACTTTGGTATTGGATTTAAAGTAAACTACACCAAAACTGAAATGCTAGCCATACATTAGCCAAACTCTGAAACATCACTCCTCAAGAAAACATTTGGGTACAAATGGGAAACAATTCTATAAGATACTTGGGAGCTAAATTCTCAAAATAACCTAGAAGAGTGCTCTGATTGTCAAACCACTACTTCAGCAAATGACAAAAGATTTGTAGTGCTGAGGGAAGTATGCAATTTCTTGGGTGGGAGAACAGTCACAGTCAAAATGAACATTCTGCCAAGGATATTCTTCTTGTTCCAAAGTCTTTCTTTGATTATTCCAGAAAAAAACTCTAACAGGAATACAGAGGATGCTATTCCATATAAATTCTAACAAGACAAGACCAAGACTGAGTGCAGATACTTTGGACAGACCCGTTAAAACAGCTGTTCCAAATATTTTATGGTACTATCAAGCCAGCCATCTCAAAGCAGTAGCAGAGCGGGGTGATATAATGCAGCCATACACTGGGTTTTTACTGAACAAGAAAATTGCATCAGTGTAAATATCACTAGCCAACTGCAGTCTGTGCTCTCATCTTATATAAATTTAGATCAAACTGGATTTGTTTAATAAAATAGATTTAAAAAAAAAAATCACACACTTCAAAAATTTACACACATCCTTAAGCAACTCTATGGGTTTGGGATAGAATTAGAGATAAATTATTTTTCCTCACCAATGACACCCATTGCAAATAATCCAGATCTTAACCCTAAACACAAACCAGAGAGCTTCAAAGACTGGGAGAGTCATAGAATACACACCGTTATTCAGTAAAGAAACTTTTGTAACTTATTTGGAGATCAAAATTAACTTTAACTGGCCCATTCTCCCCTAGTACCAGTACTTTCAAGTCAGGCATTATGTTTCTCAACTCTATGGAAAACCTGTTTTATACAGAAAGCTAACTTTAATAGAAGTGATGGCATCCAGTCAATTAGGAAACAAATAATTAACTACTTTATATCAATCTTTGCAGACAATTTTCCTAACAAAATCATGCCCATAGATGACATACTGGGAAAAGGATGTAGACAGACAAGTTACCCAGAGAAAAGGGATTTGAACTAGAAAAGAGGACCAGCAATCTCAGTCTGTAGCACAATAAATAAAGTTTAAGACACTGTTTCAGTGCTACCTCATACAAGTGAGGTGGGTGGGAGAGGGGGCGGGAAGAGAGAGAGAATGGGGATAAATAGGAGTTGTGTGTTTAAATCCTTTCCATTACACTGAAAGTTTACTCAATTTACCCAATAATATGCTTTATTTAAAAAAAAAATTCCAAAATTATCCTTTTCAACTGAGAAAAGCATCAAGAGTGAACAAAGGAGAACTGAATGAATAAAATGATAGAAAAGAAATTAAATTTAAGCTACATATTAGGAATTATTCCCCACCAACAACCTGTAGTAGGACTATCCTGCACTTACTAGGGTGAAAAATCGGGATGGGGGTGGGGAGTAATAGGTGCCTATATAAGAGAAAGCCCCAAATATCAGGACTGTCCCTATAAAATCGGGACCCCTGGTCATCCTAGCACCTACTGAATTCAGTGAGCACTTGACCACAGACAGGAAAAGGCATGAGGAGTAAAAACACATGCCTGCTCATTGCTCTAATTTAAAACTAACTCTCTCTCAGAAGCAATGGGCATTTGGTTGTTAAATGAGAACTAAGATTGAGTCCACCTACATAGGCAGCTGTTTCCTCTTCATCACAATGTGGGTATCTGGATTTGCCACAATTTCAAGACAATCTGGTTTTGGCCAACAGAAATCCTGCATGGATAGTTAATCTGATTTGCAGATGCAAACTACAACAGCATAATGAGGTGTTATTCAAATTGTTCAGCTAGTAAAAACCACTCTTTTTGAGGAGAATTAAAAAAAAAAGACAAAATTTAAGATATCTTTACTATAAGAACGCCAGTGTAAATTAAGTAAGCTTTACTGGCTATATTATCTGCTGTAAACCAATCTCTTTGTATAACAATGAGCTGTTCATGGTGCAAAATCAGGGATTGGTTGTGAGAAAGAGAAAGAGGGGAGGGATGAAGGAGCAGTGTGAAAACAATCCGATGCTTTCTGGAACAGACATATTTACATCAAAGAATAAAAACTGCTTTCAGGACAATGATACGCACCTTAAATACAGAAAGATTAAATATAAGGTTTAGACTTACTTCTAGATCTAACGGCAATGTCAAAAAGAATCGGGCTCTTAGGTTAGAAAAGTCCCATCACATAGACTATTTGGAAGTAGGATGTTTAAAGGACTAGATAAAAATACTTTAGGAAACCTACACTGGAAAGAGATACTCTATTGTGAGTGACCTGATCTCTCTCTCTTCCATCTCTAATTTCCTTTATTTTAAAACAACAAATCTACATATTACTTAATCTATAGAAAAACTCACCCACTTTCAGATGCACTCACTATATACTGTTTTTCACTGGAAGCAGAGGCTTTGGACAAACATGTAATTGAAGCTGTGTGACCAAACAGCAGCGCTCTGGGATTAATCTAGAATTACAGAAGTAAAGTATACAGTAAACTCACTGTACCTACTATTAGCAGAGCAGTTAAATCACATAACCAGAAAGACAAAAAAAGTTTGCCAGAGGTTTTTATCTATATAGATGCATTATTAGTGCAGCTGTGGTAATATAATATTTTAAAAGTATGAGTATTTTATGACAGGCTAGCTCTACGACAAGCTGGTCTGCTGTGCAAGAGAACCAACTGCCAACAGGTGCTGGAATGAAAGTATTTGAAAGACCCATAACTTTATTCAAGCTGGCTCTACCAAGGGTTTTTTAATTGGATGCTAAATTTGGATAAGTCATGCTGTATTGCTACAAAAATAATTAATTCATAGTTTTCATTAAGCCATATCCTTCCCCAAAATTAAAGGTTTTAAATTTAAAGTTTAAAATAAAACAAAAAATTATTCAAATTTATGAAAGACCATATCTACTTCATGTCCTATAGAAAGTATTTCCTCTGTTAAAAATATACACTCCCCCCAAAGATTTGTGGTTGTATTAAATACTTGCATGTTCTGCATGGGCATGGGTTCAAAAAACAAGTGTCTTTAACTGCTTGAGAACCGCAGTTATCCAATATAACGCCACTGCCTGATTTGTGTTACTGCTTTTATAAGAGGATTACTTTTTAACTGAGAACTACACCTCTACCTCGATATAACGCTGTCCTCGGGAGCCAAAAAAATCTTACCATGTTATAGGTAAAACCGCATTATATTGAACTTGCTTTGATCCACTGGAGTGCGCAGCCCCGCCCCCCCGGAGCACTGCTTTACCGCCTTATATCCGAATTCTTGTTATATCGGGTCACGTTATATTGAGGTAGCGGTGTATTTGTTTCCAACAAATCACTATAGGCCATAACAGCCCATTTGAGATGGGCACTTGCAGCTGAGAGTGTCAGCAGCTGAAACCTGTAAGTAAGCAGTCGCAATCTCAACTACTAATCCCCCTTCTGATCCTGTTTCTACAGAAATAAAAGTTAAAGAATACAGATGTGCTTTTTTAAAAGTTCGTATTTAAAAAAACATTAAATATAAATTTCCAAGATGTGATGTCTGTTTTCATAAACCAATCAGCTGAAGCTGAAAGAAATGCAGCAGCTTTTGCAGCTTCTGGGTCAAGAAAGGTCAGACATGGGAAGGGAAATATTGGCTTTAAAAAATTAATTACCCCAGTCAACATTAGCTTCCACGGAACAAGGATTGGAAAGGCATGTGTGAGAACTCTCATTTCAGCTACTGGCAGTCAGCTGAGATGAGCAATTACTGGCTTCAAACCCCAACTAAAAAGTTTACCTACATTCGTCATTCATGTCTAATTGATCTGGCAGTTTGTCCCCCAAAACTAAAAGGCCCAGAAACAAGTGACACGAGATACCAATCTTCAGCTGGATTTATTGATTTTCCATGTTGCAATGATTTTTTTATTTAAAAAAAAAAAAAATCAAATCTCTTCTGTAAAAAAAAAAAAAAACACTAAGCCTATGAATAGGCACTAGGGTTTAGAGTTTTTGGCCAACAGAAATCCTGCATGGATAGCTAATCTGATTTGCAGATTCAAACTACAACTGCATAACTGAGGTGTTATTCAACTTGTTTACCCAGTACAAATACTCTTTTTGAGGAGAATTTAAAAAAAGACTTAACAATTAAGTCGTCTTTACTATAAGAACTGCAGTGTATATTAAGTTAGCTGTACTGGCTAAATTATCTATTGTAGACCAAGCTCTTAACATAACACTGAGTTGTTCATGGTGCAAAATCAGGGATTAGTTGTGAGCAAGAGGGGAGGGATAAAGGAGCAGTGTGAAAACAATTGCATATTTTCTGGAACAGACGTAATTACACCAAAGAATAAAATACGCTTTCAGGACAATGATACGCACCTTTAAATACAGAAATATTTAATTCAAGATTTAGACTTACTTCTAGATTTAATGAAAGGTCCCAGAGAGATATCTGTCCATCATGACATCCTGTGACAATCATTGAAACATCATCCATTAACAGTATGGCTGATATGCAGTGTGTGGGAGCTTTGCGACCCCAAAGCACGATTGGTAGAACAAGGCTGTTTCCTGCCATTTTGCTTTCACTCCTGTAAATTTTATCAAGATCATTAATATCAGAGTTTCAGGACTTTTGTCATTTTTGCAGCCTTAAGGATTTAAAAACCCAAAACCAAAACTCTATAAACTGTGCAAAAAGATTACGGTGTTGGTCAGAGCTGATTCACTTACCACATCCTCATCCCCCGACAAACTTAACAACAACATCATCATCAATTATACCTACTGTAAAATACAAAATGTGCTCAAGATTTTTTTTCCTAGTCATTGAACATTTTAAAATGTGTCTTCAAATACTAACCAGGGACAGAATAATAGATACTTTAAGAAATCATCTGTAAAACTCAGTGGTTTGTGATATTATTAGAACCTCAAGATGCATGCAAGAGTTTGTATTATAATATATTGTTGCTTACACTTTTTTAACAGGTGGCTTTTCAACACCGAACTCAGTCATTTTTCCCCAAGTGTCATTCTTCTCTTACCCAAAGTGTTTAAGAAGTAAATGTCTGAAGTGGTGTATACTCATATGTATTTGCTAGATGCCCAGTCAACAGAGACCTGACATGGTTTGTATTCCTCCCCATTCATCTGACATTTAAAAAATACTGACTTGAAAAATACCTTGATATTTTAAAAATCTCAACTGAAAGAAGACACTGTAATATTCTGTAGATTAACTGCATAAATCCCAAAAGTATTTTTATTTGAATTACTTAAATTGAATTATTCTGAGCTGATATTGTGGGAGGTTTTTTTTTTCCCTAAATTACAATTATCATATTGAAATGCATAAAGTGTGCTGTATTAGCCAGAGTTACGATTCAGAGAACAGTCAAAGGTTATTACAATCTCCTCGTTCATATTCAGACTAGTCTATAGTATGTTACTGAATCATTGTGACCCCAAGCAATTAAAAAAAAAAAAAAAGTCAGGCCCCAAAACATCATGAGATTCGCTAAAACAAAAGATGATGGCTACGACGACATCAGCAGATTTTTGAAAATAATATATTTTAGGTTCTTTTTATTTGCCTGCTACATTTTGAGCCTTTACGGTGCACTCATGGCACATTTTTAAGTTTGTCTCTGCAACCACGAGGACATCTTTTCTCCTAATGAAAGCCAGATTTTCATGTCAACAGAAGACTCCAAGAGCTGGCGCTTTAAGAAGAACACCAACTACTGAGAGGCTTTGATAAAAATCGCAAGAGTTGGCAACACTGACTTTTTCTGCTTCCTCCCTGTATCAGTATTGCCAACTCCAACCATTCAAGAGACATGAGTCACATCCCAAAAAGCCATGAATTTCACTTAGAAATCATGAGATTTTTAAAACAGTTTTGTTTCTATTTGCTTTTTGAGCCTCTAGAGGTCATGTTTTCAAGCTTTTCTCTGCAACTATGAGGGCTAGAAGGGTTTTTTTGTGTGGGGGCGGGGGGGCGCTAAATGGAAGCTAAGATTCTCAAATCAGTTAAGATCTGAGACCTTCCCCCCACCCCCAACACCAAATATCTCAAGATTCACAATTTAAAAAAAAAAAAAAAAAAAAACACCTCAACAAAGTTGGCAACATGGCTGCCTTGCAGCAACTGGGACAATGGTGCTAAGTGAAAGGCAGGTGACAGAGATTAAAAAAAAAAAAAAAATTATCAGACAACCAGAAAGCCAGATTCGACAGGGTCTGGAAAGCAGAGGGGGAAAGAGAGCCTCCAGCCAAAACTCAGATGTTTGAATAGGTCTAAAAGTAGCTATTTTACTTGGACCAATGGGTGTATTATCCAGTTTGGAAGGGTGGAGTGGGGAGAGTCAGCGGACTGCAAAAACAAGATTAATAGTCTTTATCTACTGTTTTTTACCAGTTCTTGTATTTAAACTTGGAATAGAATGGGGTTTAACATTAAGAGAAGTTCATTTCTGGTTTGAACACAAAGCCTACGGAGGTTTCCGTCCTTCTAGCACATGCCAGATGGCTCCCTCTACCACACAGCTAACCTTTTAAGCGCTTTAAAGTTTCTTTTCAAAGCCAAAATACTGTTTCGAATTTAGCCCCAAACATATTAGGTATATTTTGTAACTGGTTAGCCACACACTCAAAGGTGGCCTAGCAGACTGAAACTGCAGAAGAGCCTAATTCCTCAGCTCTGTTGACAGCTCCCTGCCAGAAGCCTGGCTGTGCCCCGGGCTCCTGGCAGTCTGCACCCCACTCTCCACAAGGAGCCAGGCAGCCTTGTCAATTTTGCGGCTGGGAGCCATGAAATTGACGAGATAGCCTGGCTCCCGGTGGGGAGCGGGAAAGCCACTGGGGGCTTCTCACCTCTCCCTTCCCCTCAGTAGCAGGGGAGGGGTGAGCCTCCTCGCCTCTCACCTCAACTTCCAGCTGGGAGTGGGGTCCAGCTATCCAGGTTTCTTGCCCCAGATCCCAGCCAAGAGCAGGGTTCATTCTCCCCCGCACCTCCCAGCCGGGAGCAGGTCCAGCCACCCAGCTCTCCAGAGGGCAGTGGTGCTCTAGTTGCCCAGCTTTCTTGCCAATTTCACTGCTTCTGCCATGAAATTGACAAGACAGCCAATAGGGGACCTAAGTAAGGCAGTGTCTACACCAGGGGTCGGCAACCTTTCAGAAGTGGTGTGCCGAGTCTTCATTTATTCACTCTAATTTAAGGTTTCACGTGCCAGTAATACATTTTAACGTTTTTAGAAGGTCTCTTTCTATAAGTCTATAATATATAACTAAACTATTGTATGTAAAGTAAATAAGGTTTTTAAAATGTTTAAGAAACTTCATTTAAAATTAAATTAAAATGTAGAGACCCCTGGACCAGTGGCCAGGACCTGGGCAGTGTGAGTGCCACTGAAAATCAGCTCGTGTGCCGCCTTTGGCATGCGTGCCATAGGTTGCCTACCCCTGGTCTACACAGACACTGCGTCACCCCACCTACACCATCATAAGCCATGTAGGGTGACCAGACAGCAAATATGAAAAATCAGGACGGGGGTGGCAGGTAATAGGAGCCTATATAAGAAAAAGACCCAAAAATCGGGACTGTCCCTATAAAATCAGGACATCTGGTCACCCTAGCCCTACGCCTCTTGTGGAGGTGGAGTTATTATGTCAGTATAGTAGGGCAGTTACGTCAGTGGGATAAGGCTGTAGTGTAGACACTGTCATAATCAGGTCAATGTAAGCTGCCTTACGTCGACCTAACTGTGTAGTGTAGACCAGCCCTGGGTTATCTCACCCAAAAGACTTGTGCCTGTCTACACTATAACTTCCACCATTTCTGGAGAATTTTGATAACATAAATGCAACCTGGGTCTCAGAACCACCAACAGCAGCACCTGATGAGTTTGTGCTTGGATGGGCAGCAAGTTGACAGTTAACAGCTAACTTATTATGTAATCAGTGCCTTTCTAAATTTTCTACCCATGTTGCCATAACACATACTGTATAGCTAAGTGACCTCTCCTCTAAGAGGATGGCATTTTCAAAGGAAACAAAGCAATTTTTAATACTAGCTTAGAACACTGTTACAGAAAAATGTTCTTATAAAAAGGTAGCAAATATGTAGCAGCTTTTACAAAATGTGGCTCAATTCTGAAAAACAGTTAAGTAAAAACCAAGTATTTCTTACTCAACAGAATTGCTGAACTGTGTGTATTCAGAGCCAGAATTGTAGACCTTTTTTTCCATAAAATTTTTTTACCGCTTTTTATTCCAGTAATCCATGCAGATACAACAATACTATTGGAGATTAAGGTGAATTCTGGCTAGCACATTTTTAACATAATTGCTAACCAAGTTATAATTCCAGGCCCAAATTCTGCTCCCAGTGAAGAGAGACGTGTTGCACAGATGCAACTGAGAGCAGAATTTTATCAACAGAATCTTTATTAATGGTACTGAAGCATAAGCCAGAAAGAAAAAAGCATGACAATTATTTATTAGCAGTATTACAAGAGGGTCTAGACTAAGATCTCTGATTTAATTTGCAAAGTTGGCAGTTTAAAAAAAAAAATTTTTTTTTTTTTAAACTTTGTAACCAAATAAATGTTATATGTAAAACTGCATTATGGGTTTCCAAAGTCATTTTTTCAGAGAAGTACTGCACTTTATGAAAACTATCATTTGAGGTACGCTGGTACTATTTGTGACATAGTTCAGTAAATTAGAGTAGTTCTGGTCCATGGTGATTTCCTATGATAGCCTCATGGCTGCTGACCAATTGGAATTATTACCTAATGCCAATTTATTATAGTGTGTCCAAAGTTTAATATCTTATTAATGTGCTGAATACATGCTGACACACCTCATCTGGACAAAAAATATTGATTTCCTGATACTGGAAATCAGATTTTTTTTTGTTTGTTGCTGCTGCCCCTTCACATCTCCCCATCCCCCTCTCCCCATAGTTTTAGAGGGTAGAAAATGCTCTGATATTCGAATTCTAACCATTAAAAACATAACTAGAATGAATGACAGAAGATTACCTTTGTGCTTACAAATATATTTTTTCCTTAGCACTCTAAAAAGTTTATCCATCATTTATGTGATGTTTTTATATCTACTTTGACTGTGTTTATAATATATGAATCAGACATAGTGAAAGTCTGCTTATGCAGAGCTTGTCAATTTGATTCCAATAACTTCTGTTTACATCAATCCTCTGCTATCTAAACTACATATCTCCCCTTTGGCATGGAACATGTTTACGCCAATCAAGCATGAGGAAATCTGTACAGAGTAAAACTAAACTATATACACAAGATTTTCCATCACTTTCCAACTAACTTGCTTAGCTTAAATTACCTTAGTAATGACTTTTATGATGTATTTTGCATTTAATAAATAAAAATGTTGAAACTTAAATTACACCTGCATCATTTTATAAGGTGCCAGTCCAGTTTATAAAAGCATCCACAGAAAGATCCATTTCATCTCCTTTTATTTACTAACAATTCATAAAAGTGTAACAAACAGGGCACAGTCTCGCATATCTCTCTCATTTTGGAATTAAATGTACTTGTGTGGGGGCTTGGCTACACTTGCGAGTTAGAGAGCATTAAAGCAGCCCCACGCGCCCTAACTCACTACCCGTCCACAAGGCACTGACTCCGTGGCTAGAGTGCTCCTGGTAATCCACCTTGGCGAGAAGCATAACGCTTAGTGCACCTTGGGTGAAACGCCCGGGTGTCGGTGTGAATGAGGTGTTGCATTACTGCGCTCTGATCGGCCTCTGGAAATGTCCCATAATCCCCTTAAGTAAAGTGGTCACTCTTGTCATTTTTTTGGAATCGCTGCAGGAATACAGTGAGAGAGAGAGAAGTGGGGGGGGCGCAGGGGAAGGGGGGGGAATCTGCTGCTGTCTGAACTTACAAGACAGTATGCCAACATGCTCTCAGCCCCCCAAAAACCCACTCTCTCTCCCCCTGCACATACACACAACACACTCCCTGTCACACTCCATCCCGCCCCCATTTGAAAAGCACGTTGCAGCCACTTGCATGCTGGGATAGCTACCACAATGCACTGCTCTCTGTGGCCACTGCAAGTGCCGCAAATGTGGCCACACCAGTGCGCTTGCAGCTGTCAGTGTGGACAGACTACAGCGCTTTCTCTACTGCGCTCTACGAAGGCTCGTTTAACTCAAAGCGCTCTACATTTGTAAGTGTAGCCATGTCCTAAGTTGCAACACTATGTCACAATTCAACACTGAAATGGCTAAATATCTGAGTATTGAGTGGAGAAAAGGGGTGGAGAAAAGGGCTGGGCTAAAAGGTGGAAATGCCATTCCTCCTGCATACTGTTCTGTAGATGTGCATGACACTTTATGGATAATTAAAAACACCGTATCTCCTAGGACCTTAAAAATTAGTTATATATATAAAAATATCTATATGTAGATATATGTAGATATATGCATACACACAGCAAGGGATGATAACCAACCATGGTGATATGAAAGGAAAAGGTGAAAGATCTGTGTCTTGAGTTCCTTGTTAAAAACAAAAATACATTTAATGTTAAAATTTTGAATCAGTGGCCAGAGTTGAGACCAGCACAGAAGCAAGCGATAGAAGACATGCGGTACTTTTTTACAGCAATCAACAGCCCTTAAACCTGATGCTCTCTAGCTCCATATCTGTAGTAAGCAGTAAATTAGTGACTGACACAGGCTTGGTATTTTATCCTGTGCAACATTTGTTTGGAGGTTCAAGTCAGATCTTACCTTCCCGAATTTCTCGCTCATATAAGATAAGTAACTTCAAACTGCTAGAAAGGAAACCTGCTAAATGCAACAAATAACCCCCTAAAACAGAAATATTTAAAAACTAAATTATCTACTGCAGGGGTTGGGATGAGATAGACTGCTACATCTGCATCTCCTGGAAGACACTACACCGGATATGTTTAAGAGAGATCCAAGCCATACCAGGATTTAAAATATTTTTGAAATCCAAAGTATCCCCATGGCCAGTTCTAAAGAAGCTGGGACACTTACAGTAGTAACTGTATTGACAACCTTCTGTATCATCATCAATTTTTATTGAAGTAGCATCTAAGAACCACATACAGGCTGGTCCACACTAACCCCCCACTTCGAACTAAGAAACGTAGCTGAAGTCAAAGTATCTTAGTTCGAACTTACCGCGGGTCCACACGCGGCAGGCAGGCTCCCCCGTCAACTCCACGTACTCCTCTCGCGGAGCAGGAGTACCGGCGTTGATGGCGAACACTTCCGGGATCGATCCCAGAAGATCGATTGCTTACCGCCAGACCCGGAGATAAGTATAGACGTACCCACAGTGATCAAGGTTCCATGGTACTGGGCACTGTACAAATACAGTCCCAGCCACAAAGAGCTCACTAGCTAATGACTTAATTCTAAGGCTGTGTCTACACTACTACTTTCAGCGCTAAAACTTTAGTCGTTCAGGGGTGTGAAAAAAGTTTTAGCACTGAAAAGCGCCAGTACAGACAGTGCTTTATCGTCCCTCGTTCGGGGTGATTATTTTTTAATCATCGGGAGAGCTCTCCCCTGGCGATAAAGCGTGACTCCACTGCCCATGTCACAGCGCTGCCGCGGCCACGGTGTAACTTGCGCAGTGTAGACGTACCCTAACTATTCCTTCAGCTTCGTCCACCACAAGTATCTTTTAGCATGTTACCAGAGCTCAAACTCCAACTAAACTACAAAGTAACTGACTTAGGTCTTGTCTACGCTTAAAATGCTGAAGCTGCGCCACTGTAGTAGTTCACGGAATACACTACCTACACCTATAGGAGAGATTCTCCCATCAGCGTCTATAATCCCCGATAGGCAGTAGCTATATTGACAGGAGAAGCCCTCCCATCTACACAGTGCTGTATACATGGGGAATTAAGATGATATTACTGAGTCACTCAGGGGTGTGGATCTTCCAAAACCCCGAGCAACGTAATTATATCATCATAAATTGCTAGTGTAGACCAAGCCAGAAAAGCAGTCGGAGTAAAGCTGATGCATAGTCAAATTCCTAAGTAAGGAAATCTTGCACTATTTCTACTTGTGCACTACAGAAAAGAGCTTTGTGAACACACGTGATAAAGTCTGTTTGTTCCCAACTCCTCCAACACTAAGTACTGTAAAAGGAACTAAAAAGGCATTCTGCAAATGAAGGTGAAAAAACAAAACAAACAAAAAAACACATACCTCCCACTTTGCTTCTAAAATGACAAAATTAAAAAAAAAATTGCTCAAATAGAGAAGTCAGCCCATAGAGAATTTTATCCTCAATCCCATCTGCAAGCATATTACTTGAGGTTTATTGTCTTTCTCCTCTTAATTATTCCCACTGAACCAAATTCAGAACTGGCGTATGCAAATACAACTTCATACATCTTGCTTACACAAGCTGGGCACTGTGGCTTGTGTCTGTAATCCCAGTTACTTGGGAAGGTTGGGGTCACCAGGTTGCCTAAGGAGGTGTGAACCCACCCAGGTCAGAAACAGAGCAGGTCAAAACTCCTGTGACGATCTTATGAGGGGAGATTAATACGTATGAGGAAAGATTAATAAGACTGGGACTTTTCAGCTTGGAAAAGAGATGACTAAGGGGGGACATGATGGTGATCTATAAAATCATGACTAGTGTGGCCAAAGTAAATAAGGAAGTGTTATTTACTCCTTCTCAGAACACAAGAACTAGGGACCACCATATGAAATTAATAGCAGTTTTAAAACAAACAAAAGGAAGTATTTTTTCACACAATGGACAGTCAACCTGTGGAACTCCTTGCCAGAGGATGATGTGAAGGCCAAGACTATAACAGGGTTCAAAAAAGAACTAGATAAATTCATGGAGGATAGATCCATCAATGGCTATTAGCCAGGATGGACAGGGATGGTGTCCCTAGCCTCTGTTTGCCAGAAGCTGAGAATGGGCGGCAGGTGATGGATCACTTGATGATTTGCTGTTCTGTTCATTCCCTCTGAGGAACCTGGCATTGGACAGTGTCAGAAGACAGGATACTGGGCTAGAAGGACCTTTGGTCTGACCCAGTATGGCCGTTCTTATGTTCGAATTTGGCCTTTTGTCTCATCCCCCAAAATCCTGGCTTTTATACCATCCCTGTGTTTGGAATCACCTTTTGTATGCCAAGAAACCTTCCCTCTTCAAAACATTCCTTCAGCTTTCCTGTATTACATTAAGCTCATCTTGGCCTTCAACATCTCTTGGCTTAACAGTGCTATCCCACATAAACTGAAGTTACCATGCAAATGCTTCAGGGAGTGTGTTTTGCAAAGTGTTGTCTACTGTTATTTAACACCATAAATAACAATGCATGCAGCCAGCGAGGCCCAACACTATAATGTAGCATATTTTTAATGGATAATGTGCTATGGGTAGAATTTTGAATATACAGAAACACAGAAGACAGTGAGAATAGCATGGCTCTGGAAAATTACTGAAGAATATATCATAGCTACCAAGTGGCAAACGTCCGTAAAGCAGCAGAGATATTAATTTTTTTCACAAAGCCCAAGCCAAGTGAGTAACATGAGCTGTCACTTACTGTGCAAGATCAATTTGTGGCGGGCTGTGTCTTCTGTTTGATTAGACTACATTTATAAAGAACTATGATTTAACAAACAAGAATAACCAAGATAGATAGTGGTAACTACAATACTGGTCAAATTACATCAGAATGAGTTTCTGTAGCAACATGCCAGAAAATTTATTGTTGATTGTTATGCAATGCCAAATCAATTGTTCCCTTCCTGACTGCTCCCAATAACTGAATTGTAACAGAGGCAAGAAAAAATAATTTAAAAATCCATCTACGGTTACCTTCTAATCAGAGCAGTACATTGTTAAAAAGAGTTGTGATATTTCATAAGTAGTTTAGCTAAAACATATTAGCAAAACTTTTTTGTTAATAATGTAGAGTTTCAAAGCAACATACAAAAAAAATTTCAACCATAACTGTACCTAAACTAAAGCAAAAGTGGTGCATTTGTGCACCTATGCCAAGGTAATAAAAATAGCATATCGTAGTCCAATAAAAGATATTACCTCACCCACCCTGTCTCGCTGATATCCTGGGACCAACATGGCTACAATACTCAATAAATCATAATCCTGACCATACAAGAACACTTTGTAAATTAGTGGAATGGCTTAAAAAAAATTGCAGACAGCAAGGTCTTTTCAAGCCTTAGTGTTTATAAGAAGAAAAAGTAAAAAGTTTATCAGCAACAGAAGAGAAAAAGTTAGCGTGGGACTTACTCCAGTCCTACAATATCTGGACTAGAGCCTCAATTTCCCGAAGCGCTCTTCCTTATCTGCCTCCCAAAAATTCAGTCCTCCAGCCATAGCACTTGTATAAAGGGTCTGGAAAGATGAGCTAGAGTTAATCCTGAAAGCAAGGTATTACCCTTGCACTCTCATATATACAAACATATGTGCCATTCCTTTCACCTCTATGATTAGGAAAAATATGGTCTCAATAACAAATACTAAAACTATTTATTTCACTACAATAACCCAGCATCCGTATTTGTTAATGACAATAAGTGATGCCTCACTGGGAATGTAATCTAACAGTTCATAGTTTTGAAGAAAAAGAACAAAATGGCAATCCATCACTAAATACATAGAATAGTGACAATCTAAGAAACTAGTACAAATCTTAATAAGCACTATGGAAAATACTTTGTACACATGCCTTTTTATTTCCTACTGCTTATATTCCAGAAAACTAACAGTAGCTAACTGTTCTATGAATGAAACTAACATGCTTAATTTGTAATAACTCAATTTTACATCACCTTCCAGATGCAAATGCCAATATTTTCAAAGTTAATGCAGATGTTTCTCTATTAAAACACAAGCTTCATTTCTTCTCCTCTGCAATTTTTCCACATAAGTCAAAGTTAAGTGTTTTAATCAACTAATTTATAAAACTTAACTGACCTACATTACATATTAACTACGATTTTCACAAGTCTCAAGGTTTCAGAAAAATATTTACAAACACATACAAAAGTCTTAGAACATTTTCACATCCAAACTCCCCAACTAGTCAAAAACAAACAAAGGAAATATCCTGAAAAATGTAGGAAATTTCTTGAAAAATATAGGCAGCAAAATAAAATTTGTCTATTTTTATACTTTTACTGGAAAAGGTATTTAAATTTCAGAACTTTGTACCTAAACACAACACTGCAAACCCTAAGACTGTTTAAGATGAAGTCCTTTAAAAAAAAAAGAAACAGATTAATCTCCATAACTACCTGTTTTCTTCTAGTTTTTTATTATGGTTTCTCAATGCCTTCATTAAAAACTTCATTTTCAGGAAATACCACCTGCTCATGTTAACAGATGAACAAGTTGGGCTACAATGGATACAGCTTCTCTATCATTACTGAATACCAAATACATCTCTTGTTTTTAAAAAAAAAAAAAAAAAAAAAAAAAAAAAAAAAAAAACATTTAATGTTAGTAAGCAATCAATATTTTTACATCAATGAACAGCAAGCTACAGTAGCAGACAAACCTATCTACTAACAAATGATCAAAAGCAGAAGGGAATGAATAATTACATAATGCAATATCACATGTTAGTTGTCAGTACAGTACTTCTTCTCTGGAGATCTCTGGCAATTTTGTGGAGGACCTGCAATGTGGCATTAAAGTTGGATGCCTAAAAGTGAGCTGTATCTCTTCCAGGCTAAAGGTTTCCTTGCATAACATTCAGGAAAATTAATCCAAATTAACTATAGGTGTGAATTAAAGGTAGATTAGTTGAACTGAATTAAACCCCTGAGCGGACACACTCATTCAGAATTAAAGTAGCCTAAATTCAATTTACCTTATTCACTGAATTTTTGGTTTAGCTTACTTCAGAATTAAAGTGGCATTAATTTGATTTAGTTTAATTCACTGAATTAAGATTGGATGAAATATAGTCCAGGAACTTTAAAATTGCCAAAGACCTATTTTACTACTGGAAAAAATAAACAGAAAAAGCTGATATATTTAACCTACTTTGCAGTTCACCTTCAAATCACCACTCTCAAGTGTAAGAGAGAGAGAGAGAGAGAGAGAGAGAGAGGGCTTGTCTATACTTACGCCCTGGTTCGGCGGCAGGCAATCGAACGTCTGGGTTCGATTTATCGCGTCCAGACAAGACGCGATAAATCGAACCCAGAAGTGCTCGCCGTCGACTTTGGTAATCCTGCTCGGCGCGAGGAGTACACGGAGTCGACGGGGGAGCCTGCCTGCCGCGTCTGGACCGCGGTAAGTTCGAACTAAGGTACGTCGACTTCAGCTACGTTATTCACATAGCTGAAGTTGCGTACCTTAGTTCAAATTGGGGGGGTTAGTGTAGACCAGGCCAGAGAGAGAGAGAGAAACAGAATTATGTGGAGTGCAGTATGAAGGAAGAATTGGTGTTTGAGTTGGGAGAGGCTTGTGTAATGGAGAAGCAAAGGAAGAGGATCTTTACTCTGATGAATCATAAGAAACTTGTCAAGTGTGGAGTACCACACCCCTTCCTTCTGCCCCCACCTTTCCCATCCCCAACCCTTTTTCCTCTTCATACTTCCCTTTGCTTCCCCCCACCAATGTCTCCAGGCACTCCTCTCCTCCTGGCCCTCTGTACAATCCTGCTACCTGCCACACATCTCCCTAAAACCCACTCAGCCCATCGTTCCCCTTTGAGACTGGGTCTATCAGCCTTCTGTTCCCCATCCTACACAAACCTTCCCTTTCTCCTTTATGCTCCATCTCTTCCTGACGGTCCACCCCATATGACCTGCTGCCTGCCTACCTCACCGGGGTGAATGCAGAATACAGCTATCTAGAAAAAACATCAAGAGAAAGTGATTTAAAAAAAAATAAATTGTGTTTATCCATAACTCAAGTATCTGATGGATCTGCACATTTCCACTAGCTAATCTTTGCATAGCTCAAATATTAATCCTGAATAAGAGAAATAACTGTGTATGTTTAATTAAGTAACTATGTTCAAAATATTATGAGAAGTGTGTGTAAGGGTATGTCTACATTGCAATTAAAAACCCAGGCTCAGGCTAACCGCAGCGTAGATGCTGGAGCTGGGAGAATCCTAGAACTCGAGCTGCAGACCGACCCCGAATGTCTACACTGCAATTAAACAGCCCTTTAGCCTGAGCCCTGTGAGCGCAAGTCAGCTGGCACAGGCCAGCTGGGGGGTTTTAATTGCTGTGTTGACATATCCTAAGTGGGTAAGTGAAGTTCGGAATTTATGGCAACTGTGGTTGCTATGTATGGCGAGCCTAAAAAACAAGTGTGAAAAACAAACATTTTTTAAAGGGAGTTTTGCCAAAAAGTCAGTAAACACTTAAGGGGAAAAAAGACATATGAAATCCAGTTGTCCTCTTGAGTGTTATTGTGCCAATTTTGGAAAATAAGTTCAATCACAGAAGCATGGAAAACAGGTCTTTCAGTCCTGGTTAACTACACGTGACAGGCTCAATGCCGTCTTAATTAGGAGCAGTTACTCATGTTTCCATAATATACACAAATATTTTGCACACACATTTATTAACAGAGTTTCAATTCTGTTTTCTATAGTAAAAGAAAACTGAAAAAAATCATCAATGTTAGCAGCTCAGGATTTAAGAGCATCCCTGCCACAAACTAATATGCACATACAAAAAGTCTTAAATTACTAAGTTTATGTTCAAATTTAGTCAGTGAGAAAGTAATTCCTTAAATTATAAGTGTCCAAAATGTCAGATAATCATATTAAATATATCCAATGTTTTTAAAACATTTTGACCACGCATTCTGCAGTTGGAAAAATCACTACTAAGTAACAAATTTTAAACTTAAATGAGGGTCAAAATTTATGAGATCAAATGCATTTCAAATTACTTTCTGGTGCACAATTTATGACTGATAGTTGGAAAGAAAGCTAGGAATTTAACCCAGATCATATCTATTTGAGCATAGTTATTGTAATCCATGCATTTCCTAAACAAGGTGTGCTCCTTGAAATTTTGGATTAAAAAAAAAAAAAAAAAAGCTTATATAAACCTCTTTTATTCAAGCCAGAGTCCTCTCTAAACTAAATTGCATTTTCATTCTTAAAAAGATAGATAAAGTGGATCAATTGAGTATAGAGGCCTCTCAACAGAAAGCCAAAGAACAAGGTTGAGTTTTAAAAAACTGGATATTTATGACTGAACTCAAGCGTGGGACACTTTAATTTACTATTTTACACATCAGGTGATATAAGTTACCACCAAACCAAGCAAGTTCATATACTACAGAATAACTGAGATCATCATCTGAGCAAGATGCTTCAGCATAGAAATCTAAGCGGAGTTAAAAGCCTATCCTTAATGAGTCCATCACTCTTCCCCATGTCTCAAGCAGGTAAGCTATAGAACTTAATATGACACTAATGTGTCAGATATATTGCCTTTGCTGTTTAGATTTTCAAATTTTGCACATGCTTTTAAGTGCTTCAATTGAAAAACAAACTAGGGAAGTGTGGTATAGATGAAATTACTAAAAAGTGGGTGCACAAGTGGTTGAAAAATGGTATTCAAAAAGTAGTTATCAATGGTTTGTCGTCAAATGGGGACAACGCACCTAGTAGGGTACGGCAGGATCGGTCCTAGATCTGATACTATTCAATATTTTCATTAAGGACTCAGATAATGGAATGGAGAGCATGCTTACAAAATCTGTGGATGGGATCAAGCTGAGAGGGACTGTAAACACTTTGGAGGACAGGACCAGAATTCAAAATCATCTTGATAAATTTGAGCATTGGTCTGAAATCAACAAATAAAGATAAACATAAAGAACTACACTTACAAGGAAAAATCAAATGCACAAATACAAAATGGGAAAGAACTGACTGTACAGTAGTACCACAGAAAAGGATCTGGGGGTTATAGTGGATCACAAATTGAACATGAGCCAACAATGTGATGCAGTCACGAAAAAGGCTAATACACTCCAGAGAGAGTATTAACAGAAGTATTATAGGTAAGACATAGGAGATAATTATCCTGCTTTATTCAGCAAAGGCAAGGCTTCAGCTGGAGTAGTATGACCAGTTTTGGGCACTATACTTTAGGAAATATGTGGTTGAATTGGGGAGAGTTCAGAGGAGGTCAACAAAAATGATAAAAGATTTAGAAAACCAACCTCTGAGGAAAGGTTAAAAAACTGGACATGTATAGTCTTAAGAAAAGAAGACTGAAGAGGGACCTAATAACAGTCTTCAAATGTATTAAGGGCTGTACAAAAAGGACAATGATCAATTGGTCTCCAGGTTTGCTGAAGGTAGGACTGGGAAGAATTGGCTTAATCTACAGCAAGGGAGATTTTGGTTACATATGGGGAAAAAAATTAAGTACAGGAATAGGTTGCCAATGGAGGTTGCAGAATCCCAATGATTGTCAAACCTGTTCTTAAAAACCTTCAAACACCTGTCATGGATGGTCTAGACTCTAGGCTTACCTGGTCCTGCTTCAGTGAAGGGGATGGACTAGATCACCTGCTAACATCCCTCCCAGCACTAAATTTCTATGATCCTATGACACAGCATTATCATGGCTTGAAAAATCCACTCACCAATTTGCCTGGGATGAGTGCCATCACCCTCTGTAGAATCTAAGTTAGCATTTAAAATAAAATTAGTTCCTAATCCTCACTATTGTGAAAATAACTTTCTGAACATGAATCAAGCACAAACGGATATGATTCCTGCGTGTGGAAAAAGCTACTGGGCCTTTGCTACTACTCATGACTTCTCTAAGCTGCAGCAGAACTTTCAGTGTAGACAGTCTGTTCAGACACAACTTTGGTACTGGAGCTGCTCACCATAAAAGAGAACCTAAAATGGATGCTGAGGAGGGGTACATTTCTGAGACATCAAACAGGAGTACACCCAAACAAAAATTAATCTATGATAGGAATCGCAGCAGCTAGATAGGAGGGGGTTTTCTCACCAGTGCATTGCCTCTGGACAGCGACACCCACCATCTTCAGTGCCAGTCATTAAATCTCCTTGCTAATCCTCTGCATATTTACTCCTGATGGCATTCTGCGCAAAAAAAATAAAAATTCTACGCCAAAAAAATAAAATTCTGTGCACAATATTTTAAAATTCTGCAAATTTTATTTGTCAAATAAATGTGGAGGCTCCAGCATGGCACTGGGGAGCACAGGCCACTGGCTGCACAGAGGTGGGAGATCACTGTGCAGCTCCCCTGCCCACTGAGACATGGACTCAGTGGTGAGGCTGCACACAACCCTGACAGTACAAGGACCAGGCCTGCTCCAGAAACACCCAAGGGCCCTGGCCCTCCATGCCAGGTGCACCAGGTGTGGGAGGCAGACTCAGCAAGGCAGGATCCAAATGTGGAGGTGCTTAGTGTTGAGTGATCCAGGTGTGAGTTGAGAGAGTTCTGTGTGCGGGCAGTTCAGTGGAGAATCTGGATGCAGAGGGGATGTGGATGCACAGGGGCTTGTTGGGGGGTTCCGGGTACAATGGTAATAGGACTCTGCAGGGGGATCCAGGTGAAGGTAGTTGGAGCTCAGCGGGGGGGTCCAGATGCTGGGGGCAGTGGAGCTCAGTAAGGATCCAGGTACAACTGGTTGGGTCTTGGTGGGGTGGGGATCTGGGTGTGGGTGGCTCGTTGGGGTTCCGGGGCTCATCAGGGGGGTTCTGAGTGCAGGGTTCTGAGGCTTGGCGGGAGGGTCTGGGTATGAGGGTCTGGATCCCTGTACAGGGATCCCTCTCCCCCGCAGCTGAGGAGCAATGGGTGGAGGAAGCGGGAGGAAGGAGGGGAGGAGTTTGCAGAGCTTCCTGCAGCCGGGGAGAAATCTGGAGGTGGATCTGACCCAGCCTCGGATGTCGTGCAGGGGAAGAGGAAGTCCTGTCCTTTCCGGCCCAGCCCAGACTAGCAGCCAAGCTGGGCGCAGGGTAGGAACCACCAGCCGGGGTCTTCCCCAATCCCACCTCCTGCCCCACAGTGATTTACCTCTCTGCTGGCTGCCTGGGCACCTGAAACATACTGCTGGGTAGGGTCACATGACCGCTCTTGTGACTTCCCCGTCAGAAAGCCATTTTTCTTTGGGGAAGCAAAGACATCTGCGGGGGACATCAATAATGTGCATGCACAGTGGTGCAGAATTCCCACAGGAGTATATACCAGATGACTGGTAATATTTCCATTCCCTGGATGCAAGTAGGAAGAGGGATGTGTTTAAGATTGGACATCTAGATATGCATGTACAGGTCTGTGACAAATTATGGGAAAGATGATTAGGATATGTTTAAAAAAAAGTATTGTATTGCAAGAGATTTTAAAATTAAATAGAAAGTTTGTTGACAATGTTACAACTAAAAGTATGCATAATTTATTTATTTTACATTTCAGGGGGCCTAACTAGTTGTTTTGGGAGTGCTGAAGCACAGGAATCTTTCACTATTTTAGCAGGCTTAATCCATGAGTTAATTTTCAAAATAATAATTTGTCTTGGCTATGAACTCAACACCAACATACTAGGCTCAGTTCTTCTACAAAAAGGAAAATATTTTAAGTTTATTCTACATGCTTATACTAAATAACAATTTCCATGCTGTCTTGTGCACAGTGTGCTCATACCTTCTAAAGTCTACATTACAGTAGAACTCACCGTAATCTGAAACATCACAAGATAGATCTGGTTAACAGAAAAGCAAAATGAAATACACTGAACCCCCCCCCCAAATGTCAGTTTCCACGATTCGAAATGGGGCTATAATGATAACCTAACTTCATTGGAATGCTTTTTGGAAATCTGTTATAAAGCTTAATTAATATTTGTAAATGTCACTAAAATCCTTGTATTAAAGCTGCTGTGGAAGTAAAAAACATTAGTATTATTGTCTGTTCACAGATCAGTGCTGATGTCATGGGTGGTTGTCATCTCTTTATTTTTGTGATATCAAATCTAAAATAGGCATATTTGAATTCCACTGACAATGTAGAAAAAAAAAAGTATAAGAGTTTTCTAAATAGAGAAGAATACAATTGGTAGAGGATGTAATGTTTTCTTCCTAGTCCTTCTGACTTATGTTGCACTAACACGCAGATTACACACATTTTAAAATACATACATTTACTTGACAATTGTAATGTTTCTTTTCGGAGCTCTTATGGTCGGAGACCATATTTGATTTACAAACACTTCAGTTCACAGATTGTTTGTGATAAATCATACTGGCATCAGCACTGACCCCAAGAACCATGCCAAAAGTGTATGCTTTTAAAAGCAAAAACAATAATTTGCCCAATGTCACACAGAAAGTCACACAGATGGCTTGACTCCCAGGGCTGTGTTTTCACCACTAGATGATGCCACCCACACATGCTGGTTGTTCAGTAAATACAGTCAGTACCAATCAATGTATTAGTTGTAACTCAAAAGTTTCTCAGTAGTTACAGAATACATTTGCATTCAGTCAAACCCAGCAACCACCTCCATCAGCACTATTTTGGTTTCAGAGGCTTTCTTGGTACAGACATTATTAGGGTGGAAGACCAACAAATTCCAAAACGTGTTTACTGAGGAATGTTGCTACATGGCCAGCAATCATGTGGTCACCAAAACCTTCCGTGGCACGATAAGATCACCTGTGATGGACATAAGTTGAATATCCAGCCAGGTCACATTAAGGACCTAGGTGGCAACTGATCAGCAAGGAGGCAACATCCCTTTCGGATTTGCCATGATGATGATGATTTAAATTCAGCTTTCATCGAATTTAAATGCCGCTATTATTAAAATGAAAGGAAGAAAATTATATATTGTATACCTATCCAAATAAATAATTTAAAAAGTGTCAATGATGGAAATGCCTTTGAATCACCACAATAAATACAGTTTTAGAGTGCATATGTTGCATTATACTAAGTACAATAAAATGATTTTGAAGACAGGTCTTTCATTCTGACACGTATCACAGACTGTTACTATCATCTCGGTTGACAGATGGCAAGTGTAGAACATTCTACCAGAATAGGGAATGACAATTATTCCCTTGTACTTTATCCACTCAATGTATTGAATTGAAAATAACAGCTACATGATTTCAATACTGTTTTAAGATGTACAGATTCACAGACAAAATACAAGCGAAGAAAGCACTGCAAGAATCCAAATTCTTTTTATTACATTTCAACTAAAAATCCATTTCTTTACAACATTATAGCACAACCAAGAAGTGAATTTCTTGTTGTGCTAGCACAGCAGGATATTACTTACATGCAGGAAGTCACAAAAAGATATTCAGGTTGGCAAGTTTTAATGAAACTTCCCCCTCCTCCCCCACGCAGAGAGAAAGGAACTGAAGAGAAGAATTAACAGCTGGTGAGTTAAACTGTACATTTATTCGTTTTACGATGCTCAATTCTGGACATCTGATGACAAAAAATTAAAGCAGCTGTCAAGAAGACTTGATGTATCTATGGACTAACAACAGGATACAAAGACTTTCACCTTCAAAACCCTAATCTTGCTAACTCGTGCAGATGCTTAACCATGAGTAGGCCAACTGAAGTCAATGGGACTGGTTGTGGTAGTAAGGTTAAGTACGTGCAGAAATGTTTGCAGGATCAGGTCCCACATCACTATTTTGAACTTGGCCCAAGTTGGTAGGCTGTGAAGGGGCTCACATAAACTGAGTAGATGGTTTAAATCCAGGTACTATGCATGGGTATCTATACAATGATTGCAACCTGGCTATCAGTCTCATCAGGCTGACCAAGCATTAAATTGGCCTGGAAAATTACCCTAAAGGTAAAAGGGTAATTAATCTTAGACTAGGCACTCAAATATACAGCAATGGGTACAGTATAAACTCTTAGTGTGGTATATCTTCATTAATTCTAACCATTTCAGAAAAGTCTGAAATATCTGTGGAACATTAATAAAATCATAGTCAGAAAAATGAAAATGAATTACCTCATACTGGGGAGGAAACTATTCTATTCTAGGTGTCATGAATTTAAAGCTGCCTCCATCACACTTGGATGCACTTCATTTTATGTGCGAGTAGTCCTGTTGAGTATACGCATTAAGTTTTTGCAGGATCCAGCCTCTTTTTTTGTTTTTAAAAAACTATACAGAATGCATGAAAGTTTAACTACCTTTATTCATTTAAATGATAAATTTCACCTTAACCTTGGAATTAAATTAATCTACAAGTACTTCATACCTAAAAAGGCCAACGTTTGAAGTTTTAGATAGATAGATAGATAGATAGATAGATAGATAGATAGATAGATAGATAGATCACTCATTTTGTCAATTCTCAAATGCCACCCTGGGTCATCTGTCTGTCTTAGCTACCTGTTGCATCTTATCATAAACATATGATGTGAGCTCTCTAGGGCAGGGACTGTCTTCTTGTTACTTGTTTCTATAGCCTTAATATAATGGGTCTTGATTGGGTCATATGTACTACCGTACTACAAATAAAGATATTAATTCGCTAAACACTATTGCCAAACAAATACCAATCAATAATAAATAAGCAGACTTTCTAAAATTAGGACTTTATTGGCTTGCAAAATATTCATAAAATATTACCAGCCCAGACACAAGATATACACCTTAAACTTTAATCATGATAGCAATGATAATGAAAAAGCTAAAGGTGGATATTTTTCTCACCTCAGCTGAGTGAATGAACAGAATTATTAAAGTCATACATGTGCAGACTATAATTTGTATTTAACAATACAAATATGAGACTAAGGCTGAACATACCTTCTACAGTTGCTTATATGAGAAGATGAATTATTTCTAGTTTCTCATTTTATAAAATCACTTACATAGCATTAATTTTAGCCATTTTTTAAAAGCATCTCATTTCTGTAATGAAGGGTTTTTTCCTTAATGATGACTTTAAAAAAAATCTCACTTTCATTTTTTCTCAAAAAACCTTCCTCATTCAAGCTGTCACATGAAGTACAAGTTACTCAAGGTAGTTATGAAACTAGATTTAAAACTCCTTGCTATTTCCTAAGATTATCTTGCCTTCTATTATGAAAGGAATTACATAAAACAATAGGGATCATGTTATGATGACTTTTCTTGTACAACTCATACAAGTTTCCCAAATCAGGAGTTCTTTTTAAAGCTACTAATTTCTTAGAGAACTTCCCAGAACTTAGAAATCAAAAGGTGCTGTACCATATAAGTCACCCTATACTGTTATCTATAGAGTGTCTTAACGTACATGGGTGTATTACAAAAACATAAGATGACAATTATCAACATCTTTCTATCCTGAAACTTGTGGAAGGAGAAAGAAGCAGAGGTTCCCTCTATTCATGAGTGATATCTAAAGCTATCAGCAACATTCTACCATAAGCACCAAAAGTGCTACCATAACTCAGTTTACTGAATTCATTTAATCTCTAACCTAGTCAGAGGCTGTGCTGCTGTAGCAAGATCTATACTCCAAGGTTCTGATCTTGCAAAGAGTTATACAAGTGCTTAACTTTATGAACTTCAGGAGTCCTGTTTACTTCAGTTGGGCTACTTACCTGCACAAGTTAAGCATGTGCATAAATCTTCACAGGAATAAATGCTAAATCTGTAAATAAGTCATTTGCAGTCACCCTCACGTTCATGTTCCTGTCCTACCACACAGGGAAATTCCTCCCATGAGAAAAAAATTCTAAAAGATACAACAGGCCTCAATCCTGCAATGAGCTCTGTGTTGGCTGACATCTGTACCTACATGAAGTGTCATGTAAATCCACCAAGTGCTATGTGGGTGCAAGCATCTGCTTTCACGACAATAGTAAATTGAGGAAAACAATGACTATGAAATCCTGAGCTCTGGATGGAGAGGAATGAGTTCCTGACTGGCATCAAGTCACTACCAAAGTTACTAATTCCTAAAGACTACCCTGTAACAAAGGATTTGCTTTAAATGAGCAATAGGTGCCATCATACACCTATTAACTGATTCTATAATTAGGGCCCTACCAAATTCATGGCAGTGAAAAAACACATCACAGACCATGAAATCTTATCTCCCTTGTGAAATCTGGCATCTAGTCAGGGGCTCCTACACTACACAGGGGTCCAGCTGGGGATGGGGAGGGACAAGACTTCCTCTTCCCCTGAAGGGGCTACTCCTGGGATGGGTCAGACCCACCTCCAGGAAGCTCCGCAGTTTGAGCTGTCACCTCTACCCCCATGATGCAGGAGACTGCTGGGAAAACCTGACATATGGTAATCCAACCCTCCCATACCCTGCAATCCTCACTTCTGCACTGCTGGTGGTGGTGGTGCTGGCTTTAGAGCTGCGCTCCCAGTCAGCAGCCTTTCTCTCTGGTTGCCCAGCTCTGAAGGCAGCACCCCTGCCAGAAGCAGGGCAGAAGTACAGGTGGCAATCCCATGACCAGTCTACAATAGCCTTGCAACCCCCACACTCTGCCTGCCTTTTGGGTTGGGACCCCCAGGGATACTAAATGGTGAAATTTCAGATGTAAACTGAAGACCTGAAATTGACAAATTTTAAAAACCCCTGGCCCTGAAACTGACCAAAATGGAATTTGGTAGGATGCCATCTATAATACTTGTGGTGATGGAGAGTGTCCACAACTCAAATAAAACCTAGTACCACTGTAACATCTGTTTCGCCGCCACAGGCATTATGTTCCAATATGCAAAAAGAATCCTTCCCCCCTCCCTCATATTGTAACCACATGTTGTGCCATGATACTCATGGAAACTCACCTCTTATTGAGCCCAATTTCTAAAAGAGTACTAATTCATAAAGGCATATAACTGTTTGGAAAGTGAAAGCTGTAACACAATTAACTGAATTCATATGCTCTGGTGACAGCAATGGGTCTGCAACTCAGCCAGATCCTGAACCTCCTGATTGGAGTAATTCCAAGACAATGTTAGCAAGTGACTGCCACCCACGCAACCCCCCTGAAATGACCCAGTTGACACCCAGCTGAGCTGCAGGGGGGGTGCCAGGCAGCCCCCGTCCCCCACACCTAGCTGGGCTCACGCGGGGGGACAGGATTGCCAGGCTGAGCCCGGCCCCAAGGGGGCTCGCGCTGCAGATCCAAGCCCCACGCCCCCCGGCGCGGGAGGTCGCACTTGGAGAAGGAGACAAAGCCTCCTCCCTAGAAGTGGGGGTGGGGGTCCCCCGTGGGACTAGGCAGTTACCCCTCCCCCGAAGTGAGGCACTAACCTGTACAGGCAAGACCCGATCTTGCCGCAGTCTGTGGTGCGTGGCCCGGCCCTGGCCCCTGCTCGCGGGGAAGGGGGTACCCAGGGCTCTCTGCCCCTGTGCCCCACTCTCCAGTGCAGTAAATCAGCTGACAAGCTCTAGCCAGCTGCCGTGACTCCTACAGCCAGTGTCGCAAAGCCTCACCGCAGTGACTGACGGCAGGCTGGGGAATGGGCGTAACTATGGAGACCACAGCGGCGTGATCCCTCCCCCATTGGTGGACGGGACGGGACGGGAGCCGGGTGAGCGACGCGTCACGGCTGCAGTGCTGAGGGAGGGGGCGGTTGTTCGGCTTCCAGAGCGCCCTGCCTTGGGGAGGGGGAGAGGCCAGTGGGGCAGTAGGTTGTGGGGGGTGCCTTGGGCAGGAGACAGTGACAGTGTCTGTGGAGAGCACAGGTCTCTTTGTTGCTTTTTATATTATTTAGTCATTGCAGTCTCACAGTGCTTAGCAGCCTAGTCATGGGCTATGCTAAATCAGGAAAAGCCCTCTGATTCTCAGAGTATCTCCACGGGGAGTTCCTCTGGACGGGGCGGCCCAGCACTCGGGGTTTGGGTGGTGCAACGCTTGCGAGGGGTGGGGGTTTCAGCAGCCTGGCGCTGGGGGGTGGGTGTTACAGTGGGGCGATGCTTTTTTTTTTTTTTTGCCTGGGGCTGCAAAAATGTTAGAGCTGGGCCTGCCTCTGGAATAACTAATAGCTCTCATAAATAAACAAGTACTTGATAATAGGCTCTTCAATCTAGCATAGGAAGGTATAATGCGCTCTGATGGCTGGAAACTGAAGCATGAAAGAAAACTGGTGGTTGTCACATTCCAAGCTGCAATCCACCTGTCCTGCATCTTTGGGTGCCTCACAATGCTTTGCTACTGTAATTCCCAACCTGGGCCACTCACAAACAGCATGCAGGTCATAACTTGGGTGTCTGTGTATAACTATGGCCTGCCAGCAACACTCTGGTTTCCACCAGCCTTGGTTACCACTTGCAGAATGACCCCAACACACTCCCAGGCCTGAATTTTCCCCCAAAATATTTGTTCTGCATTGTTCGTCCCTCTCCTGGACAGTTCAATATTAGAGGTCCCCTTGTAAGGGATCAATATTCAACAGTTTGCTTTTAAGTGGAGATATTCATTTCAGTTTAAATACAACACTGGATTAGTTCTGATTACAAAGAGAGAGATTTTAAGTTAGTACAATTATAAGGTATTAAAGTCAGAAACGGTTACAAGAGGAATGAAGATAAAATGCTCTCTAGTAGCTAACACTTAACAAACAAGACTTGGTTCAAGATAAAATCCTTACCGTATGTTCCTAGTGACAGGGCTATCCAAAGTCCAAGGTGTGACACTCTGTACCTCAGGGGAGAGTTTGCCCCCATATTCCTCATTTATATATAATTTATATTGCATATAAAGCAGGCCGCGTGAGGTATCAGGGGAAAGGTTATGGTCTTCTGAAAGTCACTGTACTATCGAAATAGGTATATCATTAATGCATAAAGCTAGGAGAATTGTGTTGTATGGT
This sequence comes from Malaclemys terrapin pileata, assembly GCF_027887155.1. Classification (NCBI taxonomy): domain Eukaryota; kingdom Metazoa; phylum Chordata; order Testudines; family Emydidae; genus Malaclemys; species Malaclemys terrapin. Next base: position 114,392,341 of record NC_071510.1, read on the forward strand.
TGTCACTAAAATATGCTGTGGATTTTGGAAGCATCCACATACTAGCTCTCCAGAGACAATGCCAAGGAAAGTAACCAACACCTGAGTGGGTGTCAAACAACCATTAACAGCCATTGTCCAGCAAGGGAGCTACAATTCAATGACTCACCTGCATAAGGCCACACCAGGGGAATTGCTCAACCTTGCCTGGGGACTCAGCAATGCCCAACAAACATGCCTGGACTTGTGTTCTCCAAGCTCATCGGACAGAGGGTATAAAACAGAATACAGGGGCCCCAGGCTTGGCCTTTTCTCCTCCCCCAACCTATGCTGCAAGCAACAAAGACACTCAGAAGACTGAAGACTCCAACAAAGAAGACTGGCTCAGGTTTAAAGGACAAACCTGTATATTAAGGACTGAAATATTCAGTGGAGTGAGAAAAACTGCTTAATCTAGATGTTGCCCAGTCTAATAGGGTTGAGAGTTTAGACTGCGTGCTTATATTTTCTTTTCTTTTGGTAACTAACTCTGACTTTTTTGCCTATCACTTATAATCACTTAAAATCTATCTTTTGTAGTCAATGAATTTGTTTGTTTATCTTCACTGGTGAATTTGCCTGAAGTGTTTGGTAAGGGTGTTTGCTCAGGTTTACAAAGGTTGGTGCATATCCACTTTCCATTGCTGAAGTGGTGAACCAATTAATAAATTTGAACTGCTCATCTTGAGCAGTGCAAGATGGTATATTCGTGAGGTACAAGGCTGAGAGCTGGGGGGATTTGGCTGGTGCCTTTCTCTGTGTGATTCATGAGTGACTCTGGGAGCATTCATGCAATCTAGCTGGGTGTGGGGCTCCACACGCGGTTGTGCTGAGTGATATCAGCACCTGGAGGGGCTTGCTACTTGTCACTAGCAAACCATTGTGAGAGACATCCCAGGCTGGAGATTTAAGGGGGCACAGCAGTCCCACAGTCCCAGGCTGCACCCGAGGGATCCCATCACACAAGGGCTGGTTCCTTTCTCGGGTGAAAAAGAGCAAAAAAGGTAGATACTGGGGTGGTTTTGCTCCTTACTTTTATAGTGCATTTTTCTGAGGGTTACCCCTAGATAAACTTCTTTCCAGCTATGGTGAAAGAGGTTCCATGTTGTTTGCTAAAATGTAAATCGATCTGTTCCTGTCCCTTTTCATTGACAAAGAATGGCCACTTGACAGGTGGTTGCCATTTGACTTTGATAACACCTGGCTAGAGGCATTAGCTTGTTCTCTATCTTTGAGGAATAGGTTTACCCGCTCCCCAGACTTGTCTGGTAAACACATTTTAGTCATAATTTCATCTTATGTTCATAACCTTAGAGATAATGTTGCTACACACATTTCACCATGATATTATTGACCAGTGAGTTATTAGTTTTCAAATGATATCTCACAAGGCATATTTTGTACAAAAATTATTGCAATAGTGTGTAGGGTGTGAATGCAGGGGTGCATTTGGTCACATGCTACCTTCAAGACTGCTCTACAGTATTTATGAAAATACATATGACAGACTGTATGATCAAGTACTTTTTATATATATTTAATTTTACAATAGTAAAATTATTGGGGAGGGTATCCCAGTTTTTAATTTTATTTTTCAACCTGTTAGATTCTGAAGCACTTGTGTACTAATGTTCTATTATTATTAAGACCACAGTACATTTAATGTAGTATTTCTTATAAAATGAGAAAACAATTCTCCTTACTTAACTGTATTCCTTAATTTCATATGGTTTTCAATATAGTACTTTTTCACTTATTAAATAACAATAAATAAAACAAACTAGAAGTGGACAAGTTTTACCAAATTGTGCACAATATCCATAATACATATGTGCTGCCCTAATGTAAAGGGGGGCTTACAGCAGTACAGTAAATTATCAGTCACATATTTGAGGAGTCAATGGCAAGCACAGGATTAGAACCCAGCAACTAAAACGTCTACATTCAATACTCCAGGCTATATTGCATCATAGCTGGAGCTGCTGATTGTTCATAGCACCTACTGTTTCCAGTTGTAGCCATGATTGCTCAGCACTTCTGCAAATGAGGCCTTATATATGTCAAATTTGACACCCAGAAAATATGGAATACATTATTAGTGGCTTCCTGTGAAAAAAAATGGTTTAAATGACTTGCCTTGCATAATTTAGAAAACCTTGTAAAGCCAGAGATAGAACCGAGGTTAATAGCTTTTCCCACAAGAGTAACTAGTTTTCATCCTCAGGCTAATCCCACCTTCTAACTTCTAAAAGCAACTGAGGTAGAGATCTTAAGGACAACAGACTCATTAACAACATGACACTGATTTGTTTCCTGAGCGCTGTCTATCATGTGAATTGAATGAGGCAAGGGTCTTATGGAAAAATTGTAGGTTATAAACTTTATTTTTGGCATTTCCTAGCTTTTGAGTGCTGATTTTGCAACTTAAATAACATTCTTCTGGTGTATGTATTTTGTATGTATAATTCTCCTAGTTTTTCAGTAACAATAGCAGAAACATTTATTTACCACAAAAACAATGGGCCAAATTAATCAGCGGTGTTATCTGACTGAGTTATAGGAGAGATGTTTTCCTATCTGCTGTTTAAAAATGCATAGCAACACTTCACAATTATTTACAACAGAAAGTGAAGAATAACTTCCACAACTTACATTAGAGGGAGCATTTTATGTTGGACAAAAGCAATTAGAGAAATTGGTTCATGGTTTGCTTTACTACTTATGTTGGCACACAACATGTCAGCTAAATATGGACTAGGTATAAAATGTATTCCCCAATCACCAGCTCCATGTAACTGTTGGGTAAAGATGAAGCTGATCAACTCCAACTTTTTATTGCAGTGAATTAACAAGCAATTTTATTCATCTACTATGGAAGATAAAAGTACAAACACATACTGTGATTGTGTGCATCTATTTTTGATCATAAAAGTCATGCAAATATATATATGCAAATACATACATCTAATCTGACTCCCGGCAAGTAAGAATGGATGCCCCTGTCATCCAAGAAGAACAAATGCTTGCCTGGGACAGCAAACTATTAGTGATTAATTACTTTCCGCTGAGAGGTGAAGGTTTTCCAGTTAGCCTAGGACAGTAGGACCTAGAGCCACTGCTTGTCAGGTTCATGTGACATTGTAGCAATACAGCTGAGCAATTTTCCTTGTTTTCATGGTTATGTAAAGTTTAGTCTTTTAAATATAGGAGCCTTTTGTTTTTTGTACCCAAGCTACTGCTTGGTTTTCTTTCTGCCTCTCCTCAGTTGCCAGCTTGTCTTTTTTACCCACCCGTAATACCCAAACAAACTTTTGCCCAGCAGGTGCTAGTTTCTAGCAGATTTTATTAGGCCTTGTTTTAGGTGTGGCCCCTTAAATGTTTCTTACAACTGTTTTAAGTGAAAGGTGTATCTGCACATCAGTTTTAATTTAACTGATAACAAGGTTTCACCCACCTCATAACAAAATAATACTAGTGTAATGATATGTTAAAATGACTACGTAAAACTGTTTTTAAAATCTTCTTATAAGTTAATATTTAGTATTGTTTTATCATGCATATTTAAATAAATATATTTTGGTATAACTCAAAACAAAAGGCTCCTATATTGGAGTCTTTAAAATAATTAGCTTAAATTTAAAAGACTAAACTTGACATAACCATGAAAACAAGGAAAATTGCCAGATGCACACAGTCACAGTATGTGATTGGTCGGGCTTATGCTGAAAACAAAGGAATGATGAAAGACCTGAGAAATATTTCCTCAGGAAAAAAATATTATTTTGGATGGCAGGTATGGGAGTAGTTATAGGAGGTATTGTCAGCTATGACACCCTGGAATTGCAGTAGTTATACTTACAGGGATTGAACCCTGGTATAAGGCTAGCAATGGGCCATGTAAACACCCACTGGACTAACTTGAGAGATCTGGAGAGGAGAGTAAAAGAAATCTATGAATTGCAGCAAATGACCAATCCAAATTTAACAGTGAAAAAGCGAGTAGCCGTTTTCATTGGTAATAAAGATAGGGAGAAATCCCAACAGTTTAAGAAGTAGGTGAACCAGGACAAATACATGTTCAGAGGTATCGCTGAAGAGATGAGGATCATGAAAAAAGTGTTGGCACGGAGGCTAGCCAAATATGAGCCTGAAGACCAGCTGACAAAGCTTTCTGCTGAGGAACTTTTTAAAAGACTAACCAAATATGAATCTAAGCAGCCAACAACATCAGTGGTTGCTGCCTTAGCAGGAACTTCTTTGGTAAGCCCATACTGAGGGTGCCAGAATCCTCAAGGCCCTGGTATGATGGCACCCCTGATTAACGATCGTTGGGGGCGCCCCACTGTGAACATTTTAGTGACAAGGGATTTCAGCTGCATAACACAAAGAGTCTTGGTGGATACTGGGGCCTCCACCAGCCTCCTCTATATAAAAGGATATGATAAAAAACAACTTTCCAATTGAAGAGATTAGATCCTTAGTCTCTTATAATGAGAAGTTTCAGGGTAGCAGCCGTGTTAGTCTGTATCCTCAAAAAGAACAGGAGTACTCTCTAAGGTGCCACAAGTACTCCTGTTCTTTTTATAATGAGAAGGAGAGTCTAACTCCTTTTACTAAGGAACTAACATGCATATTAGGACCTTTAAGAACAAAAGAACCGTTTGGTTTGCAAACCCTAGATGATCAAGGAATAATGGGTATTGATTTATTAAGGAAATTTGGGGTAATCATGGACTTACGGCATAGGGCACTGAGGAAGACAAAGCAGGCAATGTCATCCCAGCAGTATACCAGGTAGCAGCCACCAAAGCACCCCAGACTCTCTCCCTCCTAAGTGGGAAGAGGAAGTAATCCAAGTGGCTGGCAAACATCTAAAAGCCTTTGCGACTTCCAAACTAAGCTGTGGGAAAATAAAAGTTCTGGTTAAGGTCAATGGACCTGACTCTAAGCTTGTGAGGCAATACAAGTTCTCAGCTGAGGCACAGATGGAAATTAAACCAACCATAGAGGCCTTAATGCAGCACGGAGTGTTGATCACTTGCGATAGCCCGTGTAATTCCCCCATATGGCCAGTGAAAAAATCGGATGGGAAATCTTGGCGCCCTATAACAGAGTATCGTGCCTTAAATAAAGTGACGCCAAGGATGGCACCTGTGGTGGCCAAATTTCCTGAGATCATGGCTCTAATAACGGCAGGAGCACGATGGTAATCAGTATTAGACCTGGCCAATGCTTTTTTTCTGATACCCCTTGATCAATCATATCAACATAAATTTGCATTTACCTATGATAACAGACAGATTACATTTACGCAGGTACCACAAGGGCTGCATAATGCACCTAGCATTTGCCATCAACATGTGGCCACAATGTGGAAAAACCTGAGGTACGCAGACTGTGTAATCAGCTACGTGGATGACGTGCTGATTGCAACCAAAACCAGGGAAGACAACCTTAAGGCACTGGATGAGGTGCTAGAGGCCATTCAAACAACAGGCTTTCTGATAAATCCAGAGCAAGCACAGCTGCTGAAGCAGAAAGTAAGTTACCTTGGAGTGCAGCTGGGTCCCACAGGGAGAAGACCTGACCAGGCCTGAGTGGAACTAATCTCCAACCTTCCTTCCCCATCAAACATCAGCACATTACAATCATTCCTAGGTTTGGTAGGATTTTCGAGGGATTTCATTGAAAATTTCAGTGAAAAAGCCAAACCCCTCTACAACTTGCTGAGAAAGAACCAGGAATGGCGATGGGGAGCAGAGGAACAAGAAGCAATTATGGTTCTTAAAAAGGCCTTAATGAAAGCACCTGCCTTAGCATTCCCTGATCCCAGTAAGCCGTTCCACCTGCAAATTGCCAGCACTAAGTCAGCCATCAGTGCAGTCCTGTTACAGCAGCAAGGGACATCTGTGAAGCCGGTTGCCTACGGGTCTCAAATTCTGTCACCAATATAGTCACAGTTTACTTCCTGCGAGAGGGACGTGCTAGCCTTAGTTTGGGCAATGGCCCACTGGGAATACATAATAGGAATGTCACCTATCCTACTGAGGACCACCCATACCCCAGTGAGGTATGTGCTCTCTGGCCAAGCAAATTCAGGGAGAGTGAGCCATCCCAGACTGGCGAACTGGACCCTTGCCCTTATCAACAAAGACATCACTGTTGAAAAAACCAACACACCAGGCAAGATCCCATTTGCACTTTGCTTGACAGTCCCAGATGATAATTCCATCACAGATCATGAATGTCCTATCCTTCCAACAACTCACCCAGAGATCAAATCCCCATTCAGGATGGAGGAGAAATTTGAGGATGCCAAAGCCCAGAAGAGGGATCTCTGGGTAGTGGATGGCAGCAGTCTGTATGTTGATGGAAAGGTAGCCACGGGATATGCAGCCATGCATGTTGCATCGGGCAAGGTGTTTCAAGGCACAATCAAACAACATTTAGCTCAAGCCGCAGAAGTGGTGGCAGTAATATCAGCACTGGAAAATGCAGATCCCTCCGTCAACATTACCATCTGTACAGACTCGGATTCGGTTACCAGAGTGTTCATCGACTGGATGCCTGTATGGAAAACAAGGGACATGAAGACCAGCGATGATCACCCAGTGGCCTATGTATCTTCACTATGCCTGGCAATTGGCAGAGCAAAGATCAGGGGATACTTAGGGTTCAAGGTGCGAGCGCATCGGAGGAACTTGGCGGAGATATCCATACTTAACAACCAGATGGACAAATTAGCCAAGCAGGCTGCTAAAATGGGCACTGAATCGCTGTGGGACAAAGTAGGACCTACCATCCAGGACTTGGCGAATTCCATTCCACCAGATTGTAGCAACATCCTCAAGCTTCAACAAAAGGAGCCAGAAATACAACAACTCCTCAAGAATGGCAAAAGTAAGCTGTGGACTATTAATCAACATCGTTCAGGTGTAGTGATGGCAGAAAAAGAAGGTGATAAAGATAAGGAAATGCAACTTCCTGTATTGCTCATCCCATCAGTACTGAGGGGAGAATTGATTCAACTGGCACATGCTCAGAGACATTTCGGGTTACATCATCTATCTTCAGTAGGATGTTGGCTACTATCATATGGGACATGGAATATCATATGAATAACTGTCTTCAGTGTGCTGCAAATAACCCCGACCCCCATATCAGGAAAGGTCCTCTGCTACATCAGACTACAGGAGGTCCATGGCATCGTATTCAAATAGATTACATAGGGCCTCTTCCTTGCACAAGAAATGGAAATATTCATTGCCTGGTGGTGGTGGATTCATTCAGTAAATGGACAGAGGCGTACCCCACTAGAAGGTGTACTGCATTAAATACTGTTAAGTTGCTTCTAGAATAATGCTTTCAGTCGGTTCGGGATTCCAAACATTATTGATTCGGACCAAGGGAGTCACTTCACTGGAGAAGTAACAAAACAGCTATGTATAGTCCTTGGAATCAAGCAAAGATTTCACATTGCAGGCCACCCACAGTCATCTGGGCTGGTCGAACGAACAAACCGAACCCTGAAAACTGCCCTACAGAAGGTGATAGAATCATCCGGACGAGATTGGGACTGGCATCTGCCCATGATTTTAATTGCCATAAGATCAACCATAGAGGTTCATGGATTTACACCCCATGAAGTGCTTTTAGGAAGGCCAATGAGAACTCCAGAGGCATGGTGGTTGCCAGGAGGGGTTCTCCCGGATGAGTTTATGCCGAGACAGAAAACAGATGAATATATCAAAGACCTCCTTAAAACTATCACCAAAACTCAAAATGCAGCTGCAATTCATTTAAAGGGCAACATCAAGGCAGTAGATGACCGTTTAAACAATAACTTGAAATTCCAGGAGTGGAACAGAGGAGACTATGTACTTTTAAAATCGTATTCGGAAAAGGACCATGCTCTGAGTCCTAGATGGATGGGGCCAGCAGTCATTGTGCAAAAGGATGGAGCCGCTGTGTATCAAATTGAGATCAATAATGGGAAAAAGAACAAGCCAACTAAATGGTTCCATAGTTCCCAGTTAAAACCTTGGAAGGGAGTTAAGCCAGTGTATATAGGTACAAATAGGAGCAATGATTGGAAGCCCCCATAGTTGCATAATAACCATTTTCTTTCTTCTCTTCCTGTTTACAGAAGCCTGGGAAGCTAATGATGAAGGAAGAATTACATGTTGAACTTTTGTTAATGTACATAGTTATCCTATGGATTCCTAATGTGTCTCTTCAGGAGAACAAATTCTTTCTAATCGAAGTGAATGAATATTGGAAGTGTCAAGTCAACCCAACGATAATGGATCGATGGAGGAGTTCACCACATGCAGAAAGGTATTCGAGAAGACTCCAAAGCCAGGTAAAGCAACAAAGGAATTCTCTGAAAGAAAATAGCAGAACGGAAAAACTTCCAGTGGTTACTAGTCAGAAAGGAAAAGGACCATGGAGAGTAAGGCACCATGGGAGAGGGAAATGGAATGTAAATAGCCATGAGAATTGGGAGTGGGTAACATTATTGTCTTACACATCGATGTGACTTTGCTACCTAGCAGTCTCAGAATATTCACAGACTCAACTCACCACATTGTCTGACACAGTTAGTACATCTAACCCAGTACAACTCTTTGGTCCCATACGCAATTGTGGTTTTGTTAATCATTCAAGGTATTTTGCTAATCTGTGTAATAGATCTTAACGTTAGCCTACATCAACTGAAGCGTAAGAGCAAGAAAAAGAAGATGTTACCTTTTGATATTAATGCTCTAGGGTTACTAGTTTGATATTTTAATAGTTCAATAGTGACGTTATTTGGAGCCGTTATGCCTTATTTGGCTATAACATCTCCAAGGAGGGGATTGTTAGGTTGGGTTCACTTTCGTATGTTTTGTTACTACAGGAATCCATGTTGGTTCCAAAATGGAGTTTTGTACCCACGTGTGCTATAGGTCCATTTTCCCGCTCTTTTATTTCTCCTGGATTTGTAAATAACTTCCAGTCAGAACTGGTTTTCCTAAGGGGTTTCCCAGAGGGGCTTCCCGCCTTTTCTAAGGGGTTTCTCGGGCAAGTGAGAACATGGCCTCAGGGCTGTCCATCTGAGTGGCAGCCAGGGACAGTCACAGGTCTTACCTGCAGGCATCTATCCATCCTAGTGATAGAAGGGCTAGGGATTTTCCTCCAACAGCTTCCTCACCTGTAAAGAGAAGAGAGAGAAGGAGAAGAAACAACACTTACCCTTGTCATCATCCGTCGCTGTTCTCCTGAGTGTACCATCTGTTTTGTTTCCCATGATCCTGAAGGAACATCAAGGGACTCCTTGGAGTGCCTCTCCAAAGGCTTGTCATTAGCCAGACGACTGAGGTCCCAAGGACCTGCCGTCGCTTTAATCTAGGGTGATCAGATGTCCCGATTTTATAGGGACAGTCCCGATTTTTGGGTCTTTTTCTTATATAGGCTTCTATTACCCCCCGCCCCCTGTCCTGATTTTTTAGATTTGCTGTCTGGTCACCCTACTTTGATCTGTGAAGAAGGTTTTTATGTCTGTTTTGTAGGGTTGAGTTTGGGGGTAATCACTGTATTGCGCAATTTTGCTGTTTACTCCCTTTTTTATTTGTCCCACTCTTTGTTATAAACCCTTCAATACACTTTATTTGATTTTACCTTTACTGATTGACTCCTCATTTTTTAGGGTGGGAGGGGTCCTTTTTGCAGGAGAAGAGATCCTACCAGATGACAGACGCTGGACAGGGAGGCCGAACCTAGGGAGACAGAAAGCATAAGGGTCTCTTGTCTTAGAACACACACACTCCTCCTTTGTCTTTCAGTCCTTTCCCTTTAACATCTAGACACTACTGTATTACAATAATACAATACACTACTGTATTACTGTATTGCAGTAAAAACTATAACAAACTGAAAAAAAATTCAAACATCTAGTATGCAGCTTGGTCACAACTATGCTGCAAATGTATCCTATCTTATAGAACTGGAAGGAATCTTGAAAGGTCATTGAGTCCAGTCCCCTGCCTTCACAGCACAATCAAGTACTATCCCTGCTAGATTTTTTACCCCAGACCCCTAAATGGCCCCCTCAAGGATTGAACTCACAACCCTGGGTTTAAGCAGGCCAATGCTCAAATCACTGAACTATCCCTCCCCAATGCTAGTGATCCAAGATGAGAAGAAATTTAGAAGAGAGTCCCATGCTAATAACATAGGGTTGCAGTGCTCATTTGATGCATTTCCTAGCCAAAGATTTCAGTGTTCCAGAAATAAAGGCTAATGTTGTTGAAATTGCAAAATACTTCCGTAACAACCACTTTGCAGCAGCTGCTCTGAAAAAAGTGGGAGGAACGAAGCTAACTCTCCCACAAGACATGCGATGAAACTTAGTAGTGGACTGTTTTGAGCACTATATTAAGAACTGACCTATTCTGATGACAGTTTGTGAACAAAATCGTGAAAAAATAGATGGCACTGTCATATCCAAAGTTCTCAACATTGGGCTTAAAAGAAATGTTGAACACATGCTGAGCACCCTGAAGCCTATTTCTTTAGCCTTGAACAAAATACAGGGAAATAGCTGTTTTATTGCTGACGCTGTTGAAATTTGGAAGGAACTGAGTGAGTTCTTAAAAAGAGAAATATGCAATGACAGAGTTAAATTACAAGCATTAAAAAAACAAATGGGACAAGCACTATCTCCAGCTCATTTTCTTGCCCATATTCTCAATACTCAGTATCAGGGTCAAACCTTAACTGCTGAAGAAGAGGAGTTGGCTATGACATGGACATCCAGGAATCATACCGCCATAATGCCATCTATAATAAACTTCAGAGCTAAGGGTGAACCATTCAAGAAATATAGGTTTGCTGATGATGTTTTAAAGAAAATCACACCAGTGAACTGATGGAAGTCACTTACGCACTTGGATTCAGAGACTGTTGAAGTGATAATCTCACTTTTAACAGCAGTAGCTTCTTCTGCTGGTGTAGAAAGAATATTTTCTTCCTTTGGACTAATTCATTCCAAATTGAGAAATCATTTGGGACCTGAAAAAGCAGGAAAGCTTGTTTTCTTTTCCAGATTATGAACAAACAGGAAAATGAAGGTGAAGATGACTGAGTTAGCTGCAGAAGCCAATATTTTAAGTTTCTCATGTTGACATGGCTGATGTAGTTGGTTTAATTTTTTTTAATATTTAATTTAATTATTTTAGTTAAAAACAATTTAAACAAAAAGAAACCTGATTTAAAAAAGAACTTGAATGTTTAACTAAATTCAAAAATTCATATGCTTGTTTTGTTAAAATATTATATGTTTGCTGTTGAAGAAAAAAATCCAGAATACATAACGTTGTTGTTTTAGTTAAATAAAACAATTTAAATGTCTGTCTGGTGTTGTTCTCCTTCTAATACAGCATGGCAAGAAAATCCTTCAAATATTAACGATTAACCTGTTGATAAAGATAGTTCACCTCCCAATGACTTCATAAATATCTGCTTCAATTACCTTTGGTAAATGAAATCACCAAACAATCATTCATTTTCTGATATAGCTGTAAAACTAATCTGAAAAGTTTTCAAAATAAATCACTTTAAAAATGTATAGTGCAGGGGTCGGCAACCTTTCAGAAGTGCTGTGCCGAGTCTTCATTTATTCAATCTGATTTAGGGTTTCACTTGCCAGTAATACATTTTAACGTTTTTAGAAGGTCTCTTTCTATAAGTCTATAATATATAATGAAACTATTGTTGTATGTAAAGTAAAAAGGGTATAAAAATATTTAAGAAGCTTCATTTAAAATTAAATTAAAATGCAGAGCCCCCCAGACCGGTGGCCAAGATCCGGGCAGTGTGAGTGCCACTGCAAATCAGCTCGGGTACCGCCTTTGGCACATGTGCCATAGGTTGCCTACCCCTGGTATAGTGTGTACCTTCTAAAAATGAAACTTACATCTATCTCTGAGTTATTAAGAATATGTATTATTAATCAACAAGAATTCACTTTTATGTAGAAATCCATGATTAAATCGAGTCTTCCTGACTAATCCACCATGGTACTATGAACATAGGAATTTGGAGATGTGCCCTGAAAGCAGGGGTGGGAACACTGCATGGCTGTGTGCCGCTGTTCACCAGAGATGCTCTCCAGTTTGTTTTATTAAAGTTTTATTCACTGGTTTGTTATTTACAGAGGTGAAAGTAAGCCGGTACAGCGCACCGGCAAGAGCCAGTACGCCATGCCAGACCGCACCAGCTTCCGCTAGGAGCCCAGAGCCCTTTAAATCCCGCCCGCAGCTCCGGCAGCTGAGCTGGGGCCGGGATTGAAAGGGCTCAGAGCTCTCCACCGCAGCAGGGAGCCCAGAGCCCTTTAAATCCCGCTTGCAGCTCCGGCGGCTGGTCTGGGGCTGGGATTTAAAGGGCTCGGGGCTCCCCGCAGCCACGGGCGCTCCGGGCCCTTTAAATCCCGACAACAGCTCCGGCAGCTGGATCTGTGGTGGGGATTTAAAGGGCCCGGAACTCCGTGGCGGCTGGCACCCCGAGCCCTTTAATTTGCCCCTGAGTCCCGGGAGCTCCCAGGCACCTCTGCAGCTGGGAGCCCCAAGTTGATTTAAAGGCCCTGGAGCTCCCAGCCACAGCCGGTGCCCCAGGGCCTTTAAATCTTGAGAGGCCCTGCCTCTTCGGTTGAGACCCCGCCTCTTCCGGATGATGCCACGCCCCCCTCAGGACTCCAGCAGTACCGGTAAGTCCTGTAAGTTACTTTCACCCCTGGTTATTTAATGAACCCTCGGATCATTACATGGTGTCAGAAGTGCTGAATGAGAAGGAAACTCCAGTCATTTTGAAGTTAACGCCTGTGTTTGCAACTGAAAGCAGAGACAAAGTGAGCCCCCAGAGAAGCACTTGGAGCACCAGGCACACAGACTTTTGCATGTATTTGGTGAGCACAGTAGTAGCTTGACTAGCTTAAGAAGGGGAGGAAAAGCCAAAAATAGATGTGTTGCAACCTCCATCCACTCTGCAATTGTCAGGGAATGTGGCAGAGAATTAGAAAAAAATCAAGGAGGCTTGCCCTAGTAAGAGAGTGCCCTGAGGGGGGAGACACTGCAATAGGGTCCTATCTGACTTCATTCAGAGTGGTTCCAGAGCACCGAGACTGTGACTCCAAGCAATATGTCACAGAATTAAGGAAACTCAGTAAAATCTATAACTTTGGTGAGCTGACAAATTCTCTGGTCGGAGGTAGAATCATTTATGGCATTCAAGACAATGTGTTAAGAGACAGACTACTCTATGAAGGAGGCTTAACTTTAGAAAAAGCTCTCCAAATATGTAGGGCAGCAGAAACTGTGAAACCAAAAAGCTGAATTCACTAGAGTGGTTCTCAACTTATCTTGAGAAGGTTTGCAGAGGTCTTCCAGGGAGTACATCAACTTATCTAGATATTTGCCTAGTTTTACAACAGGCTAAATAAAAAGCACTAACGAAGTCAGTACACACTAAAATTTCATACAGACAAAATGTGAAAGCAATTTTTCAGTAATAATGTGCTGTGACACTTTGTATTTTTATATCTGATTTTGTAAGCAAGTAGTTTTTAAGTGAGGTGAAACTTGGGGTATGCACAACAAATCAGACTCCTGAAAAGGGTACTGTAGTCTGGAAAGGTTGAGAACCACTGCTCTAGAAGGGGTTAACCTTGTATTATGTATAAAAGAATATAGGCAGAATAGGTCGAATGAAACCCCTAACTATGAAAACCACTGGGTACATAGGCGCTGACTCCGTGGGTGCTCCAGGGCTGGAGCACCTACGGAGAAAAATTGGTGGGTGCTGAGCACCCACCGGCAGCTCCCCGCCCCGCCCCCCCTGCTCCAGCTCACCACCCTGCCCCCCTGCTCCAGCTCACTTCTGCCTCCTCCACGAGAGCGCTGCCACGTCCTGCTTCTCCTCCCTCCCAGCACTTGCACTGCGAAAAAGCTGTTTCGCGGGGCACGGAGGGAGGGGGGAAGAGGGGGAAAGCAGCCCACTGGGGGAAGAGGAGGCGCCAGGGCGGGGATTTGGGGAAGGGATAGGAATGGGGGTAGGGAGGGGCGGGGACTTTGGGGAAGGGGTTGGAATGGGGGTGGGGCCTGGGGTGGGGCCTGGGGTGGGGAAAGGGTGGAGTCAGGGCGGGTCCGGGGCGGGGGGGGGGCGCAAGCTCCCACTGGCGCCGGAGAAAGTTGGCACCTATGACTGGGTACACATGGTAATGTGAAAGGTGTGGATCATTGCATGGTTCCAAACTGTGTGTTGCCTTCAGGAAACTCTGTCATAAATGTAGGGGAAATAGTCATTTTGCAAAATGCTGTACATCCCAAATGCAGAAAAGTCAAGTGTATTCAGTTAAAGTAGGGTTACCATATTTCAGCAAGCAAAAAAGAGGACGGGAGGAGCCCCGCCCTAGCCCCTCCCACTTCCCGCCCCCCCAGAACCCCCAACCCTCCCCCCGTTCCTTGTCCCCTGACTGCCCCCTCCTGGGACCCCTGCCCCTAACTGCCCCCCAGGACTCCACTCCCTATCTAAGCCTCCCTGCCTCTTGTCCCCTGACTGCCCCAACCCTTATCCACACCCCCACCCCCAGACAGACCCCTGGGACTCCCACGCCCCATCCAACCACTCCCCACCCCCTGACAGCCCCCCCCAGAACTCCCAACCCATCTAAACCCCTCTGCTCCCTGTCCCCTGACTGCTCCGATCCCTCTCCGCACTCCTGCCCCCTGACAGCCCCCCCCAGAACTCCCAACCCATCTAAACCCCTCTGCTCCCTGTCCCCTGACTGCTCCGATCCCTCTCCCCACTCCTGCCCCCTGACAGCTCCCCCCCAGAACTCCCAGCCCCCCACCCCCCCGCTCCTTGTCCCCTGACTGCCCCCTCCTGGGACCCCTGCTCCTAACTGCCCTCCAGAACCCCACCCCCTACCTAAGACTCCCTGTTCCTTGTCCCCTAACTGCCCCCTCCTAAGACCCCCCCCAACTGCCCCCCAGGACCCTACCCCCTACCTGTACCCTGACTGCCCAAAACTTTCTCCACTCCCCCCAAAAAGCCCCCCCCCCGTTTCTTGACTGCCCCCTCCAGAACCTCCCTGTCCCTTCTCCTGCCCCCTGGCCCCCTTACCCTGCTGCTCAGAACAGGGTGTTGGGCTCTGTGCGAGCCGAGCCGGACACGTGGCTGCGCTACCCAGCACAACAAAACCCGGTCCCTGGCCCTGCACAGTGCTGCCGGACCGGGCTGCAGGGGAGAGCTGCCCTTAGTCTCTAAGGTGCCACAAGTACTCCTGTTCTTCTTTTTGCGGATACAGACTAACACGGCTGTTGCTCTGAAACCTGTATCAGCACAAAGTGCTCTCGCTCCCGTTTTGCTACGCTGCATGGCAGAAACCGCTCCCAGTTGCAAAAGGGGAGGGCTGCACTTTGTGCTGATACACTTGCTCAGAATGCAGGGCGGATCCGGCTCCTCTACAGCTGCTCCGGAATCCAGCCCGGGACTTTCCTGCAGCCCTCCCAGCCGCTCGCTCTGCTCTGCCGGGGGAGGGGGGAAATCCCGGACAGTGTGAGTGCTTTACAAATTCCCCCCGGACGCTATTTTTAGCACAAAAAGGAGGACATGTCCGGGTAAATCCGGACGAATGGTAACCCTAGTAAGACAATCTGCTTAAGAAGTTTTTCATAGTCTTACTGGGATCTAGCAAGCCTGATGAGAGGGACTGAATACTACCTATGACAGTGAATGGAACAATTATTCCACTGAAACTGGGCATAGGAGCTCAGATTAATATTCTGTCTGAACAAGATTATGAGATGATAAAATCAAAACTGGGACCAACAAAAAAAAATGTAACTGGTTATTCTGGAACAAATGTACCAGTGAAGGAGGGGTGCATTGCTAGCATCAACCATACAAACACTATGTACAGGCTCCCTTTCATTGTAGTGCCAAAGGAGGTGACACCAATTTTAGGCCTAGCTGCATGTGAGAAACTCAGTCTGGTAAAATGGGTGCTCTCACTACACGATCATACTGAACTTGGCTATGAGGCACTGTGATGGGGCACACTCACCCGCACTGGACAGGGAAGGGTTACGCCTACATTATGGGCTGAGGAAACTACGCCCCCTCAACTTTACTGGGCATACTCCAAATGCACTAATATAAAAGGGAGCAGCTCTGCTCAGTTGCTGCTGCTGCTGACCACCAGGGAGGAAGGACGTATGCTGCTGGCTCCAGCCAAGGATCAGCCGAAGCCCAAGACTATGGGAGGCAGAGACACTGCATCCCAGGCAGACACCAAGGTACCCACAGAGGCCCTACAGAGTCTGTAGTCCCCGAAGTGAGTGTCAGCTGGGCTGAGCCAGCAGTGTGGCCCGGGCCAGTCCCGGGGTAGGGAATCACTCTTGGGAGCAGCGTGATCACTTGGGAGCAACGTGATCAGCCAGGCCAGGGCCTGCCCCTGCCAGGCTTCTTCAGGATCCACTTGCCTGGAGGGGCCCAACCAAGCCCCCTCACACACTCCCCTCCCCTCACTGGCTGAGACTGGCCCCACTTCTGCAACGGTTCCAGTTGGCTAGGCTCTGGGGAGACAAGCGGGGCCCTAGAGGTGACGGGCACGAGACTGTCCAGAGGTGGGAGCTGCACTGGAGTCTGACCAGGGCAGGGGGCGGAGAGGAGCCAAACAAAACCACCACGCACTGCATGCCATGCGGGAGGCAGGTTGTTCTGTATGGATCTGGATTCACCACCTCTCGGGGGACATACACAGCGACCACCATGCCTTATTGCCTCACACACGCATGCCCTGACGTGCTGGGATGAATGGACAGCTCTGGGAAGGAGCCCCAGCCCACTCCACTGGCCTCACAATGACACCAGCCTATGTCCAAGGGAAGAAATAGGTCGGGGAGGAATAAAGCTGAGGGAGGGGGGTGGGAAGAGAGCTCCAAGAGGGCAGCTTGTTCCAGTATCAGGTTTACAAAGGTGACTCAGTGGCGCCAGGCCCACACTCAGAAGGGGCCCTGGCATGGACAGCTCCGCTTCTGCTGCGCCCCCACGCCCCACCAAGCCCACTGGCTCCTCTCCACCTCCTCCCCTTGATGCACAGGGGCTGGGACACTCAGTGCAGAGCCCACTCCTGTCCCTGCAGCAGCAGCAGCCTGAGCACCCTCCATTACATTCCCAATGCGTGCGCACTCCCAGGTGCCGGCATGAGGCCCTGGGCAGCAGCGTGGGGGCGAGCACCTAAGATGGGGCGAGGTTCAAATGTGCACATAGCAGGCAGCCTCCCCCCTCCTGGAGCAAATGAGACTCTGCTGGCGAAAGGCAGCAGTGGCATGAGCCTGGAAGCTTTGGACCCAGCAGCAGTCCATGTTTGGGGGAGGGCTGCCCCTCTCCCCAGCTGCCTCACACAGCCAGCACCCCCCAGACCCTGCCCCCGCATGGGCTGTGTCCCCTGCTACATGGGCTCGTGACCCCCACACCAATGGGCCCTGTCCCCCCAGGCACGTGCTGATTCCACCCAGGGCAGGCTGAGCACTGCTAAGCTGCTGCCCAGTTCACTTCCCCCCATTGGCAAGCAGGGATTGCACCTGGTGGCGTACATCTGCTTGATGTACAATCGGGACGCCATTTGTCCCATATTCAGGTAAAATTTAAAATTTGGTAGTGAAATAGCAAAGAAGTCGATTGGGAATGTCCCATTAAATCCGACTGTGCTCTATGTTATTGACTGGCAATTTGGGTTTTTCAGGTTGTTTGCAGGTGTAACTCAATTTAAGGTAGGGATATGTAGTTTACAGTTCTGAACCACATGCATACCCTTGGACAAACTACAGTGGGCACGTAATAACATGTAAGAAGCACAGAGACTGTGCAGTTCTTTTCAGTGGCTAACTATCTAGCCAACGGTTTTCAGCCGAAAACCCCACCCAAAATGGCAATGGCAAGGGAAGAGCCAACTACCAAAAAACAAGAAAGACAGTGCAGATACAGGACAGAATGGGAAACCTCTTACACCCGGATTCGGAAATCCTATGAGTCGGTGGGATAGCTGACCATGATGCAACACTCTCTCTGTTGGTGCAAGAGCACTGACTGTGGATGCGCTCCACTGGCACAAGGAGCATCGTGTGGATGTGCACAACCGATGTAATTAAAGCAGCTTATAATTGTCAACGAAACTTAGGTCGGCTTAACTCTGTAGTGTAGACATGGCCTAAGTCGGTGATAGCCAGCATGAAGGGAATCTTCTCCAGACATGGAATTCCAGATGAAGTCTTTAACGATAATGGGCCGCCATTTTCCAGGGCAGATTTTAGGCAATTTGCCATAGCTTGGAATTTTCATCACAAAACATCAAGTCCAAATTACCCCTAATCAAATGCACTTATGGAAAGGTCCGTACAGACAGTAAAGAACCTTATGAAAAAGACTTTTGACAGTGGGGGTAATTTGTATAAAGCATTACTGGTTTACTGAAGAACACCCCGGCAGAATGGCTTTTCTTCAGCTTAGCTGTTAATGAGAAGAAGGATCTAATTTACTAATTTACTGATAACTTGCTGGAGTCTCACAACAATGAAATCATACGGAAAATGAAAGAAAATCAGAAGTGGAAGTATTATTATTTTGACAAAAGGGCCCGTGATCTCCCATCTCTTAACCTAGGTAATAGAGTGTGTATGAGGAATTGCATCTCTAATACTTGAGGCCAAAGGTATACCATTATAGAACAGCTGTATCCAAGGTCTTATGTAGTCCAGACTGGTGAGGGGGACACATTTTGATGTAACTGAAGGGATTTACTAGTAATCTTAGTATCAGAGGGGTAGCCGTGTTAGTCTGGATCGGTAACAAGCAACAGAGAATCCTGTGGCACCTTTAAGACTAACAGATGTGAAGTGGGCATTCACCCACGAAAGCTTATGCTCCAATACATCTGTTAGTCTTAAAGGTGCCACAGGACTCTCTGTTGCTTTTTAGTAATCTTAGAAAGTTCCAACATATTGACAGTCAGGGATTTCCCTGCACCCTCCCTGAATTTCCCCAACACCTCCCCCCCACCCCAGTTTTGTGAACTAGTTACAGGAAGTGTTGCCAATTTAGTGATTGTTTGGAAATTTGAATTGAAATTGAAACATTAATACACACTTTAAAAGCGTATAAAGTGTATGATAAAATACGTGTATCTGAAAAAGTATAATAGATTTGAAAAGTATGAACATAGACTAGCTTCCTTATACAGCTGTTGTTTTTTATAACAACGTCAGTGCATTCATTTCGGTGATGTTGGCCAACCTAATAATTTCAAATTATGATTTGTAAACAAAGTCTAAATGAGATCTCCCTGACAGCTAGTGATGGGCTGGGGGGGAAAGGCTTCAGGATCAGATTGTATTTACATTCACACCTAATCTACCCAGGTATTCAGCAAACAGAGCTGCGTTGCCCAAGTGATAGATTTTGGCTGGAGTTGGGTTACAAATCACTTGACTGTGGGCTGGGGGGTAATGAAATGTTGTTATTCTTATTGTATGAGTAAAGGGCAGTAGAACTGTACTTAGCATGTGCTGATTGAGGGCATCAAGAGAGAGGGCAGGGACAGGTGTTTTGCTTGATGGTCTGCCTGAGTCACAAGTACTATTTGCCCTTCCCCTGTCCACTGTTTAAAGACAGAGCTGATTAGGCTCCATAGATAGTCTTTTGTTTTGTTAAGTGACCACTACAGCTGAAATCACTGATAATCAGGTCTAAGTGCTTAGACCTGCTGTGGGACAGTGTTTCTGTGGAAGAGACGGCCCAGTCTGCACTAGCAGTGAGGTTCCCCCACTGAGAGCTCAGCTGAAATCACTGAGAGCTGTGTGGAACCTCAAGAGACCAACTCGCAGAGGTCACAGTGGCAGGTGGCAGCAGAAGGTGATGGCGGAGGGCCATTGGCAACAGAGCGATGGAGTGAACAGTGGCACAACGAACAACAGTTGTAGAGGTAAAATCCTAAGGCCATCTTGGATCCTCTAAAGGACAACTAGGCATCCATTTTGTGTGAGCCCTTCTTGTCCCCTCCTTGTCCCAGTTTGGCGCCTTTTTCCGTTTAGGTGGGAAAAGACAGTGGCTGTCAATCATCTAATCTGCTTAGTAACCAAGTGTCTATATAAGGCAGTGTGCAGATCAGATCGGGGCTGCCTATCTGAGTGGTAGAGTGCGGACTAGGTGATCAAGGGTAGGCCATCCACCCCACAAGGGTTACTTGGAGTAGGGAATATACTTACTTACACACGTCTGATCCATCTTCTATAGAATTCACTCACTGCACACACGAGGATGCAGTTATAGGGAGTGGGAGGAATTTAACAGCTTACCTAAAGAAATGATCATCCAATCCTGTCCCAAGATCTTGCCTCCATCTAAGGAATCCAGCAGTCCTGTGGTGATGGGCCACCCTAAAAAGAAGAAAGACAACAGTAAATCAAGCTGCTAAAAATGGTATTGTAATCATTACTTTCTTGTATGTATAGCTCCCTTATGGTACAGCCTGCCTTGTTTTATTACCTGCTGTTTTACCTCGTTCATTCTGGGAGTCCTTGCCACCCCCTTTAATAAACTTTGTTACATCTTTATTTGGTTGAGTTTTATATAAAATCACAAGCCCCTGGTGATAGATATGGGTAGGAGATGAATCTGTGACCGAGAGATCTGGGCCACTTTTGATTTTAGCCCCTGTTTCGGTCAACAGTTCTGACGACCGCGGCAGGACTCCAATTTGGTTTGTGACTTCCCTTTTTCTTTTTATTTCGTTATTATTTAGGCATGGCTGTGAGTGAACAACCCATTGGTTGTGGGATGAGGTTTCTGTCTCCACAGCATACTTGGAGCAGAGACCAGCAGGTAGGCAGGGACGCCGGCGGCACAGGCCGTTGATTCCCGCAGTGGGCAGTCTGAGTGCTGGCCACGAGGAGCGTGGTTGTGTCCCACTTGGCTTCGGCCACCTTGGATTAAGTAATCGAGTAGCTGGATCACCATCCAGCAAGGCCCAGGCAACCTGCCAGGGTTGGGAGAGGCAGTAGGCCTATGGAGAAAGGAACTACCCCATTGAGACTTCCGAGAGATCCGACTCCCTCATAACGGGAGAGGGACAGCATCGGACACTGTCCGAGGGGCCCACATACCCCGATGCACCCAAGGAGGAGCTTGGAGTGCAGAGCTGCCGTGCTGAACAGCGGTAACGGGAGTAAGGTATAACAAGCTTTCAGGTCCTGGTAGCTTGAACGACTCAGGCTGACCATGAGTATGGAGACCTTAGGAGCAACTGGTTGGGAAGGAGAGCAGAATAAAGATTCTTTATGTGCTGGTGTCCATTATTTTGGAAAAGGCAAAAACCCATGGTCCGAAGGGTTAATTAAGGAGCGGGAAGCATTCAGAGTGTTGTCCCGTAGATGGGAGGCTATGGCCCACAACAAACCAAAGCCCTCCTGGAAGGTGAAGAAAAGAGCCCTGATCTACGGGTTGTACCTGGCCAGTGTTGAGCTCCATAAGAGCGGAGAGACACAGGCTGCTGAGATCAGTGACCTCCGATCCCAATTACAAGCACGGGATCAGGAGATAGAGAAAATGGGGTACAAGTTAGAAGGGCTGGAGGCACAGAATACTACCTATATGTCCCAGCTGGGGTGTTTAGAACTCCATGTTCAGGATTTGACTACCTCGCTGGCAAAAAAGGAGAAGGAAGCTCTCTCCCACCAGACCCAGCAGACAGAATCCCAGGCAGCCATTAAGGAGCTCCTTAAAGAACTGGGCTCCAGGGAAAGCAGACCTGCTGATCACTTAGAGTGTCAGCATGAATTAAGGAAGCTGAGAAAGAAGCTCGAGAAAACTTGAGGCCTGTTAAGAGCTGTCAGTAAGGCCCCAGTTTGTAATGTGCGAGGAAGGGAAGAGCCTTCCTATGGCCCTAGTAACTACTACTGTGGTTAACGTTGGCCCCAATGCCAACTGACCAGCGGAGACCGGACAGGAAGTGAAGGTGTATACCCCCGATCAGGCCCGTGCTATGAGCAAAGCCCTAGGCCCTTTAACCAAAGAAACAGCTTTGGACTGGTTAGCAAAAGTCTGCGCCCTCCCTAATGTCATCAAGGAGGATGTAGCATCACTGGTTAGGGAGTGTATGTCTGGGGAAGACTTTGGGGCCCTACCTACATATCTGCAGGTAGCTAATGTCCCCACTTGTATGAAAATATACGAGGGTGCGTGGAAGTTCTATTACCCCAGCCAAAGCATAATAGGACGCTACTACTTTGAGCGTCAGCGGGCTGGAGAACGCCTGGAAAAATACTTGAGCCGCAAGAAGTTGCTGTACTGGCTGGCGGGTGCAGAAACTTGTAACACCCCAGAGTTCGTGGAAGCAGCATTCCAAGATCTGACATCGACCATGAGAATCGCCCTGGGACCCATAGATCCAGCCAACATCTTTCTTAGAGAGCTAGAAGAAAAAGTGAGAATGGCATATGAACTCCAGAGAGAGGCGTTCCCTACTGCTCCTAAGAAACAGGTGTCTGTAGTCACCGACAAAAGGAAGGAGTTTCCAAGAAGCTCCAGGCATAAGACAAAAAATCTTCAGTACCCCTGGAGTCCTGCTGCACGAAGGTCTAACCCAACGAAACATTCAGCAGAAGCTCCATCCAAAGAGGACGCCAGATCTTTCCGTACCATGATATGGAGGCAGTTGCTTCAATTCGAACGCAAGGAGGACATAGACGGGCTGGCAACCAAAGAGCTGCTGGAAAAGTTAGTTGGACACAGGAAGATCCACGAGAACCAGCAACCACCAGCATCTTCGAGCCTTTTGTGAAGGGGCCGAGCCCCCCCTTGTAGCCCCATTAAGGAGCCAGTTAATTTAGATCAGTGGGGATGGTGTATTACAACAGCTCTGTTTAAGGGTGGGTTTGGTGGTTTTCATCAGCAAATGTTAGTGGACACTGGCGCCTCGGTTTCTATTTTAAGTTCTAGTGGAGACCCAAAAGTCAATCATATCCCTATATCATTAATTAAGGTGCTGGAGGTCTACAGTGGTGGAAGTTGCTCAGTTCCATTTACGGTACCCATATCACGTACATTAACAGCAGTTACTATTCAGGCCACCTTTGGGATCCAAAGATTGCCTGACAGTCAGGGGATTTTGGGAATTGATCTCCTGAAGAGTCTGGGCATAGTTGTAGATCTCCCCAACAGACAGTTGATCATAGGAGGCAAGGGTGAACAACATGGTGTCAACCCAAACTCCCATAGAGTATCTGCTTTAAAGGTCCCTGAAAAGCTCGTCGTACCTCAATTGGAGACTGATGTTAACCATATAGTCCAGGAACACCTTGGAGCTTTTGCAAGCAACAAACTGCAGTGTGGACATGTACATGCAGAGGTACAAATAGACAGACCTGATCCACAGCCTCTGAACAGTATAGGCACCCGGCAGAAGCCGCAGAGAGCTTAAAGGCAACAGTCGAGGCACTAGTGCAACAGAAGGTGCTAGCTGAAGTGGAAAGCCCTTGTAACTCACCTATTTGGCCGGTGATGAAGACTGACAAGAAGACATGGTGTCTCACCATAGATTATAGGGAGTTAAACTGTGTGACTTCTCATATGGCCACAGTGGTGGCAAAATTTAATGACATCATGGCTGCCATTACTGCAGGTGCCAAATGCTTTTCAGTACTCGACTTGTCCAATGCCTTCTTTAGCATACCAGTACACCAAGAATCCCAGCACAAGTTTGCCTTTACTTTCGAGGGACATCAGTTGACTTTCACCCGTGTTCCACAGGGCCTACACAATGCCCGAGTATATATCACCATTATGTTTCCGGAATGTGGAGAGGAATGCCAGACCGGTATCAGATATTGAGTTATGTGGATGATATCCTAATCGCCATGGTAAATCATGAGGAGAATCTGTGAATTCTTGGGATAGTCTTGGATAAAATCCACTCCACTGTCTTCCTAGTCAACTCAGCAAAAGCCCAGCTAGTGCAACCCGAGGTAACATACTTGGGAATCCATTTATCTCCAAATGGAAAACAAACGGACAGACAAAGAGTCGAGCTTGTTTGCAAGCTCCCAGCACCTAGAGACATTTCAACATTACGGTCGTTCCTGGGCCTCACAGGATTCTCCCGAGAGTTTATAGAAGGTTACGCTGTCATCACAAGACCCCTCTATAAATTACTCCCAAAAGGCCAAGAATGGAAGTGGGAGGACACTCACCAGAAGGCATTCCATACTTTGAAGCAAGCGTTAGTGAAGGCTCCAGCTTTAGCTTTCCCTAAGCCTGAGAGTCCCTTTCACTTGCAGCTGGCTACTGACAGAGATGAGATCAGTGCAGTGCTATTACAGGACCAAGGCAGCAGAGTACGCCCAGTGCCTACAGATCAAGAGTCCTTACCCAGGTGGAACGAACATTCAGCCCCTGTGAAAAAGAGGTCCTGGAGCTGGTGTGAGCAATCAGCCAATGGGAATATCTAATGGGGCAAGCTCCAGTCATCTTGAGAACATCACACAGCCCTATTAAATATGTGGTGTCAGGGAAGATCAATGAAGGGTGAGTGTCATCCCCTCGACTTGCTAACTGGACTTTAAATTTGGTAAACCGAGACATCAAGGTCCACAAGTTTCCTCGGTTCAGCATCCTTCCATATGCACTATTGTCAGAAGGTCAGGACCAAGAGTGTCCCTTACCAACATTGACTCCAGCGGTCGAGTCTCCCTTCAAGATGGAAACCAGTTTCCTGAAGATCAAGGAGATGAAAGTAGCTGTATGGGTTGTAGATGGCAGTTGTTACCACCAAGACAGCCAGATACACGCCGGTTATGCTGCTCTATAGCCGGCTTCAAAGAAGATACTGCAGGGCACGGTAAAACCATATTCAGCTCAGGCAGTCAAAACAGTAGCAGTTGTGGCTGTTTTATATGAAGAAAAGCAAGAGGAAAATATTTGTATTTGCTCTGACTCGGACTGGGTGATTCAAGCCTTAAGTGACTGGATGCCTGTATGGATTCAGAATCAGATGCACCCATGGGACGGAAAGCCCATAATGTATGCCAACTACCTCCAACATGCCTGGAATTTGGCATCCGACAGGTTAGGACAAACTTCCATGTGCAAGGTAAAAGCCCGTTGCAAGGATCATACAGAGATATCCAAGCTCAACCATCAAGTGGACCTCTTACCAAAAGAAGCCGCTTTGCTCGATGAAAGCCATCTTTGGAGACACACGCCATTACCTATCTCCAAGATTCAGCTATCAAATCTTGATATAAGTAACCAGCTAGATGTCAAGCAGCTTCAGCAGCAAGATCAGCAGATCAAAGACTTGTTGGAAAAGAAAGAGTGCAGCGGGTACTCTATTTATCCAGATAAGCATGGGCTTATCTTGGCTTGCAGGAAAAGTGACAACAACGCGCTTCCCGTATTGGTAATACCCAGTTGTTTGAGAAAAGAACTGGTTAATTACACCCATCAGCAAGGTCATTTCTGTCCAGAAAAAAACATGGCACACATAACATCTGTGGCCTGGTGGCCAGAAATGTGGAAAGATGTCAACAGTCACTCCAATCCTGCTTGAGATGTGTGGAAAACAATGCAACACCAGAATCGCTAAAGGACCCATACAGCAGCATCTCACAGAAGGTCCTTGGTGTAGGATCCAGATTGACTATATTGGCCCTCTTCCCTGTACTGGCTGAGGCCATAAATACTGTTTGATAGTTGCTGATGTGTTTACTAAGTGGGTGGAAGCTTACCCGACGAAGAACTGCACCGCAAAGACAACGGCTAAGGTCCTTTTGGAAAAAACCTTCTCCAGGTTCGGTCTGCCTCTAGAAATGGATTCAGATCAAGGTCCTCACTTTTTGGGCAAAATCACCCAAGTGTTGTGCCAGGCTTTAGGAGTAAAGCAACGCTTACATATCGCAGGCCATCCCCAAAGCTCTGGCTCAGTTGAGAGGGCTAACAGGACCCTCTGTTGCTTTTTACAGATTCAGACTAACACGGCTACCCCTCTGATACAGGACCCTAAAAGCTGCATTAAGAAAAGTCGTCTCCTTCTAGGGAAAAGCCTGGGATATAAAGCTTCCCCTCGTATTCATGGCTATTAGATCGACAATAGCATCTCATAGCTTTACCCCATTCGAGGCCATGATGGGACGACCCATGTGAACCCCAGAACATTTGTGGGTAGGGGGACAGCCCCCAGATGACAACCAACCTAGATTTAAATTAGATACTTACATGACCCAGATATTACGTGACATCAGTGACATACAACAACGAGTGGACGCCCAATTGAAATCCAATTTTAAGGTCATGGACAGGAAGCTTGGGCATGTGAAGATTGTGGAGTGGGATGTAGGGGATAAGGTTCTCTATAAATACTACTCTGACAAGGGTAATGCTCTGAGCCCTAGATGGGTAGGCCCAGCTATGATTGTTAATAAGGCCAGCTCCAACGTGTATCAAATAAAGATCCCTAATAAAAAGAAGAAACATATAAAATGGTTTCATTCTAGCCAACTAAAACCATGGAAGGGAGCTGAGCCATGGGTTTTAAATGATTAACAAATGTCGTTTTTGTTTATCTGAAGGGAAACCTCATCCTTCGAACACTGTGGATGCTTGTCTTTGTAATATATGTAAATACTACTGTTTATGTACAGCCTAATGAACATTATTTCTGTAATATTGAACTGACACGAGATGCAACAACCTGGTGGGCTACTCCAAAGTTTTTAATATCCTTGGAAGCTACCCGTAGTATAAAACGTGAAAATAATACAGTCCCTGTAATGGTTTATACTGTTCAATGTGACCTAATTTGGATTATGGAAAGTGAAAATATTATGGGCAAAGTCATAGGTACCAAACCTACCTCTCGTAACACAGAGAGTAGTGAAACTGGTCCATTGGGACAAGTTCTGTTGCCATTTGGAAGCTGTACTTGGAATATTACCCTACCAGCACAGCAATGCTTTGGAGGACCAGTTACTTCTAGTTATCAATGGTGTATGTGTCTAACCTCCAATATTAAACCTTCCATGAGAGAGGGGATGTCCTTATTCAAATTTTCTATTCGTGCTCAGCTTCATCAATCATCAATGTACATTAGGTTACATACTGCTGTACAGT
Source organism: Malaclemys terrapin pileata (assembly GCF_027887155.1). NCBI lineage: Eukaryota > Metazoa > Chordata > Testudines > Emydidae > Malaclemys > Malaclemys terrapin. The sequence continues at coordinate 114,419,560 of NC_071510.1, forward strand.
CTTATGGGGTTAGTATAGGTTATACCAGCAGCCCCTCCTAAGTTTGTAGTTCCTCTTATGTTAAAAACCAATACTTCATCATTTTATTAACAACAGATTTACAACTTTGCTTCAGAGTTGGCACCACTTCTATTTTAGCGATATCACATTGTAAAGGTGCTTGTCTCTATAGTATTTAAGGCAATGGTTCTCAAACTTCTGTATTCGTGACCCCTTTCACACAACAAGCCTCAGAGTGCAACGCCCCCCCTTATAAATTAAAAACACATTTTTAAAATATTTAACACTATTATAAATGTTGAAGGGAAAGTGGGTTTGGGGTGGTGGCTGACAGCTCTGACCCTCATATAATAACCTCATGACTGGCTGAGGGGTCATGACAACCTGTTTGAGAACCCCTGGTTTAACGACTGTTTTTTTACAGCAATGGTTCTCAAACTTTTGTACTGGTGACCCCTTTCACATAGCAAGCCTCTGAGTGCAACCCCCCTTTAGAAATTAAAAACACTTTTTTATATATTTAACACCATTATAAATGCTGGAGGCAAACTGGAGTTTGGGGTGGAGGCTGGCAGCTCGTGACCCCCCATGTAATAACCTCACAACCCCCAGTTTGAGAACCCTCTTTTACAGCGAGAGACAGTGTGGTGGCACGGAGAGGCCACAGACCTGTGAAGCAGTAAACCAGAGTTCTGATTCTGCGGGGAACTTTCCATCTGACCATTGTCAAGCCACATAACCATGGGTTAGGGTCCTCGTTTGAAAAATGGGGTTGAAAATACCTGACACCGAGAAATACATGACTAGGAAGTGCTACCTCAGCGCTAAGTATTATTATTAGGAGCCTTCAATAGAAAGACAGCTGGTGAGACTCAAGCCACCAGCTCTCCTAACCCAGCATTTCAGACCAGGCAGGCTCAGTCGAGACGAGAGCTCAGGCGCTGCCTTGGCGCCAGTAGCTCCTACATCTCTGTCTCCCACTACGGATCTGGGCTCACGACACCGGTAAGGGATTCAGATTATAAAATTCAACCCAGGCTTCCCCCTCCCTCCTCAATCCCTCTGGCTTCAGCTAGGATCCCGAGATACGCTGGGGGTTAACACCCACGCAAGGCTGCTCCCCTCCCCAAACCAAGATGGCTGCTGGTGGTAGGGCGCCACTTTTTATAGCGCTGCCCCAGTCCCTCATTCAAAATGGCTGCTAAATGTCACCCACGGCGTTATCCGCCCTACAGCAAGATGGCTGCCGGGGGCGTGCGCGGCGTCATGCTCGTCGGCCCCGCCCCCCGGAAGTAAGCCGCGCGAGAGGGGCCTGACTGCGCCTGCGCGGGTGCGATGCATGCTGGGCGCACCCCTTTCCCGCGGTGACTTTGCAGATAAGCGAAGGCGTCTGCGGCTCGCGGCCTCCGCTTGTGGCGGGGACCCCCGGCCAGGATGGTCGGGGTGAAGGTAATCGCGAATGACACCGAGTTCCAGCCTGAGCTCAGCGCCGCCGGCTCCCGGCTCGCCGTGGTCAAGTTCACCATGCGGGGGTGAGTGAGAGGAGAGCCGAGCCTCTCCCTGCGCCCGGGGCCCGGCTGCCCCCTCCCTGGGGAGAGAGACGCGCCTTTCCTGGGCCCTGGGGCGCTACTCCCCCGCGGGGCCCTGGTCTCTCCCTGTTTCAGGCACCCCTCGCTCAAGGCCCTGGGCGTCCCGTCTCGTACACCCTGCTCTGCCTCCTCGCCGCCCTACTGCACCTCTGCCCTGTGCGGGGACGGGGATCCTGGAGCATGGGAGGCGATGTGCTAACTTCGCTTCCCCTCTGCCTCCTAGGAGTGATGGGTGCGGCTGGGTCTCTTGCTCGGGGTGACCTGGGTTGTGTAAGGGGCTTCTCCCCCTACCTGTCACTCGGAGCTCTACGGCCTAGGGGAACGTGTGGAGTTGGGGAGACTGTAGTCCGAATCACAGCCCTGCACCAAACTTTGTGTCGGGTGTCAGATTCCCTTACTGGGGAGCGGTTTAAGGGCAGAGTTTGTGATCTCTCCTGATTGTGAAGGAAACATTGTGCTGTGTGAGTTTAGTGGGACACACGCTGATCATTTGCTAATAATGTCCACACAGACTGTCCCAGTCTCAAATAGGTCCAGGTGACTCCCCTGTGGTTGTTTAAAAGCCTGAATGTGTAGAAGATACTCTTGTATGGAAAGGGTGACTATCCCTCTGCTTTTTGCTAATTTAATTTCAGTAGATTGTGGTAGGTGGATCAGGCGTGTCTAATTTTAGTGGTAATTTAGGTTTAGCAAATGCTTACTGTACCTTTGCATTTTAACTTTTGAAAATAGTCTGGCCTTGGAAATCTTACAGTCATTAAAATTAAAAATATCAGATGTCTAACTTAAATAACTTTTTAGTTAGTTGTCAGAATGCTGCATCATCTTGGCTGTTGACAAAAATACTCTACTACTGTGGAAAGGATTAGGGAACCAGTTATTAATCTTTGTTTTAATAATACCTGTAGTTCTGATTGCAAAGTGTCAATACAAAATTAAAGTGTTTGAGTTTTAAACAGCATGCTTAAGTAATAATGAAACTGCAGTATTCTAAATCAAAGAATATATTTAGCATTTGAACCAGAAAGCAAGCCTATCTTGCATGTAGTATTTTACATAACAGTGAGTTGCACATTAATTAATTATGGCCTCGGAGGTGGGAGGAGGGCCTGTGTTTCTGCTTTAGTGTATTGAATCCAATCTCATTATAATCAGTCTGCTGTCGTAATTCCTCGAGCCCATTTTGCAGTTTGGATCTGCATATTTGTGGGTACTTTGGTTTTGGTACTGAAGTCATGTAATCTTAATTATTAACATTATAGATCCTAGGCGCCTCAGTCATGGACCTGGACACCATTGTGCTAGGCGCTGTACAAACACAGAACAAAGATAGTCCCTGTCCCAAAGAGATTAAAATCTAAGCAGAATTTAAATCTTCTTCAGTTTTTATTATAATACTCTAATTCCTAATGCTTTATAGAAACTTGGCTGTATCGTATTGCAGCCTTGTAGAATCCTACTCTTCCACTTGCTCGGGGCAAGTAAATGGTTCTTGTGAGCAAGTAAAACTTCCATTGATTTCAATAGAATTTAGGAACCTAAATACTTTGAAGATCTGTCCCTGAGTAACCTCATGAAATTTCTAAAGATGAGCCTTCCTGCAGACACTGCTGCTGGGGATCAGTGACTTCTCATGCTGAATGCAAGAGGAAAGAGAAGATGAACTACATCGCATTCATGGCTGAGTGGATACTGTAGTAGAAGCTAATGTCACTTATGGTAAACCTTTAGCAGAAAACATGGAATTATAGACGCACCAACTACTATGGAAAAAGGCATTAATTATATAACTACAGTTAATAAAGTGACAATTCAGTATATTTATTAAAATACTAAGTACGGTTAGTCAGAGCTATTGATTTCTGTGTTTCCACTGTGAGTGTAGTTCGGTTCTTTCAGAGCAGCAAAGAACTCTGCCCAAAGTGGACAGCCTCCTTTTTACCTGGTATGATCTCCCTTGATAGTGATATGTGGTAATGCTAACCAAACTAGACCTAAAGTATAAAGTTTAGAGTTAACAGATGAAGCTTAACACTGTTAAATCAGAACTGTGTAAGCAGGAAGCGGGACACATTATTTATATTTCTCACATTATTTTGTCTATGTCATTTACAAATATCTAACCAGGTTTGCCAACCAACTATGAAAGGTGTTTTGAAACTTACATCTGTAAGGGCCAAATGCATACATAACTCCCATTGACTTCAGTAGAGATTGGACAAGCTTACATCTATTTTTGCCTTAACAGATGTGGCCCTTGTTTGAGGATAGCCCCAGCTTTCAATGCTTTGAGTAATAAATATCCCCAGGCAACTTTTTTGGAAGTGGATGTACATCAGTGCCAGGTGAGTAGTATACAAAAATACATTTTGACCATTGGGAAGTAAAAGACCTTATAACGGGGGTGGGCAAACTGTGGCCTGCCGGCCGGATCCAACACTTGAGCTCCCGCTGCTTGCCCCTGCTCCGGTGCTCCAGCTGGGCAGCAGAGTCAGGGGCCGCTCCACGGCCCCCCTCTGGCTCCTACATGTAGGGGCAGCCAGGGCATGCCACTCTGCACGCTGCTCACACCCCAAGTGCCACCCCCACAGCTCCAATTGGTCGGGAACCGCGGCCAATGGGAGCAGCAGAGGCAGTGCCTGCGGATGGGGCAGCATGCAGAGCCGCCTGGCTGCGCCTCTGCGTAGGAGCCGGAGAAGGGACATGCCACTGCTTCCAGGAGCCCCTTGAGGTAAGCACCGCCCAGAGCCTGCAACCCTGAGCCTCCCCCCCCTCCCCCCGCATCCCAACCCCCTACCCCAGCCGTGATCCCCCTCCTGCCCTCCAAACCCCTCGGTCCAAGCCCAGAGCACCCTCCTACACCCCAAACTCCTCATCCCCGGCCCGGAGCCCCCTCCCGCACTCTGAGCTCCTCATTTCTGGCCTCACTCCCTCCTGCAGCCCAACCCCAATTTTGTGAGCATTCATGACCCGCCATACAATTTCTATTCCCAGATGTGGCCCTCTGGCTGAAAAGTTTGCCCACCCCTGCCTTATAAGCTGCTCTTTATAAAAGAGTGGACAATATAATATCTGGAAACTGTGAATAAACATGTCATCTGGGTCCAAACTATGTATCTTAGGACACTATGGCAATTAACTAATAAACTTACTGCACTGCTGACAGTTTTATTAGAAAAATCTTGGAGTATTAGGGTGGTACCAATAAGACAGGAGAAATTACTGCATTTGTTTAATTCAAAAATAAAATGATCCTAGTCATTACTACCCTGAAATGCCTAACTAGTGTACCTGGCTGGGGGGAGTGTCCAGCAGGAATTGCTAAATATCTAAAAAACCATGAGCAATAGTAGCATGAATTATGAAGAATAAATCTTACCAAACAAGTCTGCATATATTTCCCAAAAAACAAATAAGTAGGTGTTGGGAATGCATCGGATATAATACCAGATTTTAGTTAAGCATTTATTAGTGACTTCTGAAATATTTCTAGTGGGGTTGGGAGTAGAGCAGTACTGTCACTGGCTGAACAAAATGGTTAAATGATTATCAACATAGAGAGGCTAGGAAGTATGACCAGTAGTCTTACTTTCATTAGTGGAAAAAGGTGAATAGATAACATTAACAGAACTTGCAGATAATACTGAATTGTAATAGATTATGAGAACCAGTCCGGATAGATAACTAATACAAAGGCATCTGAAGAGATTAGAAACACAGGCGGATAACAAAATGAAAATCCTTTTGTAATGCTACAGGCAGCAGTGGTATAACTGAATGTCCTAATCAATATTTAGTGTATGTATATTGTATGCTTAAAAATATAAAATGTCTGGTTAAGGGCAATCGTGGGAAAGGGAACAAATGAGGTTGCTATACGTTCTTCATTTTATTAGCAACCATGTCTCTCGGTCTGCAATCATGGCTTTAACCCTGATATGTGTTGGCAGGGGAGGGTGAAGAGCTTTAAGAGCTACCAACTTACCTTATCTCAGAGTGAATGGTCTTTAGTTCTAGGGCTATTCCACAGCAACAGTTAATTACAATCTAAATTTCTTTTCTAGATGTGGCAAGATGCAAATGATCATGATTGCTAATACTCCTGCCTATTAATAAAGCCACTTCTTGTAGCACAATACTTTTTTCAAGTTTACAGATGTTTGTAGCTAACATTTTATTACACACCACTAATGCTCAATTTGTGAATTCTAGGGAACAGCTGCAACCAATAATATATCAGCAACACCAACATTTCTGTTTTTCCGAAACAAAGTGCGAATCGACCAGTATCAAGGAGCTGATGCTGTAGGATTAGAAGAAAAAATTAAACAGCATCTAGAGAATGATCCTGGAAGTAACGAGGACACAGATATTCCGAAAGGATATGTATGCATACCTTATTTTAAGATTATTTTTTTTAAAGTAAATTATTGAAATTTATGTTAATTTTGTCCTGTTTTCTAAACTTACCCTGATCTAACTAAAGTGGGTAAGTTTAGGCAGAAACTTAAGTGTCTTAAGCTTTTTTTGAAATATCACCTGCTTTTTCACTTTCTCTTTTCCAAGCAAACTTTTAAAGAGTGACTTGTGCATAGTAATATATTATAGTAATGTTTGAAAATGGTGTAACTAAAAATCCCCTCATCCAAAATATTCCTCTAGGTCTGAAACATTGGGTTTCATGTTGAAAATTTTGCTGTAGATATTTACTATCTCTTTGCTTCTACCAGATGTCTCAGTCTGTTTCCCTGTACATTTTTAGAAAGTGGAGATCTCTCTCCTAGAAAGTGACAGTTATTTCTGTAACTACTAAAGCCTTAAAGGTTTTTTGGACTGTTCCTTAGTGAGTCCTCTTCGCTACCTTTTCAGTATCTTCCTTTTCTTCTAACTTTTTCTTAATCTTTTCATGCTATAATGTTGCAGCTACCCCAGAAGTTTGTTGGAAGCTGCTTATTGGAAGGGGTGGTGTGGTGGCTTATCATAGTTTGGTCATTAATAGCTTTGAAGAATATTTGCAAAACTGGACCATACTGCCAAACTCTGTTTACCTGATTTCTCCCTCACCGCGGAACAGAGCCGTGGGGAAGTTTAGGCTTGAAATTAGACGAAGGTTTCTGACCATCAGAGGGGTGAAATATTGGAACGGCCTTCCGAGGGAAACGGTGGGGGCGAAGGACCTGTCTGGTTTTAAGATTAAGTTAGATAAGTTTATGGAGGGAATGGTTTAATGGAAAAACATGATTTTAGCCAAAGGAATACTGTGCCATGGCAGGTAAATAGTATAATGGCTAACAAGGGTCAGGCTGGAGACTCTTGCCTACGTGCTCGGGGTTTTACTGATCGCCATATTTGGGGTCGGGAAGGAATTTTCCTCCAGGGTAGATTGGCAGAGGCCCTGGAGGTTTTTCGCCTTCCTCCGCAGCATGGGGCAGGGATCGCTAGCAGGAGGGTTCTCTGCCAATTGAAGTCACTAAGCCACAGGATTTGGGGACTTCAACAGCAGAGTCAAGGGAAAGGGTAGGGACGGCTTTGTGGCCTGCAGCATGCAGGGGGTCAGACCAGATGATCATAATGGTCCCTTCTGACCTTAAAGTCTATGAGTCTATGAGAGCGATATAAAGTAACACTTGTTTCTGGGTTGTACAAAAAAGGTCTAAAAAGGAGTTCTCTGCGGGTTACAGTCTCACAGCAGAATAGGAATGGGCAAGTACAGTTCTAGGTAACCTGAATTTGTTTCACTTCTCTCTCATCCTTTGCTATGGAGTGATTAGTGCATAATCTTTCATATATTTTCTAAAAGCTACAGATTATATCTTTAAAACCAAAAACTAGTTTTTTAGCCTGTTGCAGAAAATTGTGGCATAGCATAGTCACAGGATACAGAAAACTTTTTGCTTGAGGCATAAATGTTCACAGAAATTAAGATAAATTCATTCCTGGGGGGAATGTTTAGAGAAATATGTAATAGACACCTTGAAAATTTAAATTTAAACTGCATGAATACATACAAAAAACATAGTAACTTAAAATGGAAAGGGTAAGTATGAAAAAGAGCAAACATTTTTCCTTGGTTTGTTAGAACTTCCGATGCCTTACAGAAAACGTGGTGAAGCTTGTTTTAGAAAGTGTTCTGCTTGAATGGTTGGGGGGGTGTGTGTGTGTGTGTGCTTTTCCTTTCCTTACTTACCTCTATTAGTAAGTGTGTTTTTATTAAAATATCTCCTTGAAGTACCTTTATTCCTAATGGTTGTTTTCCAACACTTAGTCACACAGCAACTAATGAGAGGGCTGGAGTAGACAGCATTTTAACTTCACGTACTAAGATTTGGAGGGAAGTCCATATTTTAAAACTGATATATGAAAAATCAACTTTTTTAACCCTTTTTCTCTTGCATGTTAATGCACAAAATAAAAAAAAAACTGGTAAAGTTTAAAAACCTTATTTTAGGCTGATTTCCTCTAATATTTCTGCTTGATCAGTGAAAACCAGAAGTTGTTTTGTTCTCGTTAACACTTCGCTGAAATGCTTGAATTGCAAAAGCTGCACGGGAATGTCTAATTCAACAGAAACTGAACTGGAATTTGAAAGTCTGTGGAAACATTGCTGCTTTTTTATAAAGCCGTAGTGTCATAATAGCTGTGTTGGGACTAAATAACCTGACAGGTGTCCTTTTTTTGACAATATGAACTTGTTTTAGCCAAACACTTGGGAAACACTGTTTCCCAATATTTTTTGTGGTAATTTCATTAATTTTCAGACAAATCAAACCTTTTAACGGGATAGTTGGAGTTTTGAATCACTGTTGTCAAACTATGATGCTAAAGAGTAATATGGTTTGAAACTTAAAGAAAAAAACATTTCCTGAAAGTGCTGTTCTTCTTCTTGTTTTCATGTTACCCTAAGGCAACTGTGCATTGCAAATCTTAAGCATGTCTGACAGCTGTACCAACAAACACATGTAAATGAGAAACTTAATGTGACAAAACACTCTGATAGAGCTGTCATCTGAGGTGGCGTTCTCTGAGCAATATTTGGTATAATGTTTCTACTTAAAAAGGGATGGTTTATTGTTCTGGCAGCAATATAAAAACACTTTTGATTGAATAGCTGGTATTATGTTTCAGAAAAACTAAAACTGCTAATAGGTTCAATAACATGATAGCTTCACTACGGTAGTATGAAGGTTTGTATTTAGTATTAGGAAATATAATACATTAAACTTAACTCTGAATAGTAGTTGTGAAACCTAAAATTATATTAAATGTAAAAATGCATCTCTTTGGATGCTAAGTACTTTAAATTCATAGCTAAATAGAGAGACATCTACCATACAAATAACATAATCTTCCTGTTGAATCGTTCTTATGTAAATAAACAGTAGGAATACAGGCCACTTGAATTTGCAACAGTTCAATTACGCACTATGGTATCAGCGTTAGTGTTGCATCTAGTTGTGAATGTAAATACTTACACTAATAGTTAATGTAACATTCAGCATGGCAACATTGTAATACAAAGAGGTAAAAGGCTGTTTTTTAGCTTCACAGCCCAAAACACATTAGAAGTAATTTAAGTAACATGAGCACAAAGTAGGTATACATCTGCTTTTTTTTGAAACTTGGGTAACTTCATAAAACGCACAGATTTTTTTCTAAGTTCAGTCTCTACATAAAGGTGATAATTATCTGGAAAGCTTTTTAAACAGAAGGCTCAAAAGATTTTGAGTAAGGAAAGCATGAAATCCACCTTCCCTGCTGAGAGGGGGATGGAATTCTGGCCACCTCATTTTTCATAACAAGAGTTGGAAAACTGAATATTAAGTCTATAAACTGAGCATATACATTGTCCTTGGTAATGTATTTTTTTTGCCTCTTCTTGGGGTGGAATGTTTTAAACAAGTTTGAAAATTCAAGAGTGTGCAAGCCTAGTAAAGAATTCCATTGAGTTGTTAGCTGTGTACTTAACTGCATTACACAGTGATGTCACAGCTTTTTAGTGGTCCAGATCAGATATTATCCTTGGGGTAGAACTTAAGTCTTCTTGAAGGCACAGTAGACTCTTATTATCTTGGGGCGGGGGAAAAAACACCACTTTTTCCTCCAAACAGATATCTTGAGTGTATCTTGATCTAGATTTTGTACCCTATTGGTACATTGGTAGTATTTCCATGTTTTCTTTCTTGATGCGAATACCCTTAGTTGGATACTTCATAAGAAAAAGTTCAACTATGAAGAAATCTACTCTTCAGTGAATCAAGCAATTGCTGCTATTTGCTGTACTGAAAGCTCTAGTAGGCACAAGGAAAAGGGCTGGGGAATTCTTAATGCCTGATGAAAAAATCTTAATTAAATACTCAAACTTGTTAGAAATGAGTGCAATCTAGTCATCAAAGCCTTTTATAAACTAGCAGCTTCTTTTTCAGCGCTACGTGTGAGAGGTAACAAGATTAGCTCTGCAGGTGGAGTCTAGTAACATTTACAGTGATAGCATTCTAAACTGTTCCATTAACTGTACATGATTCATCTTTGAGTAGGCTTACTTTTGGACTTTGTAAAAACTTCAGTCTTTATGCTTGTTTTTGCAAATGCATTATGAATAATTTTTTAGGATATAGTTTTTGTGCTTAAACCAAAATACAGCCTCAGATAATTCACTTTATTATCGATGTCTCTTGCTGTGGACTTCTGTGAATTTGCATTCCAGGGAATATGGGATTATAAAATTTGGAAAGGTTGGGAGAGTTTAACTAAAATGGAAGTTGAATGCTTGAATGTGTTGTGTTCCTAATTAAGTTGTCTGACCAGTTTTATTATTTTACCTCCTATATACAGTGAGGAGTTTCACTCATCCACATATTGACTAATCCTTTTCGATTAGTAGATGGCAGATTTTCAAGCACCCAGCAAGCAACACTGTTGGCCTTTTTTTTTTTTTCAGATGGATTTAATGCCATTTATTAATAAAGCTGGCTGTGAATGTCTTAATGAAAGTGATGAACATGGATTCGATAACTGTTTACGTAAAGACTCTACCTACCTGGAATCTGACTGTGACGAGCAGGTATAATTTCAGTTTATTTCAGAGGTTGAATATAATTTTAAAGGGCAGTTTTTTCATTGTATTGATCTAATACAGTTATCTAATTCTCATATGTTTACAATAGTCTTGGGATTAAAAAGCAGGAGAAATAACTTGTGTTTGTGTGTGGAGAGTAATAGCTCTTCCTATCTTTCTCTTTCTGGCTAATCAAACAACACAGTACTTACCAGCAGCAAGCCTACAATAATAAACTATACACTTGATCAGGGTGGGCAAACTTTTTGGCCTGAAGACCACATCTGGGTATAGAAATTGTATGGCATGCCATGAATGCTCTCGAAATTGGGGGCTGGGGAGGGGTGAGGGCTCCAGCTGGGGGAGCGGGCTCTGGGGTGGAGCTGGGAATGAGGGATTTGGGGTGCAGGAGGGTGCTCTGGGCTGGGACCATGTTCAGCGGGCGGGGGGATTATGGCTGGGGTAGAGGGGGGTTGAGGGCTCTGGCTGGGGGTGCAGGCTCTGGGGTGGGGATGAGGGGTTTGGGGTGTAGGAGGGTGCTCCAGGCTGGGACCAAGGGGTTCAGAGCATGGGAGGGGGATCAGGGCAGGGGGTTGGGGTGCAGGCTCAGGGTTGGGGTGTGGGCTCAGGGTTGCAGACTCTGGGTGGTGCTTACCTCAAGCAGTTACAGGAAGCAGCCGCATGTCCCCCCCTACGGCTCCTACACGGAGGAGCAGCCAGGGGGCTCTGTGCACTGCCCCATCCGCAGGCGCCACCCATGCAGCTCCTATTGGCCGCAGTTCCCGGCCTATGGGAGCTGTGGGGATGGTGTGCGGAGCCCCCTGGCTATCCCTACACGTAGGAGCTGGAGCAGGGATATGTCACCGCTTCTGGGAGCTGCACGGCAAACCCCCAGCCCCGCTCTCCAGCAGGCCATTTGCCCACCCCAGCACTTGATGATGAATGCAGTAAACCTGTTACTAAATATTAATTGCAAGCTGAAGGGTTTATTTTAAACAGTGGAGAATTGACTTGGGGAAGAAAACCGTAATCTCACACAGCTTTTAAATGGTTTTTTCCCTTTAGATAAAACACAGCTCTTGATGCTTCATAAAATGTTTTGATATTAAACAGAATTCTAAATTTATGGAGGCTTTCAGGGACTTGGGTGAGATGGGGGCTGCCCTGTAACTAATACAGATGAAGGCCAAGATTTTTTGGAAATGGGTATCTAAAGTTAAGCTTTTAAACTCCTATTCAAATGTTTGGAAACTGTTGGATACTCCACAGTCTTGAAAATTGGGCCTCATTAAGGCATCTCAGATGAAGCATCCAAAATTGAGGCACCCAAAATTACTAGTCTCTTTTGAAAATCTTGCCCAAGATGTTTGGATTAGGACTCTTAACTTTAGGTACCCGTTTTCAAAAGTGTTGGCCAAAATCTCTGAGATACTTGGTTCAGGGTTCTAGTGGAATGGCTTTCATTAAAATGACCCTTCTTACAAACAGAGTAAAAGGAGGATATTCCCTATTCTCTAATAATACTTACATATAAAGACTGAGAATATTAATCACATCCTGGCAATCACAGCTACTTTTCCTGAACTAAACAGAGTTTTGACTTATTTTTCTAGTTTAAATATTTTTTTCTGCATTCAAAAATACTTTGATAAACTTTTTCTCTACAGCTCCTTATTACTGTAGCTTTTAATCAACCTGTCAAGCTTTATTCCATGAAACTTCAAGGGCCAGATAATGGTGAGTAAAATGCATCTGTTCCTTCACTCCATCAAATTGTTCCTAAGAAGTTCTGCTTACACCATTTTTAAAGGCTTAAGTGTTCTCCCAGGTTTAACTAGACTCTTATTTCAGCATCCTGAATCTAATAGCCGCAGTTCCTGTTTTCTGAGCAGTATTATTATAACTATTAGCAAGTCCCATGTATTCATGGGCAGTATGGATTCTATTGCTCTCTGGAAGTCCTGTAGTAGCTTTGTTGAAATTGTGGGGGAATCCATACAATAGACTTGTTTGTTCTTTAAAAAAAATAATTTAATGTAATCTCATGCTATCCCTATGCTTTATTTTTGATATAGCACAGATGTTTATATTAACAATACATTAGAGTAAGGTAGAAGTACAAATTTCTGAATCTATGCAAGATATGAGTACAGAAACCACATTTTTATGTTGCAAAACTAAAATATTTAATTATCACTAGGTGTTTATATAACAAACTGTCCTAAAGATGTTTTTGGAATTTAAAATGTGGTTCAGTTACTTAAAATTGCTGATTTGTTTTAACACAGGTCAAGGTCCCAAGTATATAAAAATCTTCATCAACCTTCCCCGATCTATGGACTTTGAAGAGGCAGAAAGAAGTGAACCAACCCAAGCCTTGGAACTAACGCCGGATGATATAAAAGAAGATGGTATTGTCCAGCTTCGCTATGTAAAATTTCAGAATGTTAACAGCGTAACTGTAAGTAAAGCCTTCTCTTCCAAGCTTCATGTGAATGTAGCTATATGAAGTTTGGAAGTCTACTTTAAAATACTCTGAGACAAAATAATTGTTGAGGTGACAAAGGTTTCAAAGCTTAGCCAGGTTTTCTTATAACAGTCTTATCATTTCAGAGTGACTACACACTTATGCCAAACATAGGTTCATAGAATTTAAGGCAAGAAAGGTACTATAAGACATCCAGTTGGACTTACAGAATTATCGAAATCTAGGGCTGGATGGGAGCCAAGTCCAGACCCCTGTGTTGAGGTAGGACCAAGTAAACCTAGACCATCTCTGCAAGATGTTTGTCCAGCCTGTTCTTAAAAACCGAATGATGGGGATTCCACAACATCTTTTGGAAGCCCATTCTAGTGCTTAACTACCCTTATAGTTAAATTAGATATTGGGAAAAACTTTGTCTCCCATGTTGCAGATTAAGACTAAACATGCTCAGTTTTTTAACCTTTCCTCATAAGTCTGGTTTTCTAAACCTTTTATTATTTTAGTTGGTCTCCTCTGTACTCTCTCCAATTTATACACATGTACTAAAGTGTGGCATCCAGAACTGGACACAGTATTCTAATGCAGGCCTCGCCAGTGCTGTGTAGAGTGGGACAGTTATGTCCCTTGTCTTACATACAACACTGCTGCTAATATTCTGGGGTGTGTTCACCTTTTTTCGGCTGAATCACGTTGTTGATTTATTCTGGTTGTGATCCACGAAAGCTTTAATACTTTGTGTATGTGTCAGGGCATTACATTTCTCTGGGTTACCCCTGTATTGAACTCAATAACTTGTTTGAATAAAGCATATATTCCAAAAGGGCATCTGGGCACTTCCCTTGGTAGTTTGTTCCTGATGGTTATTCACTCTCTGCTTATTAAAAAGGGGGCTTTATTTCTAATGTGAATTTGTCTAGCTTCAACTTCCAGCCTTCAGTTTTTGTTTTGCTGTTGGCTGCTAAATTAAACAGCCCTCTAATACCCAACATTTTGTTCCCAGGAAGGTTCTCATAGACTCATAGACATTAAGGTCAGAAGGGACCATTATGATCATCTGGTCTGACCCCCTGCATGCTGCAGGCCTCAAGACCCTTCCCTGGACTCTACCGTTGAAGTCCCCAATCCTGTGTTTTAGTGACTTCAATCGGCTGAGACCCTCCTGCTAGTGATCCCTGCCCCATGCTGCGGAGGAAGGCGAAAAACCTCCAGAGGCTCAGCCAATCTACCCTGGAGGAAAATTCCTTCCCGACCCCAAATATGGCGATCAGTAATACCCCGAGCATATAGGCAAGAGTCTCTAGCCTGACCCTTGTTGGCCATTATGCTGTTCATGTACCATTGCTTGGTTTTCCTTGGCTACTATGTTTTATCATTAAACCATTCCCTCCATAAACTTATCCAACTTAATCTTAAAACCAGACAGGTCCGTCGCCCCCACCGTTTCCCTCGGAAGGCCGTTCCAATATTTCACCCCTCTGATGGTCAGAAACCTTCGTCTAATTTCAAGCCTAAACTTCCCCCCGGCCAGTTTGTATCCATTCGTTCTCGTGTCCACATTAGTACTAAACTGGAATAATTCCTCTCCCTCCCTTGTATTAACCCCTCTGATATATTTAAAGATAGCAATCATATCCCCCCTCAGCCTTCGCTTTGTCAGACTAAACAACCCAAGCTCCTCTAATCTCTTTTCATACGACAGGTTTTCCATTCCTCTGATCATCTTAGTCGCCCTTCTCTGCACCCGTTCCAGTTTGAGTTCATCTTTTTTAAACATTGGAGACCAGAACTGCACACAGTACTCCAAATGAGGTCTCACCAGCGCCTTATACAACGGAAGCAGGACCTCCCTATCTCTACTAGATATACCTCGCCTAATACATCCCAAGACCGCATTGGCTTTTTTCACCACCACGTCACATTGCCGACTCATAGTCATCCTGCGGTCCACAAGGACCCCTAGGTCCTTCTCCTCTTCCGTTACTTCTAACCAATGCGTCCCCATCTTGTAACTAAAATTGTTATTATTCGTCCCCAAGTGCATCACCTTACACTTTTTACTATTAAATTTCATCCTATTTCTGATACTCCAATTCACAAGCTCATTCAAGTCTCCCTGCAGAGTATCCCTATCCTCCTCCGAGTTTGCAACTCCTCCCACCTTCGTATCATCCGCAAACTTTATCAGCCCACTCTTGCAATCGGTCCCGAGGTCAGTTATAAATAGATTAAATAAGATGGGTCCCAAAACCGAACCTTGAGGCACTCCACTAGTAACCTCCCTCCAACCCGACAATTCACCCTTTAATACGACCCGCTGCATTCTCCCCATTAACCAATTCCCTATCCACCTCTGGATTTTCATATCGATCCCCATGTTTTTCATTTTAACCAATAGTTCCTCATGGGGTACTGTATCAAACGCTTTACTGAAATCCAGGTATATTAGGTCCACCGCATTTCCCTTATCTAATAAGTCCGTTACTTTCTCAAAGAAGGAGATCAGATTCGTTTGGCACGATCTGCCCTTCGTAAAACCATGCTGTAATTTATCGCATTTGCCATTAACTTCAAGGTCCTCAACTAGTTTCTCTTTCAGAATCTTCTCCAGCACCTTGCACACTACTGATGTTAAACTAACAGGCCTGTAGTTACCCGGGTCACTTTTTTTCCCTTTCTTGAAAATAGGAACCACATTGGCTATTCTCCAGTCTAACGGGACTACCCCCGAGTTTACAGATTCATTAAATATAGTCGCTAATGGGCCTGCTATTTCCCGCGCCAATTCCTTCAATATTCTTGTATACTTTAATCAGATAATCTCTGAATCTTTTTGATAAACTGAATAGCTTGAGATCTTTGTCTTTCACTTTAGTGCATTTTCTCTAACCCTCAAATAATTTTTGTGGCTCTTTTCTGTACCCTCCCCACATCCTCTTCAAAATGTGGACGTCAAACTAGATGCAGTATTGTAGTATCAATGTTGTATACAGAGGTAAAATTACCTTCCTATTCACTACGTCCCTGTGTATACATCAAAGGATTGCATTAGCCCTTTTTGCCACATCATCACACTGGGAGCGTATGTTGAGTTGCTTGTCCACTGTGACTCCTAAATCCTTTTCAGTCACTGTTTTCCAGGGTACAGTCCCCCATTTTGTAGGTACAGCCTGCATTCCTTGTTCCTTCATGTGTAACCTTGCATCTGTCTGTTAAAACTCACTGTTTGAATGGGCCTGGTTTACCAAATCCAGATGGTATGACGGTCCTGTCCTCATTATTTACCACTCCACTAATCTTTGTGTCATCCCCAACTTTATCAGCAGATACTCCATATTTACTTCTAGATCATTGATGATGTTGAATAGCATTGGGCCTAATACAGATCCTTGTAGAACACCAATAGAAACACCCCCATTGACAACTACTTCTTGAGATATCATTTGCCAGTTTTAATCCATATAACCTGTGGTTTGGTACAGTATAGTGCTGATTTTTAATTGGAATGTTGTGTGGTATTTGTGCTTTACAAAAGTCTAAGTGTATTACATCTATGCAGTTGCCTTTCAACCAAACTTATCTTGTCAAAAAATGAAATCAGGTTTGTTTGAAATTACCTATTTTTCATAAAACCGTGTTGACTGGCATTAGTGTTATTGCTATTCTGTATTAATTGAATCCTATAGCAGTGATTCCTTTAACTTGCGTGGGGTTGATCTTCAACTAACTACCTATAGTTATCCAGGTCATCCTGCTTGCCTATTTTTGAATATTGGCACAACATTAGCAATTTTTCAGACTTCTGGATTTTCCCTGGTATTCCAAAAGTTATTAAATTAACATCAGCGGAGCTGAGCTCCACCTCAGCCGGGAGGTTGGGGGGGGATTACTCTTTATTGTCCTTACCTTTGCCAGACATTGATTTTTTTTTCTTATGACTTTGCCTTCCCTTATCAATTTTCTGCACCTCATAATTTACTAATTTATATTGTCTATCTATTTCCCCTCTTTTCCATTTATTATGCTTCACGTTTTTTTTCCAAATTGCTGCCTTCACTTAGCCATTGAATAGGGTTGGGTTTTTAGCCAAAGTTGTCCTTGTGATTGTGGAATTGTCTGCTCTCTAGACCACCACTTATGTAAATGAATTGCAAGCCACAGCCTTTTTTTCAACAGAGGTTGGTCATGGACATGCTCTGACAACTAGTTGGAATGTAATGCTTCCCAACAAAGCCACAATAGCTAGACTGAATCATATCAAGTAGTCACAGAAGCTGACAGTAGAACATGTGAATCTCTCCTCTGGGATTGAACCACTTGACAAGATCATAGCATTTGCACGGACAGGTTATATGGACAGTCTTGAAATGAAATTTGCATGATGTACCAACTTAGCATTTAGTACAGACTGATATCCATATAGTAATGGTTCTTCTTTATCTGCACTGTGGTCAGTTCCAAGTTTTTTCTCGTATCTGCTGCTTGTTAATTCCCAATAGTCTCCTGCAGTCTAATGGGTTCTTAGGTGTGAGAATCTTGTATGCATTTGTAAATTTATCTTATTAAACAGTATATGAACAACATCCTGTTAACTGTGGAATCTACATTTAATTGTTAACTGAACAATATAATATAACTTATTAAAAAAAACTTCCTGTGGGTTTTATAATGGGGGGCGTGATGCAGCTAAGTAGCTCGTAGACATAGAGGGACAGAGGTCTTGGCACCAAAAAAGTGCCTGATCCAGTGTTGCTCTCTGAAGTGCTGGTTTCAACTGTTATGTGAAGACTTGTACATCAGAGAAAAATTGACCAAAATTTGATTCTGGTAGCGGATGCATCATCAGGAAATGATGGATGCAAATATAGTCCCCAGTCCTGCAAAGACACATGCTTCACTTTAAGTATGCGAACAGTTCGATTTACTTCTATAGAACTACTCGCTTTCATAATGGTAAGCATATGCCCAAGAGTTTCAAGGACTGGGTGCTAAGCTATTACGATGTCATTGCCACAGTGAACATCATCTTCTCCAAAAATAGATTTCCCCCCGTGTAATAGTATTTTATTGTGGAAAACCTAAAGGCCCCAGCCAGGATTGGGACCCCATTGTGCTAGGACTGTACTAGCAGAAAGTCTGTGCTCCAAGATGCTTGCAAAAAAGACAATAAATATGCAATTTGTCAAAAGTTACAGTATAATTTCTTCCGACTTCCCCTGGGAAAACAATCCCCTCCTGTGCCTCTGCCAGGCACATTCCTTCACCGCCCTTATTCACCGCAGATTCCCTCTCTTCATGCTATCCAGCCCTTATAGGAAAAACATTTCAACTCACTGTCATTGGAATATTTATTTTTAAAAAAGGCAACTAACGCTGCTCCCCGTGGCATGAGGCACAGGGCCCATAGTAGCCCCCTAATCTTTGCTGCTCTCCCTCCTCCTGGGGTGGGAGAGGGCTCTTGTTGCTACTTTGCTGTAAGGGTGCAGGAGACCCACAGGATCTCTTCCTTGCACTCCCCCACTGTCTGCTGGTCCCTGTTCCTGACCATTTCCCTTTCCTGAGATAATTGATTTGTTTTTCATTTGTCCATTTTATAGTATGTATTGGTTTTTGTGACATAAAGCCAGCTTAAACCAAATTAGAAAACATATTTTGGTTTTATAGATTTCTTATTACCAATTCATGCTTTTTTAAGGAGCGAAAGTGATAGAGAATACGAAGCCCATATAGGACAGCATTTATGTAGGGTTACCAGATGTCCAGATTTTCCCGGACACGTCCAGCTTTTTGGTGCTCAAATCCCCGTCCGAGGGGAATTGCCAAAAAGCCGAACATGTCTGGGGAAAATGCCGGCATCCCTGCCCCAGGCCCCCGCTTACCTGAGCGGCTCCAGCAGACTGCGAGCTGCAGGTGGATTCCCCGCTGCGGCGGCTGCTGCTGCTCCCCCCAGACACCTCAGCTCTGTGTAGCTGAAGAGCGGAGTGCCCGAGCGCTACCGGCTTCACGGTTTGCTGGGCAGCCTCCAGACCCTGCGCCCCCCAGCCGGGCACTTCCCCTCCCGGGCTCCGGCTGCACTGGGGAAGCGCCCGGCCCGGGGCGCAGGGTCTGGGGGCTGCCCGGCAAACCATGAAGCCGGTAGTGCTCGGGCAGCCCTTTTCACGTGGCTGGGAGGGAGAAGGAGGGGGAATGCGGGGCGCTCAGCGGAGGGGGCGGGGACTTTGGGGAAGGGGCGGAGTTGGGGTGGGGACTTTGGGGAAGGGGCAGAGTTGGGGGCGGGGAAGGGTGGGGCCAGGGCCCCGTGGGGTGTCCTCTTTTTAAAAACCTTTAATATGGTAACCCTAATTTATGGAGCCATGTAAGTTTTCCCTACTGAGCTCCTGTTGAATTCTAGCAAATCTTCATATTGAAAGAACGTAATAACACAATTTGCTATGAAGAGGTAATGCTGATTTCAATAAATATAGAAAATGGTTAAACAGCCGTTTGGTAGGTAGGTAACTACTGTAAACGTAGGTAAATTAACTGTTCACCTGCAGTTACTTTGATACCTCAGATTTAAAAGCTTCTTGCTTGCTGAGTGTGGTCTTCTGACTTAACCACAGACCTGAAAGTTGGAGAAACCTAGATTCTACCTTGCTGCATACTTGATTGGTAGTCATTTTTACAGAGGTGAGCAGAGAGGTTAAATGAAGAGAGTGGCCTCTATTTAAATAACTCTGCAGTTATTTATACTTCTCACAAAGTAATATTTTTGGGGTATACTTCTGAAGCTGTTGGATTGTCTGCCCCCACTTTTCTCTAAAAATTTGAGAAACCTAACAAGTGTAATACCTCATTTAAGGGAAGGATTGTAGTGTTAGCCAAACTGCTGTAACTACACCATGTATATTAAACAAAGTTAGAATTAATACTTATGTACTATCTTTTTTTAGTTATTTGTCCAGTCCAATCATGGTGATGAAGAGACGACAAGAATTACATATTTTACATTTATTGGAACTCCAGTCCAAGCAACAAACATGAATGACTTCAAGCGAGTAAGTTGGATTCCAGAACACACACATGAATGTTTAATTACATTTTTAAAACAAGTGTATGTCAGTGGATTGGTAGTTTCATTCTCAACGAAGTGGATTCTTTCTATAATCATTTTCTGTTAAGATACCTCTTATTCCTCTCACTGCAACACATGTGCCTTTGAAATTTTGGCTTTGGTGCAACTTTGTCTGTGGTGTGTAACATGCCTGAGAATCTTTCAAGGTGAAAGGCATTTTGGAAATGTAAAATAACAGCTTGGGGGTTCAAAGTTGATAAACAATGATCCCTTAAAGATTATATGTAATAGTTGCAATGTTCATGGTGTCTCTGAATATTCCTGTGCCCTGCGGGTGGGCAGTTTGTAGAAAAGCCATTGCACAGATTGGAAAATAGAAAGCATAAGTAAACCAAAATAAATCTATGCCTGAAGATTTTGTTCAGGAGGCAATTTTAAATAGACTAGAGAGATTTGGAAATACTTGGTTATAAGGGTGTTTCTTCAATAACATACGGTGTATTTATCTTTATACAATTTCATAACATAACTCTAATCTAACTTTAATTTGTTCCAATATCATTTAAGGGCTGTTTATTCCTAATGTTTGTCTGGCTATTCCTTTGGAGCTGCTTTTGGACCACCCTGGGTGGGACTGAAAGTGGGTGCTTTAAGGGTTTAAAGGAAATGGAGTACTCCATGGGTAGCCAACTCTAAGGCTATGTCTGCACTACAGCTTATGTTGGCAGAACTTATGTTGCTCCGGAGTGTGAATAAACCACCACTCCCCCCACACACCCCTCCGAGTAACATGAGTTATACTGACATAAGTGCCAGTGTGGACAGCGCTATGTTGGCAGGACAGCTTCTGTCGCTGACATAGCTTCTGCTGTTTGAGGGGGGTGGTTTTACTATTCCAAATCGAACTCCAATTAAAATGTGTTCAAACCAATCAATTCAGTTTGTAACTAGTCCCATACTGGTGCAGATAACTAGTATTACCACACTCTTTAAGTAGATAACTTCACCGCAGTAGTAAACAAAACTTGATTCTTTACACCAATAGTATTTGCCAAAAAAATATCTGGAAGTCTTGATAACCTTTAGTATTGTAAGGATTTACAGATAAATTTATATCCATTAGATTAAATGTGATCCTGCAAAACTGTTTTAACACTGTGTTCAATACACTCAAACTTGAAAAGACAATGAAAAGGCTGTGTTAAATGTGCTAAAACGTGATTCGATTACTGATTTAGAATTGTTTAATAGTGTTTTCAGTTGGCTCAAAACCAGAAGAAATGTGTAGATAAGTCTCTTACCACCCAATTACAATGAGTAGCCAAAAGACATCTGTTATGCTGTTGTTGTTTTTTTAAAACTACTTTTACTATTTTGTGTTAGTTTTACAGCATTCTAGAGTAATCATTGCTATTAAGTCTGTGAAATAGTTTTTCATAATCACTGCTTCATAATCTGAAAAATTCATTTTTCACACTGACATCTTGGTCTCCATTCCAGGAAGATCTTTTTTTAACTATTTGAGGAAAAATTAGAGTTGAAAGTGAAAGACTTTCTGCATTTTAAAAATGCTGAACACTATTTTATTCACTAATGAACTGGATTTCAGGCTTGTTATATAAGTAGTGCTCAATGAGGTGCATACTTGCTAAGTTTAGGAAAAAAATTAAAACACTTGAATATAGCACTGAGCCCAGACAGTGGAAAACCTCACTAATTTTTAAGCTGCACAGTTCATGATACAGCACACAGCTGTCCCAAACTGCTGCCTCTGTCTGGACTCTCCGCTATGGCCATCTGTCATCTTCCCATTAGTGGGTGTGGGTTGTTTTTTTTAATGCACTCATTGGCTCTCACATTCAATTCAGACTTACTAAGTCTTCATAAAGCTGTGCAAACACCTAGAACTGGTGCAGTTCTCCAGGCATCTCTTGCTTTCTCTGTTCTGGTTTGGGTGAGTGAATCCAGATGTCAGTCCTTGCCTCTGTGGAGAGCACGTCCTAAAGCTGCTCCTTGGTGGACTTCTTGGAAGCACTTGTATAGTTCTGGTAAATAACACACCAGTGCATCTGAGTGCATGCTCCCTGAAGTGTACACATAAGTGTTGCAGTCAAAGGAATACACACTTCTAAGTAGAAAAGAATGTACTTGTGCATCTGTAGCCTCCATTTTAAAAAATATGAAAACAAATGTTAATATTTTATTTAAAGTTGTACAGTTAAAAGCAGTCAGGAAATGCAGAAGTTAAAGGGATAAATTCAGGACTGGTTTAACCAGATATGAATTTGTCCAAGACTCAGAGGACAAAATTTAGCCACCAAATTAACTATGTATATACATCTGTAATAGTCCCTATTTTAACAGTAATATTAAATTACATATTCTGGAATTAAGTATTTTACCATAACATGTGGGATGTGGAGTCTGGCAGAGTTATGGTTCCCATAGGAATTTTAACTTTTGCGTTTCCAGACTTTTTGCAATTTAGCTGTACAACGTTAATGTTCTGGTAACAGTGTTAGACATTCTATTCAAGTGTATAAAAAGGGTATTGAATAAAATGTTAACCGGAAAACTCTTCAAAACCCATTTTCTCTTCATCTACAGGTAACTATGTATAACTCCTGAGAACTCACTATTTTAACTTTGCTCACTAATCTCAATTTTGGCTCAAACTAGACTCCATTGTGCTCTTGTAATTATAATACAAATAAAGATATAACTGCAATATAACTATAACAATTCCTTATAATCAGTGCTCCCAGTAGATGCTTTCCTTTTTCCCAATCTTCTGCTGTCTTAACACTTTGTATAACTTGTCTGATTTAGACAGTAGTTCATCGGGGGGGGACGACCATCTTGTTTGAGTTTAAAGTACTATGAGCATCAAAAGTGCTATATAGGTAACTAAGCTTAAACTGAGCAGCTGCTCAAGTGGAAAAAGGTAAACAGAAAAGGGCCACAGCATCCAGTACTTAGAATATCAAATGTGGAGTTTGTGATTAATTTAATCGTGTACTGAAAATTAGTAAAAACAATAAGCAGCTGCTGGTTGGTCTTTCAATGATAACGTAACTTGTTATCTGTGACAGCTAACTGTGACACATGGATCTAGCTATTTATGTTAGGTCAATGAATAAAATGATGCAAAATACAAGTGGCTTTTAAACTTAGATTGATAGGCTGCAGCTCCTCCCTCTCCTCTGAAACTTGATTTAGCTGATGAGAAGTGGGAACTATTAAATGCTCTAAAACTTTTTTAATACAAAACTTGAGTGGATTGTGCTAAATTGAGGTACGTGGGAGCAGGGGAGAAAAGAGACTCTCTATTGCCCTGCTTAAGTGACATCATGAGCAGCAGGAGAGGGTAAATAAAATACTTGTATTTTCCTGGAAAGTCAATGCACAATAAGAATACTTGAAATGCTTGCTTTATGGCCCTCTTTATAAATGTAATAAGATGGGACAGTGTGATAGTTGTGAGAACTAAACACCATTGGTATGTTGACGTCTAGTTTTTGCCTGTCTGCCAATGCAAGCTATGTATTCATTAAAGCTACCATATCTATAGTGCATATAAAATTATTATAGCATATTACTTTTAAGATGTTTCCCTCCAGAGACTTTGCTAGGCTAGGTTACCCTGCCAGCCAGACCAACCAAGTGAGATGGGTCAAAGAAGTGGGTTTGTTTTATTTCCCATTTGTTAGCATCAGAGTTCTAGGTGTCTTGCTGTTGAATATTGTAGTGAACTTGCAGTCTGAATTTTTTGGGGAGAGGAAGGAGGATCTTTCACTCCTGTCCCAGTATGCTTTTAACATAGATTTCACTTTATATTCATTACTCATTAATATACGCATTCTAGAACCCTTATAAGCTACTGCTCCTTTTTGGAATGGGGGCTTAGGTGCATGTAAAAAGTAGGTTCCCAAGCCCCAGATGATCATAGCTTTTCCTTTCTTCTTAAAACTGCACACCAGGCTGCTTTTCCTTTTTTCTAACATTTTGTTTTTATTTTTTCAGCTTAACTTCCCAACCCCAAAGAACTAAAAATGCAGAAGAAAATGTTTTAAAATGAATATTAAGAGTGACCTTGTCTCGCACCACACCCCTCCCTGCTCCCTCCGTTCATCTAGCATCTGTCTCTCACCCTTTCCACAATCTCGCCACTGGTGCAAGAGCCTTCTCCTCTGCAGCTCCTGTGCTTTGGAACAGCTTTCCTGTACCTCTCTGCTTCATCGACTCATCTTTTTTAAATTCCATTTTAAAATCTTTTCTTTCTCAACTTTGCTTTTTAATTTTTATGCTTGTTAACATTAAAACTAGATAGTAGATTTGTTATACAACGCTTTTAGACCTGTTTTCTGTGATTTTTGTAGTCCATCTTCTATTTAATTCTGTAAAGCAATTTGAGATGCAGTTTGAGACTTTGGCAAGTATTTTAATTTGGCTTTTATACAATTTATTGCATGGGGAATAACATTAGAACAGGTTGATTTTAAGGTGTAATCTATCATGAAGACAATTTAGGATTTTTCATCTCCAGTTATTGTTTCAAAACTTTTAGTTTAGTTGGCTAATTTTTTAGTAGAAAGATGTTTAGCAAATCACACCAATTTAATTTCCCTTTCCATTGTTGGGCCAGTCAGATCAAGAAATTATATAGTTAATTTTTTACAAAATGTCTAATGTTAAAGATTTGTATTATGTCACAATTGCAGTACCTATTCATAGTTAAGGTATGGTATCTTTCAAACAACTGCCATATAAAGTGTCCCATAAATGATGGGAGGGAGATGAATTTCTTGTAGAAAGTAAGAAACTGCTGTTCTTACAACCATCCTCCATTTGGGGTAGATGGGGAAATGAGCCTTTTTGGCGTGTAATGACAAAATATCCATTCTGGTGCTTAATTTTTGCAGATAATACACATGGGCAAGTTGACAATTCCCACCTCTGAATGGTATAGCTCTATTTCTTGATTGATGTTACACATCTGCTAACATCTTAATAATCTTTAATATATTAGTGTTTTCCTGCTTAATCCAAATCTGGGCATTGTGCTTGGGGCTTAAGATACACAATCAAAGAATATATATTTCATTTACTTATTTGTTGAGTTTAATCTTATTTTTTTAACTTGATTAATCAAACTTTAACACAAGTGAATGGATTTTTTTTTTACGGGCACCTCAACATTGCCGTGCAACTAGAATTCTCTTGGGACCTACACGTTAGTCTCTGCAGTTCAATGAGCATCCTCCTGGCCACCAGCTCTTTGGAGGAGGAGATGACCAATAGATACCAAAGCTCTTTACAAGGGAATTCAATCAGCATGTTTTTTTAGTCCGAGCAATTGCAGCTGAGTGGTGAAAGGCATTTCCTTTCAGCTGTTGCAGACCTTGCGAGGAGGGAAATACTGGGAAAAATAACCATATCTCCCATGTGTCACAGCAGAACATAATCGCTGTTCCAACCAGGTACACCAATCTTCATCTTTTCAGCCAGTACTAAAGTACAGAGCTGTATGAACCTTTGTGAGAACATGCTGTGTCCTTGGGAAGCCATGTACTGCAAAGGTAACCATACTATCCCATTAACATATTTTACCACAGTAGTTAATTTATTAAAATACAGGGATTTTTACTTTTCAAAGATTTCAGCATTACCACTATTATAATGCTGTAAACTTGTCCTATTAAATACATAGGATTTAAATAGAACTTCAGCTTCAAAGCATAATCCTGGTAACACCGCAGGTAGGTAAGTACTGCTCTCAAGTTTAGAAAGGTAAACAAAGAACCTGAGGATGACTTGCCCAAGGCCACGTAGTAAATCAGGGGCAGAATCAAAATTAGAGCAGCTTCTATCCTCCAGACCTGTGCTATAATTAATCAATTGTTAACACAGATTTTTTTACTTGAATCTGATTCCAGACTGAGTTTGCAGAGCTGGCAGTTAGAATTTTTTTTCACTATCATTGAGCACACTTGACATCAAAGTCATTGACAAATGTGGAATGCTGCTGCTTTTAGTTACTTTACAGTGTTGAATTACATTATAAAGCAAAAATTTCTCAAAGACCTATCTTTAATATAGACCTAGTTCATCTCCTACAACAACTACTTGAAATTTGGGCCCAGAAGGCTAGGTTTGGGGTAGTCTTACCACTACACTTTTGTTGTGTGTTCAGGTCTGATTCTTGACACCTAACTTGGTTTTGTGAATAATAAAAATATGTGGGCTGTTGCTTTTTCCTAACTTGTCTCAAACAAACGAGTTCTTTGCAATCTGGATTAAAAATACTTGAAGTTGGGGATTTCCTCACATATATCCCATGTCCTGTTTAATTCTTGCAGGAATTTACAGCTCCCTGTGTATACAGCACTAGAATGTGTGCTGAAAAATCCATTAATACAACTGTAAACGGAGCCACTTCATTTAGTTTGAAGCTTATAAAAAATTGGTTGGGGGAGCTGTTTGTTTTCCAACATAACTTTCATTAGAGATTATTTTCTATTTTTCTTTTGTCAGGTGGTAGGCAAGAAAGGAGAGAGCCACTAAGATGCAAGAAACACTGGATCGCCTTATTGAAATCAATGGGATCTTCACTTTATCTACAGCTCCTGGATAATTGCTTGACTGTAGCCAGAGACTGTCAATCTGTTTCATTTAATGCCATTACCAATAAACCATTGCTTTTGTTGAGATGGAGTTTCACTAGAGTATTTCTGTTGTAATCTTGGTACATGTATTTGTAAATAAAATTCATTACTTTTGCCAAGTTTAATTTTGTCATTGTAATAACTAAGGCTTTTTTTTTTTACAGTTTCATTTAAATTTCAAAACTGGACTGGCTTATCTTTAAAAACAGAAGACTTAATGTAGCCTGCATTTGTTTAATTAGTTTAAAATGTCAAATTTAAGTAAATCATCTTTGGTTTTCTGAAAGTACATTTAAAAATAAAATCCAGAGCTACTTTCTTATAAGCCTGTGCTAGTTTATGATCAACGTTGACACAATATGGATATTTCTCAAAGGGAATAATTTTTTCTTAGTCTCCCTTTTCCCGTCCAAAAATATAGTGTGAGGAAGCATATTTCAAATTACTGTTGCATCAACTTAACTTGCTCATTTGTCACAAGTTGCACATCAGATGAAGCAAATGGTAGGATATGACAGTTCACTACAAATTAGGCACCGTGAAAATTCTCGTTAGTCTTTCAAAATACCATCTCCAGTTGGAAAATTGTGAACTTGTTAGCCTACACACACACTCACAGGATATGCAGTTCAGGAAATGGCCAGGCACTACTGATGCCTGTAGGTTTATAAGATCCCTTTGTTACGGCTGAACTTAATTGGGCATTATATTTTTCTCTCTATCTTGATATAGAAATGCTCATTGCAGATACCATTCTTACATCTTAATCTGAATTCCTTAAAGGATGGGTGTGTGCTCAACTGCTTAAAAGCTTTTTTGCTAAAATTCCTTGGAAAAGTGCCCTAAGTAATTTTAATAAATAAATTCCTGTAAAGTTTTACTAAGTGGTTTTTAATTGGCATAATTAGTTCCTTTGTAAAGTTAAATTTGTTGCATTTCTAATTACAATAAATCCCAATAAGAATTAAATCCTGTCCTAATTGGCATTCTTTTCTTTAACACAGTAGGGATTCTTCCATACTGGCTTGGCAGATTTACACATTTATACCAAGCTAACTTTCTCTGCATAGAGATTTTCTTTGAAAAAGTTTGAGGTTGTGCAGAAAACTATACTTTCTATGAGGCACTTCCTTAAAACTGTATTGCTACATACCCCTCTTTACTCATCCTTTGGTATTGCACATATTTAATGGCATTAATGCCTTGATTTCTTTTGTAATTCCTAAATATTTTGCTTAAATGGGATATGAGGTATCTGAGACACTGTATATAGAATTTAAAATCACTTTTCAATATAATCAAGGGCAATATGAATAACTTTCTGTTTATAATTTTGTACACGAACTACCTTTTGGGTTATTGTTAAAGTGCCTCATCTTAACTATTACTTACCTCATACTATTGATACCTGAGAGAATTTGATAACCTAGTGATTCTCATCTTTGTAAAAGGTCAGATTTGTATTGTTTGCCTCTTCTGTGACTTCATTGGTTGCATGGTGCATACTTCCCATAATTATACAATGTAAATAGATCTAATGTTTAGAGGCAACTGTAACATGTTCAATTGATGGAAAGAGTTATTAAAATCATGCATATCAAAAATACAAAGCTGAAATTCTGATAATTTCACTCTTTAGGAGAAAAGATGTCCTGAAGTAATCCTAAATGTTGAAACAAACACGAATATAAGGGTATATGGTAGAAAACTCACTTACTTTGTTTATTGCTTTGAGTAACTGCTTTCTTAATGCAGGAAAGCTACTTCCTTGCACTTGATCTGTATTTGATTATTCTAAATTAATAAACTAGAATTACTTTTCCACTTAGTACATGTGGTTTTACACCACTTGACATAATCCAAATGCCATGTCCATTAAATGGAGTTGAATATTGGTTCACGTAAGCAACAGTCACTAACATTCACTGTCTTTAAGCCAGTTTTCTGGGATGCATCCCAGTTAAATGTATCCTGATTTAGCATATGCTGTTTATATAAATTCATAGAAATGTAGGGCTGGAAGGGACCTCGAGCTCTTTTAAATCCCACCCCCTACAGTGAGGGAGGACCAAGTGAAACTAGACCATACGTGGTAGGTGTTTGTCCTACCTGTTCTTAAAAACCTCCGATGATGGAGATTCCACAACCACCCTTGGAAACCTATTCTAGAACTTAGGAATTTTTTTATAACTATAATAATAGCTAATATCTAACCTAAATCTTCTTTGCTGCAGATTAAGCCCTTTACTTTGTATCTTACCTTCAGTGGACAGGAAGAACCATTCACCTCTGTCCTCTTTATAGCAGCCCTTAACATAGCTGAAGACTTTATCTGGTTCCCCCTCAGTCATCTTTTCTCAAGACTAAACGTGCCCAGTTTTTTAATCTTTCCTCATAGGGCAGGTTGCTCTCCTATGGACTCTCCATTTTATCCACATCTCTTCTAAAGTATGGTGCCCAGAATTGGACACACTGCTGAGGGCCAAGTTGAGTGGGACAAGTATGTCCTGTGTCTTATATACAATGCACCTGTTAATACACCCCAGAATATTAACCTTTTTTGCAACGGTATCACATTGACCCATTTAATTTGTGAGCTAGTATAATCCCATGTTCCTTTTCAGTAGTACTGCCATCTAGTCAGTTATTCCTGCTTTTGTATTTGTGTATTTAAATTTTTTCTTAATTGTAGTACATTGAAATCAACAGGATGAAATTCAATAAAGTGCAAACGAATTCTCTTATTTTTGTCAAGGTCATTTTGAATTCTAATCCTGGCCTCCAAAGTGCTTACAACCCCTAACAATTGGGTGTTATCTGCAAGTTTTAGAAGTATACTTTCCACTCCCTTATCCAAGTCATTAATGAAAATATTGATTAGGACTGACCCCTTAGCTATGCCATCCTAGTTCAACAGCAAACCATTGACAATCATTCTTTGAGTAGTCTTTCAACCAGTTGTGTGCCCACCTTATAGTATTTTCATGTAGACTGAATTTCCCCTGTTTGCTTATGAGAATGACACACAGGACTATCAAAAGCGTTACTAAAAGCCAGATATAGCACATCAGCTTTCCCTCTGCCCTGCACTCCACTAAGCCAGTAATGCTAACAAAGGAAGAAATTGGGGGGTTCATTGCAATTTTTTTCTTGACCAATCCATGCTGGCTATTCTTTATATTATCCTCTAGGTGCTTAAAAATTGATTGTGTAATTTGTTCCAGTATCTTTCCAGGTATTAAAGTTAGGCTGACTGGTCTATAATTTCCTGCATTCCCTTTGTTCCCTTTTTTAAGGATAGGTACTATGTTTGCCCTTCTCCTATCCTCTGGAACTTCATCTGTCCTCTGGGACTAAGATAATTGCTAATGGTTCCAAGATTGCTTTATCTAGTTCCTTAAGTATTCTAGGATGAATTCCATCAGGCCCTGCTGACTTGAATACATCTACCTTATAGAATCATAGGACTGAAAGGGATCTCAAGAGGTCATCTAGTCCAGTTCTCTGCATTCATGGCACGACTAAGTATTATCTAGGCCAGTGTTTCTCAAACTATTGTACTGGTGACCACTTTCACATAGCAAGGCTCTGTGTGTGACCACCCCTTATAAATTAAAAACACTTGTTTATATATTTAACACCATTATAAATGCTGGAGGCAAAGCAGGGTTTGGGGTGGAGGCTGACAGCTTGCGACCCCCCCCCCCCCATGTAATAACCTTGCAACCCCTGAGGGGTCCTGACCCCCAGTTTGAGAACCCCTGATCTAGACCAATGGTTCTCAAACTGGGTTGGGACCCCAAAGTGGGCAGTGACCCCATTAAAATGGGGTTGCTAGGAGTGGCTTAGATTTACTGGGGCTTGGAGCTGAAGCCCAAGCCCCACTGCACGAGGCTGAAGTTGACGCCCTCGGGGGCGGGGCTGAGGTTACAGGCCACCTGTCTGGGATTGAAGACCTTGGGATTCCACTTTAACCCCTACCCTGTGCAGGTATTGGGGTTTGGGCTTTGGCTCCCCCACCCGTGGCAGTGGGAATCAGGTGGATTCAGGCTTTGGTTCCCCCCTCCTGGGGTCATATAGGAATTTTTGTTGTCAGAAGGGGGTCATGGTGCAATGAAGTTTGAGAACCCTTGATCTAGACCATCCCTGACAGGTGTTTGTCTAACCTGTTCTTAAAAATCTCCAATGATGCAGCTTCCACAATCTCCCTGGGTGGTGGAAATATCTAAATATTCTTTAAACTTTTCACAACCCAAAATGGGGAAAGTTTCTTCCCCCTTGTTAATAAAATTGTGTTGAGTATCTGGTCACCATTAACCCTTTTAACGAAGTCTGTAGCAAAATTGGCATTAAACATCTCAGCCTTTTTGATGTCATCAGTTATTAGCTCTCCCCTGTGAAGTAGAAAATTGACACTTTCCTTTATCTTTCTCTTGCTCCTAATGTATTTAAAGAATCTCTCTTCTAATTGCCTTTTATGTCCCTTGCTAGGTACAGGGCCGGCTCTGGCTTTTTTGCCACCCTAGGCAGAAAAGCCACCCGCCGCCCCCTCCTCCCCCCACAGCGCGGCAGGGGAGGGCGCCGAGCCTGGCCGCGGCTCTGCTCTCCCCGGCGGCCAGAGCGCCGGGAGCAGGGCGGAGAGCCCCCGGCAGCCAGAGTGCTGGGAGCAGAGTGGAGAGCCCGGCCAGGTCTCTCCGCTCTCCCCGGCCACCAGAGCGCCGGGGGGAGGGTGGCGAGCCCCCAGCGGCCAGAGCGCCGGGAGGAGGACGGCAAGCCCGCCGCGGCTCTCAGCTCTCCCCGACTGGCCGGAGCGCCGGGGGGAGGGCTGCGAGCCCGCCGCGGCTCTCAGCTCTCCCCAACAGGCCGGAGCGCTGGGGGGAGGGCGGCGAGCCCGGCCGGGGCACGCTCTCCCCGACCGGCCAGAGCCCGCTGTGGCTCCGCTCTCCCTGGCGGCCGGAGCGCCGCGGGGAGGACGGCGAGCCCAGTCACGGCCCCGCTCTCGGGCCGGAGCGCCCCGCCGCGCCGCCCCCCTCCAGGCGCTGCCCCAAGCACATGCTTGGTGGGCTGGTGCCTGGAGCCAGCCCTGGCTAGGTATAACTCATATTGTGCCTTAGCCTTCCTGATTTTGTCCTTTCATGTCTGTGCTATTCTTTTGTACTCTTCCTTATCAATTTATCCTCCTTTCCACTTTTGGTAGGATTCCTTTTTTGATTTTCAGGTCAATTAAAGAGCTATTGATGGAGCCATATTGGTTTCTCACTATTCTTCCTATCTGCTCTTCACATTGGGATAGTTTGAAGTTGTGCCTTCTAATACTGTCTCTTTGAAAAACTGCCAGCTCTCCTGAATTCTTTTTTCCCCCTTAGATTTTCTTCCAATGGGACCTTACCTACCAGCTCCTTGAGTTTAACATCTTTTTTGAAGTTCATTGTCTTTATTCTGCTGCTCTCACTCCTTTCTTTGCTTAGAATCATGAACTCTATCATTTCATTATTGTGTTCACTGAAATTGCCTTATGCCTTCAGATTTGCAAATAATTCCTCTGTTGATCAGAATCACATCTAAATTGGCTGCTCCCTGGTTACATTTTCCACTTTCTGAAACAAAAAGTTGTTCCCAATACATTCCAAGAGTTTACTGGAAATGTGTTTTACCATATTATTTTTCCAACAGATGTCTGCCTAGTTAAAATCCCACATTACTATCAGATATTGTGTTTTGGATATTTCTCTTTGTTCTAGAAATGTCTCATCCATCACCTCTGCCTGATTTGGTCTCCCCTATTTTTCCCCCTTTCATTTTCATTCAAAGACTTTAAACTGATCTGCCACTCACTTCTTTCTGGACCTCAGAACAATTCTATGTATTCTTGATGTATAATACAACACCTCCTTCCCTGTCATTCCTGAACAAGCCATCTATACCAATATTCTAGTCATGAGATTTATCCCACAGAGTCTCTGATGCCAACTTAGCTTATGTCCTATCTATCTCCTATCTCATAGAGCTGGAAGGGACCTTGAAAGGTCATCAAGTCCAGTCCCCTGCCTTCACAGCAGTACCAAGTACTGTCCCTGACAGATTTTTGCCCCAGATCCCTAAATGGCCTCCTTACAACCTGGGTTTAGCAGGCCAATGCTCAAACCACTGAGCTATCCCTCCCCCTAATATTTCCGGTTCTTCCTGTTGTTTGCAATACCTCTTGCATTTGTATATAGACATCTAAGATGTTGAGAAGATCCTCCTATTGATTTGCCTCTTGGAGCTCCTTAGATCCTATTATAATTTGCCATGTCTCCTCCTACCCCCCATTATCTAGCTCTCAGTTAAGGGTGCCTTTTTTTATGCTTACTGTGGGCTTTTGTCACCTGCCTCCTTTGAACCTAGTTTAAAGCTCTGGCTCCTCACAAGGTTGACAAATCGGTGCATGAAAGTGCTCTTCCCCTTCTTGGTCCGATGGACCCTATCTCTTCCCAGCAGTCCTCCTTCCCAGAACAGCATTCCGTGTCAAGGAAGTTGAACCCCTCCTGCTGACACCATCTGTGCAGCCCTTGACTAATTTTTTGGGCTCTTCTCTACATCCTCTCCATTTTGCAACAGCGTCTTTAAAATGTGGACATCAGAACTGGATTCAGTGTTCCAGTATCAGTTTTATGTTCAGCCGCTTGTCCATTGTGATCTCTAAATCCTTGATGCTGGCAAGCAATGACTGTACAGCCTCCCTTTCTGTAAATGTGGCCTGCATTCCTTGTTCCTAGCTGTGTAACTTTGCATTTGGCTATATTAAAATACATTATGTTTGAATGGGCCGAGCTTACCAAGATTCAGTTCACTCTGTAAGTCTGCCCAGTCATTTACCATTCTGCCAGTCTTTGTGTCATCCACACATTTTATAAAAGATTTTATATATATTTCCAGATCAATGATAAAAATATTGACTAATATCAGGCTTAGAACAGATCCTTGTGGAACCCCACTAGAAAAACCCTCATTAGATTCCCCACTGACAACTACTTTGAATTCTGTCAGTTAGCTGGTTCTTAATTCATTTAACGGGCACCTTACTGATGATACAATGCTATTCTTTTTAATCAGATTGTCATGGTGTACCAAGTCAGAGGCCTTACAAAAGTCTAAGTCTGTACATAGCTACCTTTGTCAACCAAACTTGTAATGTCATAGCAAATGCAGGTTTGTTTGACATGACCTGTTTTCATAAAACCATGTTGATAGCATTAATTATATTTCCTTCCTTTAATTTTTATTGATTGAATCTGTCAGTTTTTCCATTATTTTGTCTGGGAGTTATAGCAGGTTAGCAGGGTCAGCCCACTTGTCCTTTTTGAATATTGTCACAACATTGCAACATTTCCAATCTTTTGGAATTTTCCAGTATTCCAACATTTATTAAAAATTAATGGTGGTGGTAGTGGTAGAACAGTGGGGAGGGGTGGGTAGCGTTAAAGTGGCTTTTTTGTTGTTTTGATGTATTGACTGTCTGAGTTACCTGTTCGTGGTTATCAAATATTTCTGGCTGGCTGAGTACCTGTTATCTGTACATGAGTATTTAATGCTGTTGGATAGTCATTATTGTAAGTTTAATTGTTAGGCTGCCTAGTTTTTTTCATAGGGGTGGATTTTATTGTTTAACGAGATAAAATAAAATGTATGTTGGATATTAAAATGCTGACTTGCAATCAGAAATAGTACCTTGCCTATTTTTTTTAAAGTATTCTTGTAACCAAATGTACTTATGATAGTTCATATTAGGAACCTTAAGCATGCAAAGAACTTCACATACGTTGTAGCATCTTGGAAATACGGCCACCTGAGTGGACACACCTATAGCTTCCAAGAAAATAAATGGCAAATTGAAAGTTAAGTATATCAATTTCCACATAAAAATACTAATGCTGGAGATCTTCAGTGCACCCGAGATTGTAGATTGAACCAAATCTTGATTGTGGCAAAGAAACAAAACTCCCCCAAACTTATTCTTGGTGCTAAGATAATACATATAAGAGCTCAGATCCTTGGGGTCAATGAGGCTTTGCATAGCCATAAAAATTTGCCTTAGCTATAGATTTCTTTGTTGGATCAGGCCAAAATATAGTTGTATCAGGTACAAATACAGGGTGTTCCTGTTAACGCAACATAGTTTCAATGGAATAAAGGCAAAACCCTAGTAATATTATTGAAGAGCAACAGTAGGCCAACACTGGGTCAGAATCCCACACCTCCATCCTTTGAACATAAAGGCGGGTCCAAATCAGAACTTCCAAGCTGTGAACATTGCAGTATACTTTACTATTAAAGAAGAATGGAGAAGGACAGAAAAAGCCAAACAAACCAACAAACACCCACACACAACCTAGAAATGGATTTAAATCTTGGAAATAGTGTCAAATTTAAAGCAGGTTTTGGTTTTTAAAAAAAATCAGCCATCACATTTAGTTAAAAATGTGAATTATTTGAACTCTATATTCTTCTTCTTTTTTTTTTTTTAAACAGTGTTGCCAATGTGAATTTGCAAGAATCTCAGCTTTCATTTATTTTTATTTTTTTCCTGGCTGTTATGGTTGTGGAGGAAACCTTGAAAATGTGACTCAAATGTACCTTAAAGGCAAACTCCAGAGAGTAAATAACAGGAACCCAAAATGCAGGTGTTTTTGTTTTGTTTTGAAATCACATTGGCTTAAAAATAATCTCATGATATTTGGGACCCTGATTCACCATTTATGCTTTGGTTTGGCAATACTCCTTATAGCACTGAATTTTATTTAATGCTGTATTGATTAACATAAATAATTATAAAATGCATCCAGATTATAAGATCTTCAAGGCAGGACCTATTACAGTGATCTTAGTGTTTAGCACAATAGGGCCCTAATTTTGGTTGGTCCCTATGTACTGCTGAAATAAATATAAAAGTAGAAACTATTGTTTCTTACTTTCTCCACTAGATGTCATTAGCAGCACAGCTAAAATACATTCATTGCAATTCTACATGGGTACTTTGGATGGTTGTCAAAATTCTCTGTAGCTGTTTGGAGATTTTCCCTTTACTTTTCTGCATGGTACTTTGAGCAAGTTTTCTATTACTTCAAATTAAAAAAATCTCATTTATATACAATACAAGTAGTAATATCTGATTACAGTATCATTGGACAAGGGTGTTGTGGCCAAATTTTCAGGAGAATGAGCATATGGAAACTAGTAGGTTATGATTATGTAGAGTATGGTTTGATTGCTTTTGTAGAGTCAGGGGAGGGAATTTTGGAGTGAGAGACTGAAGAGATGAGGATTTAGGGCTCCCTGACAGAAGGGGGAATCTTACAAGGGGTGGTGTTCATCTGATGGAAGCTGGAAACCTAAACAAGCCCATGGATAGGACTAGAAGGAAAACTTTAACTGGATTCAACTAAACAGGAAGCCAAAATTTCTGAGGATGTTTGTTGGCAAAGTGAGTGAAGGGGATATGGATTTGGGTTTCTTCTGCATGGAAGTAATATATCTAAAGTTGAAAGCAGAAAAGAAGTGGCCAAAGGAGTTTAGAGAGGGGGCTAATGACTGAGGACTTGGGGTGTTTATTATAAAGAAGTTATAAAAAAGATGTTTATCATTCACACTCAAGGTTCATTGGCCAGGCAGTAATGAAGCCAAACAACAAGAGGCGATAGACTTCAGTAACCTGTGCCAGTCAATGGAGAAGCATGTTCTAGTTGCTAACTGAAACAATATTAAGGAAAGAAAGAAGTGAACAATGGAACCAGGGGAGAATGAAAATACACCCAGACCAAATGTAGAAGAGCCATTTCAGGTTAGATTTAACTAGCTGAGGAGAGAGTTTTGTGGGGAGAGCTACATGAAAAAATTATTCAAGGTTTTATTGAGAAAGGAGAGAATGGAAATGAGAAGATAGCTGGTGAGAAAAGTCAAAGCAGGGATTTCAGAACACAAATCACAAGATCATGGATGATGTCCAGTGGCCAATGCATGGCTTATTATTTCTAATATATGTAAAGGAAATGTTGGTATAATTAATTACAAACTTTATGTAAATCTCATGACTTACAAATGAGCACTAGTCATATCTGATATGATCAGTGCTTCATTTGTAATGAAAGAGGTTCCAGGGGCTCAAGCAATTAAGTGTCTGGGCTCAAGCAATTTTTTTTTATTTTCATAACTGACAAGGAAAGCCCAGAGGTGCCGGAGCTATGAACTGCCAAGACTAGAGGTTCTGGGGCTCAGCCTTGGCAAGCCCTGGCACAAATTAAACACTGGATATGATGCAGTGTATTCACTGAAAGTGAGTTAAGAAATGCAGACCCAACTTTTCAAATGGGAGACATTCAGGTCCATGTGTAAACAATGCATGCCAAAAAGTGCCTCTGTTGACAGTATATACAAGTTGAGTGACAAGGCAAGAGGTTAGTTTTGCACTCAATTAGCCATTTGTATGACATTTTTTGCATATGGACCTCAGGCCTCCATTTTAAAAAAAATGCCCCTGTCATCAAAGCAATTCAATGTAACATAGGTTACGTGGAGCCTAAAGACAGCTACAAGTAATTGTGCTCATTTTAAACATTAATCTTAGGGCCCTGTGGTAGTGGAATTTGCCACAGAACTCATCCTCTGTTTTGAAATGCATTCTAGAATCCAAGCTTTCATTACAATCTTTCTAGTCACCTTATGGCTTTAGAGGAAACCTTTAAAATATTAACTGAATAGATATCCGCTTGAGTCTGTGGGACAGCCTGAAACAATCCTCTGAGAGGAGTGAATTGCCCCAGTGATCTCAATGCGGTGTTGACTGTGAGAACTAATGATGACCAATTTACATACCAACATTATTAATCTTTTCATTGCTGATCAGTTTAGAAGAAGCACCCAGCTAATGTGTTTATACCACAATCCCAAACTCCCTCCCATGCTCCACCAGGTGCCAGGAGCCCTAACATCTACTACTCACTTGCCAAAACTTTCAGCTTCTATGAAAATCCATAATATAGTTATACATTTTTCAATACAAACTTCTGCAACACACTGAAAATTAGAGGGGCAGTGTAAAACAAATTGAATTAAATGTTAAAGTATTCAAGTAATATTTAATTCAGTCTCATATTTTAAATGTATCAGAAGCTGCCACAAATTCTCACTTCTGCAGCACCTTGCCATAGAATTTAGGTCAAGCTTGCTATAGCATGCACAAGGTCTTCCCTATTCCGAATGTTTAAATCCATCTGCTTTTGTAGAAATCACATCAAGATCTCAGTGAACATTACCCTTATATTATCCATATGGTACAACTTCTTGCTGATTTTTAAATGAAGACAACCTTGTTAAATAGAGTTTGGCCTACCGGATCTCAGTGTAGGAACTAACTAATTTAAAAGATTATCTCCGCAATATACATGAACAGTCAGTGTATATGTTCATGTATACATCTATCAATTTTTTTGTATAAATACATACATATACTATTTTAAACTCAATAGCAATTTTATAAAGTCCTCTCTTAAAGCAGTCACAGAATTTGAAGATTTAACTTGTAAAACTGAGACAAAACAATAGACAATTATAAAAGATGCATGTTATAGGAATTTTAACAGGCAGAACATAGTCCTGCATTGGATAATAATGGTATTGAGGAATCTGCAGCTGCTTGTATTGGATGTGAGTAGAACCAGTCCTTGGAGAGTGGGAAATGGCAGGAAATGCCTCTAACTATTGTAATCTACAAGATTATCCCATTAATCATATTTGTCTCCCGGAGTACCTTAGTACTAACTGTAAGTGTTGTTTTTCCCTTGGTGCATCACATACAAAAAAGCCTCTAATTGAAAACAATACAGAGACAAAATCAAAATGCTTGTAAGTGTACATAGAGTTCTAGCTGCTATTGCAAGTGAAATGAATGGTATACATGCCGATAGGATTGTCAACATCTTTTTACACCTGTAAAATGTTATCTTTCATTTTGAATCTTTCAAATTTTCTCATCATAGGATGGGTGCTAACACTTGTTTTCCAATTGGAAGGATTTTATGTGCTAGTACAGAAAACACAGGAAAGAAGACAGGAGTAATAAAAATGAAAATATATCTGTAGCGAGGCGGTCTGGTTCCCCGCCGCCCCGGAGAGGGACGAGCCCCTCCGGATGCCAAAGTGGGCAGAGTCAGTGGAGCTTGCGCCCACCCCCCAGAGGTCAGGGCGCAGGACAGGAAGTACAAAAGCCCAACCCCAGAGCTCACTAGAGGCCCGGCCGCCGGAGAAGCCAGACGCCTGTGGCCTAGCTCCTGGTGGGGAGACTCCTACAGTCTGCGACCGACCCGAGGACTGGCCAGACAAACCGAGACCTGATGACGACCAGACCCCGGAGAAGCTGTTAAGCCTGCCTGTGGCAAGCTACCCAGAGGAGTCCATGGTGCTTGATTCCGTGAAGGACGCTGTCCCAGGGAAAAAATTCATTCAGTGACAGACCTGCGGGTGGCTATATTACAACAGAAAAACTTCAAAAACAGACTCCAAAGAGAGACTGCAGAGCTAGAATTGATATGCAAACTAGACACAATCAACTCCGGTTTGAATAAGGACTGGGAATGGCTGAGCCATTACAAACGTTGACTATCTCCCCTTGTAAGTACTCTCAGACTTCTTATCACACTGTCTGTACTCGGCTAGCTTGATTATCACTTCAAAAGTTTTTTTTTTTTTCCTCTTAATTAATTGGCCTCTCAGAGTTGGTAAGACAACTCCCACCTGTTTATGCTCTCTGTATGTGTGTATATATATCTCCTCATTATATGTTCCATTCTATATGCATCCGAAGAAGTGGGCTGTAGTCCACGAAAGCTTATGCTCTAATAAATTTGTTAGTCTCTAAGGTGCCACAAGTACTCCTGTTCTTCTTTTCACGAGAATATAGTATTCTATAGTATTGCAACTTTATTTTATGGAAGGGGCCCCAGAAATTGCTTTGCCCCAGACCCCCTAAATCCTCTGAGCAGCCCTGCGCCGTCCAGACACAGGTACCTCTAGAGGGGGAGATAGGAAGTAGCCCAGGGGCAGCCGACCCTAGTCTGGCTGCAGCACCCCCACAGACGATGTCAGCGTGTTGCAGCCAGGATCCCCACTGACACAGCAGCAGGCCATCTGCCACTGTTAGGGCCCAGGGCAGAGGAGTGGGTGGGCCTGCGTCCCCCCTGCCACCCAACATGTGGGTGGCTGTCTCCCCCTCTCCCCAGGGCCTTCGAAGCCAGGGCCTAGGTCTCCTGAACTCATTTGTTTGCTCAGCCCCTGCATAAGAGCCTGAGCCATAGACTCTCGATTGCCCCACCCTGACCCAGGACTAGGGCCTGTGTTAAACTGTTTGCTCAGCCCCTGCATAAGGGCCTGAGCCAAAGACTCTCGACTGCCCACCCTGAACTAGGCCCTGGGTCTGTGGAATAGAGCTGTTTGTTGGTCTCTACCATTGCCGTGGCATGAAACCCCGCGGCCAGGCTAGTTCCCCCGAAATAACCCGACGGACATAGCGAGGCGGATTGGTTCCCCACCCCCCCGGAGAAGATCAAACCCGACCGAACCCTTCTACAATATCCTGTAAAACTATATTATAAACTAGTTTGCTTAATAAATAGCCAAAGAGAGCTCAATACTGTTGTAGCTGTGACTCAACAAAAGCTGTGACTCAGTAATAAAATAAAGCTATGGGATAGCTTATGCCTGAGTGGCGTTTCACTGAAGCTAATAGCACTCTGTGTGGGTGATAGACTCACACATTTTATAAAACTTTCAGACCATGAACAGGAAATGAACCAACAGTTAATACCAAACATACCACATCGTTACAACAGCCCACTATCATACACACAAAAATCATAACTAGTTGCAATTTATAAAAATTATTATTTTAAAGGGCTAAACTGGATCTATCAGTTTTTTAAATTACAAATAAAATTCATCCTTTAATTAATTGATTAACATATTTTTGGAAGGAATATATTAATGAACAACTATCACAGTCCTAAACAAGGATTATAATTCTGTATCATTTGTAATCTTGCATGGTCTCATCATAAAAGTAGGCTAATCATGACAGGGTTGACAGAGTTTTGTTTTGAGTTTGAAGAGAAGTGGGGGAGTGTCTGTTTCATCTGTAAAACCAAAGTGAAATTCTGATGGGGAAATCCACATGGTTTGAAACCAAAGTAATTTTTTGCAAACTTTCTGCAGAATGAAAATGACAAGTTTCATTAGCTCGCTCTCTTTCCCATCATGAGACAGTCTTTTAGAGAGCATATTACTAACCCCTGGCACCTTGATATTATTTTAATCCATGGTACATAGACTAAAATTGCTGTTGAAATATTTGATTACAGTATTTGGTTGGTAGAAAACACTATGGTTAAAGTAGCAGAATGGTTCTACTTATAACTTTTTTTTTTTCACAAGCTCACAACTTTGTGAAAACTGCTAATTTATTATTAAATTTTCCATGCTTAGTCTCTGCACAGAGAGGAAGCCCTTTCCTTTTTTTTTGTTCTTTGTGATGTTTTGAGAAAGTTCTTTGGCTGTTTTTGCATTGTATATAAATAAAAATATTGACTTTGTTTTTTTCCAGCAAGATCGCTGATCAAAACAGTGATTGTGATCACTTTTAACATTTGACTAGGAGGGCCATGTTGATCGCTATTCATAAGAACATAAGAACGTCCGTACCGGGTCAGACCAAAGGTCCATCTAGCCCAGTATCCTGTCTCCCGACAGTGGCCAATGCCAGGTGCCCCAGAGGGAGTGGACCTAATAGGCAATGATCAAGTGATCTCTCTCCTGCCATCCATCTCCACCCTCTGACAAACAGAGATTAGGGACACCATTCCTTACCCATCCTGGCTAATAGCCATTAATGGACTTAAGCACCATGAATGTATCCAGTTCTCTTTTTTTATAGGGAATTACCCTATAGTTGACATACTGTAGTGGCTGTGGCCACGGATCTTTCTCAGCAGATATAATTTGGCCTAATGCATCCATAACTGGAGATAGCATAAAGTCCTGTCTCTTCCCGTTGTCTCCCCAATCACATACTTCTTCATCACATTGTTTAATCTTATCCTGTTTTTCAAGGTTTAACTAAAGCCTTTATCTAAAAAATAACCTATTCTGTGTAGAGATGGGTATAAGCCACAAAGTTGAGATCCAGTTATGAATTCAGATCCAAATTTTCCCAAAGTTCAGGGTGTTCAAATTTGACATAGTGATTCGGGCACATTTTATAAAGAGGGCTGAATGAGAAGTTAAGATCTTGATTTGGATCTGAACTTTGCTGATGTTTGTAGAGTGCTTTGGATTTAGGTTTCTGGGTCAGTCCCATCTCTATGTCTTTGGACAGAAGAATTTGATCTCCAGGACTGCCAAGTTTGCAGCATGCTTCAGCACCAAATTTATTTAAAAATAGAAAGAGTGAATACCACTGTACAAAGAAATATGCATCACAATTTGAATATAGCTTATCCAAAAATATTATTTTGTCTTTGGCACCTTACATTTTGAAGTTTAAATGAATCATAAAACCAAATAAGGTTTTTAATAGAACAATACTATAAATATCTTCAATGATTTCGGGAGGTAACAGCATCCTTTACAGTTTTGTGTGAATCAAACTTATATTGATATATATTTTAGAAAACATATAAAACATAACATAAATCATGCCCACTCAGAGAGGAGTTGTGCATATGCTGTATGTCCTTTTGGGCTTGTAACCAATTGGAGTGGTAGATAGTTATAATTTCATGGTAAGTGAAATAGCATCTAAGATAATGCCTTCCCCGGTAAGGGCTCAATTTAATCTGAAGGTGGCAATTGCCATAATATCTAGGTATGAAGTCCAGTATTAAGATGATCATAAACATTACTTGACATGGGCTATGCTCTTGCTGTGCTAGGTTCAGACAACTGTACTTATTTTATCTTTTGTTTTGTGTACATCTTTTTCTCCTTTTTTTCTTTTTCCATTTCCCATTGCTCTACAACTTTTATCGCTGCTGGGTGTGAAGAGCTCCATGGAAAGCAGGGCAGAGAGGAAGCCCTTTGCAGGGCACAGAAGCAACTTTCATTAGTCCTACAACACCCAGGAATGCTACAAACTCCCGTGCACCTTCTGCTGGCATTTTATCTAGTAACTGATTATTTACATATATACAGACAGAGAGCTCTCCTGTAATATGAGGCTTCTGTAAAAAAATAATAATTGTGTTTCACCTGATTCTGAAAACTCTCCATACTGGGACTTTAAAAAAATCTCTGCTGGAAGGCTCTCTCCTGTCTAGGATCTAGCACTAAGAATGCTTTGGCTATGACTTCCAAAAGTTTCACCTCTAGGCACTGATAGCTTCATTATCTTTGAGTCTGATGAGTGCCTCTGAGGTAAGTCCTAGCCCATTAAGGATCTGAAAGATTAGGACCACAGACTGGAAATGGACCCAGAAATGAACAGGGACTCAGTGGAGGCCCTAGAGCACAGGGGTGATATGTTTCCAGCCAGGGGCGGCGCTATGTATTTTGCCGCCCCAAGCACAGCAGTCAGGCAGCTTTTGGCAGCATGCCTGCGGGAGGTCCGCCAGTCCCGCGCCTTGGGCGTACCCCTCGCCAAATTGCCGCCAAAGCTGCAGGACCTGTGGACCTCTCGCAGGCATGCCGCTGAAGGCAGCCTGACTGCCGCCCTCACGGTGACCTGCAGGCCACCCACCCCGCGGCTTGCTGCCCCAGGCACGCGCTTGATGCGCTGGT
This sequence comes from Malaclemys terrapin pileata, assembly GCF_027887155.1. Classification (NCBI taxonomy): domain Eukaryota; kingdom Metazoa; phylum Chordata; order Testudines; family Emydidae; genus Malaclemys; species Malaclemys terrapin. Next base: position 114,463,205 of record NC_071510.1, read on the forward strand.
GCCTGGAGCCGCCTCTTGTTTCCAGCATCCAGCCCTGCTCAAGTGGTGTATGTTGCTCATCTGAAGCTTGGCCTTGATGTTCAGCTGCAGGTAGAGGGAGATACAGTAGTCTATTCTGGAGGTGATGAATTCTGGAGGAGGATCAGGATTGGTAGACTCCTGACAGAAAGGAAGGGCAACATCTACTGGCAAACTGAAAGTAGTAAAAGCCATTCCTTCCTAATGATGGTACTTGGTGGTCAAGGAGCAATAAGGAGTCCAGAATAGCCTAATTCTATGCACTATTTTGATAGCTGGAGAGCAGATGCATACATAAAGGTTAGCCATAGGTTTAATCTTTATAAAGACTCAATTTGGGCTGAGTTGCACCAAGTTGGTAATCCAGTACTTTTCAGAGACCACAATCTTGTTCTCCAGAATCTGAGTTTTTATTTAAAAAATGAGGGAGAGAGAAAAGTAAATCTCTAGCCATTGTAGTTGCAGGGAAAACCTTACAAATGTTAAACAAATGTAACTGATGCCATGATATCTGCCTGCATCTTCAAAGAGCCTAAAACAATAGCTCTGAGAGATGTGAACTGCCCAGGCAATCTAAATAGGGTGTTAACTCAGGTGCCCACTGTGATAATGTAAATTCAGCATAGTTACCTATTTCACTGATGATCAAAGCACATAAGAAAGGGGAGAAGGGAGGAATCAGATTTTTTTTTTAGGCTTAACTACAGAGTTAGCTCTACATAAGGCAGTTTATGTTGACCTAATTATGTCAGTGTACAAACTACATCCTTGCTCCTATCCATGTAAGTGCCCTACTACACCAACATCATAACTCCACCTCCAAGAGATGTGGAGTAGAGGGTTTATGTCAGTTTTACATCTGTGCTGAAAGATGACACCTGCATTGTAACAGTGCCCCCCTCCCAGCACTAATGGAGTGCCAGCACCAGCATGGTTCCAGCAAAGTGGGGGAAGTTGCTCCTTGCACACTTTTTCCTCTACTACTGAGTCTGCACAGGGCAAACCAGCCTTTCCCCCTGAATCTGGGGACAGCATTCTCTGCCTGTTACTAAGCATTCACTGCTTCAAGAACAGGCCTGATTCAGCAATCTTTTACTTAGGCAAAATGCCAGTGAGTTCATCAGGAATCTGGCATGTGTAAAGATTGCAGGGTCAGGCCAGACAACACATACCATTAATAATAAATAAATCACATAAACGTTCCTTACCTTAAGAATGCTTATAGAACCAATGGAAGCATGGGTCCTTAGCCATCTTGTGGCATCATGGGCTCAATTTTAATTTGGATGTCTTGACTGAGTGCCCAAATTCTGCTCAAACAGGCACTGAAATGCTCAAACAACAGGTTTATCCACCAAAATGTGATTTCATTGCACAGATGTAGTACCCAGTTCAGGGACCCATGTTTGAAAACTGGGCTCCCTGACTCATCGTTCCTTTTGTTACCTACCTGGACAATGCCTTGAAATCACATAGGAGTCTGGTGGCACCTTAAAGACTAACAGATTTATTTGGGCATTTATTTAGTGCACTCTATGCATCCGAAGAAGTGAGGTTTTTACCCACGAAAGTTTATGCCCAAATAAATCTGTTAGTCTTTAAGGTGCCACCAGACTCCTTGTTGTTTTTGTAGATACAGACTAACACGGCTACCTCCTGATACTTGAAACCACATAAAGAGTGGGAGGGCTCAAACTGATTCCAAGTGGTGGTCACAAAAATGGATATTCTGGACATTAACTTCATTAATTTAACAAATCTTGAGGGAAATTAGTGCATGCAGATGCTATCATTTATCACAATTATTTACAAAGCCCTAATCTTGCACTTAATAGAATTCTTCTCATCCATTTGCATGTCAAGTGCTGCACAATATGTTAGCACATGGAACTGTAAGGTAGGAACTAAAGAGAAACAGTCAAATGTAAGAGAGGCCTATTCAGTTACATCACATGAAACCATACAACTAAATATTTACAAATTTTATAAGTGCTTGTACACAAATGCAAGAAGTCTAAATACTATGATGGGTGAACTTGAGTGCCTGGTATTAAATGAGGATATTGATATAATAGGCATCATAGAAATTTGGTGGAACCATGACAACCAACAAGACTCGATAATACCAGAGTACAAAATACATAGGAATGACAAAGTAGGTTGCGCTGGTGGGGGGAGTGGCACTATATGTGAAAAGAAAGCATAGAGTCAAATATAGTAAAAATCACATACCATTAATAATAAATAAATCACATAAACGTTCCTTACCTTAAGAATGCTTATAGAACCAAATGAATCAAACCGTACCACAGAATGTCTATGGACAGAAATTCCATGCATGAATAATAAGAGTGTAGCAGTAGGAATACTACCGACCACCTGACAAGGATGGTGATGGTGATTGTGAAATGTTCAGGGAGATTAGAGAGGCTGTCAGGTTTGTGAAGTGCTTCTTTTTGTTTAAAGGGGGGAGGCTTGGTATGAAGAAATTCCACACAAAGGGAAGAGGCACTGTAGAAGTACAACATAGTTTAGTGCTAAATAATCTTAAAAGGGAGACAAGGCTTGTGAGTGGGAACTTTGCTCTGGTCTTTGAAGGAAAGAGAGAGAGGTCTACATAGTATTAGGGCTGGTCCACACTAACCCCCCACTTCGAACTAAGATACGCAACTTCAGCTACGTGAATAACGTAGCTGAAGTCGAAGTACCTTAGTTCGAACTTACCGCAGGTCCAGACGTGGCAGGCAGGCTCCCCTGTCGACTGCGCGTACTCCTCTCGCAGAGCTGGAGTACCGGCGTCGACGGCGAGCACTTCCGGGATCGATCCCAGAAGATCGATTGCTTACTGCTGGACCTGGAGGTAAGTATAGACGTACCCTTAGTCTCTAAAGTGTCTCTCTCTTTAGGGATTATAAGATTTACCTAGCCTGAAATGCTGTCCCTAATACTAACATGATTGTTGTATGTGCTTAACAGTCTTGCCATGTCTACATCTCCCCAGTATGCTCTTCCCTTTGTTCACTTCTGGTCTCATCTCAGACTGGTTTGGAAGAAAACAAGTGGAGAGATCCCATGTCCTCTGGACAAACATGAGGTTGTCAGTTAATGTTCTCAGGCTGTGAGCTACAAGCCTGTTTCCAATATCCAGAATTTTGATGTGAGGCAACTAAAATATAGTGAAACAAAAATAAACGACAGGAGCATTAATCTCAAGTAACCAGATTTGAAGCTCTTTTGCTTCCAGTTCTCTTTCAAGGTTGCAGAGTGTCTTTTCCAGTGCTAGGCTTGGCAACTCATAGCCCCAGCACCTCTTGGTTTTGCCACATCAGTTATGAATGTAAAAAAATTGCTTGAGCCCTGGCACCTAATTGCTTGAGCCCCAGCATCTCTTTCATTACAAATTAAGCACTGGTCTTTTCTCCTTGAGAGCAGACTCGGTGACCCTTCCTCAACAGCAGATTTCTTAAGAACCACATTTATTAAAACCAGAGAGAAAACGGAGTAAAAACAAAAAGTATGCTCAACATGCCTAGATTTACACTTTGCATTGGCTGCACTTGGTAAGGTAGTCTCAGCTTCCTTTACAGAAAGGAGACAAAATGTTTACTTGTTCCAAAAAAAGCAATCTGTGGCCCTGATGCCAGAGTCAGGCTATGTCTACACTATGGACCTTACACCGACACAGCTGTACCGCTACAGCTGCACCACTGTAAAGTCTCCCATGTAGCCGCTCTATGGCAGCGGGAGAAATGCCCCAATGAGTGGCAGTAGCTATGTTGGTGGGAGAGTGTCTCCCTCCAACATAGCGCTGTCCACACTGGCACTTTTGTCAGTGAAATTTATGTCACTTAAGAGGGTGGTTTTTTTCACACCCCTGACTGACAAAAGTTTTGCCAACAAAAGTGCTAGTGTAGACAAAGCCTCAATTCTTCTAATCCCACACTGTCCAGAGAGCGCGAGAGTCTGTTTTAGCTCATCTCAGAGAGCTCTCTTCCCCCTGTCCCTTCCTGTGGGTCAATTTGCCTATCTAGGTACGAACTCACCCATTCTCCAAATTAGTTCCTCCCCTCCCATCCCCATTACCCATACAATAAAGTTGTGGACTTACTATTTTTGGTAATAAGGTTAAGAGACAGCTGATTGAGGATACAGCAGTTTTTAATAGCTGCCTTTCAAAGACCAGATGACCCATCTTAGAGACTGCATTTCCCAGACCAGTCTGCCCATGGAGAAAAGTAGCTTCTGATAGGCCAGACACATAATTCATTGAGGAAGATAGTTTCATTGGCCTGGGGGAAGTTTTTTTAAAGCTGCAACTCACCTCTCCCACACCTGTCTATTACTTTATTGACAGCCATATTCAGTCAGTCACAACTCTGTACGCTATATAAAAAAATCACAACATTCTTAACCCTTCCTGCTAATCCTTTCATCTCAAATCGCAAATTAAGACCCTCATCTCCATAACTGTTAGAACTTGAGAAAATTGAAGTCAACTTTGACCTGTGGGTTAAAGCCTATTGAAATCAATGGGAGTCTTTCCATGGTCTTCAATGGACTTTTGATAAGGCTGCATCTTAGTGGTCCTCTTGATATAAAGAACAGCTGTACTAGCAAGTCTTGCGTTAATTTAATATGACATCTTATTCTATAAGTCGTAGGGGCTATAGCTTGAACAATAGACAAGTGTTTGGTACATAATTGAGTCCTCCACATGAAGTTATAAACATGTCAGACTGCAACAATCCTTTATTACTTGGGAATGAAATAAAGATGTGATTTCAGATGTCCTACTTTTGATTTACAATCGCTACTCCCAGTATCAATCATATACAATAAATTGTATTATGATATATTTTAGTATGGTTCTACTGGCTGCCTCCAGTATGTGAGCTACGTGCTGGAACAAGCTCAATTTGTTTAAGAAAAACCCTGAACATATTAGCCAAGGTTTTCAAACAAAGAGCCTAAAATTAGGCTCCTCGATCCATATTCAGTAAGCGGTTTCGTCTTTCAGAAATACTGAGCACCCAACAGCTCCCATTAATACTTCACAGGAACTTTTTGATTTTGACAAACCTTTCAGCTGAAAAGTTTTGAAACAATTTGAAATAGAAATAGAGTATTTCATTTTGATTTTCTCATTTTCTTTCATTCTGACTTGTTTCATTTTGCGTTCACTTTCTTGTTTCATTTAAACTATTATAATTATATTATATTATATTAATGATAGAAAATAAATGTTTTGATAAGATCATCTGGATGCTTCCAAACTGAAATAATTTGGAATTTCCATCCTGCAAAATGTTTCAAGATTTTTACTTTTCTTCCTGATCCAGGACAAAAGCAAGTTTTGAAATGTCAGACTCTCCAGTGAGACAGAAATTCCGTTTTCAGACCAGCTCTTGTCATGGTTAAATTTCTGCATGACTGCTCTTCATCACTCATTTATTCTGAGAATTTTTGTGTGTGTGCTGCCAAGATGTGCCGCCCAAACAAGTCGTGAAGTGGTAAATTAGGCCAGTTAACCTATAGGCTGCACCTGGAGGAAAGCCAGGGAATGCTAAGGCCTAACTGGCTGATAAAGTCCAGCTAGGGAAGGAGCTGGGCTGGGCTTATAAAGCCAGGAAGCTGGCAAGAGAAAGGGGTCTGCAGGGAAGTAGTCTGCAGTCACTCCCTGGTAGGGTTGCCAACTTTCTGATGGCAGAAAACTGAACACCCTTGCCCTGCCCCACCTGAGGCCCCAGTTCTGCTCACTCCATCCCCCGTCCTCAGTTACTTGTTCTCCCCCACCCTCACTCACTTGCTCATTTTCACTGTGCTGGGGCAGGGGGTTGGGGTCTGGGAAGGGGTGAGGGCTCTGGCTGGGGGTGTGGGCTCTGAGGTGGGGCTGGGAATGAGGGGTTTGGGGTGTAGAAGATGGCTCTGGGCTGGGGCAGGAGGTTGGGGTGAGAGAGGGGGTGAGGGCTCCAGGATGGGGCCACAAAGGAGGGGTTCAGAGTGTGGGATGGGACTCCGAGGTGGGACAGAGGGTTAGGGTGTGTGGGGGGGTGAGGGCTGGGGGTGCAGGCTCTGGGGTGGGGCCAGGGACGAGGGGTTTGGGGTGCAGGAGGGGACTCTGGGCTGGGGCCGAGCGTTGGGGTGCGAGGGGGGGTGAAGGCTCTGGTGTGGGCCAGGGGATGGGGGATTTGGGATGCAAGAGGGGGCTGTTGGCTGGGACCGAGGGGTTTGGAGGGCAGGAGCGAGATCAGGGCTGGGGCAGGAGGTTAGGGTGTGGGAGGGGGTGAGAGGTGCAAGCTTCAGGTGACGTTTACCCAGGAAGCTCCCGGAAGCAGCGGCATGTCCCCCCTCCAGCTCCTAGGCAGAAGTGGGGCCAAGCGGCTCTGTGCAGTGCCATGGGTGCCACTCCCACAGCCCCATTGGCTCTGGTTCCCGGCCAATGAGAGCTGCAGAGCCAGCACTTGGGGTGGGAGCAGCACAGGGAGCCCCCTGACTGCCCCTAGATCTAGGAGCTGGAGGGGGGACATGCCGCTGCTTCCAGGAGCTGTGTGGAGCCATGGAAGGCAGGGAGCCTGCCTTACCCCCGCTGTGCTGCCAACCTGACTTTTAATGGCCCAGTCAGTGGTGCTGACCAGAGATGCCAAGGTCTCTTTTCAACCGGGTGTTCTGGTCGAAAACTGGATGCCTGGCAACCCTACTCCCTGGGTGTAGGGAGGTGTTTGAGACTACAGGGTTCAGTAGTCTATAATTACTCCCTAGGAGGAGGGAGTTTGAGCTGGTACATGAGGGGGAAGAGTGAGGGTGAATCGGAATCTGTAGGAAGGGGTCCAGGGAAGGAGCAACAGGGTCCTAGGAAAAGGAGACCACAGTTGCCAAGTCCAGGATTCCTGGAATGGAACCTGGAGTATTAAATAGGCCTGGGTTCTCCTACCAGCTGCTGAGGAAGTGAGACCATCAGGGCAGTGCCTAAGAACACTTCCTGAGACTGTCCATGCGGAAGGACTTTGGGAAACCTCTGGAAGGGGAACCCACATAGTGACCTGGCTGGAGGCCTGAGACTTGAAGAGGAGGCTGAAGAGAGCGATAAAGCCAGAGTGACAGAATGCAATCGCCGGAAGGAGCGTTGGCCTGGCAGAGCTAATCTTCAAAACGGGTAGGAAGTTGCACCATCCAGCAGTGAGGCAAGCCCCTTGTCACAGTTGGGGAAAAGGACTTGACCACCATTATTTGATGATTCCTCTGTACTCTACAAACACTCCTGGACAAAATCTGTTCTTCTTCATGTGATTGCTCATGTGTATTCCACAATAGGTGTGTGTGCTCGCCACATGCACTGGTGCCAGAAGTTTTTCCCCTAGCAGTATCCGTAGGGGAGTGCCCCAATGACCCTTACAGTGGTGCCTCCATAGCACGGTATAAGGAGTGCTGCACGCTCCCCCCACCCTCAGTTCCTTCTTGCCGCCAGTGAAGGTGCTTCGGAACTGCTCTGCTCCAGCTTTGCTGTGGCTCGTCCCCAAAACTGCTTGTTCATTCAGTGTATGGTACCTGTAGTTAGTTGTTTAGTTAGTTTAGTTTAGCTAGAGTGCCCAGGCCGGGGCATGTCCTGTGCCCCGGGTTTTAAGTCATGCAATACTTGTAGGTGATCTATGCCACTGAGTGATCCGCACGCGGACTGCCTACACTGTTTGGGGGAAAATCCATCTCAGCGATTGCTGCAAGATTTGCAAGTCGTTTAAGCTTCAGACCAAGAGAGAAAGGGACATTAGGCTATTCTGATGGAGTCGGCGCTGACTCCGGCTCTGGCGCGCCACTCCGAGTCTGCACCGGGCACCGCAGTGTTGGGGTGCGGCGACCCTCTGGCACCATCGACTTGTCGGCACCGCTCCCTGTCCACGGGGCATGCCAAGGAGGTTAGGAAGAGGCCTTCTTTGCTTCAACACCAGAGTAAACTCGGGACGGAGGCTAGACCCATGTTGGGCAGTCCTCAATCCCCACCGGCCTTTAGGCCTCCAACTCAAGTGGAGTAGCCCAGCCCATTCAGAGCAGGCCTCTTTGGATGTCCAGATGCTCTCTACACCGGAGGCCCTGCAGGCGGCCCAGGATGTTATGTCCATGCCAGTACCAGGAGCACCGCCGATGTCGGCTCCATGCTCCAGAGGCAAGCTGCCGCTGGGATCACCACAGTCGCCCCCGGCTCGGTACCAGTCTTGGTCGAGGGAACATTCCCGACGCCATTCAGCGACCATTCAGGGCAAAGTCCACATGGATCGCCCTCAATGCCTACCAGGCTGTCTGGTTGGGTTCCGTTTGACCAAGACTCTTGGCACCACTCCGCCTCGAGGCGCGAACACTGACGGGACCGAGGCAGACAACGCCAAAGGTCCTCATCTCAGAGGGGCTATCACAGCCGGTCACGGCACAAATGTTAACGTTGTTCCCGTTCGGCGTCCTGCTCCAGGACCCCGTCACGGCACCACCTCCGCAGCGCCTGGCGTCGATCGCTGTCGTCTCACTGTCGTGGGTCCGCCCGCCGGAGCCAATTGCGGAGCAGCTGTTACCAACTGGTCCTCAATGTTGGGATTGCAGTCCCATGGTCAGCATCGCTCCTGGCACCGCCGCTCCTCCCGGTCCAGGGACAGCGACAGGTCGTATATCAGCCCGGCCTCCCTTTGTAGTCATCCATCGATGGGCCAGGCCAGCCAGGCCGAACAGCTGGCTCCACCGGTGCCATAGCAGGCTGTCCCATGGCCGGCCCAATGGTACCATTGTGAACTGTGGCCCCTGACACAGCCCACGGTGGGGGCTCACTCGGTGGCCGGAGCCTCAGAAGGACCATCGGCCTCCCTCTCCAGACCTCCGAGGAAGGAGTCGGTGGGACGTGCACCATGCCCAGAGACCGGCCAGGCGGTGGACCCTCCGGTGCCGGTGCCGGTGGATACACGAAGTACCACAACGGCCTCCTCACCCTCCCCAGATGAGGTGATTGCGGCCCCTTCTCCCTCTGTCCTGCAGAAGGACATTGGGGCCCACCAAGAACTCTTAAAAAGGGTGGCATCAAGCCTCCACCTCCAAGCAGAGGAGATGGAGGAGCCCTTGGACTTCCTGTTTAATGTGCTGTCCTCCTCAGCACTGGGCAGGGTGGCCTTGCCTCTTCATGAAGGGGTGGTGAAAATTTCAAATGCCCTGTGGCAAACCCTGGCCTCATTGGTTGGGAATTTTTTGATGAAAAGGATTTTTGTTGGAAAATACTGATGTGTTGATCCTGAAACTTTTTTCAGAAATGTTAATAGTTTTGACAAAACGTTTGTCAGGAAAGGATTTTCAGGTCCAGGGTGGAATTTCTGGTAGCTAGTAACGCACTGATTAGGGCACTCACTTAGGATGGACCTACCTTTAAATCAAGATTGGATGTTTTTCTAAGAGAGAAGTTCTAGTTCAAAGAGGAATAAATTAAGGGAAGTCCTATGGCTTGTGTTAGGCAGGAGGCCAGACTAGGTGATCACAGCAGTCCCTATATAATCTATGAAGTCCCTACTTTATCTGATTCAGAGCTGGGACTCGAACCTGGGTTTTCTATATTCTAGGTGAATGCCCAAACCACTGGGCTATTGACTATTCTGGGGTGTAGCACTTCCTCTGTTTTTATTCCAAAAATTTCTGAAAGGTCTCCTGCTCATCACAATATGAAACAAGACAAAATGTCAAAACCTCAACAGATTTTGTGAAATGGAATTCTTGTTTTCCATCCAGTTCTAGTCTTGATCCTGTTCCCACTGAAGTCAATGCTAAACTCCCATTGATTTCAGCGTAAAGTAGTCACCCTTAGAGAGGGTTATTTACTTCAGTGGGACTTCTCACAAAAGGGCTGCTTTGTTGGGTCCATATTCACCAATTGAGTAGATAATTTTTAGAAGATATCTAATCTAGGTCATAAACACTCTATTGTGCCATGTGTTTCCTGACAAAAACATAATAAAAATGGTCTCCTTAGTTTATTGTAGATACTATCAAGTTTTCTGCCTCCCAGCCTTATTTGTTTTTACTTTGAAATCTGACATGGAAACAAATAAAAAGAAAGAAAAGACACATGGTATCAGATTCTCGTCTTGTGTAAATCCTCTATAGCTTTCAATTGCACCATGCTGATTTACACTAGCAGAGTATAGGACCCATGAATCCCTGTCCTCAAAACAAATTGACACGGGGAGATTATATTCTGAGCACGAAGGACTGGAGAAAGCTTAATTTTCAAATGCCTTGTTCTTCATATGTTTCTTACAAATTGTTTAATCAAATATACAACCTATAAAAGACACATGCCAAATAAATAAATAAAGCCAAAAACTTTAAATTTGTATCCATCAACAGTTTAAGTCAAGTCACATAGAAAAGAATGTCCAAACATGTAAAAGTTCCTGGCTTTCACAGCTGATCACAACTGTGCTGGATGAGTTCAAGTCAGAAGATTTGGGAACATTACACAATACTTCAACTCCCACTGCTGTCACCGGAAAAAACTTTGGCATTTCCTGACTTTTGAGTGCAGTTGCAACATTAACTTAATGTGGAGATTTTTGTAATCCCTTTAAAATATTTTATATCCCAAATATTTATCCCATTTCTCAGGGTCTCTTTTCCCTTCATTGTATAGTAGACACAGCATTCATTGGTGCTAATAAAAATAAGATGTCTGTATATATTAAAGAGAGTCGACCTTTAACTTAAAGCTAATTTCTTCCAGGAGTGGAATGCGATCAATTAATACTGTAATTAAACGTGGGCCTAATTCTCCACTCTGTTACAGCGGCATAAAACTGGTGTAATCAACTGGTAAATCTGGGAAATACCCATGATCCAGTACTGAAAGGTGCTGAGTGCTTTCAGTTCCCACTGATAGAATAACAATGACATTTTTTTTTCAAAGAATGGATTTGCAATCCAAGGTGTCACCTTGGAAAATTTTCCAGGAAAAGCTAGACGGCTGATCCTGCAAAATGATGAAGGTCCCTTGGGAGTTGCTGTGTGCTTTTGACTTCTATTCACCTTCACAGGAGATGTACATTATTGTGCAGGAGTCTTTTTTTTCCCTGGAGATTTTTCAGGGGTGACACCTTAGCCTGGGAACCCACAGTGTATCAAAATTAATTGTTCAGATCCAACGGAGCTATGTCAGTTTACACCATCTGAGAATCTGACCCACAATCATGTCAAGATATCTTCCCAACCCAAGGAAGCTGCCTATTTTTCAAGCAGTTTAAAAAAAAAATAAAAAATTGTTGTTTGTAAATGTGAATTTTCCAATGTTTTTCATTATAAAGGCAATGTTTCTGTGGCATGCTTCTCAAATGTTCAGAGTTCAAAATAACACTTGGTGTGTGTTAAAACTCCCATAGCTAAGCACTGACCTATATTACAAATTATGAAGGCTTTTGTTTTCTTAAATAGCTGGCCGCTAGAGAAATTTAGGACTGAATGAGCAGGAGTCATGTTGGTTTAGCTCCAATAAAGCAGTCATGTGTAACTAATACTGTATTATTAACACTGAGTGAAATTTTCAACTTTCAGCATCTTGATGAAAAACAGACAATAAAATTTGCTTGGTGATTTTCTTCTGACCTTTGTAACATATATTTTACTCACCAAGACCACTGTGTCTCCACTCTGCATTCTTAGACGATAAAATGGAGATCGTAAGTGTGTCATTCATTGCAAAAATGACTTTTTTTCTAAAGCCAACTTTCATGGAATATTCATTTGTTCCTTCTCACATTTTTAAATTCTTGCTATTTCATGCTATAGATACTCACCTACGAATAGAGTGCCTATGCCACTTGGGAAGTTTAAGATCCACAAGTCAAAAGTTCTAGGGAACAGGGTGCATTTAAGTGTGTTGAGGGGCATGGTATGGGAGCCAAAATGGATAGATAAAACCTTTCATCACTCAAGGAAAAAGTGAATTTTTAAGGATTTGATGCCCACAAGAAGAGAGATGCTACTAGCTATAAAGTGTAAAGAGAAAATAAAAAAAGCCAGTAGTTCTCCACTTTGCGTCTCCCACTGTGGGTTCATCTGCAGTGCAGCTGGGAGCATTCTTCCCAGCTTGGGTAGACAGACACCCACTCTTTCTCTGCTCCAGCTGCTTCTTCTTCAATGCTTATCCAGACAATCGGCCGTAGCGATCGTTTGCCATTTGGTCCGTTCCTGCACAAATGCAAAGGCTTGACGGCCTAAGAGTCCAACATCGGAACAGGCTTGATGAACCTGTGTAATGGGGGGTCTACGTCTGGGCCGCCTCTACCCCTCAGTTGGTGGAATTTTATCCCGGATGTTACAAGTCATCTGGAGAATGGCGTTCGCTGGAACGTCTTGTGGCATCCTTGCGACATGTCCGAAAAGCGTAAGGCGCCGCTGGTGGTCAATGGCCCCAGTAGTCTGTAGACCTGAATGATCATAAACATCTGCATTACAGATGAAGTCATTCCACTTTATGCCCAATATACGACATTGACATTTTGTGTGGAAAGCCTCCAGCTTTTTCCAGTCTGTGTGGTGCAGTGTCCATGTTTCACAGCCATAAAACAGTATGGGAAGATTGCAGCTCAAATAAATCCTTAACTTGGTTGTCATACAAAGATGATGTTGATTCCATATCCGTTGTAAACGGCTGATGGTAGATACTACAATCCCAATCCGATGGAGAATAAAAAAAATAAAAATAAAATAAAATAAAATAAAAATAATAATAAAAAATCTTAGAGGAGAGGAAAGTGATCAGGAACAGTCAGCATAGATTCACCAAGGGGAAGTCGTGCCTGACTAACCTAATTGCCTTCTATGATGAGATAACTGGCTCTGTGGATGAGGGGAAAGCAGTGGATGTGTTATTCCTTGACTTTAGCAAAGCTTTTGATACGGTCTCCCACATTATTCTTGCCACCAAGTTAAAGAAGTATGGGCTGGATGAATGGACTGTAAGGTGGATAGAAAGCTGGCTAGATCGTCGGGCTCAACGGGTAGTGATCAATGGCTCCATGTCTAGTTGGCAGCCCGTTTCAAGCAGAGTGCCCCAAGGGTCGGTCCTGGGGCTGGTTTTGTTTAATATC